>NC_135636.1:45700000-46325000 GCF_053574225.1 Canis aureus | reverse complement strand
AGTATAACTCAGCTAGTATACGTCCTGATAGGAAAACCTAAGAGTTGGTGTTTTGTGTGGGACACTAGATCAAATCCCCCTCTTCATTATGATTAGCACCCTTTCAGGATTTGTGTCTTATCTCCTGCCAGTGGGGTCCCAGCCATAGCTCCTCCTGACATGGTGTAAGAACATGAAACTCAAGGGAAGAAATCTGGGTCATTGTCCTCTCCCTGGGCTCCATATGCAATTTTACCTACTTTCTCCTTAAACTATAAGTAAAGAAGGAAGAAATTTTACACCAAGATAAATGGATAGTACTGTCTATAGAAATGGAAACAAGTAAGGACTTTTAACTTGTCAATTCCTCTATGGGAAGGAAGGAAGGGAGGGAGGGAGGGAGGGAGGAAGGAAAGGAGGGAGGGAGAGAGGGAGGGAGGGAGGATTAAAGTTCTACCTCATTGGGCCTCATGCTTCAAATGATACCAGGCCAAAAAAAAAAAAAAAAGACATCCCTTGAAAGGTTATTTTGTTAGTAATTCCAACTGAGCATTTTGTAGTTAAAGGTTTATGCAAGCAAGAACTGTATTGGGAAGAAAATTACTCACTGCATGCAGGATTTTATAAAATACCTTTCCGTTAGCACATATATAATACACCCTCACCTATCATTATCAAATCTGGGCCCTGCCAGAAATATCTAAATTTAACATGACAAACAACAGATGGAGAGAAACATCACCCCCACTTAGGCGCTCCTGGTGTGAACCGTGATTCATTGAGGGGAAATTAAGGGTCATAAACATATTGGTAGCACAGTACCAGGCTGTACCAAAGATCAAGACAGGTGCATGGATGGATGGATTATTGGATGGATGGATGGATGGATGGATGGATGGATGGAAAGAGGGAGGGTGGGAAGGAGGGAGGGAGGGAGGGAGGAAAGAAGGATCATTGGTTATCAAAATCACCAGTGTGCTGTTACTAGGAAAGACAAAATAATTTTGTAGGATTAGAATTCAGATGACATGGAGGAGGTAGACTTTGAATGAAGAAAATTAAAATAAGATTTCTCCTTGGAAAATTCTCACCCGTTTGGGGGATTATTCTTAACACATATAGGATTAAAGTGGCCTTGGGGACAGTAGAGAAGAAAGGAAAAGCTGGTTTGTTTTTCCAGGTCCTTTTTTTTTTTTTTCTTTTTTTTTTTTTTGTCTATTCAACTAACAGAAAACCAGGAGATGTGCTTAGAAAAATTACTGTAGTCTTTTCTCAGCACTTATCTTTTCAGAAAGTGTGGAGACTACTGTAGGGCAATCTTTTTTGCATTTAAAATTTTCCTATTCTTGATCAAATCATATTTTGTAACAGTTCTGAGCCAATTCTATTCTTTTCATTTTCCTTTGTTTCAGAAAAAAAAAGATTTGTAGAAACTTAATATCTTGAAAATTAGCTCAGAAAATGTTGCTATAACTCAGAAGTACTTATTGTACTTTTTTGGCAGTTTAATTCACTACTGGGACCATTGAAGGAAAATTCTCTCTGCACTTTCAAATATAATGTGGTACTGTGTTTGTATCACCACTGGCAATTCAAGAAGAGAAAATGATTCAAGCAAACATTAACAGTGGTTTTAATATACTGGAAGCCTAATTAAATGATTATGACTGTTCTTCACACATATCTGTGGAAATTTCTTTGGAATTGTAAATTAATTTAAGTGGAATCGTACATGTTTCTCTTGTTTGTTTAAGTAAAACTGATATAACTGATAAATCATAGCTCTTCAAATTATAATTCTTTAGTAATCTCTGAGCCTTGAGACTGTGATAATCTGCATCATAATGGTATGAGATATAGTAATTTTATTAAGTTTGGGAAAATCCACAGTCAGAGTGATTCACCAGTGTGAATGAGAGAAAAATCTAATCAAAATTATGACTATGGCTAGTATCTCATGACGAGTCCAGAAATCTGGAACAAAAACAAGTGGTTGGGGGTGGGGAGAAGATGTCCCACCTTTGTCTCCCCCCTCCCAACCTACCAACTTTAGGATTAAGGGATTTATTTTCTTTATATTCTCCACTAGTAACTGGACATGGTATGGATCATATTTGGCTGTGAACTGTTGTGCAGTTAGAAAATGGAAGAAGTCCATTCATTTAGCAAATTCAATAAATACTTATGAACTTACTTTGTAATGGATATTATGCAGAAGAATACAAGGAAGGTGGCATGCCCACCCTCATGGTATTCACGACAGGCATGTAAATGGCAATTGCAATGTCCTGTAGAATACGATAAATGAAGATGGAAAACCATGCAGTATCACAGTATCACTGAGGAAGGGTATCTTACCCAAATTAGGAGTTCATAACCATTTCTAGGAGGAAGGAATATCTATACTGAGACCTTTAAGAGGAAGTAGGGGATGCCTGGGTGATTCAGTGGTTGAGCGTCTGCCTTTGTCTCAGGGTGTGATCCCTGATCCCAGGATTGAGACCCACATCGGGTTCCCCTCGGGGAGCCTGCTTCTCCCTCTGGCTATGTCTCTGCCTCTCCGTGTGTCTCTCATGAATAAATAAATGAAATCTTTAAAAAAGAGAGAGAGAGAGAAGTAGTAGTATATGGTAAGGAAATAATATTCCAGATATAAAGGAATAGTCAGAGATAACTATCTTGAACATAGATGCCAGAAACTATACATTTGTGGCAATAACGATGGGGAAAAAGATAAATATTTATAATATGTAAAGTTAGTGGGTCTTGGTGATTAATTGGCTACATAGAACAAAAGGGAGTCAAATGTAGTGCTCTGGTGTCTGGTTGGCCACAGGATGGCCAATGGTGCCCTATGCTGAAAGGAGGAACATGGAGTGTGAAACTGGTCCTTCCTTCCCTCTTCCCTTTCCTTCCCTTCCCTTCCTTTCCCTTCCTTCTCTCCCTCCCTGCTCCCCTATTGTCCTTTTATTCTTTCTTTACCAAATTTGTAACACTAATTTTGCAGAAAGGTGACTGAGTTCATTTCTGGACTTACTGAATTCTAGACACTAATAGCATTTCTAACCAGAAGAAATGGTTGGAAGAAGCCCAAGAAGACAAATGGGCTGGGGGTGAGAGTTGAAAGCAAGCAGCGTGTACTAATAACAGAGTCCATGCACATGAATGAGGTCACCCACAGAAAGCAGATAGAAGGAAATTAGGGACTACACTAGGATCTTGATGTCCAACAAACCGAAGTAAAAAACTAGAGTTCAATATTGAATTCCACTCTTAACAGCTTCTAGTTTATCAGTAGGATTTTTCAAGTCATCGAATGGAAGTTACAAAGACAAAGCTGTGGAGGAAAACAAATCATAGGGTTAACTAGACTTAACAACTTTGACTCCTGAGTGTGTTTTCTTCTCCTTTCCATGTTTAAAAATAATACTCTGTAAGGAAGAATAAAAGGTCAACAGGTTAATAGCGAATAATTCTTAAGTTTATGAGAGAAAAGGAATCAGGTGAGTTTGATAAAATATTTTAAATGGTTAATTATACAAACACAGGACATGGGGAGTCAAAATGACATCAATTCAAATCCTAATTTTGCCTCTTAGCATCATCTGAGTGACTTTGTGCTGATGATATCACCCACTGAGCCACAGTGGTCTGTGAACTGAGTATTCCTGGTCCCAGTGCAGGATAAATGAGGTAATGTTTGTGAAATGCTCAATGATTAATGCTTGTTGCTTTTCTTTCCTTTCTTATGAGTTAGTTAACTATGGTGCTATTTTATTAATTCTGCCTTTTTTGGCATTTCAAAAGGAGAATTTTCCTGTCATCATTTGGGGGAAAAAAACAAATAAACAGGGTTCCATCCTCTTGGGAATGCCATAAAAAGTTGCTTAGGGTCCTAAATTGAATCCAGGAAACCAACAAACTGGCAAGCGTTGGCTTTATAAAGAAAAACATCGTCTTTGTCACTTTAGATGTTGAATTCAGAGGAAACAATGGTGAACTCCTCTTTTTGGAAGAAAGCAACCTAAGGGAAAAGGTCACACAGTGGCTAAGATTTTCGTGCAGTAAACATAACTTCTCTGAGTTTAGACTTAGGTATAGATGTTTTAATAAGGGGCTGGAAGAAAACACTAGGGCTTCTCTAGACCATCTTTCGAAGTTTCAATTTTGAGTATTAAATGTACTCATTTATTTAAGTTCCAAGAGGGTGAAGCAAAGGAATCTGGCATCATAAGAAAGTTTTTGCCCCAATGATATGGTAGTTGTGAACAGTCTCTTCAAGAGTAAAAACACAGACTCTTCTGGTTTTATAAACTAAACCCTCTGTTTTTCAAAAGGGGAGAACACATCCCTTCTTCATTCCCATGCCCACGGGCCTTGGAAAACAATGATCTACATCTATATTTAAACACTCCTAAATTTGATGAGCTTATTTAGTTTGGAGTAACTAGCCACTTACATGTATAGTAAGTAGGTACTGAGAATAGTCTAAGTCATAAACTCAGTCTCTGTACAGCCTAGTGCTTATGGTGCCAGTTTCCTCATTTGCACAAATGGCAAGAGTTGTGGGTGTGGCTAATGTTGAAAATCCACAGGGTCCCTGGGCAAAGCGGTGGTTATTGCCTGGCACTTAGTGTGATTGTTCTAAACACAAGTTAATAAAAAAGCAAATTCTGGCACATTTAAGGGTAAACTTTATATTATCGTGAAAATTCATTTAGGTGAAAGAACTCTTTCTCACGTACATACTCCTGAGTAAACACTTATATAAAATGTTTGTTATGTCTATTAACGTTTCTACTAAATCCATCATTCTAGCAATATTTACACTTAGCTTTTCCTAGAGAACATAATAACGCAGGATAAAAGCAATGAATATCCACAGCAGGCTGTTCTTTATTTTCATACCAAAGACAAAGGGAATAATAACTGACCTCAGGTGTGAACTTTGGCCTTTTAACAATACGTCAATTCTAAAGACATCTGAAATCCAGGAGTAACTATAAAATGTAAACATAACTCTCATCCTTTGTACAGATAATGCTATTAAATTTTAGGATGGTCTATAAAATGTCTTATTTGGAATTAAATGATAACATCTAAATAATAATGTCTTAAGTATAATACTTTTCTATCCATTTTTTTAGATGCATATTTATACACAGTGAAACACACAAATTTTACTGTATAATTCTAAGAGGTTCTGAACCCAATTCCAACATGTTGGTGTGAGGAAGTTTTCCCCCACCTCCAACAATTATTTGGACACCAGCTGGGTGTCATTCAATTCAATTCAATTCAATTCAATTCAATTCAATTCAATTCAATTCTAATATTACCTACCTAGAGATAGCATCAGATCCCCGGGGTTAAGAACTCAGTCTTGTAAAACTGACACTCCCCATTCTTCTCCACTTCAGACACCAGTTGTAAGTCCAGATTATCACCTCATGTTTCTGACCAACCAGCTATAGATCAGATGTGCCAATGACCCTACCTGGGATTTGATTACTTTGGTAGAGCAGCTCATGGAACTCAAAGGAACATTTTACTCACTATATTACCAGTTTATAATAAAACAATATAATCCAGAAAAGCCAGATGAAAAAGATATAGAAAGCAAAGTAATGGGAAAGATCACAGAGCTTCCAGGCTCTGTCCATGCTGGCCACTCTCCCCGGATCTCCAAGTGTTCACCATCATGGAAACCCTCTGGCCCCTGTCCTTTTGAATTTTTTATGGAGGCTTCATTGCATAGGCATGATTGATTAATTCAGTGGTCAGTGGTGACTTTTCAACCTCTCTCCCCTCCTTCCTCCACAGAGGTCTGGAGGTGGGACAAAATGTTTCCAACCCTCTATTCACAGAGTTGGTTCCCCTGGCAACCAGCTTCTGTTCTCAGGTGCAGTCCAAAAGCCATCATTAACATAACAGAAGACATCTTTATTGCTCTCACCACCCTGGACACTCCAAGTATTTTAGGAGCTCTGTGCCAGAAGCAGGACAAAGCCCAAATATATATTTCTTACCATAACTCACACACCACAAATTCAGAAAGATTTGACAAATACATAAACTATGTAGTACATATCTCTATAGAGATACAGAACATTTTTGACTTCCTGAAGGATTCTTTTGTGCCTTTCCAGTCTAATTCAGGCTACTATTCCTGACCACTAATTCAGAAGTAGCCCTTGTTTTAATTTTTATAAAATTAGACTAATTTTCAACTATTGCAGTACTTCATATACTGGAATTATCTGTATATTTGCACCTTGATCTGGCATTTTTCATTCAACACTCAATTTGGGGGGATATATCCATGTAACATATATTACTTTGCCCCTTTTATTGCTAAGTAGTATCCATTGAATGGATATACCACTTTTAAAAAATTCATGGCATGAATGTTTATTTTTCTTAAGAATTTCTAATGAATGAAAGTCAAATTCATCCAACTTTTGCTTGTACGCTTAGTGTTTCTGTGTCCTAAGAAATCTTTGCCTAACCCAAAGTTATAAAGGTATTTTGTTATATTTAAAAAATATTATAGCTTTAGTTCCCATATTTAGGTCTATCTTGATTTAAATTTTTCATTGGGAGTGAAGGCATCGAGATTCATCTTTTATTCTGTAGGTTATTTCCAATTGTTCCAGCATAATTTGTTGAACAAACTTTCTTTTCCGCATTGAAATGTTTTGATAACTTTGCAAAAATAATCAATTGCTTATACACATATGTGTCTATTTCTGGATTCTGTATTTAGATCCATTTATTTATTTTTGTGCCAATGCCACACTAGCTTGATTACTATAAAACTTTGGCAAGTCTTAAAATCAGGTATAGGAAAGTCTTCGCTAATTTTTTTAAAGATTTTATTTACTTGAAAGTGAGCATGAGAGTGAGTGGGGGAGCGGCAGGGAGACAAGTAGACTTCCCCACTGAATGTAGAGCACCATACAGGGGCTCCACCTGGGGCTGGACCTAGGACTCAATCCCAGGACTCTGAGATCATAACCTGAGACAAAGTCAGATGCTTAACCAAACTGAGCTACCCAGGTGCCCCTGCTATTTTTTTTTTAATATTGTTTCTGCCTCAGTTAAGGTCTAGATCTTCTGCATTTCTATATAAATCTATAGAATCCATCAAATTAACAATAACCAAAAAAAAAAACTTCACTGAGATTATGATTAAAGTTGCATTGATTCTATAAATTCGACAGTTAACAATACAGAGATTTACAAAACATATAGTTATATCTACTTAATCCTCTTAATTCTATTCTTAGCAATACTTTGTTTTCAGTAGGGTGGTCTTGCACATCTTTCATAAAACTTATTACTAATTATTTTATGCATATTGATGCTACTGTAATTGATATTTAAAAAATAAACTCCCACTTTTGGTAAGAAATACAATTTCTTTTCATATATTGAGATTGGTTCTTGTAACCTTGTTAAATCCCCTTATTAGATTTAGTAGTCTTAGAAAAATCTACATAAACAATCACCTAATCTGTAAATAAAAATACTTTTGGGTGCCTGACTTCAGCTCAGGTCATGATCTCAGGGTCCTGGGATCAAGCCCATCACTGGCTCCACACTTAGGAGGGAGTCTGCTTGTCTCCCTCCCCCCCACTCTTGTGCACCCTCTCTTTCTCTCTCAAATAAAATAATAAAATCCTTTTTTAAAAAAGATACTTTTACTTATTTAATATTTATAGTTTTTTCTTTCCTTTATTAATTTTTTTCATATATTTGCATGTGTGTTTATTGATTTTGGTGTTATTACACTGGTTGGTGCCTCTGGTACCATACTGAATAAAATTAGGTATTCTCAATCTTAAGGAAAACTTGTTTGTCTTTCATGACAGATCTTCAAGAGGTATCTTTCAAATAAAATGGTACCTGTGTGTTTTTTATAGATTTGCATCAGAAAATTTTACAGATTGAAGAAGTCTCTGATTTTGTTCCATCTTTTCTTCATCTCTTGTGATGATTATATGATTTTTCCTTTTCTGTGAATGGTTGAATTGAATTAAAGCCTTCACATATTTTATCCAATTGTGTGGTTCTTTTTGGTGGGGAAGGGGGATATAAATCACTCATTCTGTTATAGTTGAATTGGGAATCTCTTACCCACTCTTCTGTGTGGAATATAATGTTTATCATTGAATTGGTGAACATTTAATAATAAAATAACAATAATTGGGGCACCTGGGTGGCTTAGTCAAGTGTCAACTCTTGATTTGGGCTTAGGTCATGATCTTACAGTCCTGTGATCAAGCGCCGGGTAGGGCTCCACACTTGGCGGGGAGTCTGCTTGAAGATTCTCTCTTCTCTGTCCCTCCCCACCCCACTCTAAAATAAATGAATCTTTTAAAAAAATAACAATGATAATAATGATGGAATGAACACGTAATGTATGGTGAAATACTTACTCTGTGTTACACACATTCTCTCAAGCAACACTAACAGCCCCACAAGAGAAGTCTTTGTGGAGATGTATGTGAACCCTGAGATTTCACTCAGAATAAATAACTTGCTCAAGGAAACACAGCTTGGAAAAGGAATAGTCTGAATTTAAATTATCTTATTCCCAAACATACTTGCTTTAACACTATATAATACTATTGTTTATTATCTGTGTCACCAGGTTCTTTTAATGGGTACCTACTATGTGTAAGACATTGCTGAGTTATGGACTTTCTTTCCAAAGATACCTCTGAACTGTTGCTATGTCTACCTCACTCTGGGTACATTAATTCTCTTTGGAGACAGATTTTGTATCAAAATGTCTACCCAAATTCTGAATTTGACAGTACAACCTTCATTTTTCATTTCTAAGCCTTGGCTTGTAGATAACATGAAATATGTATGGATGCTTTACACAACTCAGCCATGGCTTTACAGAAGTAGATGCATTCTATCAAAAATACATCATCTCACTCAGATAGATACGAAATCTATACACAACAAACTATAGCCTCTCTTTCACCATAAGGCTTCTCATTCAAAGAATGTCCAAAGTTGATGCCAAAAATAATAGTTTAATTCAAAAGACCTTTAAATATTGTCATCAAGTTGAGAATAAGTATGAAAGGACACCCATCACTGGAAATTAGCAGGTAAATGGTTCAGCTGAGTAACTCATCAATTATGTACTGCTTCTTTAATCAATTTAACACATATTTATTGATGGCCTACTATGTGCAAAACATTTGGTCTGGCACTGGAAAAAGACAGAGATGAATGTTAAATATGCTCCCTATCACCCCCCCAAAGAACCTAGATTTGCAAATACTATGTGCAGATCTCTCTGCCATGATAGATTCTATAGGTTGATGACAATGGTGGGAGTTTAAAAAAATCACAAACATTTAATGTGTTTGTTAGGTTTGAGACTATGAGGTAGTGGCATATCTTAGGAAAGTCTTATTTTAGAGACTAAGAAACTGAAGCCTAAACATGAGTAACTTGCTCAAGGCCATGCTCTGTTACATGACAGAGCTGAGGTTAACACCTGGTCCTCAGATTCCGATCTTTAGGTCTTAGCCACTGTGCTTTACAACTTCCACCAACGACGTATGTTAGACCCATGCAGGCAACTGAACTGTTTGACAAATTATTTATAACAATTTATAAGGTTAAATCTCCCTAGAAAGGAGTCCTTTCCTTGGAATCTTGATTTCCTCTCCTTAAGCACTCTTATTTTCCTTTCCTTCACCTGAAAACCATCCAAATGTCTTTCATTGCGGGGGGGTGGGGGTGAATGGGTGACGGGCACTGAGGGGGGCACTTGACGGGATGAGCACTGGGTGTTATTCTGTATTTTGGCAAATCGAACACCAATAAAAAATAAATTTATTATTAAAACAAACAAACAACAACAACAAAAAAAACAAATGCCTTTCATTGTATGAAGAACTAAATCCAGTCTATGTCAAATGTGCCTCGCTCCCCACCAGGTCTTCCATAATCTGACTCCTCGCTAACTCTGAATTAGTTACATTCTACCCATCAGGTACTCCCTGGACATAACTCACAGGGGACTTCTATCTGTCCTCTTAAGTGCCCAGCTCTTTCCCTCCTGACACTAACTGTCCCCCTGCCTGCTATACATGGCTTCCTGACCTTAGCATTGCTGATTTCTTCTCACCGGGTCTCAGCTCAGAGGTCACTTCGGAAGATTAGGACTTCACACCTTTTTGGGGGAACACATTACAACCATAACACAGTCACTCATATTAGCCCTGCCTTACATATGAGAAAATAGAGAATTGGTAATTTGCCTGAAATCACAGGGCCAGCAAATGGGGCAGCCTCAATTCCAATCTTGTGTATTTGAGTCAAGAGTCTGCTCTCCCACAATAAGGTTCACAACTTTTATAGAATGCAGGTGAAATTGGGTAGGAAGTGGAGGAAACACATAGCCCCAAACATCTGAAGACAGACTGTGGACCCTTGGCAGTTCTCAAGTGGGGCAGCATCACCCTCTAGGGAGCACTTGAGAAGATGTACATAGTTCCTCGTTATAATGGCTGAGCATTTTTCAGGTTCATGGAGAAACAGAATAAATGGGTAAAAATTGCTGGGGCCCAAATGTTTCAAAGGGTGTCTCTGGCCTGTGTTCAGTTGCCTTTGCTCAGAAAGGATGCTTCTGCCACTGGTGCTAGGGGCCAAAGGTATGCAAAGTCCTGGTAATGTCTGGAACATTTCTCAACAGAGGATTGTCCCTCCCAAGATGCCAGTTGTATCTCTGTTGGTAGGTGGTCCTTATCTCTCTGTTCCAATGAGATCAGCATCTTTGATGCCTTCTACCTGTACTCACCTTTTCTCTTTGTGTCCTTATGCAAAGTATTTGCCTCTTCTCCCCACCCTGGGATACTCTTTCCCATTCTCCTTTTATCTGAGTCTACTCATTCTTGATAATTCAACTGAAGTCCCATCTTCTCCAGAGCACTAACCCTTTGTTACCTCTACTCCATGAAATCCTAAAGCAGGGTTCACAACACACAATTTAACATCTCATTATATATTGTTTCATTTTGTTTTGATGGCATCCTGTCTCTAGGTCTTATTTCCCCAACTACATTCTGAACTTTTTCCTGGGTCTCCATGGTATCCAGGACAATACTGGGCATATAGATACTGATTTTTAGAAATAAGCAATATCTAGAGCAGTTTTCTCAGAGAACAGTTTATTCCCCTCAGGTCAGACACCTACCTAGTGTGTCTTAGTTTTCAGAAATCTTGTCATGCAGAATTTAGAATTACTAAAGGACTTTCTGTGATGTGTTTGGCATACTCTGCTCTTTATTATGTCTTCTGTAAACTAACCACCAAACTTTGTATTATAAAAACATTGCATATAATAAAGTATAATTATGCAGAAGAGGAAAATTAAAATAGTCTGCAATCCTGCCACCCAGTACGGCCACAATTTTTGCATGTACTTCAAGATATATATTTTTCATGTCATAGAATGGGAATAAATTAGATATACCTTGTAATTGGCTTTTCTCACTTAATATTTCATGAACACTCAACCACATTAATAAGCATATTAAAACCCTCACTTTGAAACAGCTGGGTAGTATTCTCCTTTATGAATGGTGTTGGATGCTTTAATTATTCATTCATGTCACATATATTTCCTGATTATTTGCTAAATAGCAGGCACTGTTTAAGTGCCAGGGATATGGTCTAAACAAAACAGAAAAATCCCTTGCCCACCAGACACTATTGTTCTAGTGAGGTAGTGTTTCCAGTCCGTCCTTCTTTCTTTTCAAGACTGCATCAGTGATTCGCAAGATGATCTGCCCTCCAGGAGTGACGTGTCTCCCAGCAGACATTTGGCAATGTCTGGAAAGAGTTTTTGTTCTAGCTTACCAAGGGGTATGTGGGATTGCTAAGGATAGCTAGTGGGTAGAGGCCAGGGATGCTCCTAACATCCTCCGAGGTACAGAACAGACTCCCAAGATAAAAAAGTATCTGGTTCATAATATATAGTGCCAAGGTTTAGAAACATGACTCTACTTTGATATAATATACTTCTAGTCAAAACAAGTACACTTATAATTTAGTCCCCCTGTGCAGAAGCCTTAATATGCTTAGTCACTTTGCTAAAAACTTTTCTATTTTTTGCCAAGATTTGAGGTCCAGAGGCTGCCAGTTACAACCTATTCTTTGAATGAAAGTAAGAATATTAAATGATAGAATTTCAGGCACAAAGAATTAGGGAAGGTGACTGAACAAAGGGATATAAAAGGACTCCAGCTATCTTAGTATTCATCATTTGATTTACATTTAGCACCCTGGATTATGATCCTGATAGTGGGAATGTTGTTTGAAGATTACAGTGGGCTAAGTATAGTTTCATTATAGGAAAACTAACTGGAGGCCTCTTTCTCCTTATTGCTGTGACTTTTTAAAGAATTTCCTTCAGAAAAAAGAGCAAGTATTGACCTGAATGCAAAAAAAAAAAAAAAAAAAAATCAATGTTTTAAAATTTTCTTTATGAAGGAAGGTTATTTTCATATATACTTTAAAAATACATTTTATTTGACCTAGAAAGGGGATGGATAATTTACAGAGGACCTGGTGAAAATTAAGCAGGTAGCTGTGAACTGCCTATATGGTGTCAGAAGTGGACCATTTATTAATACATGGCTTGATAGGCATATGTATTCAAATCCCACCCTGAAAATTCCTTTTTGGTGTTGTTGTGGTTTTTTTTTTTTTTTTAAAGATTTTATTTATTTATTCATGAGAGACATAGAGAGAGAGGCAGAGACACAGGCAGAGGGAGAAGCAGGCTCCATGCAGGAAGTTCAATGCGGGACTTGATCCCAGGACTCTAAGATCATGCCCTGAGCCAAAGGCAGATGCTCAACCACTGAGCCACCCAGGAATCCCTGAAAATTCCTTTTTGTAAGGAAGAGGGGAAGAGTAGGAAGAGAACATCAACACAACCAAAACAAAATTTCATTACAATCTCTTAAATTTATGCTTTGAGGAATTAATCATTTATTTTGCTGTCACAATGGTCATTTCTTAAATTGGCGCTACTGATTTTAAAACATTTTATCATACACAATTTGGACATGTGAATTGTTAAAAGGTGAGTATTATAAGTGCAGGAAGTCACCACCAAAATGTATCAATGGGCAGTATTTGGGGGTGGGAATAGTTATTATATTATGTTCTTTTGTGTTAACTAAAGCAGATTTTTCAATGGTGAATGATGCTCCTTATTATGGGCTTGAATACATTGGGTCATTAACTTACATGTAGACAACCAATTCGAATATTTCATAGGGTAGAATAGTCAAGTAATATCCTCTATTTTTCAATTTACTTTGTGAATAAGATTGCTGTGATGGGGTTCTTATATGCAACATACAACAATACAGTCTGTCTGATTCTTTATACCTGAAAACTTCAGTGTATGAAATGGAAATTCCTAATATTCAACTATATGAAATCATTTCTTCTGTTTCCTAGAAAAATAGAAATATTTAAATGGTCCATTTTATAACTAACAGAACAGCACATATTTATCTTCCAAAGTTGAGTATGTTCTTGAATATTTGCACTTGATACGTTGTTTGGTATTATGTGTATGAACTTAACAAGTTGTTTATATTTCTATAAGACTCATTTTTTTTCCAAATGTGCAAGGAAATAGGAAAGATAATATCAATCTCTCAAGCTTATTGTAAGTTTATACAAACTAGACAAAAGTAAAATGGCTTAGCACAGATTGGTATATAGATAGCTGGTACAGAGATATTAATGACTCTTTCCTTAATAAAAAGTCACAGGTTGTTTGAATTAAAGCTACATATATTAAGATTAATAAATTTTGGAAACACTATGTTGAATCAAGGGCAAGGACAAGGAGAGGGTGCAGTTGGAGAGGGCAACCCAGAGAGATTATATATCCATGTGGGTAATGAGGTAGGATGATAGAGTCCATAAGCACTATTGCATTTTTCTTTATAATTTGTTGCATCCCTTCACTAAATATATAGTAGAGTATAAAATGAGCCTATTCTCTATTTCATGATGATCAGAAAATGTGGTTAATACTGGCCATACTGCGCAGCCTCTCAAATTCATCTATTCCCCAGTGAGCAGAATTTGAGTTTAGTATAAGTATTTCTGCAGCACAGTGGACAGAAGCTTGGAATATTACTCATATATTGTTCCCTCTGTGTATTTAACTTGGTGATTTTTATACCCAACAAGATGGTTTTCTTTGCTGACTGTCATTATAAGGTTTTTTCCCCCTGTGCAAATCTCTACAGCCAGGTGTTTATCTATCTGCTTATGTTCTCTAGCTCCCCACAAAAGCTCATGTCAAACAAGAGAAATATTATGTAATTTTAATATAGCTAGAGAGAACAGTGAGATTTGATGTTAGTCACCCAACAACTGATGGGATGTTTCCAAGCCCATAAGTTACCTTCAACTCGCCTATGCTTGAAACTTTTACTAGACTGTGTTTCTGAGTTTCAGAAATGTCTGTTTTAGGTTTGCCATGTTACTGGTTAAAGAAGTAAGCTTTTTGTATTACTTAAGTATAATGCTCATAAAAGAAAGGCCTCACCTCAAGTTAGTATTTTTAATCTCTATGTTTTTTCTAACCAAATCCTCAAATAAACACTTGACTGGCAGTTAGTGTTACCTTCTAATTTGAAAATGAATATTAATTTAACCTTCACACTGAAGGTGTTGAAGAAAAGTAGTACAATTCACTCAATAATTAGACTTAATTGGCCGGAGGATTTAAATGCTGCCTTGACACCAAACATTTCAAATTGTGCATATTTCACAACTTTAAATGGACTCCTGATACTACAACTACCAGATATATTTTATCAGCTTGTGGTATGTTTCCGTTAGCAAGCAAATGTAAAAGCCCAATTGCTGATATTTGAAAATCAAAATCAAAATGAAGTCAAAATAATGGGTTTTCTCATTTCTGGACTGCGTAAGATACTGATTTTTTTTTCACAGTAGAGATTGATTATCTATATTGTTTTCTTATCTGTCTTTTAATTGGCATAATCATTAACTACCAATCAAGATGATACAAAAACACAAGCAACAAAAGCAAAATTCGACAAGTGGCATTACATTAAACTGAAAAGCTTCTATACAGCAAAGGAAACAATCAACAGAGTGAAAAGGTAACCTACAGAATGAGAGAAAATATTTGCAAACCATAGATCTGATAAGGGATTAATATCCAAAACATATAAGGAAACCCCTACAACTCAAGAGCAAAAAATTAAATAATCATTAAAAATTGGCAAAGAATTTAAAAAGATAATTCTCCAAAGGAGAAATACAAATGGCCAATAGGTATACGAAAATATGCTCAACATAACTAATCATTGGAGAAATGGCAGATCAAAACCACAATAAGGTATCATCTCATATATGTTAGAATGGGTATTTTTGAGCAAAACAAAACCAAATAAAACACCTGTTGATGAGGATATGGAGAAATTGGAACCCTTGTGCACTCTTGGTGGGAATGTAAACTGGTGCAGCCACTCTGGGAAACTGTGTACAGGTTCCACAAAAAAAATTAAAAATAGAATTACCATATGATCCAGCAATCCTGCTCTTGGGCATATATCCAAAAAGCCCTGAAATCAGGATCTAGAAAAAACATACACATTCAGATGTTCATGGCAGCTATTATTCACAATAGCCAAGATACAGAAACAACCTAAATGTTCACTGGCAGGATAAATAGATGATGAAAATGTGGTATGTACATACATAGAATATTATTCGGGCTTAAAACCCAAGGATATCCTGATGAAAATGATGAACCAGGAAGATATTACCCTGAGTAAAATAAGCCAGACCCAGAATAACAAATACTATAAGCATCTACTTATATGTTGTCTTTAAAAGAGTCATTCTTATAGAAAAGAGAATAGAAGGGTGATTACTGGGGCTGAGGGAAGAGGGACGTAGAAATTTATTGTTCAAAGGACATCAAATCTCAGTCACTCAAATGAGTAAATTCTCAAGATCTGCTATACAAGATCGTGCCTATAGTAAACAATATCATGTACTTAAAAATGTGTTAAGAGGGTAGATCTCATGTGTAGTGTTCTTGTTACAGTAAAAATATTTTAAAGGTATATCTACGAATCATGATATCTACCATTAAACATGTCCCATATTTCAAATGTCCTATCAGAATTTTTAGATGCATTAAAAATAAGCTTCACAATATTTTATGATATAAATTATTGTTTCTAATTTTAAAATAAGTAAATTCCAAGAAAGCATGATAAAGGTTGTTTTTGTCTAATATAGTTCCCTCACCCCAAAGATGAGGACACAGCTTATGCCAGGATCATTGTAATACGTACAGGGAGTGATTTTTGTAATGATCACATGATCAAACTTGGACCAATCCAATGAATTTCCTGGTATTTTTCTGATTGATGAGGAAGACTTTTCTTCTATCAGGTCATAAAACTAGATATAAGTGGATCTGATATAGACAGTAGCCATATTTCCTGCTATTCAGAGAAAGATAAAGCCCAACTTTGACAGAAGACATGAGAGAAAAATACCAAGTAATTCCTAATGACTTTGAGTGTTTAGACCTAATTATAATCAGAATTTTCAATTTTTTAAAAAGACTTCTATTTATTTATTTGACAGAGTGAGAAAGAGAGAGAGAGAGTGCCAGAGAGTGCAAGCAGGGGGAGAGGGAGAAGCAGATCCTCACTGAGCAGGGAACCTGATGGAAAGCTAGATCCCAGGATCCTAGGATCCATGACCTGAGCAGAAGGCAGACAACCAACTGAGCCACCCAGGTGCCCCTGACATTTTAGACTAAGTATTTCCTCATTGGGAAGGTGACTTTCTAGTGCTGACCTCTACATGACACTAGATGCCAGAAGCACCCACTTTCCTGCAGTTGTGGCAAGAATGTCTTCAGACATGGCCAAATTTCTCCTGGGGAGTGGGGGGAGGAGGGGCATTGAGCTATAACTAAGAATATCATCACCACTGTGTTTGCCAATTATTCGAGCTATGAAATCTTCTCCATTTGCTTAAACTAATTTAACTTTGGTTTCTGTAAATTATAATCAAAAGAATCTGGATTAGTTTGAAAATGATCAGTAACTTGCTAAAGCTCATAGAAAGTCTTAGAGCACTTTGCTAAGGGTGTGAGTGTATGCCTTAAGGAAAACAAAAGAATTTACATATTCCCAAATGTATGGATATACAGACATAGAAAGATATAGATGTATATCTATATCTACATATATAGATCTATATCTATCCATATCTGTATATCTATATACATGGGAGGGTGCATAAGAGGGACCAGGAGGCAAAGAGCTTTAAAAGTAAGTTTTCCATGTAAGTGGGATGTGCTTCAGGCCTGGGGTGGAGACAGATGTGATGCATTGTGGGAACCAGGGTTCAGCAGACCATGGGCGAGATAGAGGTGACCTTGGAGCAGCACTTGGAGGACACAGTGAAGAATCGATCCATTGTTGGAGTCCTGTGCACAGATTCAGAAGGCCCTAATCCGGGCTGCTATGGGACCCCACAAGATAAACCTGCTGGGGTGGTATCTGTACTAGCCTAGCAAGCTGCTAAGTTAACCTCAGACTCCACTGATTTTCGAGTGGTGTTTCTAGAACCAGATAAGAGAAACATTATGATCTATAAGCATGATGGCATCACAGTGGCAGTGCACAAAATGGCCTCTTGACATCTTGTATCAGTTCTCTAGCAGCCTATCACAGGGACTCGATCTTACCTGTGCTAATTATCTTGTAGAACTATTAAAGTTCCAGGGGCACCTGGGTGGCTCAGTTAGTTAAGCATCTGCCTTCAGCTCAAGTCATGATCCCAGGGGATCAAGCCCCACATCAGGCTCCCTGCTTAGCAGAGCCTGCTTCTACCTCTCCCTCTGCTGGTACCCCCGCTTATGTGTTCTCTCATTCTCTCTCTCTCAAATAAATAAATAAAATATTTAAAAAAGAAAAAAGAACTATTAAAGTTCTAGAAGTTAGGCCACGTATTTAGTGTGCATTGGGCACTTTTCTATTAATTATAGAGTAAGCTGCTTTTTTGACACTCAATGGACTGACCTATCAAAATATTAGTAAGAAAGGCTCATGTTTTAAGGCAGCAGGTCCAGGTCACTTTGCACACGGAATTTTATAATGTTCACTAAATCTGATTGGAGGAGAAAAAGAAAAGTACATTTTCCAGATAGTTGACCCATGAAACATGTTCACTGAGGGGTGCTTCCTCCAAAAATGTATTGAGTTCAGCTGTGCTTGGAAGATGATTGGTTAAACTAGCAAAACTTTATATATAAAAGAGGATATCTCAGAGACTCTAGTAGGATAGTGTACTTTCATAATCTCTACCAGTTTCTCAAACTACTTCTTTGACCAATATTTTTTTTAACAGCCCCAGATAACGTCTTTCAAGACTAGAAGTCTGGAGATCTTAACATAGTAAGTGCAATGGCCTACCCACACGAAAGACAGGCCAAAGTAGGGTGGACAGAAATTTAGGGATAAAGAATCATGTGTTCTCTGTCAATGGAGAAATTGCTTGAAACCTGGCCATGTGGAAGCTTGTAGGGCCCTTTGCTGAGTAGGTTTATTTGCATTTGAAGAGAAATGGGGAATTAAGAGCCTCTAGTCTCTTAACACAGTTTAGGCACTTCCCTCAGAAGGCAACTAGAGAGAGTTAATGAGAGTATTCTGACCCCCTGTGACCTTGGGAAATCTCTCTGCCCTGTGGTGGAGGGTGAAGAGTAGGGTAAGATAGCAGGAGAGGCAACCATTTAGGATCCACTAGAATAAATCACAGCAGGAGTGCTATGGGTTTCCACTAAATCAGTAGCAATGAAAATGGGTGAAATAGAGTGATTTGAGAAATATTACTGCAAATGATTGCATATTGATAATCTTCCATTTTACAATGCCATTTCTAACCACTTTGGTAGGTCATCTTAATTGCAAAGACCACATTTTTTTTTTTTTTTTTTTTTTTTTTTACAGCAGTGAAAAAAATTCTATAGGAAGGTAAGAAACAAAAGTATTGTAGCTTTCTTAGGATCTGGCCTCACTAGAAGAGGAATATTTTTTTAAGAAATGTTTCTAAGGGATCCCTGGGTGGCTCAGCGGTTTAGCGCCTGCCTTAGGCCCAGGGCGTGATCCTTGAGTCCCGGGATCGAGTCTCACATCGGGCTCCCTGCATGGAGCCTGCTTCTCCTTCTGCCTGTGTTTCCACCCCTCTCTCACTGTCTCTGCATCTCTCATGAATAAATAAATCTTTAAAAAAATGTTTCTAGAAGCCAGTTCTATAAGCTCCATAATGGACTCCATTTTATTCATAAAACATAAAAACACTAATGTATCCTATCCCAATATTCTAATACATAAGTGTCATGACTGCTTTGAGCCCCTTGTGTGTGGTGTTCTTAGTAAATTCTCAAGTGGAAAGCATCAAGTCTCCCCTGCTCCTCTGCCTTGCCCCCTCCATGTGTTAAAACCATTGGGGTTGTAATGGGCATCTTTGGATCAGATACCTCTGGCTCTTGCTGTTTTTGTTGCCTGCATGCTGGAAGATAAGGATTTGGCCAACAGGCAAGGGCTTGCACAGGGGAGCTCACAGGGTCTCACTCATGCCTGGCAGCATGTGAACACTCAGTGTCATTATGCAAGTTATCATCAATCAGCAGGCAGCTGCTTTTTGGACTTCCAGCAGGCAAGGCAAACATTTGTGCTCATGGCTTCCTCCCTAAGCGTGCTGGACCCAGAGCCCATTAGACAAGGGAACTACACACACAATCATTGCCCGCTGCTCTGGACCACTTGAACAGATGTTCCAGGTTGGTGTCAGGATGCTCACCTGGCAGCCCTGTTGGAGCTCAGAGGAAGATGTGCAGATTAGAGTCTGTTTGCTCAACACAAAGGGCATTCTATGAAAGGGTTGAAGGAGGTAGAGGCAAAGCTGAGGATAAATCTAACAACACATTTTCCAATTAAAGTAGACTGGATGATGTAGTCACAGGAGTATAAAAGAACAACCTAAAACAAAATGCAAAAGATGATAAAAACCAATGTAATGACAATGAGGCTGGCCAGCTGTGTTAAAGGAAGAGGAAGAAAGAACTCTGATCCCATAACCAATAAATACTTCTGAGGCACACTCTATGTGCCCAGCCATCTGAGGGGTACAAGATGAGAAGCTAGGACCCAGCAATCCAAGGATTTGCAGTCTTCCTGGGCAGGGAAGACAAACTCAGGGGAACAAAGTAGGTATGAACAGAGCTTGCTGTCTAAAGCTTGACTTTGCTATATGGAACTCACAGGAGGGGTGTGAACCAGAGTATTCTAACTCTGCAGTTTTCTGCGAGATAAGTCCTCCAGGCCTCTCAGTAGATACAGGCCTACAACACCCCTCATTTAAGAGGGAGGGGTCAAAGTGAGTCCAAATAAATAGGAAATGCCCTGGGGTTTAGGGTATATATACCAGAATCTCCCAGGAGCAATTAAGATTTCATCGCACAGAATCACACAAATCTTGTGGTTGTTACAAAGCAGAGTCTTGGGCCCCACACTACAGTGACCTTTTTTTTATAGGTCTGATATGGAGACCTCAGGAATCTGTATTTTTCAGGAAACACCTCATGTGTTTCAAATGCAGTTGGCTCAAGCCTTTACTTTGAGAAACACTGCGTTAAAGGTTAAAAGCAAATAAAGGGAGTTTAGACTAAAGTTGTCCTAGATTATTAACCTGCCCCTGATGTAGAGCCTGCTGTGATCTCTTTGGATCTGCATAAAAGAATTCATGCGTTTGTTTATGGGTGTTATATTCTTGAGGGAAAAAGTCTATAGATTTCATCAAATTCTTCAAAGGGCCTACCCACAACTCTACCTAGAGCTATTAATCTGTAACTGTATTTGTTTGTTTTGAAAACAAATTCCTTGCTTAATTCCCCCATCTCCGACCGAGACCTGTAAATCTCACTCTCTTGAACTTCTGTGGTTTCCAACCTAAGAAGTCCTCTTCCAAACTGGAGGCGACAAATCCCTCCATCTGACCTTTCCAATCCTTGATATCTACCGCTTTATTGCATTCATCACATTACATCATTATTATTTGCTTAGGTGTGTTTCCCAGTAGAAATCTGAGGCAGCTGATGGCAGGGCTCAGGCCTAACCAAGACCTTAGATGTGTCTGGTGCACAGAAAGACTTCAATTCATAATTTCTAATAGTTGAATGAATATGTGTATATATGTCAATGTTGAGAGAACTAGGGAATGGAGGAAATTTATTCCTAGTTTTAATTCTTACTTGGAGCTGTAACTGAGGAACAGTCTGGTGTTGAAGACAATCCAAGGTAGATTACAGTCCCCCCCCTAAGGTCCTTATGTCCTGGCTATTGGACCAGAATCCTGGCACTGCCAGTTCCAATGGTGTGTGGTCCAGCTTTTCAAGGAGTCAGGAAAAACAGAGCCCTTACATCAAATATGATACAATTACCAATTATAGCCAAACTCAACCAAGAGAGGTTTGTTTCTCCAATAACAGAACTAATCCTATCTCACTCACACTGAGAGAAAAGCTAAATCTTAGTGCTCCCAGACTTGGCTGATTTCAGCCCAGGACCTCCCTGGTTTGGGGAACAAGTGCTAGTTATCACTCCCCATGCCTTCCCCAGGCCTGCCAGCCTTGCTCCCTGCCACAAGTCCTGCCTAGATTTACCTCAAAACACATTTATTTTCAGCTGCAGAAGATATTTACTTTCCTTCAAACAGAGAACTGTTTCTGGCCAGAGGCTTTTAGCAGATGAGCAAGGGCTATAAACAACTCTTCATCCCCTTCTGCCTGTAATCTGGAATTTTCAATCACTGGACCTCGGCATCGGTAGACTTCAGCTTGGCAGGAGCAGCAACTTCAAACCATGTTTGCAGTTACCAAGTGATGAGGCTGTTTGCGAGGCTGACAAGAATAGACTTTATTGGCACTGCTTCCATTGTGTGCCTGAGATTGCATTCATGTCTCTGAGAAGGAAAAAAAGACACCATCTTGGAAGCGTTGGGGTCTCTTGTGAGAACACGGTTAATCTTACTGTTGGAAGACAAACGGCTGTAATCCTTGCTCTGTGTGTCACAGATAAATCTACTGGAAGCCTGTGGTGGTAAAATGCAGGAGACAGTGCTACTCTGGATGGAAGAAGCTGCTAAATGGATCATCGGAGAACAGCTAGTTGTGGTGGAAAGAGTCGAAGATGGCCCACAGTCCAGGAAATGCTTGGATCTTGCAACAGAAAAGGCAAACAGCAATTAAATTAGAGAAAATCAATGACTATTGATCTTTGGTGTTTATTTGTTGATCTTTTTAGGTGTGTATTTATCTGCAGTAGTTTGCTGAAACACTTTCAACTTTTTTTTGTTGTTTTGTTTTGTTTTCTTTGACTTTTGTTTGATTGGTTTTATGGTTTGTTGTTTTTTAGCCAACCAGTGATACAGAAGAAATTCTCTCAGGATTAAGGATCTCAGAGTGCCCATCTATCTCAGGTTACTGTTCTTTTATTAATTATTTCACTTTAAATATCCAACACATACCTATTGGGCACCTACTCTGTGGTGAGGTCTCTCTTCTAGATACTGAAGATTATAGATAGGAATGAGACGGGCATGACCTCACCTCCAAAAAGATATACATTCTAGTCAGCAAAGGCAGACAACATGAAAGTTATCATTGTAATCACTAGGAAGAAAATAAATCAGGATTAACGATAATGACTAGAGTTGAGAGGGCACTTTATTTTTTTTAAAGATTTTATTTATTTGAGTAGAGCGAGCAAGAGAGAGAGAGAGAGAGAGAGAACAAGTGGGGGGAGGGGCAGAAGGAGAGGGAGAAGCAGACTCCTCGCTGAGCAGGGAGCCCGATACGGGGCTCAATCCCAGGACCCTGGGATCATGACCTGAGCCAAAGGCAGATGCTTAACTGACGGAGCCGCCCAGGTGTCCCCAGAGGGCACTTTAGACTGAGTGTCAATGATACTGTTTCTTAGAAGAGCTGGGTTTGAGAGATAAGGAGATAGCCACATAACGACCTAAGGAAAGATTTAAAATCAGAGAAAATCGTAGCAGATTCAGAGTCTATAAGATGGTTAGGAACATGAATAAGTCAAGGAAGAATAAAGTGCCCAGTATGGTTGAAACAGAATGACCTAAAGAATAAGTAGTAGGGAGGTATTCTTTTGTATTATTCTTCAACTTTTCTTTTTATTTTATAATAAAAACAAAGCAAACAAAAATGGTATGGAATAAGGATGAGAGCTAGGGAGAAATTAGATCTTACAGGCATTACAGGTCATGAAAAAAAGCTTGAGTTGTATCATGGGTATAAGGAAATGAAAAACCAATGAAGAATTTTATGCAGGGAAAGCTGCACAATCAAATTTAAATTACCATCTGATTATTCTTACAACTTTGTGGGAAAGGACTGTAGAGGGACAGAGCGGCAGATGACTGAGGACACAATTGTCGTTGTCCACAGTAGGGAGGACAGTGGCTTGGAGAAGAATGGTGGTGGTGTAGAAGAAAAGAAGGATTCAGAATATATTTAAGTGTACATCTAAAGGGACTTGTTGATGGATTTGATGTTGAGCGTGAGAGAGAATCCAAGATAAATTTTAGATTTCTAAAATTTTAGATTTAGCAAACTTGAATACTGCAAATTTACTCTTTCCCTGGTCGACATTTCTAGGATGCTCTTCTGTATGTTTAGGGGTGATTTTGGTGATCACAGTTATTTCAGACATACACAGCTTACTGGTGTTAAGGAGAGGCATGAGCAGATGAATAACTTTTGCATGTAGACGTGGCAGGAAATTAAATAAACCAAAAATGTAGATGGAAACAGAGATTGAGAGAAAATGGATTCTACGTAATCAACTCTGGAGACAATGCTTCCAAATATACCTCTGTGTCCACTTGCTGAAAACCACGAACTAGTTATTGTAAGATCTTCTCCACCTTGAAGAGTTCATGATTTCATGAGCATTGAAAACAGTGTCATGAAGTAGTCATGCAGGACAAGACTATATAAGTTAGGGTGTGTTTGCTTGCATATTGCAAATTCAAAATACCAGCAGCTTAAATAAAAGCTCTTTCTCCCACATATAATTGTACAGGAGAAAGCAATCACAGGATGATATGGCCTCCCTGTTGGGGAACCAGACTCTATCTTAGGGTTTTACTGTCATATCCATAATCCAAAATGATGCACCACAATGTCCACATTTCAGAACACACTAAGAAAATACTTTTCCCCTGAAGGAATGGCTGATTATTTTGGCTGATACCCTGACCATCAGAACGTAGTTACTTGGCCACACCAAGATGCAAGTGATACTAAAGCTAGTGTATTATTTTTTAGTTTAGTTCAGTCTTTTGCTTAGGGAATAAAAGGTATTCTCTAGAAGGAATAAAGTAAATGATCATATCGTTTAAGCAGGGCTATATTTTTAGAGATAAAATAAGGGGAAATTCCTTTTCTAGGAGGGGAAAAATTAGCCCTGACCAGCCTGTTTATTGTTTACATTTTAGTGTCTCTTTCTCCCATTAAAATGTAAGGTCATGAGAGTAAGGCTCTTTTCTGTAACCCCATCCCTTTGGGCAGTCTGTGTTCATACTACACACTCAATAAAAATTTTTATTAAAAATACAGGTGGATGGATAAATAAATGATATTTCAGTCTATGAAAGATCATAGAGTGGAAAACAGCTGAGGATTTATTTATTCATATATTCTTTTGTCTTTGTTTTTGTTTTTTCTCTTTTCCCACAAAATCGAGTCCAATCCTCAGACTAGATGAAGGAGAATGAGGAAGATACATACTCCTATGTGTAGAATAACAGGGAGACAAGTTATTCTTCCTTAAAAAGAAGTGGGAGGTGATGGTCATTGTATTTAGTAGGTACCCGAACCATAATTGTTGAATATTTAAGGGAGTGGAATATTATATAAAAGGAAATGGAAGGACAGAAGGGACTTCCATGGCTCCAAAGGGCAGAGAGAAAAAGTCTTCCTCCTCACCTGGGGGTATCTCAGAGTTTGGCAGAGCTCAGGAGCAAGATATTCTCCTGCGTGAAATAAACATTTATATTTGTAGCAGCAGTGGGGCTTCCGATACTTCCACCTCAGCCATCACCAGTACAGAGGGAAGAGCCCTCCAGAACAGGTACCTACAGGCAAAGCAAATTCAGGAGAAATCACACTGTACGGACCAAGCACGGCCAAGTCAAAACTTTTGCCGAAAAAGTTTCCATGGAAGAAAGACTGCATGATAATTATCTCTGGGAAGGTACAATCATCACTCTGCTTATTGATAGGTGCTGGATATAGAGACTGATGAAAAATTTCAAGGTACTGGAAAAATTCCTGGTACTGGAATGCCAATCAACAGCCATCGATCAGGCTGGGTTGTAGTCCTACCACTTTTCATCACTATGTATCCTGCTTTCAGTTTTGGTGGATGCTGAGTCAGCATAAAGAATATTTAAGTCTCTTAGAAACCTGTGGGCTGGATCCTTAATTGCCTCCAATGGCCGACTGATGGGGATGTCCTGTCCTGAGGTAGGCTTAGGTCTCATTCCAAGTTCACAAACTCAAGAGTCCTCATGAATTTTTGGTGGGTTCTGGCCATGACAGTGACATTAACATTTAAGTAACATTGAGTCACATTTGGATGTTTCTAATCCTCTGGACACTATGGTACTGATGGGAAGCCTCTGGCCCCCATCTCACACACACACACACACACACACACACACACACTCACTTGATGGCTACCGTGTGGCTTCTTTGAGAGCCGTGAGGTTTTCTTTTGGGTTCTCAAGGATTCCCATCACTTGTGTCGTCAGCCCAGGTGACTGGACACAGTGGACCTCATCATAGATATGGATTGTGGCTGAAGCACCACCCTTAATCTCTCTTGCTATTCTTTCTTTAAATATTTGCCTTTATCTTCTCTATGTTGGATGCTCCATGCTTCTGCTCATGAATACTGAGATGAATATGAATACGTCCCTGTTTTCAGTGAGTACACAGTCTAATGAGCCTCTGCTCATTAATAAAGCAAAAATAAGCTCAAAAATAAGCACTTAAAGTGGCTGACCTAGCAAATATTAGCAGGAAATCAGCATTTGACCAGATGTGAAAAACAACATTCTCCAGGACCTGTGTCTGAGCTTTGTCTAGTTCGAGATCTAAATAGAATTAAGGAGAGGTGATAAAAAGGAAACAGTACTAATCAAGCATCTTTGTGCAAGAACTTCAACTGTATTAAGAAAATTAACTTGTCCTCAGAAAAAGCTTAGTCTGTGCTATTTTTCTAACCCTGATATGCGGCAAGGTTCACCACAGACGTCTTCAAACGGGTGTTAACTGGCCGCCTTCAAACTGAACATCTTTACCATCTTTACTTCTCCCTGCGTGCTCTAAATAATTTGTGATCTCAGGAGATGCTCTCTCTCTCCCTTTCCTTATCATTTTCTACCAGAGCAATTTCCCTAAAATGCACATTAAAATCCTAAATGAGGAATGGCAAATTGCTCGTGCTTTGAATAGGAAAGAAATCTGCCCACATTCTCTTGCTATAATCCTGCAAACAGCCAACAGATGGGTGCCATAGGTGAGTGCCAAACAAGACCCATTCTCATAAGAGCACTGTCTAACGCTCCCAGTTGTGTCCCCGCACAGTGTTGACACTTCTACATTCAGTGGGCACTTTGCTTCCCCCCACTTCTTTTTTGTTAATGTTATCTGATGATTTTTCTATGTCTAAAGATCCAAGGAGTGAATTTCAGCTATTGGGAAAAATTGCTTCTCTACTTGCATCTGGCTCCATCCCCTTTTGTGCTACAGGCAACATTAACACATTGGCTCTTTCCTTTCTCCTCCCTTTCGAAAACAAGGTGCAGACTTCCTACCAGTAGCAGTTTTCCGTCATTATTATTGCAATCATTAGTAATAATAAGTTGGTGGTGTAGAGTGCTTTTCTTAACAGCTTAAACTACTTCCCTTTGATATTAACTCAATTACTCTCCCAAACTATTTCTTCTTATTCTTTTTAATGAAAAGATATCCTAATGATGGGGTGGGTAGGGGAAGCAATGTAAGATGCATATAGGTTCTTTAAAATTTTGAAATTACATTATTTACAATAAAACCCATTCTTCCCTTTGCATTGCTGCTCCATAGCCAATTTTCTGTTTCAATCAGATCCTATTCATTTCTTTACACATCACCATTTCAAGAACTGTTAACGTAAAATATAAGCACGGAAATAAATATTCCTATCTTGGTCCAATTGTACCTATTTTTCTGCCACTTCTTCATAAGTGGGGATTATCTTCCTTATACTTAACAGTCTCAATTTCGGAAATGATCTTTTGTGATAATGCTTTCTCTAGGTTCACTGTACATCTAAAATGATTATTTTCACTTATCCTTTTTAGCCTTAGGAGATCCAAGAGAAATCTCATTAAGGCCATTTTAACTTTTATCATGGTCTTGACTAGTAATGTTTTTCATTGTTTTCTTAAGATTCACAGCCACCATGACTTTATCCTTCTGTAATTTGACCCCAATCAATTTCAATCTTCCTACATTTTTCATGTATTTCATATTCTTTCCTGTACTCTGCTGCCCTCCTGTTTCTGCATGACTTCATGTCTTTTCCCCTTACTAAAATATTCTCTGTCCCCCATTCCTAACTTGTTCATTGGTCTTGGAAGACCAAACTAAAAGCCTTTTTCTTTAATTCTTTCTGGACTCCTACAATTATGAAGAAACATAATTCTTCTATGAATATCTGTGTCACTTTATTTGTAGTTCTTGTATATTATACACAGTGTGATGTTCACTTATGGATGTGTACATCAGTATACTAAGACTAGACATACCTTAAGGGTGGGAAATAGTCCTGGTCACCAGTGTACCTAACACGTAATGATGATCAGTAGATACTCATCGAAAGTATTAATGCCAAGCACGTATTTCTTTCTCTTTCTCTCTCTCCCACACAAACACACTCATATATATATATATTGAAGTGAATGAAGTTTAATGAAGAAAGGTCTCAAAATTAAATGTTGTGCATAAATATGTTAGTTGACAAGGAAATAGAATGGCATTATGGAGAGGAATAGCTGAGCCTTGACTTATGCCCCCCACCCCACTCCTATTTCTGAAGTTTCATCATCTCTTTGTGGATAAATAACACCCTAGGCTGGCTCATGGTGACACTATTCTAGTCCAAATTTAGAGTCATAAATATCTCTTGAGCTTCAACACCAGGCTGGGCCATATCATCAAACCATTATGAAAGCTTCCATTATAATGAAAAAATATGGTTAATCTTTTTTTTGCATGTGTGTATTTTAAGACTATTATTATTATTATAGTTTTAAGTTTGTAGCAAAATTGAGAGGAAAGAACAGAGGTTTCCCATATACCCACTGCCTTTATAGGAGCTTAGCCTCCCCAGTGGTCAACACCACCCACCGAAATGGGTATTTGTTACAACCGATGAGCCTATATTGACACATCATTGTTGCTCAAAGTTCATGGTTTACACGAGGGTTCACTCTTGGTGTTGTATATTCTGTGAGTTTGGACAAATATATTATGACATGTAGCCATCATTAAAATACCATATGGATAGTTTCACTGCCCTAAAAATCCTCTGGCTCCTCCTGCTCATCCTTCCCTCCCCCCTAATCCCTCATGACCACTGACCGTTTTACCGTCTCCATTTTCTAGAATGTTACATATTTGGAATCATACAGTATATATGTAGCCTTTTCAAATTGGCTTCTTTTACTTAGAAGTAAAACTTTACATTAAAGTTTCCTCCAGGGATCCCTGGGTGGTGCAGTGGTTTAGCGCCTGCCTTTGGCCAAGGGTGCGATCCTGGAGACCCGGGATCGAATCCCACGTTGGGCTCCCAGTGCATGGAGCCTGCTTCTCCCTCTGCCCTGTGTCTCTGCCTCTCTCTCTCTCTCTCTCTCTGTGTGTGTGACTATCATAAAAAAATAAATAAATAAAGTTTCCTCCATGTTGTTTCATGGCTTGATAACTCATTTCTTTTTAGCATTTAGAAATATTCCAACAGGTGGATAGACTATAGCTTATTTATTCACCTACTGAAGGATATCCTGGCTACTTTGAAATTTTGGCAATTCTGAGTAAAGTTGTTATAGACATCCACTTTTTGTATGGACATAAGTTTTCAGCCCCTTTGGCTAAATATCAAGGAGCACAGTTGCTGATCATATGGTAAGATAAGTTTGTTTTTGTAAACACCCAACTCTTCCAAAGTGGCCATGCCATTTCACATTCCCCACATGATGAATGAGAGTTCCTTATTGTTCCACATCCTTGTCAGCATTTAGTGTTGTCAGTGTTCTGGATTTAGGCCATTAAATTAGGTATGTAGCTGTATCTTATTGTTGCTTTAATTTGCTTTTCCCCTAATGATATATGACATGGAGTATGTTTTCATATGTTCATTTGCCATCCCCATACGTTCTTTGATGAGGTATCTACTAAGCAGTTTGGCCAATTTTTAAATTGAGTTGTTTTCTTTATTGTTAAATTTTTAAGAATTCCTTGTATATTTTGGATAATAGTTCTTTGCCAGGACATCTTTTGCAAACATTCTCTCCTGGTTTTTAACTTTTTTATTCTCCTGATACTGATTTTTGCAGCAACAAAGTTTTTAATTTTAACAAAGTCAATCTTTACAATTATTTTATGGATTGTGCCTCTGGCAGTATATCTAAAACGTCATTTCCATACCCAAGGCAGATGTTCTCCTATGTGTATCTTCTAGGAATTTTATAGTTTTGCATTTTACATTTAGATCTGTAATCAATTCTGATTTAATTTTTGTGAAGAGTGTAAAGTCTGTCTATAGATTTTTTTTTTTTTTGCATGTGGATATCGTAATTCTACCACTGTTTATTGAAAAAAAAAAAGATCTTTTCTACATTGTATTGCCTTTCCTCCTTTGTCAAAGATCAGTTTACTGTATTTATGTGGAACATTCTCCAGGCTTTCTATTCCATCTCATTCATCTACTTGTCTATTCTTTTGCCAATATCACGTTGTTTTGATTGCTGTAGCTTTGTAGTAAATCTTGAAGTTGAGGCCACTAGTCCTCCAACTTTGCTTTTTCCCTTTAATACTATTCTACTTTTATGCCTCTCCATATAAATTTTATAATCAGTTTACTAATATCCATAAAATAACTTATTGAGATTTTGATTGGGATTGTATTAAATCTACAGAGCATGTTGGGAAGAACTGGCACCTTAGCAATATTGAATCTTCCTATCCATCAACATGGAATATTTCCCCATTTAATTTAGTTCTTTGATTTCTTTCATCAGAGTTTTGTAGTTTTCCTCATATAGATCTTGTACATATTTTGTTGGATTTATATCTAAGTATTTCATTTTGGGAGGTGTTAGTATAAATGGAATTATGTTTTTAGATTTAAACTCCATTTGTTCATCGCTAGCATATAGTGAAGTAATTGACTATTATGTATTAACCCTGAATCCTACAACCTTGATATAATTGCTTATTAGTTCTAGGAGTTTTTCTTATTGTTGCTGTTGTTGTTTCCTTCTGATTTTCTAAGTAGATGATCATGTAATCTACTAACAAAGACAGTTTTATTTCTTCTTCCTCAATTAGCACACTTTTAATTTCCTTTTCCTTTCCTATTGCATTAGCTAAGGCTTCCAGTGCAATGTTGAGTAGAAGTGAGAGGGAAGATCTTTGCCTTGTTCCTGATCTTAGTGGGAATGCTTCTAGTTTCTCACCATTAAATATGATGACAGCTATAGGCTTTTTGTAGATATTCTTTATCAAGTTGAAGAAGGTTCTGTTTATTCCTAGTTTACTGAGAGTTTTTATTCTGAATGGGTTTTAGATTTTGTCAAGTGCTTTTTTTCTGCATCTATTGATATGATGATGGCTTTCCCTTTTTACTCTATTGATGGGGTGGATTAAATTAAGGGATTTTAAATGTGATTTAGCTTTCCATACCTGGAATAAATCCTACCTAATCATGATAAATACTTTCTAAAACACTGTGCCTTCCATTTGCTAATATTTTATTGAAGACTTTTGCATCTATGTTCATGAGAGATACTGGTCAGTAGTTTTCTCATAATGGTTGTCTCATTTTGGTATTAATTTAATGCTGGCATCATAGAATGAATTAGGAAGTATTTCCTCTGCTTCTATCCCCTAAAAGAAATGGTAGAGAATTGCTATAATTTCTTCCTTACATGTTTGGTGGAATTCACCAGTGAAACCATCTAGGTCTGGCACTCTCTGCTTTGAAAGATTATTAATGACCGATTTAATTTTTAAATAGATATAGGCCTATCTAGACTGTCTATATATCTTCTTACGTGAGTTTTGGAGGATTGTGTCTTTTAAGAAATTGGTCCATTTCATTTAGGTTACTAAATTTGTGGGTATAGCATTGTTCATAACAGTCCTTTATTTTCCTTTTAATGTACATGGGAGCTATATTAATGTCTCTTCTTTCATTTGATATTCATAACTTGTGTCCTCTTTCTTTTTTTCATAGCTGGTCTGGCGGCTAGAGGCTTATCAATTTTATTGATCTTTTCAACAAACTAGTTCTGGGTATCATTGGTTTCTCTATTGATTTTCTGTTTTCAATTTTACTGATTTCTCCTCTAAACAGTTTATCTTTTTTAAGCTCACAGTCACAGATTCCTGTCTCCCTGACAATCTCCCCACCTAAGGACATTTCCTACTATTACTTGGGAATATGTCTCAAAGTACAGACCTATGAGAACAAAACCACAGGAGAAAAAAAAAAAAAAAAAAAAAAGCTCGCCTTTCAAGTTACACCATCTACTTTGAGCACCTGATTTTCCCTCCTTAGGAACCTGATAGTGGGAATTGTTCCCTCTCTGCAAAGATATCATCTCCTACTCACAAGGGTATCCCAGAATTTTATTCTAGGAAAGTCAGATCATAACAAAACAATATAGTATCCATAGGAAAAAAATGTTCATATATAGGACAATCATTCAGTTTTTAATTTCAAGTCAATTATTAATTGAATGCTGATATTATAATTCACTTATTCAGTGGAGGTATTCAGTAAATATCAGTTAACTAAAGAGATGCTTAGATGATTGAGATCTTACATAGGTTTCCCATCCCTTATATCATTTGCTTTTAATGTGTACCTGACCTTTTTATCTGAGAAATCTTACCTCCTAACACTCTCTCTGACCTATTCACTCAATTTTTGTTCTCTCTCTTCACCAGACACTTTAATATTGTAAACATTATCTTCATCACCTCATTTCCCCTTTCCTCTCCTAAACAGCATTTATGATCTCAAGTAGAGGGAAATATTATATTCATATAAGCAACAGGAAGGTTCAGGAGTAAAAAAACTAACTATATTAGTGCACAAAGAACATCTTCTCCTTCCCTCCCCCAGTTCAATAGGTTTTCTACCACAGATAAACTATGTTGCCTTTCTTATACTTGATGTTACATTTTCAGCTGTGAATGTTTCCACATTTGGAGTTGTAATGGTATTAAAGAGGAGGGATTGTCAAATTGATAACCAGCGTCCTGAAGTTGCTAGAAGAGTCTCCCAAATGCCACCAAAGGCATCAGGTAATTCTGGTTGGCTGAGGTCTGCATAGGAAGAAAGGTAGAAATACAGAGATCCAAGAGACAAGAGTTGAAGTAAGTGAATGTGGAAGATGGAAAATGTACAGAATAAAGAAAAGTGGTCGGGGAAGGAATAATAATATGGGAATTGACAACTATCATAGATTCACCATGACATTTAAGCCACTTAGGACTTCCCTAGAATAAAGGCTTTGGCCTCACCAAGACATAGATCTTGTATTCTGTTTACTTTCCTTTTATCTCTAGAGTTATAACTCTATACCCATTTCTAAGGTATAGACGCCTCCTGAAAATTACTCTTTCAATGCAAGGCTAGTATGGTTCTTACATTGTTCAATTCTGAATGAATAAATGAATAAATAAATGATATAAATATCATATGCACACTTGTGTTTATCTTTACATACTTTATAAACAGGTATTTTCTGTAGGATTTATCCAAAAGATTATTTGGTTTTTAAGCTTTCTGAATATTTTTTATTGACAGCAAACCCCATCATTTGCTAAATTATATTTCCCCTCCATTTTAAGAGAAATGTCCTAATATTTCTGTATCAGTCTTTTAAACTTCATATCCAAAAGTGAAAATATACATGTTTATGTGGAAAAATCCAAAACTAATTAGAGGAAGTTACTCAGTTTTCAAACGAATAAACATTGTCAAGCCAATCCTAAATCTATCCGCCATGGAAAATAAGATGGCCTTCTTATACAATGATATATTTATATTTTTAAACCAGAAATGGTAGATTCAAATATTTTTTAGATCCAAATATTTTTAAAAGTAAAATAAGATATGACATCTAGTTATCTCCACTTGCTCCTTAGGACAGAGACCAAGAGAAAGATATACAAGTTGATTGCATAGTGTTTGCTATTACAAACATACTTTTGCACATCCACCCCCTGCCCTGTTTACTCTTCCCTTTCCCCCAACCAACAGCTCAGCCTACTTCCCATCACCTTTCTATATTTATGTCCGGTGCATCCCCAGAAATTTTTCTAAGGGATATGTACAACCACATCCTTCATTTTAAGATTCAGTAGGATTCTGGTGTGAACTATAATTACATCGGCGGGGATGGGGGAAGGGTGGTGGTGTGCTATGGAGAATCCATGCAATTGCCAATTTGCAAATACTGGTCTTAGAGGTAAGCATGAGGAGAACCATTATGGTGCCATACAAACTATAAAAGCACTAGGATGTGTTTATGGCAAGTAAACTTAAAAGAAAATGTTTATCCTCTAAAGTTGTTAGAAAAATAAAAATGAAAAGAGTAATAATATTTCTCTCAACCATCAAATAGGCAAAACCAATTTTTCCTCCCTACTAGCTAAAGTTTGGTGTAAAGAGCACCTGATATTGCTGGGCAAAAATTAATTAGAAAACTCTTTCCAGTATTTTGTTTTTGTTTTCTGTTGTAAGCATAACTTTACTTTTTTACAGTATTATATTAGTTTTAGGTGTACAATATAGGGATTCAATACTTTGATGTAACACCCGGTGCTCATCATGACAAGCGCACCCCTTAATACCAACAGCATTTTTCATAGAACTAGAATAGACCATCCTAAAATTTGTGTGGAACCCCAACGGCCCCCAATAACCAAGAAAACTCTAAGAAGACATTTTGCTCATGTATCGTGTGTCTCGAATTACATGTGCATATAAAGTGAGTAAACCTTCTTCCACCAAGGTACCCTAAGAAAATAATTAAATTCATAAATATATATGTATCTTATGTATGGAAAACAGTTTTTTCAAATTGCAGAACATTCATATCAGAATATGATATAAAATATTCTATTAGTGGATAACACCTGCCCATTAATATCATATTTAAAAGAATTTTTAATGACTTTAGGAAATACATATACAGTTTAATTAAAAAAATACTGAACATAGAATGATACAAACTTGAAAAATAGAAACCGTATCTCTAGGTACAGAGAATGTCTGGAATGATATAAACCATGTTTAACAGTTAGAGGTCATATATTTTTCATTATCTTAATTACTCCTTCCCTCAATTATATATCTCTTTAATTATTCAACAAATGTCCGTTGAGCTTCTTGCTCTTATAGAGTGCTCTAGACATAGACAATAATCATCAGTGAACAAGAGAGCTATATTTTAGGTCCTCACAGAGTTTAAAAATTTTAAAGATTTTTCAGGCCATATTTGTTCTTCTGGATATTCTGATAAACCTTCCCTGGGGCATGTGCCGCCCTGTAGAGAAATTGAACCATTGTAGGTATATGCATTTATGGGTATTATGTGTGACTCACAATCATTTTGGCACCAAGTGAAATATAAGTACTTATATACTGAAATATAAGTATATAAGTAACTAAAACATTTTTAAAAATGTTTTAAGTGTATTTATTCAGTCCCTTAATGAATTGATAATGCCTACTACATATTAAAACCCTATTCTAGGTCAGTGAAAGAGATCCAATCCTACATATTTGGACCCTATTCTAGGTCAGTGAAAGAGATCCAATCCTACATATTTGGAGTGTTTAGAATAATAAATTCTAAACATTTGTCCTTATATGGATTTTATCTGCAAAATGGGAAAAGTAATAAATTCATCTATTTTCAAAGAGCTATATATATGTATACCTAAGCTCTGTATATATATATATATATATATATATATATATATATATATATATACACTTAATATTTGGCAAGAAAATATGTTTTGTTACCATTTGCAATAACTCCCAAAAGCATAAAAATAATATTAGATATAAATTTAACAAACATGTACAGGATGTGTATGCTGAAAAGCCAAAATGCTAATGAAGGAAATCAATGAAGACCTAAATAGATGGAAACACTCTGTGTTCATAGAATGGAAGACCCAACAGTGTAAAGATATCAATCCTCCCCTAAACTGATCTGTAGCTTTACCACAATTACTGTCGAAATCCCAGGAGAATTCCTTGTAGATATAGATAAATTGATTCTAAAATTTATATGGAAAGGCAAAATCATTAGAACTGCAAAATATTTTTTTGAAAAAGAATGAAGTTGAAAGAGTCACACAACTTGATTTTTAAGACTCACCGTATAGCTATAATAATCGAGACACGTGGTATTAACAAGAAATTAGACACAAAGATTGATGAAACAGAACAGAGAGCTCAGAAATAACCCCACATAAAGTATAATTTTTGACCTAGGTACAAAAGTGATTCAACAGAGAAAGCATGGTCTTTTCAAAAAACAGTGCTTAAAAAACTGAACATTTATAGGCAAAACACAAAAAGAACCTGGAACTAAAACTCATACCTATAAAAAAGGAACTTGATTATCAGACTATAGATCAGTAAAATTATCAAACTTCTGGAGGAAAACAGGAAAATTTTCATGACTGGGGACTAAGCAGAGTTCTTAGACATGACATCAATTTCATGATCCTTAAAAGGGAAAATTATCAAATTGGACCTCATCACAATTCAAACTTTTTTATGCAAAAGATTCTTATAACAATAAAAAGGAAGGGCACAGATTGAGAGCAAATATTTGCAATCACATATTAAGCATATATAAAGAACTCTCCAGGCTAAACAGAAAACAAACAACAAAAGGTAGAAAATGGGCAACAGACTTGAATAGACACTTCACCGAAGATGATGCATGGACAGCAAATAAATATATAAAAAAATACATTTATTCAGCATTTGTGATACTTCATTTTATGTGTCAACTTCACTGGTTCAAGGGACGCCCAGATAGCTGGTAAAAGATTATTTCTGGTGTATCTGTGAGGGTGTGTCAAGAAGGGACTAACATTTGAATTGGCAGACTGAATGAAGAAAATACACTCACCAATGTGGACAGGCCTCATCCAATCCAATGAGGGCTTGACTAGAACAAAAAGGTAGAGAAAGGGCAAATTTGTTCTCCATCTCAATGGGACGTCCATCTTTTCCTGCTCTTGGATGTTGGTGTTCTGGGTTCTCAGACCTTCAGATTCAGACTGAGGCTGGCAGCACTGGCCGTCCTAGTTCTCAGATCATCAGATTTGTACTGGAACTACAGGACTGGTCTTTCTGGGCTCCAGCTTGTAGAGAACTGATTGTGGGACTTCTCAGCCTCCATAGCACATAAGCCAATTCTTCATAATCAGTGCACATGTGTAACAGATTGGTTCTGATTTTCTGTAGAATTCAGACTAATATATATATACCACTCATCACATGCTTTGAAAGAAATTCTAAAGTCTGAGAAGATCTGCTCTAGTGGATATGCATTGTTCACCACCAAGCCGTCCAGGTGTCTCCCTACTTTTGGGATTTGATTGTTCCCCACAAGTCCCAAAGTCCACTTTTCAAACCCTTGCCTTTCTAAAACACTTGAAATGATGATCCCAAGAAATTAACTCTAATGTCATCTTACAAGGACAGAAGCCTCAACCACCTATTTTTTTTTTAAGGTTCTATTTATTTATTCATGAGAAACACAGAGAGGCAGAGACATAGGCAAAGAGAGAAGCAGGCTTCCCATAAGGAGCCTGATTGGGACTCAATCCCAGGACCCTAGGATCACAACCTGAGCCAAAAGCAGACTGGTTCTGCAGATACGCTCTTACCCTCAGCCACACCCAAGCACTAGCAGAGCTCAGCTGTCGATCGAGCAAAGTTTGGTATAAGCTTCAGATGGTGAAGAATTTCCCCCCAAAGTATGTATTGTACCTCAATAGCTAATGCTTTAAATGGCTCCTTTGGTTTGCTTCTGTAAGTTAAGGCCTTGGATGTGGCTTGTCCTTAAATAAAACTTTTCTGGTGATTAAAAATAACAACAACAACAACAACAACAACACTGAGCCATCTAGGTGTCTCCCTATCTTTTGACTAGTAGTAGTTGATGCTCATTTGTATAATGAATGAATGAGTGAATGAGTTAAGACTTATGACATCATGTGTAATTAAGATAAAACGAGAGTGGGGTGCCTGGGTAGTGCAGTTGGTTAAGCAACTGACTCTTGGTTTTGACTCAGGTCATGAGCTCTGGCTCCACCCTGGGCTCTGTGCTCAGCATGGAGTCTGCTTAAAAGATTTCTTCCTCTCTCCTCCCCTTCATGCTCTCTCCCTCAAACAATTAAATCTTAAAAAAAAAAAAAAAAAAAAAAAAAAGATATAATGTGAGTTATCAAGGTCTGTTTTCTTTCTTTGGAGATTTCCAAACCTGAGGCTCCTCAGCAGACACAGCATGATGATCGGAGTCAATAATACTGTATTCTTGAAGGTTGTTAAGATACATCTTAAGGGTTCTTACAATAAATAAATAAATAAATACCACATGAGATGATAGATATGTTAATTAACTTAATTGTGGTAAATATTTCACAATATATATGTATATTAAATCATCGTGTTGTATACCTTAATAGATAGAATTTTAGTCAATTATACCTTAACAGAATCTCTGGTCAAGCATTAAATATAACTATTAGCAGAGTTTGGCATAAATCATATAGAAATGTTATAAAAGTAAAAATACTTTTTTGGGGTCACCTGGGTAACTCAGTTGGTTGTGCATCTGAGTCTTGATTTCAGCTCAGGTCATCATCTCAAGGTCATGGGATCAAGCCCTGAGTCGGGCTCCATGCTCAGCACGGAGTCTGCTTGAGATTCTCTCTCTTTCCTCCCTCTGCTCACACTCTGTCTCTCTCTCAAATAAATAAATACCTTAAAAATATAAAAATACTTTTAGATTTTTAAAGTAAAATTATTTAAGTTTTTTTTTGAGATTTTATTTATTCATTTGAGAGAGATAGAGAGAGAGAGAACACAGGAGGGGCAGAGGGAGAAGCAGACTCCCCACCGAGCCTGACATGGGGCTTGATCGCAGGACCCTGAGATCATGATCTAAGGTGAAGGCAGAAGCTTAACCAACTGAGCCACCCAGGGGCCCCTATTTAAGTGTTTTTTTAAACAAAAATCTTTTAGTTAAAAGAGGCATGTTTCCCTTAATTTGTTTTCACTTTCACTCTTTTAATTGTCTTTCTTTTAAAAACTGCTAGTTCTACGATTATTGTTGCGAGAGCAGGGCACAATTCTAAAATCTAATCAGAAATGCCCCCATTTTGTCTGGTACCTGCACTGTGTTTAAAGGGGGTTTTAACCTCTACTGTTCCTCCAATCACACACAGACTGTAATTAGCTAATTGAGAGCCTTCAGAGCATTTTAAAGTAATTGAAGTTGTAGATTCTCTGTTGGGAGTATAACAGATTTTTAATATATTTTCATGGGTATTTATATTAACATAAAAAGAGTCAATTAGGAATAGGCAGAGCTTGTCAGGAGTCGCGCTGCCTTTCTGATTAGGAATCAATCTAGAATTACAAGAGCTGTAGGTAACACAGAGCCAACACATCCCAAAGTGGCGTAAGAAGCAGACGAGGCAAAAAAAGGAAGTCAAAAGTAAAAGATGTGGGCTCCTGTGTTTCCAGGTGGGGCAGTTGGAAGCTGCATTTTAGGGTGAGCAGAGGGAACCCAAAGGGTGTCTTACTCTGAGCACAGCCAGCCAGGCGGCAGGTGGGCCTCATCCTCCTGCCTTCTCCACCCAACATGACATGGCTCCTGTGTCACGCTGCAGCTTTTCTTTTCGAGACAGGTTTACAAATTCAGAAATACAGACATCCCCTCCACGCACATTTGTCATCTGAGGTTGCATAGGGGATTCAGGTGGCTGTGGCACAATTTAAGAAAATCAAATACACCAAAGCTTGGACACAGGGAACACACAAATTGAGTACAAGAGACAACGTAGCCAGAGAGAGCTGTCAACAGAGTGTCTCTACACACATGGCCTGGGAGTCCCTGCAGGACAAATTCTGACTGTACCTGTCGCAAAGTACAGATCCTGGGCGTCTCCCAGAGCTACAGGGACGGGACCTGTGGGACTTGCATACAGCTGCCCAGAGTTTGACCCTCATCTGGAGTGATTCCTCAGCACCCTCACACCATGCTGTACTGAGTCAAAGAAACCAATTTCTCCGGGCAGCTGGGTGGCTCAGTGGTTGAGCATCTGCCTTTGGCTCAGGTCGTGATCCTGGGGTTCTGGGTTTGAGTCCCACATCGGGCTCCCCACAGGGAGCCTGCTTCTCCCTCTGCCTGTGTCTCTGCCTCTCTCTGTGTGTCTCTCATGAATAAATAAGTAAAATCTTTAAAAAAAAGTTTTTCACTATCTCAAACATATGATTCCATTTATCAGAACAATTTGTATGTTTTCACCCTCTGACAAATATAAGCACAAGCACCTACCATTGTCAGGCAATTTAAGAATTATTAGGAGGACACAGAGGGGCTTATTCATTCTCATTCGTCTCTGGGTGTTTAGAGCTCATGCAGCCCTGTGGCTTTAAATATCATTTCCAAGTGACAACCCCAATCTATATATCTAGACCAAACTTGTCCCTTCAGACACCAGCTTCCTTCCTTTCAGGCTGCTCACTCAAATCTCCTCTTGCAGGTCTTAGAGATACCTCAAATTTTGACAGATCTCAACTGAACTTACGATTTTTCCTCCACACCTGCTCCTCCTATGGTCTTCCTCCCTTTGCAAGTGGTTGACTCTATTGATCCAGTACTTTAGGCCAAACTCCTAGAGGCACTGCTAACTCCCCTCTTTCATATTTTTACATTCAATCCATCAGTACACTAACCTTATGCCCTAGATTTTGACTGTGGTCCTTGTGTAGTTATTTTTTTATAAAGATTTTATTTATTTATTCATGAGACACACACACACACACACACACACACACACACACACAGAGGCAGAGACACAGGCCGAGGGAGAATCAGGCTCCATGCCGGGAGCCCGATGCAGGACTCAATCCCGGGGCTCCAGGATCACACCCTGGGCCAAAGGCAGGAGCCAAACCGCTGAGCCACCCAGGGATCCCCTTGTGTAGTTATTAATAGCAGCTGCTTTCACTGTGAGAAGCGTTCCTGGTTTGGGCCACCCAATCCAATGGCAGATATAGTAAAACATAACTAGAATCTGACCATGTCCCACCTCCCAATCTCTCCTGCCTTTGTCCACCTCTCCACCGTCTTTCATGCTGATGACGGGATAGCCTCCTACTTCCACATATAGTCCTCCTCTATAGTCTTCCCATAACATCCAAAGCAGCTATATTCATTTCCTAGGGCTTCCATAACAAAATACCACAAACCAGGTGGTGTTCAACTGCAGAAACGTAGTCTCTCACAGTGCCTGAGGCTTGAACTCCAAAATTTAAGTGATGGCAGGGCCGTGGTCCCTTGGACGGCTCTAAGAATCTAGTGGTTACCAGCGATTCTGGGTGTTCCTCGGCTCTTAGGTACATCATTCCAACACCCACCTTGTTCTTTACATGGATTTCTTCTCTACCTTCAGATTTCTCTCTTCTCACAAGGACACCAGTCATACTGGATTGGGTCCCACTCTCATCTAGAATGACCTCACCTTAACTTGATTACATCTATGAAGACCCTATTTCCGAATACTGAGGACTAGGACTTGAACATATCTTTTTGGGGATACAATTTGACACCGAAGAGTGATTCATTTAAAACAGAAGAAATAACAAATGACTTCTCTGCCTCAAATTGCACAATGTGTGTCATCTTCCTAAAGAGAAGTCTCTAACTTTGGCACTGGTCTATATAATCTGGCCCCTGACCATTTCTTTGAACTTATCTTTCCCATTCTCAGCCCACTTAGTCTGTGCTAGCCACACTAACTTCCTTATTCTTCTTCAAACATTTCAATAACGTGACCACTTCAGGACCTGTGCATGGAACTTTTTCTCCCAGATACCTACAAGGCTCACAATACCATTTGGTCAGTGAATGTTTTCTCTCTTTCCATTTCAGCAAAATTTGGTTTTTCTTGTGGCTATATCCCAGCGTATGTAACCTTGCAAATGCTAGACTCATTTAAAAAAACAAAGAAAAAAAAAAAAAAACCCTGAAGGGATGAAGAGAGAAAAGAACCCACATTTATTGACCACTTATTGTAGATATTATGTAAGTGCATGAGAAAAGAAATTCTTATTTAATCTCAGAGCAGCCTTGAAATCTGAGTAATTTTATATCCCCTTAATAGAGAAAGAAGGTGAGATTCAGACATTTTCAACATCTTTCCAAAGATTACACAGCCCACAAAAGAGACTCAGCTTCCTTCCCAGGTTTACCTGTTCCTTCAAAGTTGTCCTAAATACAAGCTACAGAAACTGAATAGGTTACCAAAATTTTATACCAAAAAAAAAAAAAAAAAAAAAGTAAGTGGGGGAAATGTCATATAAAAAACCTGAAAAAAGGGGATCCCTGGGTGGCGCAGCGGTTTAGCGCCTGCCTTTGGCCCAGGGCGCGATCCTGGAGACCCGGGATCGAATTCCACGTCGGGCTCCCGGTGCATGGAGCCTGCCTGCTTCTCCCTCTGCCTGTGTCTCTGCCTCTCTCTCTCTCTCTGATGTGACTATCATAAATAAATAAAAATTAAAAAAAAAATTTTAAAAGAACCTGAAAAAAGAAAGCAAAATCTGGGTTCTGACCCCATATCCAGTAGGTGTTAGGGCAATTCTTTTAATCCATTGGTTTCTGTTCACTCAGAGGTCAAATGGGTTAAGGATATGTGTCCTTATTTGACACAAATTATTCCAAATAAGCAGATATTAGAAACAGGCTATCTATGTAATTTCAAAAAAAAAATCCTCACCCCAGATTACTTACTAATTACATACACACAACAAAACAAAAAATAACTTTACAGCAGAGAAACCTGGTGGGGACTATCTTAACCTTGATACCATCTTAACCAAAGTGAAAGTAGTGATCAATGTTGCCATCAAAACTGGCATCATGGGCATCCTAGCACAATGCAGTAAAAAAGATAAAAGAAAATGCATAACAAGTACATAATCTGAATCTAATCATGCAAAAAAAAAAAAAGGATAATTCAAATTGCGGAACACTACAAAAAACTAGTTTATACTCTTCAAAAATGTCAAGGTCAGAAATGACAAAGACACACAGTATAACTAACCAGTAATAAAGAAGTCCAAAAAGAAAAGACAAGTAAATCCAATGTATGATATGTATCTGAGCCAGAGAAACTAGTTTAAAAATATCATCATTGGAGCAATTTAAAAAGAAATTAAACAAACTGTTGATTCTTAATAGCATCATTTCCATGTTAAATTTCCTGATTTTGATCATTGCATTATAGCTATGTAAGAAATGTCTTTGTGTTTAGGACATACACAGTAGAAGCTAGGAGAAAGGGCACAATGTCTTCAACTTTCCCCATAAAGAGAAAAAGATAGAGCTAATGAGGCAAAATATAAATAATTGATGAATCTGGGTAAAGGGGAAAGGAAAGTTCCTTGCACTATTTCTGTGACTATGTAAGTCTAAAATTGTATCAAAATAAGGTCCCAAAGAAAACACTGTTTTATAAATTCAGTTTGAACTCATTTCAATACAAAAAGAGAAAATTCTTAATTGACAAATTTCACCAATGTGGCCCGCAAAACTTCAGGAAAAAGGGAAAGACCCTGGTAATATGAAAAGCCAGGAAATATTCCCTGCTCATCACATTCACTTTAAAGAGCTTAAGTTGGCAGCCCGGTTGGCTCAGCGGTTTAGTGCTGCTTTCAGCCCAGGGCATGATCCTGGAGACCCTGGATCGAGTCCCATGTCAGGTTCCCTGCCTGGAGCCTGTTTCTCCCTCTGCCTGTGTCTCTGCCTCTCTGTCTCTCATGAATAAATAAATAAGTAAATCATTAAAAAAAATAAACAAGTGGCTATTTAAACACTTGTAATTATCAATACATAGGCTGAGATTTCTGATAGTTTGCCTAAATCAAGATATACTGATTATTAATGGCCTGTTACCTAATCAAAACGCAAATGAAGACAAATCAGTTAAATAAGGTATCAATGCAAGGAAAGGATCTTGTGAAAATACAGTGACAGGAATCAGAATGTCAGAGGGCAACACTTAGCAACAGCCAGCCAGAACGTTCCAGGGGTATGGAGAGGAGTATGCACATGAGCCTATTTGAGTGACAGCCTTCTAGGAAGGTATAACAACACTACTGAAATGCATTTATTGAGTAATAGTTATATGTCACAGAATGTCCTTGTAGAATTAATTCCCCTGAATAAGATTTCACGTTGAACTATTATTCTATTGGTTTTAATTTATCTTCCATGAAGCTTTTTAAGGAGCTGGTCAGTGTAGCTTAAATTTTCTGGTTAACTAAGAGGTTATATTTCTTAGGAATAATTAATAAGCCAGAGTCCTAGTTTATGCATCAGTCCCTATGAGTTGGGTTGGCATAAGCCATTCTCCCAGAGACCAAATGCCCCCTGTTACAGTAACAAATGAGGTTTTTATATCTGCAAGTCTAACGATCAGACTCTGGACCACAGTGACTTTTTTTAGGGCAGTCACCAAGAGACCCTAATTAGGCAGTAAGGCAATCTTCTGTCTGTATCACACAGCAGAAAACTGTGCGGGCATTTTTAGTTCTGTTTTCTGGTAACGACAATCAAGTTTTCCTTTGGGAAACTACTCATTTCCCATCTTTATTTTGCAGCTTAAGTGGGAATGACATAAACCCTGATTTCAAACCTAGTGAATTCCATTATCCCCTTGAATTGGTTAAATGAATGGGCAACTACCCAACACAGTCCAGTTTACACTTCTCCCTGACTTTCATTATAATCCCTGGGACAGGCACACTCTCTTTCTCCTGGGGGGAAGCGGAGGCTGGAGCTGCTGGTAGCTGTCTTGCCACAACTTGGGAACAGCCTATTTTAAGAATGAAGCCTGCAAATGGAAGATGGGCTGGAAGAGGACAAGGCACAGATTCTTGACAACATCATTTATGTATCTGGTTCCGGTCATGCCTATATCTTTCAACTATGAGAGCTAAAAAAAAGCCCTTTGTTGGCTTAGGACTGTTAAGTTAGAGTTCTCTCATTTTTGACCAAGAAATTCCTCTGTCATGCATGCCTTCAAACTGCAACATCTGAAACCAGGATATGCTTTAAAATTAAACTACTTTTTGAAAAGATCACGTAATACCAGTTTCTGAAACAAATTACATCCTCGTGACTTTCTAATCAATACTTTGTGTTTAGTAAACTTATGTTTGAATGAGAGAGCACCCAAGGTCTTCTAGGACATACTGAGAGGAAAAGAGGAATTCCTCATGGTTGGGGCAATGCTGCGTGTTTACCACATTCTACTTCCATCTCATCCTATAAGCACACTGGGACCACATATGGCAAAGATGGCTGGGACCACCATGCCTGGCCTCTTCCTCTTCCTGGGTACATGTGAAGACTTCCTTCCAAGCCCCTGTGCAGTTAGATGGGGTCACATGACTACAGTCAAAAATTATGGGCAGAGCAAGTTGTGTTGCTTCTTATTTTGAGGCATTTAAACCTGGTGTGTATCTTTATGTTCTCTTTCCTTTTGTGAGTAATCATGGAGATCATGAAGTAGACCCACAAGATGAAAGCATCCTGGATTCTGGGTCACTCCATGGAGGCAATCTCCCTAGAGAATTACACAAGCTGGTTTTACATTGATTCAACTGCATTAGAATTTCTGCAAATGAGAAATCTGTATCAAGAACCTATGGATTCATCCATCATCAAGCATAACCTGCCTACTTTAGTCTAGTTATTAGACACGACTTCTTAGTATCCCTTGCACTCAGGTGAGTGGAAAGTGGTAGTCATGATACAGCTACTTACAGGCCTCAACCTTAAGAAAGAACATGTGGGGGATGCCCAGGTAGCTCAGTGGTTAAGCATCTGCCTTTGGCTCAGGGCGTGATCCTGGAGTTCCAGGATCAAGTCCCCACATTGGGATCCCTGCAGGCAGCCTGCTTCTCTCTCTGCCTGTGTCTCTGCCTCTCTCTCTCTCTCTCTCTCTCTCTGTGTGTGTGTCTCTAATAAATAAATAAAATCTTAAAAACAAAAAGAAAGACCGTGTGTGACTCCCCACATTCCTTCTCTTTCATCACTGGCTTAATGGAGGGAATCTGGCAGATGACCCTGAGACCCTGGCAAATAATTCTCTTTGGTTGAAGGTCTTGGGTCTCAGTGATTCTATGGAATATATGCCCTCCCCCTCCAACACACCTCATTAACCTGTATTAACTATAATATAAACAATAATTGAACTAATTTGGTGTTGTTTGCCAGCTAGCTCACCATAAGCGATGAAGATTGGAGATTCTTGGGTGTGAGTGTAAAACCACTGTTTAAAAGGACTGGGGGCTTCTGAAAGTTGAGACTATGGATGGAGTTTACAGAGACTGGATTTAACCAAAAATGATGTCTATAGGTACAGCTGCTGGTGGCTCCAAGTGAATAAGACCTGAGTGATCTTATGGGGCTTTGTATCTATGGGCATCATGAATACTTAGTTCTGGATGGAAGTCAATGGGCCCATCCAAGGAATAGACATAGCACATTCCAAACAGGATAACAAACAGGTTTCATCTTTTGGGTCAGTACTAATTTGTTTGACTGTCTGGACCAGCATATCGAGAATGTGTCAAAGGCAGTGCTAAAGTTCAGTCAGAAGGCATACGCCAAACTATTACCAAAGTCTGCCATGGACAAAGGAATAGGGATGGAGACAGCCATGATCTGCACCTGACATTTGTCCTCTAAAAGTCCCTGGGGTTTCTTGCACAATCAGTTCTGTACTACGGGGTTCCCACAGTACTCATTAGATCATCAGATAGGGAAAGGGTTAAAAATATTTTCAAGAAATATGGACAGAGGCTTGAAATAGCCCAGATGCCCACAGAATGAGACACTAGATGCAGGCTGGGCTTCCTATGAAACACTCACAACTTCATGTCTACTCCAGAGAAAAGAAGTGGTGAGGGAAGCCTGAACATACCACCTTGGAGGGAGGGCTGAGTTCCCCGGGATCTGTATATTCGAGCCCTGCCCCTCTAGGTGGGTATCCTGTTTTATCTTCATATGTTCAGTATCTATACCATCGCTTTCAATGCATACAGGAATATTGGCTCTCAACGAATAGTTTTGGAATAAACGAATGAGCAAATTAAGAATGCATGGAACTCCCTTTACAAAGGGTAGTAGGAAATCTAAAGCTACCTGCATAGATCATATTTTGACAGCAACAAACAATGACAGAGGTGTTAGCACATAATTACAGACACTGATGAAAACCCCTAAAGAATCTTTTGTGAATCCTAAGGAGTTTGTGACTTCCCGGATCAGGAAGGATAGATGTCGTGGCTGGTTGCAAAGAAGCAGAGTGCCAGCTGTCTTGCCTTGCCCAAGGCATTGCCGGCTGCTGCTGGAGGGCATTTCGTGCTGAAAAAGACTATTCTCTATGTTCCTGAACACCACCCCAGAGGCCCTCCTCCCTCTTCATTCTTGATCAAAAAAATGTAGCTGTAACTCTAGTTTCCGGATCAGATGACATTTTCTCATCTCTGTCTTCTAACAGGGCTGAGAGAGCGGTACCTTTAAAATGGAACCAAACCATCAGAAGGGCTTTCACTGCGCTACCCTCTGATGTGGCAGGCAAAGAGAGTGTATCTGCATGTTTGTTGTTGCTTTGATTATTTATCTGCTTGGCCTGGCTTTATAAGTGTGGCTTATCAAATGTGAGTAGCAATAACTGACTTGGAAATAAGGAGACACGAACCTGCATTTGCTTTACTTTAATATAGAAACTTTATCATCAAAAGGCAGATATTGCAAAAGAAAGAGCATCTGCGGCGATGCTTCCCAGGCCCCGGGAATACCTGGCAGTGCCTCACAGGTCCTACGTAAGTGAAACTATTTCTGCATGGAAAGGGCATGACCCAACTTTGACAGTTGCACGGACAGATGTGTTTCTATACACACCAGATGCAGTGTTTTTAAGCTGTACATAAAAAATGCAGTGCCTTTCAGCAGCTGATGTTTTCCTTGCTCCCTTTGAAATGATGTGATGCTGTAGTTCAAAAGAAGATTCCCAGAGGAAGGATTCAGAATAAATAAACTATTTATTGGGCTGTCTACACAGACTGAAGCTCATTTAAATAAGATATCAGTGGTGACTGTTTGAAGTCACAAAGGAAGATGTAGCTCTGGTGTTTTCCCGAGCAAGATTTCCAACACTCTGGGGTCACAGTCCGAGCAATGAAAATGGCTGGAAATAGACAGCTGCCAGCTGCCAAAGAGCATCACTAAGAATGATGCAGTGGCACTTTTTTTTCGAAAGCATGTCCAGGTACATGCTATTCCCCTTTATAACCTTACAAGTCTGTAGGAGTAGGTGGGTCAGAGGTCACTTCCAATAAGTAGGAAAAAAACCCAAAAAACAAAAACAAGACTCAAGAAGTAAATCTGCCTCAAGGACTTTTTTTTTTTTTTTTTAAGATTTTATTTATTTATTCATGAGAGACACAGAGAGAGGCAGAGAAATAGGCAGAGGGAACAACAGGCTCCCTGTGGGAAGCCCAACTCAGGATTCGATCCCAGGACCCTAGAATCAGGACCTGAGCCAAAGGTATATGCTCAACCAGTGAGCCACTCAGGTGTCCCTCAAGGACATATTTTGAGCACAGTAGAGTCTATACTGAATCTATTAATCTCCACTGAATGCAATGCTCCACTGTCTGCCAAAATACATCATAAAGCATGGTAAATAAGGTTTAAAAATGCATTAAAGTATAGATGTTTTCAGCTTGTAAGGACAAAAATAAATGCAAAAGTTATACTCTATTAAAAAATACTGAACAACTTATATAGAGGAATTGAGATGTGTTAATTAAAAAGCACAAAGAAAGACATAGAACGAAGCCTAAAACAAGAGGAAGGGGTATCCCTGGGTGGCTCAGCAGTTTAGTGCCTGCCTTGGGCCCAGGGCGTGATCCTGGAGTCCCGGGATCGAGTCCCACGTTGGATCCTTGCAGGGAGCCTGCTTCTCCCTCTGCCTGTGTCTCTGCCTCTCTCTCCCTCTCTCTGTGTATCTCATGAATAAATAAATAAAATCTTAAAAAAAAAAACAAGAGGAAGTTTCATGTTTATACATGGGTTATAGCCTTACTCCAACAGGGTCACAATCAAAATGAGTATCACCTGGGAGCTTGTTAGAAAGGCAGGAGTTCAGCCCCACCCCATAATTACTGAATCAGATTCTAGACTTTCACAACAGACCAAGGGGATTCACATGCCCATCGGAATTTAAGAAGCAGTGTGTTAGAAAATATATAGGGCTGGTTATCCTCAGAGCACATTTTGGCTTAAAAAATGATAGGTTTGGTCAGCTCAGTGATGATAGACATAGAATTTGCTACAAAGGGAAGAGTGGGGAATTGATACCACAATCCTTAAATTTAAGAATGGTTCCGCGTAGTCATATTTCAATGTGGAGTGAAGATATTGCTGAAGCAAATTACAACTCCTTGTACCCGGGAAAACTCTAATAAATGAGAAAAGAGATTGGGAAACCCTGAATTATTCGAAATTTAGTTTTACAACCTGGCAGGAAGAGACCTCAAAACAGAATTTTAGGTCTAAGAAAACAATAGAGGAAGTTACATCTCTTCTGAATTCTGACTTGGTAAATGGACAACTTTACCCACTGAACATAGATGTGTCTCATGGTACCACAAGAAAAGGGATGAATGAATGGAAAGCAGGGATTCTGAGTTTTCAGGAGTTTGCACTCATAGACGCTCTGCCAATTATATTTTTTTCTCATACAGACTTTTTCTGCCACCCCCCAAAACCTGGGTATCAGAAAATACGATCATCAGAGGCCTTTAAGTTCCCCAGTAGAAACAATTCTCAGACTAGTGATGGTTTGGCCCCATAAGGGTCTTTTGGTTCATTCAACTCTGGCAAGTAAGCAGGGATCTCCATTTATAACCGTAAAAGCTCCTGCTCTATCTGTGTAGATAAAGGGGGAAAGAAGAAAGAAGTGCCAGAAAGGGAAAGCCAAGGATAGATTGAACAAGTGTCCACTACATACACTAAGAATTCCCTCCTAGCCACTGGCTTTTTTATTAATATAAATATTGGGAATATCAATATGGGATTCAAAATTCAAATGAGCAATGGCTTAAATCCACATGTTTTTAAACTGTTATGTTTAAAAAAAAAAAAAAAGTCTGGGGACAATAGCTCAAAGCTGGTATGGCAATCCTTACTTGCTATGTATCCAGGAAGCTCACAGATTTTGACCCCATCTTCATGATGGCAGGTGCCTTGTCATTAAAATCCAAGAAGGTTGTTGGATTCAGCAAAATGTGTATGTTCCAGCCAGCAGAGATAAAAATGCAAAGAAAAGAGAAAGACATGCAGATAACTTAGTAGAAATCACATCCGTAATGTGTGCTTATATTCTTTGGTCAAAAGTTGGTCACACTTGGTCAAATTTAGCCATAAGGTAGGTTAAGAATTTATTCTCAATGGTCATATTCCCAACTAAAGCTATGTGTGTAGGGAACATGCAGTTTTTATTGATGCAAATCAGGAGATGGGACACTAGGGAAGCCTAGAAGTGTCTAAAGTAATTGCCCCTTCAACAGATAAAATGGGTTCATTTTTTACATAGACAGCCCCTTTCTAAAGATTGTTTCTTGGACTGCACATGTCCAGAAAGGCACTACTGGAGTATAATCTGCCTGGAGGGCAGATGTTATCACCCTAAACCAAAGCTCAAGAAATGTTTTTCTGCAATGGGTTAGTAAATCTTTTAGAGTTTGTGGGTCAGAAGGGCTCTCTTGTAACTGTTCAACTCTGCTCTTCAGCACAAAAGAAGCCACAAACAATGAGTGAATGGATGGGTATGGCTACATTCCAATAAAACTTTATTTACAAAAACATGTGGCCCAGAGGTCAGATTTGGCTTAGGCAGGGTTATAGTTTGGTGACCCAGCCCTGTGTAATAATATCATTTATCCCTCTCTGACCTACAGGCTGTCCAGGTAGTTTGCAAATTCAGAAGAGCAGAGCATGTGTGGTATAATGGGAACAGGATCTAAGCAATGGAATTTCCCATAAACCCATGGTTGAACTGATGGCCAAACATCTCTAAATACACAGAGGAAAAAAAATGACATTAAAGTGTCCTAAATTCATCGTAATAGTTTATTAGCTATAGACTGTAGAACTCTTCCATTCTGTAACTGTATCATTACATTGCTTCTATTAATTTCAGCCTATCGTTTTTAGGAGAATCAAGAAGGTCAGCTCTATCCTCTACCAACAACTGCAATGAAACACATGAAAACAAACCAAACTACCAACCACTTCTCTTACTTGCTTTCACATAAGCTCCTTTCAGTACATGTTAGGATATTGATTGCAAAGTCTCATAAAAGACTTCAGATCTCATACTGCAAGGAGCCTCCTCTTTGACTGCCAGGCACGGCCTTCCCTCAACACTCACAAGTTAACTGTTGCAAGGTACTTTTACTACAGTAAATGCCAGCTGCAAAGTGGTGTTATTATGTAGACTGGGGAATTGTTTGGAGACTGAGTGAGTCATTTTGTTCAAACTGGATGCCCCAGGCAGTTGACAGGAGGTTCACCATAAGAATGGACTGTCCTGGAGGATTATGAAAATACTTTTTTTAAAAAAAATATATGAACCCACTGCTGAACCACATTATTTTACAAATTCCTACTTTATTGTCTGGAAAGGCTTGTGTATAAATGGTTGTTGACCAAAGTTTTAGTTGAATACCTTGTTCTGTCCTTTATTCCTTTGAATTATGTTAACGTTACCTCTCTGGTAAGGATAAAAAATTGACTTCCAGAAAGAAGAATTTCTGATGAGCACAGAAAATCCAAATTCAGAGACTACGTTTATTTGTTCCACAAGGATGAACAGAGTTGGTTCTGGTTTCTTATCTGAATATGTATATTATGTGTTACTTTAGGTTCTTAGGAGCAGAAGGCCATTTACTGACCTCTCTGACTACATAGTAGACGTAGATCCCATTTCTTGACATTCTTTTTCAGTCTCTCTTCTCTATAATTAAAAGATAATGTGCCCACTCAGCAACATACCCAGTTATGTGTTTATTGTACAATGGCTTTCACGTGAAATTTTCACCATCGTTGTTCATACATATTTTTAGTTGGTGAATAAAGCAAACCAAATAAGACTTAAAGTATTTTATCAGAATAAACTATGTTAGATGTTGTCTCTTAAGCAAAGTTCAAATACTTTTATATCAGTAGTAGCAGAAAAATGAAATGTTTTAACAGCTTAATGTACTTAAATAGGACATTATAATTAGTGATTTGGGGTTTCTATACTTTTTCACCATTAAAATCCATAAAAATTTTATGTATTGACTAACATCAATATTATTCTCTGGGAGTAAACTAATTAATATTTACTGAAAACCGGCTAATTTAGTCAATAGAGAAGAAGTATGTATGAAATTATATATAATTATTTTTAAACACCTACCATAGTAACTCTCTCCTAGACTACTGTGTGTTACATAAACACACTTCCCCTAATATTGGCTGGTGAGTATTCTAAGGCAAGTTTATTGTAGCAGCTCAATATTTAAATAGCTGAAGAGATGTCTGTGGGAAAACTTTTTGAATAGACTCTTCATAAAAAAAGGTATATGAATGACCAATAAGCATTCGAAAAAGTACTCAGCGTCAGCACTTATTGGGGAAATGCCTATCAAACCCACAATGAAATACCATTGCACAGCAATGGAATGGCTAAAATTGAAAATACCAATAACCTCAAGCACTGGGAAGTCTGTGGAACAATCAGAACTTTCCCACATTTAAGGTGGAGATGCAAAATAATACATTTTGGAAAAGACTTCAGAGGTTTCTTATAAAAGTAAATATATACCTATCCTGCGTACCAACAATTCAACTGTGTGTTTTCCTAAAAGAAATGAAAATATACGTTCACAGAGAACAATGTACAGAAGTGCTTACAGCAGGTTTATTCATAATAGCCCCAAATTGGAAACAACTTAGATGTCCAGCAGCAGGAGAATGGATAAAGAAATGGTGGTTTTTACACACAATGAAGCACCATTCAGCAATAAGGAGTAATAAACCACTGACACACTTAATGAATCTTAAAACGTCACCCATAAATTGCGAAAACATCACATTGAGTGAAAGAAGCCTTCCCCAAAAAAGCACATACTAGATGATGCAATTTATATGAAGATATACATTATCATCACTCTAGGAATGAATGAATGGATGCCATTTCACAAAACCAGCACTTCACAAAATAGTGATTTTGAAGACAGCGCACGATACATCATCTATTTGGTGTGAATGTGATCTCAAATTAAAAAGTGCATTTTCAATACATGGATGATTTACATAAATGAATCTAGGAACAAAAACACCTGAGCATATAATTCCAGGGTGGGGGTGGGGTGCCAAGAAGTGTGTTAGATTACCAAAATTAGTGTATTAAACCAGCATTCATTGTACATGGAATGCTTTACAAAGGACATTACAGGAATCAATTAATCAGTTAATTCTGGTTATGCAGCAAAATGGTAAAAGAAATTTACTGCTGTTTTGAGCTTGCTCTATTTTCTTGGCCCTAAGAGATTGTTGGCAAACAAATTTTCATATCCCCTAATACTATAACTCTGCATAATATATACTTTTCTAACCCAAATGTATTTGAAATTCAGAGCCCCTACAATAAAATCTTATGAGTAGATATTTGAAGGCAGTTAGTGATTTCAATAACTATATAGTCAAGGAGCACAAAAAATGCACCTCTGGAGTAGTTTGTAAATATGTGGGGGCTATATTTACTGTCATAGTGATTGGGACATGGTACTGGTGTTTAGTGGGTGAGTCCAGGGATGCTAAATATCCTAGGATCCTTACATCTGTTTTGCATGGCAAAGTATTATTCAACCCAAAATGCAAAAAGTATCTCTTGAGAAATAGTAACATGAGACCTGCCTCATCTAACTTGTCTTTAAAATTTTGGCTCTTTTTGTTACTGCAAGTCTTGATCTTAGTGATTCAACTAACTTTGTGGCTTAAATACTATGTATATGTTGATGATTTCCAAATTTATATCCCCAGTCTCTCAATGATCAACTTCTTATTTCACATCTTCCCTTGGGTGCCTATGAGGCATTTCAAACTTATTTCCAAAAGTTAAGTCCAAATCTCAACACTCACAGTCACTACTTCCAGAGTGTTCCATTGATCAAATTATGATGCCAAAGATTCAAAGTCATTTTGGGATCTTGCCTTCCTCTTATAATTCACACCCAATTAATCAGTAAATTCTACTGAATCCTGACCTTGAAAACATTTATTGAATCCAACCACTTCTTGCCACCATGGTATGAGCCATCATCATTACACACCTGGACAACTACATCAGCATGCAACTGGTATCCTACCTCCCACAACCAAAAGATTTCAAAATAAAAATCTAATCATCTAACTTCCCTGCTCTAAACCCTTCAATGGCTTTTCATCATCTTAAGAATAGATCCAATCTTGCCAGGACAGTCTGAAGGGTCCTAGGTATCTATCTGATCCATGGTTGCCTCTCAGACATCATCTTTCATCCCCTTCCTTGCTCACTGCCTTCCCAGCCACACTGGCCTTCCTGCTCTTCCACAAACCCTCCTGCAATCGACTGCAGCCTCACAGTGTGGAGGATGTTCTGTGTGTGAATTTTTCTTTTCTTTTTATGGTCTCATTTCTGAGCTTTTCACTATCACTACGTTTAAGATAGCATCCACCTGCCTCCACCAGGCACATACTCTCCCTTCTCACTATTTCCTTTATAGCATGTATCACTATTTGACATTATTTAATTTTTATTTTATTTTTTTCTCTCCCCACTAGAATGTAAGTTTATGAGAGCTGGAGCCTAGAAAAAAAAAATTAGAATAGCTTTGGAACCTAATATGCCTTCTGGTATTTGTTGAATCAGCAAATAAGTATGGCTGTATCCCAAATGTGTCCTATCAGAATTCCTTATGAAGACTTAAAATACAGATTTCTAGATATGAAGCCTGGGAGAGTTTACCTCAATCTATCTGTTGAATCTGATATTTCAGCAAAGTCCTAAGCCACTATAATAGTGTAATACCCTGCTTGACATGACAGCCATACTATCTGTGGTATGCAGATAGGTGACCGTACAGATGATGATATGTCTAAGACATTTCTGTCTTCCTTATAAATGTGTTACTTTGTTCATCCTATGATGATAACCAGGGGTTTTAATTCTTAACCATGAGATACTAGATTATTGCTTCCGTTATTTCGATTTTGTTAACATGTTGTCTTTTGATATATTCCTTCTCTTTTCCTATCATAGATAATTGTTTTTGCAGATATTCAATTACCCTGGATGCATCTTCCTATCTGATGTTGCTGAATTGGATTTTCCCACCTTCACATGCTCATTTTTTGGCTCTGAGAAAGGTTCAATAAGGTGATAGTGAAAGAAGAAAATGAAGAAAGTATCTTTTCCAACTGAAATCCTCTTTCAAGCCAAAAAGTCATTGTTCTCTTTCCAGGGACCAACATGCTGCCTGTGTTAAATGGGGCTGTATTAACAACTGCAAAGCTGGTGTAGTTTTAACCCCCTTGAAAAGAACGCAGTGGAGAAGGGGGCTGCTCATTCCTCTCCCAGGCTATGTAACACAGACTCCTTGCAAATTAGTTATTAGTAAATATACAACACTTTCAAACAGTTAAAGCAGACTTAGATGCTTTGAGAAACTCAAATGAAATGTTCAATATTTTATGAATGCTTTGAGTGGTAATGTTTACTTGATCTGATAAGTTCTCATTGCACAGAAAAATGAGAGGGCTGGAAAGATGATAATAGTGAGGCAATGAGTTCTGAGACTCTCAACTTGGCATTTCATTATTTAGATGCTATTTTATAGGACAGATGAGACCTCCTCTCCATGAGATTATCGTCGTGGTGAAATCTGCCACAACATGACTGTCATGGGAATATTACCTCCAGAAAACCTCCAGGTAGGCGTGGTCAGATTTAATGAATAAAAAATACAGGATGTGTGGTTCAATTTGAATTTCAGATAAACAGTAAAAACATTTTTAGCATAACCATGTCCCATGCAATATTCAGGACATATTCATACTAAAAACAATATTTGTTGTTTATTTGAAAGTCAAATTTAACGAGGCTCTCTCGTTATTTTTATCAGGCAACCCTACTTCTAAAGCAAGAAAGAGTACCCTGACGCTATGTAGGAAAATGTTTGAAGCTCCCAGAGAACCCTTAGTAAAGACACAGGTGGGGTCAGGGATGCCAGCACATGGGGCACCAGGTCACACATTTTAAGGAGGGCCTCCCGTTCAGGGTCACTCAATCGTAGAGGCATCGCTTATGCAGCTCTGAGAGGAAGACCCTCTATCAATCCCACATCCAAGCACACTTGCCTCACTCCAGATCTGGGCAGAGGTTCATCATTCCTTTTCCCTGGCCTTTTTCAGATTCTAAGACTGAGGGTAAACCAAAGTGAGGAATAACTGTATTCCAATCCTCTCTGGGAAAGTTTTAACTGTACTCTGCTGCTCACACAAGGGTGCACACTGTCCCGTTCCTCATCAGCACAGGAATGAAAAAGGGGGAACCACATTTAATTTTTCAAAAACCACATCTCTCTTTGAGAACCCATGAAGTACTACCCATTCAGCTCAGAGCTGAGTCAGTATAGTGACACATGGGCCACAGAGGTCTTGGCTTTCAGGGGCTTGTATTTGAAGGGAAAAGCACAAGGAGAATGTGGTTGGAGAGCAATGCACTTGCAGCTGGGGCAGTGTAGTTGGGGGAGGGGTGACATTTGATCTATGCCATAAAAAATCTCAAGAAAGAGGGGTCTGGGCTCCCAAATTGAAGGATAAAGGCAGAGAGAAGGAGAGAAGTTTGGGACTTGGGAAAGACAGACACTGGGCTGTGGGGCAAATCAGCAGGAGGATGGGGGTCCGAGGGGAGGTTAGACAGAAGCACCAGGTCACTCCTGTTATTTCTGGATTGTGCTTACAACGAAAACTGGAGCCACTGTAGGGTGTTTATTACAGGAGTGGGGGGAAATGGGAGTCAAAAAGCAATGATGGGAGAAGAAAGAAATGCCATCTGTTATTTCTGCTGCCCCTTCACACTTTGCTACTGGTCCCCAGGAGGTCTGAAGCCCTGCTAGAGATCTGCCCTCCAAGAGAAATCTCCTCCTGATACAAGCTTCCATTCTGGCTTATCCTATTTCACCCTGAGACTCAATTTCCCATGGCCATGCATCATTCACTGACAAAAACAAAACAAAACACCCACAAAAACACAAAGCAAAAGGCCAAAACAGAGACTCTACACAGAAAAGTAAAGAAATGTTTGTATGCTCTGTCTTCTCTTACTTCCGCTGCCCAGGGTCATCCAGATACTGCAGACATAGTCTGGGCTTTAAGGGAGTAGAAATAAGATATTCTGTGCTGGCTGAGGAAAGGATCTGTACTTCATTTATAAGGTGAATAACATCTCATGCTGGATAATGTCCGATTTCTTTCCTAATAAGATGTTATAGAAGAGACTTGGGAAAGACCTTATCTTTACCATGTTCACACCAATTCTAGTTTTATCTGCCTCCAAAGTGCTGGACAGGCACACATTTAAAAGGTACCATCTCACTGTAAAACCATTCTGGAGAAATGAAGGAAATGCCCAAACATGGATCAATGAGAGAAAATAAAAACTAAGTTCCTAATGAGAGATTTGAGAGATTGCAGAAGGGGAGAAAAGGAGGAAGTGAAATTAACAACTTTGGTTAGTTATGAACGAAAAACATAGATAGCTCTTTGGAAAACCAGAATTCCTTGAGATTGTCCGTCTAGCAAGCCAGACTGAACCAGTAAGGAATAAGTAAAATTGAATAGATCAGCATGCGAAGAGTAGTTGTTTACAGGGAGATGCATGCTTATGTACATAGGATGATAATTTACATTTGCATTTTGGGGGGAAAAAGAAACTTTACAGGAGAAAGATGATGATAGAGACAGACATCAGAGTTTGGAAGATTTTACATGCAATACAGGTTGAAATGTGTTGCCAAAAAAGGTATGTTGAATTCCTAATCCCTAGATCCTCAAAGTGTGTTACCTTATTTGGAAATAGGGTCATTGTAGATGCAAGTAGTTAAGATGAGTCCATACAGGAGTAGAGTGGGTCCTTAACCCAGTCAGACTGGTGTCCCTGTAAGAGGGAAAGCAACATAGAGACATATACAGAGAAAACACACAGTAATGGAGTCAGAACGTGCAGTTGTGTGGCTGCAAACAGACACACCCCAAAAATGGCTGCAACCACCAGCAGCTGGAAGAGGCAAGGAGGCATCCTCGCCAAGAGCCGTTGGAGAGCAAGATTCTGCAGACACGGTGATTTCTGACCTCTGTTCTCCAGAACTACGACAAAACAGACTTATATGGTTTTAAACCTTCCTGTTCATGGAACTTTGTTCGGGTGGTCACAGGAAAACAAACATGCTCAGCTTTGTTGAATTTCTCTGCTCATCAGGCCAAACCTGAAGAATTTTCACATTTATTTGATAGCAATGAATTAAGAAGGAAGAAGGTTGGGCCAGGAGAAACCAAGGCTTCCGTCCACTTGCTGTGTCCATCTGTCTGGTCTCGGAATCCTCTCCTTAGGTTAAAGATACTAAAATGAGAAGAACTACATCACTATGGAACACACGCTAATGGAGGACAAAACAAATGTGAGCTGGTCAGTTCCATTTTGAGGAGAGGATTGGAATGAGTTTGGCAAGAGTTTATCTCACTGAACAATGATACAATTATAAGAGTATGGATTTGGATGGAAAAGAAAGACATTTTACGGAGGCTGTCTGCTCAACAGGTTCCTGAGAACTGTCTATGGCTCATCTATGTCGGAACAAGTAAACGTATGTTGTACAACTCACAGGGACGTGCCCAGTCTGCCTGAGGAACCTCAACCAGAAGACAGCAGATCTCCATCTCTGGAGTGCCAACATGAATTAGTGGGCAATGTTGGCTATTTCGTAAGGCTACTGCTTAAATTGTTCTCTCTGGCCTTGCTACAACCAAGGATTTTGAGCCTATTTCAAGGACTTACTGAAATAGAATAAAATAAAAACAGGGAAAGACTGCATACTATGCACTAACTATTTTCATTGACATTAATTTTAGTGATATATAAAATTTGAGGGATTGGGTTATTAAGCATCAAGTAGCAAGTGCTGTTAATAAAGTGCTTTGTAAATAACTTAATGTCTTCTAAGTAGATTTTGATGGTTCCTCCGATATCAATTTTATATATTTGGGGCCCACACATTAACTTTTTAAACACTCAATAACATTCTACTTTAAGGTTTTTATGGGATATTTTTTTCCACCAGAATAACCATTTTGTTTTATGATGTTTAGAGGTTTCAGAATCCTGAAGCCATTCTGAGAATGTCATGTCAATATCAAATGGATGGCACTGGATGGGATTGGAAACTAAACTGCTTAGAAGATAACTTTAATTATATTGTTAGTTATTAATAGGTACTCAAGAGATTTTGTAGAAACTCAAAGTAAAAAAAGTACTGGTTATAATGGAGTTAAAATAGAAGACACATCATTCAGGTATTTGCCACATCACTTTCATTTCCAGATGCAATGGGGTAACAAGGACAGGACTCAACCTCCTGCTAGAAAACTGGACAAAATACAGGAAACCACTAATTCACGCCACTGGACAATAGACAGCGGAGGACCGTGATCCATGAGAGGAAAAAACAAAGGAGGTGAACTCTCTGGCTGCCTTGACTTTCTATCTGGAGGGAAATTTTGGACTATAAATACTGAGTGGGAGAGAGCCATACAGAAACTGACAGGAAACATGAAGACACCAATAGAATAAAGGTAAAAAAAAAGAAAAAAAGAAAAAAAAACTAGACAATTTATACACTGATCAAAAGGAAAGAAATCATTATAATTAAATTCAAAGTAGACTTCAGAACAAGAATATTGCCAAAGATAGGATAATATTTCATAGTGATAAAAGACTTAAAGTACTATGTGTCATGGTAAACACTTTCTATAACTTACATCTCAGTCTTCAGGGACACTACTGGAAAAGTGTTATTTTTATTCCCATCCTACAGATAAGAAAAATAAAGTTCTAAATATTTAAGCAAATTGACCAAAGAGATTTAGAGTGGAGACAAAACTGAAGCCCAAATCCCTATCACCTGTCACCTGGCCTTTTGCTGTACCCACCAAAATGCTTTGCATTTGCTCCTGCGTTCTTTCAAAGTATTTTTCACCATGTAGTTAGTGAGAGCATTTAAAATGTAACTCTAGGGGTGCCTAGGTGGCTCAGTGGTTGAGCATCTGCCTTTGACTCAGACCGTGATCCTGGGGTCCTGGGATCGAGTTTTCCATCAGAGTCCCCATGGGGAGCCTGCTTATCCCTCTGCCTATATCTCTGCCTCTCTTTGTGTCTCTCATGAATAAATAAAATCTTAATAAAATAAAATGCAGCTCTGATCTTTCCCCTTCCCTGTGTAACATCTTCCAGGGCTTGCTAGTACTCTCATGCCCTCTCCTCTGGTCTCCCTTCACAAATTCATCTTTGTCAACTCTTTTTTTCCTAAGCTTGTATCCTTTGGCATCAGCCTCTTAGTGCATGTTGTTCCCTCTATCTGCAATGCTCTTCCATCTATACTCACAGATGCAAGCATCCCATTTTCCTATGTCACTCCTCCTTATACTTTAGTACTGGGTGAAAAAGCCACTTCTTCAAACAGCCCTCCTGGTTCCCCAGCTCAGGTAGCCCAAATTACACCTCCACAACAAACAAACTGTACTTTTTTGTTATAATTAGGTATCTATAAAGGTGTATATTTGATTGATGTCTTTCTTCTTCCAACTATAAACCCAGAGACAGAGATTATGGATAGGTTCTTCCCTACTTTATCTCCAATGACCAGAATAGCATCTCATACATACATATTTGTTAAATAAGTGAATAAAGAATGGGGGAAAAGATGATGAAAAAAGAATGAATGATAAAGGAAGAGGAACATGTGAAGTATACAAAGAAAATGGACCAAACTCAAACAAGTATTTATGAACTAATTCAATTAGAGGATAAAAATATAAGTCATTTTTTTTTTTTATCGGTGGTGCCTGTAGCATACTTTAAATATATTCTTACTTGTATAGATCTTTTAAGATAGCAATCTGACATACAAAATAATTTCAAATGTGTACTTAAGGTCACTAAAATATAGCAATTATTTCTAGTTTTAAATCTCTGAATTCTAAAAGCAGTGAGATCTCACCAGCTAGTTCGTTTTATTTAAAGATTGTCTGGTCTTAGGACTGAAAAAATAGAGTGGTGAGATCAGACTTTTTAAAGGATTTACTTAATTTTGATGTGCTTTTGCTTTTCTGAGTCCCACAGTTTCAGGATGTGACTGCTATAGAATCTGTCCCGCTCACTTTGCCCCGGACGGGCTTCACTTACGTCAATATGCCAAGGTGATTTTTACATAATGCCGTCACTGGCGTTACTGCATTCAGTTGCAAGGGATAGTGGGAAATTGGGAACTGTAGACACTCTTTACTGCCCAAATTTGGGGATCTATTATCCAAAGAGTAGGAGAATTAGGAAGCTTTCAACATGTATTAGTATGGTCCCCACCCGAGGTCAACTCAAAAACACAAATATTATCATCATCAACATAACAGTTTTGAGGATATGTCTATGTTACTACACAAGCATTATCAAATCTAAATGATTTTTCAGCCCACCAGTTGACTTGCCTGATTTTTACAATTTATTTATTGATTTATTTTACAAATGTGGCTATTTTAGGGCTCAAAGAGCAAAAGCTGTGTAGGGAAGATGGGGATTTATTAAAGACCGAACATACTGGAGGAGCTCTTTTTCTTTCCTTTGGTAAAGACCCCACCCAGGATTCCATGTGGATTCACACTCCACACTCCCTTATCATAAGGGTAGATAAAGAATCCAAACAAGGCCTATAGGACATTCCTATATTTCTGGGACAGGATGGAGTCCTGAAAGGAAATCAACCATGTGATCCCATGACTAAGGTCCCCCGATTTTATGGATTCATTTCTCTCATGACGTTTGCTTTTTCAGCACTTCAATTCTGGGAAGTATCGAGTAGCTTTCTAATAAATGCTTTGATGTGGTCCCTTTTGCAGGAAGGTTAAGGTTAAAGGAGTCAGCTGGATTCTGTAGCTTAGAAAAAAAAAACAACAAAACCCAACGGAAACACAGCCACTGAAGGCAGGCAGAAGGCTTGGATCAGATCTGTGTCTGCTGCTTCCTAGAGGCATCGCCTTGGGGCCCTCGTTGCTTAATTTCTAGGGTTAAAAGTACTTTGTGCACTCCTCTTCCTTTTAAAAAACAGCTTTATTGAGATAAAATTTACATAGTAGAAAATTCACCTTATTTAAAGTGTACAATGGTTTTTAGTATATTTATAGGGTTGTATAACTATCACCATAACCTAATTTTAGGACATTTTCATTACTCTAAAGAGAAACCTTGTGGCCATTAGCAGTATCTCCCTATCCTCCAACCCAGATCCCCACCAGCCCTAGATAACTACTAATCTACTTTTGGTTTCTACAGCTTTGCCTAATGTGGACGTCACATAAATGGAATCATACCATATGTGGTCTTTTTTCACTTAATACAGTACTCTTAGTTCATCTATGTTACATCTACCATTGCTTTTTTTTTTTTTTAAGATTTTATTTATTTACTCATGAGAGAGAGAGAGAGAAAGAGAGAGAGAGGCAGAGACACAGGCTGAGTGAGAAGCAGGCTCTATGCAGGGAGCCCGACGTGGGACTCAATCCCCGGTCTCCAGGATCACGCCCTGGGCTGAAGGCAGCACTAAACCCACAAAACCGCTGAGCCACCCGGGCTGCCCTACCATTGCTTTTTATTGTGAGTTGTTCAGTTGCATGGGAGTGTTTGGTTGCATGACAATCCTACATTTGTTTATCCATTCGTCAGTTGAGGGGTACTTGCGTTGTTTCCACGTTGTGTTATAATTCTGCTAGGACCACCCATATATCAGTTATCACATGGGCATAGAGAATGAACACCAAACAATATTTGGGAATTGGTAGAAGATTCTCTATTTCCTTGGATCACATCGTGTAACAGTATGAAGTTTGGAATTGCTACGCCATTTGCAACAAAAGGAAAAGGTCTGGAAGTTGTGGGGTTCTAACAAATGGAGTTAGAAGATGAAGATTACATCATGGAGAAGAACAGAGATGGGGAAATACTGGGTTCTGAACAATCTTTTGAATTTCTTAGTCATCCCTACCATGAAGCCAATGTTACTTTGGAACTTGCACTTACATGAAACTATGGATTTCTTTTACTATTAAAGCCAGTGTAAGCTGGATTTATGTCAATTGTAATTAACAGCCCTAATAGTACAGATTTAGTCACCTCAACTGACTGGCTTCAAAATCTTAGAGGAGACTTATTTGCCATAGGTCAATGTTACACTTGGAAAGAGGTGATATGAACAGGATAACAGAGTCAACAGTATGGCAGCTTCCATGGGGACCACGTGGTTAGAGCCAAAAAAAGTATACACAGCAGAAGAAGGTGGGGACTGGGCTAGGAATATAATGTCATAGCTATCTACTGTGCCTTGGAGAATTGTAAGCATGGTGTCTGACCTAGGATGCGTCAATAAAAGACAATGGAATTATATCCATGGCACATTTCTACAAGCTTCCATCAAACTTCTCTAAAATTCAATGACTGTCACATGGTTATAAGTTTCACAGCACTGATGCCAAAGACAACTGTGTTCATGCTCCACATATGTAGCAGTCTATTTTTCTGATTGATAAGCCTCCATTTCCCAGTTTGTAAAACAGGAGTTTTAAAAAAGCACTTCATGGTGATTTGTTTTCTATTATTAAGATAATATTTGATAGCATTTGCTATACAATAACATAATCAGCATTGTTTTTACTTTTATCATTCCCTTATTTTTATCTACTCATTCTAAGACAGATGTATGACATATGAAATAGAATGAAGGTTAAAATGAATGTACATTTACTTCAGTGAGAATTTATCCTATCAACAATGTTTTTGGTTTCCCTCATTTTGTTGTACATCCGTTAAGGGAAGGGGAACAATTCATCTTTGTATACCCAGGACCTAAAACAGTGCCACAGTATATATGTCTATTGGATCCGTTAATGGATGGGAAGATGAGCAGAGAATAGACCAATTACTCATATTTTTGAGTGGCTATATATGTCAGAACCTGAGCCAGATTCTTAAGTATTCATTTATTCAACCTTAACAAATAGGGAAACCCCATTTCAAAGAGGAGAAATCAGTCTTCACAGGTCTTATCACTTGTGAAGGTCAAGCCACCAACCAATGAATGGTAGAGCCCAATCTCTTCCTCCTTAAACCCTTCCTATGGAACCCAAAGCCCAAGCTTTTCTAGGAACAATTGACTTAGAAACTTCTCAAACATGATGATGAATTTTCTTGTTTTTTCACTCACAGCTTCTAGCCATACTAAGCACACAAATATCTGATTATGTGTTATTTGCTTATTTATTTATTGGCTTAGCTTACATGGACATGTGTACAAGTTAAAGAAAGTGTAAGCTAACTGTACTGAAATCAGTTGTGCAATAAGGGCAGACCAAAATTAGTGAGAGAGAAAAGAACCTCTTGACTTCAGCACTAGACAAACTAATTTTTAAATAAGCTACAAAAATAACCTAATGTGCTGTTATTATTCAACTCAAAGCCTAAGGAAAAAAATGACTAATATTTCTCACTATGTTGAATACACTCAAGCATGTTTTTACACCTAAATCTACTCTATTTTCTTCTAAATAATAGATGGCCAGTGACTTTTAAAAGCACCAATATGTCAGTATAATTATCTAAAATCTAACAAAAAATTGTATTCTTTGTAGACTAGAAGGGCATATTTTAAATGCAAATGGAGTATTTTTAGAATTTGTACATCTTCTTACCCTTTGAAAAAGTTCCCATATTTCTTATTCTTCACTGTTGAAAATCCCTGGCTCTTCTTTCCCTGTCACCATTGTAGGATAAAAGAATTCTGGCTGCGAACTGGTCTTTCTTGAAGAATCCATTAAAATTTAAGCTTGTGCATTGCATCAAGCAAGTAACATGTTCATTTCCCCAGAGCAGATCACAACTCTTTTGTGTCACTTAATACAAGGGAAAGAAAAGTAAAAGAAAGGAAGAAACAAAAGGATGTTTGCAGTGAGAATCTACACATGAAAGGTTTGGGAGTCAGATTTCACAACAGCAAGAAAGATGCTAGGTACAGATAATAAGTTCACTAATTGGGAAATAGCACTTCTCAATTCCAAGAACTATACCATAGTAAATAGAAATACAGAGAAAAATCAGAAATATTCATGACCTCTCTCATGAATATATCATATATTTTTTGGAATTAGATTTGGGGGCTATCCTGGGACTAAGGTACATACCCTGGGCTAAGCTTTTCAATCACTTTTTTTTTTTTTTCCACATGTGTTTGTTTGGGGAGAAAAATGTCAGACATCTCGATGGAACTATCCCAAAGGTTTACTTTGGGAACATGTATAAAGTGATTCCTGATTTGAATAATATAGATTTTCAAAGCATTGAGCACCTGAAAGAAGGGTTAGTACTTCTGACTAGGATGGGCTACTTGGCTGTCTGAACTGATGAATTCAACTCAGTCCAGGACCTGTCTCTTAGCCTTCCAAGCTCAAATATATGTTCATGTCATTGTCCTGGAGCTGATCTGGCTTGGGGATACTGAATCATACTAATAAACCTCAAAGGGACTGATGGGCTTTGCCAGAATGGCAACTACTGAATTCAAATGAGAAATAAAATTATCAAGTAAACACGATACTAGCATCAGCTTGACTGCACATTCTTTCCCTGTAGGCAAGCTGTGACAAAAGCAAAATGATCAGAGGGTTATTCAGTTTTGTAGAGCCAGAATAAGTGGAGTTGATAAATATCCATTTGCATGTTTAATGGCTCACATAGTCTGATGGCTCATATACTTCCATAATAGAGACACAGCTTCTCTTAGACACAAAGATGCTCCCATCCTCTCCCTGGGATGGGTATTTCTGACATTTTCTTCTGTGAATCTTCTTATTCTGTTAATCTCAGGGTTGCCCATTACTCCTTCATATTGATTCATTCCTTCTTTATACATACAGTACTGCTATCTTTAATCATGTTTTATCCGATCTAGATGCCATTTATTTAAAATTATAGGGATGTATAGCTTGAAGTAGGAGATTCATAGTTTGAATAACGACCCATATAATGTTGATTTTACCTAATATCTCAGTAATAGGAGCTTCTACACCTTCTTGATTGTTCCTTATATAACTAGCTTTTTCAACATTTTCAGAAATTTGGATAAACACACAGAAGTTAGAGTTCTCACATTTGTAGAACTCCTACACACTGAATAGTTACATATAATAAGAAAGTGTTGAAAAGGGGCATTCATTCATTCATTCATTCATTCATTCAGCAAGTTTTCTTGAATGCCTACTGTGTGCTCTAGGCACTTGAGATATAGCAGTGAACAAAATCAAATCCCTGACAGTCATGGAATCTATATTCTGCTGGGAAAAATACACAAATAAACCAAAATGAATATAATAAAATAGGGAAATGAGAAGTACTATAAAAAAAGAAACCAAAACAAGGGAAGAGCAAATGTTGGGGATATGTACTTCCAGATAGGATGATCACAGAGGTGACCAATGAACAGAATTAAGGTAGATTTTGCCCCAACATAAGAAAGTACTTATTAACCATCCCAGCAAGAGCTATTTGGCTACAAGACATTTAGACTCACCAGGCAGTAAGCTTGACTCAGTGAAGTGTTCTGGAGTAGAAGGTTAGCCAAGGTTCAGGCCTATTTCAAAGAAGTTTCTATGATTCTACGTAGATGGAATCTGACAAATAGTCCTCATGTTAGCCTGTTCCAAAATTATGCTGAAATACTGATACAAATTTGGAAATAAAAACCCATAACTCCAACCAATTCACTGCATCCTAAGTTTCTAACACACACTTAGCCACCTGATAGAAACCTTAGCATCATGAAAGTTGCTTTCACTTCCCCTTATCTTCTCTCTGGAAGATGGTATGGAAAGACATGGTATGGAAATAAAAGTGAAGAGCTCCTTTTCTATTCTCTGCAAAGATTGCTTCTTCACATGCCTGGGTATTATTCCATTTCTTTCCCACTCACACCTACGTGTTATTTATCATCAGGCAGGAATACAAATATTACATTGACCTTATATATTGTGGTAATTAAATTGAAATATATATGCAGTATTTTATCATGTGTCAGGGCCTGACACATAGTAAATCATGGTAAAAGTTATTGTATAAATGGCCTCAGTTCACTACTCTTCTCCATCTGACTTTGTATCTCCTTCTATCAAGAGGTGGAGGCTATCTTTCCACTTTGCGAATCTGGCATGGCCTTTTGACTCGCTTTGGCCAACAGAATGTGGCAGAGTAATGGTTTACTAGTTCCTAGCCTAGGCCTCAAGAGGTCCTGAATGCTTTCGTTTTCTTTTGGAACCAGGCCTCTACCATGAAAATAAGTCCAATCTATCCTGATAATGAGAGACCATATAGAGGAGAGATGAGGAGATCCCAGCCACAGCTTCCATTAGCCTAGTTAGCTTACATTGAACAGGCTATACAAGCACATGTATGAGCCAGTTGACAAAACCCGCCAGGTCTAACCCTCACCTGTAGAACTTCCTAAGCAACCCACAGACTTATATCTTTAATCCAATTTAGTCTCTAATCCAGTAAATATTTAGGTGCTTCGTTACCAGTAAGAGTTGACTGAACCATATGTATTTAATACATCTCTCTTCATTGTCATCATTCTGCTACAATATAAAGATTTGTACACCAGAAAGTAGACCCTCTCAAGAAAACACTTGAAATATAAAACGTGTGATAGGAATTGTTCATTAACATCATTTTTTATTCCCATATTAACATATGGGAATAGAAAAAGATTAGCCCACATAATGAAGGTATTAAATGAATATCTATAGGATTCTGGACTCAGTCAAACCTCTAGGACATAAACATTTTCTCATGTTTTGAGAATCCAGTTGTATTATAAAGAAATGTGCATGTAGTACAAAACCATCCTTTCTAGTGATCCACATATTCTGCTTTTTCATAAAAATATTATGTGCTCCTTGGGCAATTCACCCAAGTCTTATTCCAAAGTCTTATTCCCAAGAACACACTGGTTGAAACAACAACAAAAAAGAAGCAACCCTGTTCAAATGTGTGTAGACCCAAGAGCAACTGAAATGTTCTTAGGTGTTAAATATAATTTTGTCATAGATCTCCCCTTGGAAAAGGAACTGGACTATATATTGCCAATTAACACTAATCAGGAAGAGAGAACATGAATCTCAGTACTTTGAGAGGTAGTTTTTAGAAAGTCAAGAATGAGATAACCAAAATAATCTTTTTAAATACCCCAAATAGAGTTCAATAAGATGTCTGTAATAAACATGAAAATAAATCCGCAGTAACCCTGAAATGAGGAAAAAAAAAAAAAAAAAGAAGAAGCCAGCAAAGGGATGAACTAAGCCAAGTAGTGAGGCTCTGGAGTAGTATTTGAACACTAACGTTCACCTCTTCTCCCAGACTCCATGGTAATGGCCAACTGAATATTGAAAAACTGGTAACAGCACTGGATACAAAGCAAATGACTACACACTTATCAGAAACTGGGAATACTGGCTGTGAAGTAGTAGACACAAAACAGAAGTGAAAAAAGTCTCTCTGTGCCCTGGATATGAACAGATATATATCATCTAGGGGAAGTAAAGGAACAGCATGTTGGAATGAGGAAGAAACGGAAGTTGGGGAAAGCCACCCCCACTGGGAGCAAACATATGGATGGCTCCCACTCCTCTGCAATGTGCACAGGTAGCAGCAGCCACTGTGACACCAGAGCGAGCATCACTTTCTCGCTTCTTACCTTTGGCCGGTCCAGTGAGATCAAGGGCTACTCCGAAGACAGACTCCAGGCTGCCGAAACAGATAAAAGGAAAAACGCTTTACTGCACAGGCAAACTCAGTCTGACTGCTCACTACTTGGCTCCTTCCAACCTCTCCCAGGTATCCGAACTGAGAAAATTAACTCTAAATTCGATCTCCACTTTCCCCTTATCTCTTCACCTGTGTACAACCTCATCCAGGAGTGGAGAGATTTGGTAACTTGCTCAAGGTCACACAGCTTTAACACTGATTCAAAGAATGAAAGATTAATTCATACACAACAAGATCATTTGACACATGGTCAACACCAACTTACAGTTCTTAAATATTAAAAAAAAAAAACCTATTTGAAATCAACAGCCAACATCATTGTAATTAAACATCATTACAATTCAAGTGAAGGAAGCCAATTTTTAACCATTATTTTAATTCTGCCAGTAATAAAAGAAGAACATTTAAAATTACCTTACGTTTTTGCACGGAAAATATCCAATTATTTCAAAAGACTAGCCACGCTAAGTTTGGGTGACAGGATACCCAGCGGATGGTCAGAGGATTAAATGGTATGACTCCTCAGGAAGGTAGTCTTGGTGTATCAAGAGCTCTAAAAATCATGATTTTTATCATCTTGGAAGTTCTAGTTCCAGATATTTACCTAACAGGAATAAGTAGACATGTGTGCAAAGATGTGTGTGCGTGCACAAAAGTATTCACAACAGCATTCATCCTTTTTAAAAAAATTTGAATTCAATTAGCCAACATGTGGTACATCATTAGTTTCAGATGTAGTGTTTAATAACTCCTCAGTTGCATATAACACTCGGTAATCATCATGTCACCTGGCTACCCCATCCTCCCACCCACTTGCTTTCTGGCAACTCTAGAGTTAAGAGTCTCTCATGGTTTTTCCCCTTCTCTGATGACTTCCCATTCAGTTTTCCCTCCCTTCCCCTATGATCCTCTGCACAGTTTCTTATATTCCGCATGAGTGAAACCACATGATAATGGTCTTTCTCTGACTGACTTACTTCACTCAGTATAATACCCTCTAGTTTCATCAATGTCAAGTCTTTCTGACGGCTGGGTAATATTCCATTGTGTGTGTGTGTGTGTGTGTGTGTGTGTGTGTGTGTGTGTCACATCTTCTTTAACCATTTATCACAATAGCACTAATCCTAACACTGAAAATTTGGAAACCAACTAAATGTCCAATAAAGAACTAGTAAATTTATGTGTATACATCTAGCAGTTTTTGCGCTGTCATCTGGAACCAGATAGTTCTCTGTTGTGGGGCTGTCCTGTACATTATAGAATGTTTGGCAGCATCCCTGATCTCTCCCCATCGATGTCAGTAATACCTCCACTGGCTGTAACAACCAAAAATGGCTCCAGACACTGTCAACTGTCCCCTGTGAACAAGATCAACTCCACTAAAAATCAGAGATAAAGATGTACATGTGCAGGTATATGACTGCATGGTAATATACAATTTTCAGCTGTTAATGACACTTCAATAAAGCAAAAAGAAAAAAAATATTTTAAACCTCATTTAAAAACAGGGTTTCATAATAAATCCCACCTTTCTTCTCCTCTTTTTTTTTTTTTTAATTTTTATTTATTTATGATAGTCACACAGAGAGAGAGAGAGAGAGAGAGGCAGAGACATAGGCAGAAGGAGAAGCAGGCTCCATGCACCGGGAGCCCAACGTGGGATTCGATCCCGGGTCTCCAGGATCGCGCCCTGGGCCAAAGGCAGGCGCCAAACCGCTGCGCCACCCAGGGATCCCCTTTCTTCTCCTCTTAAGGAAAAGAACAATATTGTTTGATAATGTTTTTGATTACATACTATTGAGCAAAAAGCAGGCAATATTACTAGTAGATATGATATCATCTTATTTTTGTGTATGAAAAATAACATGGGAAGGATATACACCAAATGTTGGACTCTGTTGTCTCTGGGTGGTGAAATTTTTAGTTGGCCTTTTTTTTTTTTTTTTTTTGCACTTTTTGGTTATTTTTCTTTTTTTCTACAAGTTAGTGTGGATTATTTTGACAACCAGAAACAGTTTTACTATGTGTTTATTTTTAAGGATTTATTTGAGACAGAGAGAAAGCAAGCAAGCATGAGCCGAAGGGTCAGAAGGAGAGGGAGAGAAAAATCAAGCAGACTTTGCGCAAAGTCCAATTTGGGGCCCCATATCATGACCCTGAGATCACGATCTGAGCCAAAACCAATGGTCTGATGTTTAAGAGACTGTGCCACCCAAGTGCCCCCTCAAAAAATAGTTTTAAAGTAAATACTTATAAATGCTGTATCGGTTAGGTTCTGGGTTGTAAGTGTAAGAATAGGAACCATCTCTTGGTTACCTAAGTAGAAGGCAGGCATAGGTGGGTTACTGGTCAGCTTCCAAGAGTGATGCAAAGTCAGGGGACAGCTTTTGAAAGGGGCAGGAGCCAGTAAGCACCAGTACTCATTGCCAAGGCTAAGCTGCAGAAAGAGCCTCATGAGCATGCTACTCCTGGGTCCTACTGTCACTGCTTCAGAAGGATACCATGACTACTGGACTCACTCTGGCTGCCACCTCCTGAAAAAAGACTGAATGAATTCCAAAGGTCCTGTCACTTTTGCAGCAAGTGGTCAGAATTCAGCATCCCAAGAGGGAGCCTCCAGCTGCATTGGTCTGACTCTCATACCCATAACTTAGCATCTGGGAAGGGGGAAAATATAAATATATTTGTTCCCTTTAGGCTTCTGAAGGTGGGAGGAAGGCCCTACCGTCAAGACTTCTTTGAAAGTCTTCAAAGGAAGAAGTTCTAGGAAATGAGATGTGGGTTTACATACTGGTAACCAAGGGGGAAGAAAGGGCAGGTGTCTTTTTAAAGGTGATCTTTTCATCTTTGCACAGGTCTATATTTGCTAACGTTTATGCAATAACAAAACATTCCATAAAAAGAAGTAACCAAAATGATTCTTTAGTTCTATACTCAAAAGTAGCACCTATCTATCCATCCAGCCACCTGTCTGCCCATCCGTCAATGCGCACAAAATAATGCATATAATTAACAATATCAGCCTCTCTCACATGTATTTCTTAGAAATAGTTAACTCTGAACACCAGACTTTGTTCTTTGCATTAATTTAATTCAAATCCCAGTGGTCGCGCTGACATTCAAGACAAGAGGGATGCTCTTCAGTATGGATGATCGAAATACATGTTGTTGTCTGGCGCACTGAGTATTTTATCGGTGAGAACAGCCAAAGGATTGCAAATCTTTTGTTTCTCTTTCTGAAAGGAGCTAAGCTAAATCGTTTAGTAAATAATTTTAAGTGACCCTGATTTAAAAAAAAAAAAAAAAAGTGTTACCCTCTCCTGAAGATATTTAAATCCTCCTGAAGCCCTGCCTCCAAACATCAGTAATAAGACTTATCTCCGGATAAAAATAGACACCGTTAGCTTAATCCAAAGGAAAGAAAAAGTCGTCACTTTTTTTTCCCCAAGTGGATTAGGTTTGTGTCAGTGCTTTTCACGTTCTCAATTCTTGTTTCCAATCCTCATCTTTAGAGGTTTGATTCCTGTGAGAGGTAATAGTTTGTGAAGTCCAAGAAAGCAATCAGTTGTGTTTTGTTTTTTTGTTTTTTTGTTTTTTTGTTTTTAAGAGGAAATTACAGAGCTTTATGCAATCTCTACTTCCAGCCACTAGAAAAGAACACTCTATGGAATGGAGTGACCAGGAAGCTAAGATGCACAGATGATACATAGGCCTTAGTCAGCTGTTAGTTTTGTTCCTCACCAGCCCTGCTTGCTTTCTTCAGCCAGCCACTGCTCCATGTTGCACCACCATAAAAGGGGGCCCTGATGTAGAGATAACTGGCTTACATTTTACCAAATTTTCTGTACTCTTCATCTCTCCTGGAAAGGACTGTTGGGAAGTAACAATGAGAGAGAAACTCCAGGGTTGGAGTAAGCGGTGCAGGCAAGGGTGGGGTCAGCCATACAGGGAGGCAAGCAGGAGGCTTGGTCTCAAACCCAACTCCACCATTCCCTCCCAGGATGACAATAGGCAAGATTCTAAACTCTACTGGACCCAGTTTCTTTACCTGAATATGGGGAACTATGCATAGCACAGCCCAAGAGATAAGAGACACACAATAAATTTCAACTGTCATATTATTTTCCTACTTCCATTTCTACATCTGCTATCTATGGGTGGGGAGGGGACAGAGTCTGATAGAAACCAGAGGCTTTCCTCACTCACCACTAAATGAACATCAATAATTCCCCTGTTCTGGCCCACAGAAGGAAACATGCTGAAGACCCCATTAACCCCCATGCTAATGACTCTGGAAATGGAAATATTTCGGATAATGGAAAGTAAGTTCAAGTATCAAGCTCGTAAGACTGATGACACATGCTCATAATTGCAGGCTACAGAAGATGGTAAATGCTGCCCTGACATTAAGCACATACACAATTCATAAATTAGCTGAGACTCTGGCAGCAGCTGCAGGTGCAATCAGCTCTCCTCACAGCTCTGTGTAGTTGCTTTGGAAGTGGTGATTCTTGCACTGTATTAAGCCATCTTTGAGCTAATTGTAACTTTATTTCAAACTTTTTGAAATTTTAAAATTTCAAAATAAGATTTTGAAATTAAGAATGTTGGCTATGGAACATCTTGGCAGAAATGCACATCAACCAACACTAAATATGAAAACATGATGGGAATCATCACATGTCTAACGTATATATCCATAATCTAACAAACTGGGCTGAGGTTTCTGTATGGCCTGACATCTATGTCCTGCTGCTCACTCAACCTCCCCCTTTGGAGAAGTAAAAGGCATCTCAACATCAAGTCAAAACTGAATTCCTAACAGAGCCTCCTGCCTCCCAAACTTCCCTCTCCAATGTGTTAAATGGTCACTCCAGATTCCCAGGGACTGAAGCCAGATTACATACTTACATCAGTTCTATGTATTTTACACATAATATTCCATTTCATTCACATTCCAACCCTCCAAAGTAAATACTAATAACTCCAATTTGTAGATGAGGAGACCAAGTCCCAAGGAGGCTATGGAAGTGTCTTGAAAATGGCAGAACTCATGTCTGTGCTTCCTTAATGATCTACCTCCACCATCCAGGGACTGCACTCAGCATGGCAGCCAGAGCCATCATCTAAGTCCCATCATGTCTTCCCTATGATTGAAACCTTCCAAAGGCTCCCTGGATCATGGAGAAAAAGAGGCAGGCCCAAGGAAGGCCCCTGACACGCTCACGACTGCAGGTCACTCTACTCATCATTTCATCCCTTGATCTCACTCTGTTCCAGGTGTAGCACAGCCCTTTGTTGTTCTGGAATATTCCAGAAGTGCTCTGCAGCAGGTCCATGTATAGATATCTGCATGGCACCCTCCCTCTCATCCTCCAGCTCTCCAAAGATCACTTCTCATGGAAATAAGAACTGGTCCTCTATTTAAATTTGCACCTCTCCTCACCCCCAAAATTTCCAATCCATCTTTCCTGATTTTTCTCCTCAGTATCACCACTTTCTAATATGCTAGACAATTTACTTTTTTAAAATAATTTTTAAAAATATTTATTCATGAGACAAACACAGACAGAGAGAGAGAGAGAGAGAGACGGGCAGAGGGAGGTAGGCTCCATGCAGGGAGCCCGATGTGGGACTCGATCCTGGGTCTCCAGGATCAGGCCCTGGGCTGAAGGCGGCACTAAACCACTGAGCCACCCAGGCTGCCCTTACTTCTGTTTGACTAGCTTTTGTCCCCCTGCCAGTTAAAAGCCATCAATTTTTGTCTTCATTGCTATATCCATACTGCATAGAATAGATGGCACATAGTATAAGCTTAACACCTATCAGATGAATTAATATGTAGTCTTCTTTAAGATAAAACCAACATCTAGCCTGAGAAATCATTTGTGTCATCATTTATGTTTAGCTTATACAGGTGAAGCCTTGTAAAGAATGTACACATGCTTTTGTGATGGTTAAAAAAAAAAATGGACCAATGGTTTATATGGATTACATTTAATCAGGATATAGCCTGCTCCTTTCTCTGCCAATCACATCTGCCTTTAACCTAGCATGTCCCTTAATGTTCCACCTCATTCATTCCTCTCTCCAAGACTATAGACCTTTTTTTTTGGTCCTCTTTTCTTATGAGCTTTTTCATCATATTAATGTGATTTTGCTATATAAAAAGACTGGTGAGTGGGCTTTCACCCAAAGCAATTTACCAGCGACCCTCTACACCCTCAGCCTGGGCCATGTAATATATAAATTGGATGCCTGTCTCCAAATAATCAGGAAATAACTAGAGTTTGAGTTTACCTTCTCCTAGGAGGATTCTGACAAGCTAGTCTATTCAATCCCATTTTTCCATTTCTATCACCTTCTTTCTCTAGTATTCTGTATCTTTGGGTACTTTAGCTATATTATAATTATTTCAGCATCCCCTTTCCTAGCCAGGAAATGACTTCTACTAAACATGATTTCCTTTAAAATACACTCAAGTTAAAATTGTACAGGACATTTGAATGTAGGTTTTCATTTTCAAAGACTAATGCATAAATTTGCTTTATTTTAGAAGCTTACAGCATCAGTGCGTGATAAAAATACTTCACACATTTGAATTTAAGGCTTGTTATAACTCTGAAATCTCGTATATTCAGATGACACAGGAGATCAACAAAACAAACCAAAGTAAACTAAGATTTCTCTTGTTTTTATTTAAATATGACCACACAGCACTTAAAGCTTAGACTTTTGCTCATGTATTTATGTCTTATTCATAAAACAACTCATAAAGATCAGCTTTTTACACTATCCCTAATGGTCTTTTGAAGTAAAATTAAACTAAGCTATAACACAATGTCCTAAAGTCTGCAAATGCTCTAATTTACTAGAGTTATTGTAGGGGTTTATTTCTCACATATCAGACTATCTTATGGGCAGACAGCTTTGTATTAAATTCACTTCTATTTGCATCTTATCATATTAAGTAAAGAAATTTGATTGTTACTTTTAAAGAGGTGGGTTGTTTTGTTTTTTACTGTCTCCAGTATAATAAAAAGGCCAAAAATATAAACTGGTAAATACAACTTTTGGAAGGTGTTATATCTCATTCTTTATATTAACACTACCCATCAAAATTTGTGTTTCTATCAGAACAGAAAATCCCAAATACCATGATGATTAACTTATTATCTGAAAGGAAAAGAACTTAAAATGTGATTTTATTTTTATGAACCTTTTAACCTACTTTTTAACCTCCTACTGTTTAAAAAAAGTTGTTACTACATACAGGATTTAGAAACTATTTACCTAAGTACAAACCATCATATGAAAAGAAATTAAGATGAAACCAGACTATTTAAGAAATACTAACACCATTTAATTGGCTTAACTGGTTTTCCTTCATCATGAAAATCACCAAGGTCTGGTTAGATATAAATAAAACAAACATAAAAAACCTGTTAAATTTATTGGTTAGATAGAAGTCATAAATAGGAATTATATAGCCTTAGGTTTTAGCTATAACTTTGGTTGATCAAATAACATTTAGTTTCTCTATTTTACTTGCTACTTTATATTACTTCAAAACCTTTATCATCCAGTGTGATCATAATATGTCTATCTCCTCATAGGATATGCAATTGCTATAGTGTATTATGAATTTAATTAAAAACTACATTTATTCAACATACTGCGTAGAATATTTCACTTTCTTATTGGTATGGAATTTATTTTTATTAAGTAGTAGTTGACTTATGTTATCTCCTTACTTACCACCAGGTTCAGACTATACTTGAAATGAATTCACTTGCACCAACAGACTATTTTTTTATTATACATTTATTTAATGGTTCCAAATATGACACTCTCTAGCCAATTGATCAATCCATGCATCTAACAGCTTTTGAAAAAGTATAGAATAAAATGAAACTTATCAAGATATGTGGGATGCTGCCAAAGTAGTGCTAGAGGGAAAATTATAGTACTAAATGTTTCCCTTAGAAAAGAGGAGTCTCAAGTTAATAATGAAGTTTCTAGATCAAGAAACTAGAAAAATAAGATAAAAATAAATCCAAAATAATTGTACAAAATAGAAATGAAATTTAAAAAAAAGGTCATTGGAACAAAAAGTTGGTCCTTCAGTGAGGGAAAAAAAAGTCTTTGGCAAAATTTACAAATATTAAAAGTGAAGAGATTCAAATTACCAATATCAAGCATGAAATGAGTGATATCACTACAGATTCTGTAACCATTGTAAGAAAAAGGAATAGGATAGAGTAGTAAGATTTTATGACTTAGATGAAATGAACCAATTCATCATGAAGCACAAACTAGGATATCCCTCCTAATAGGATATAGATAATTTAAATAGCTCTGTAACTATTAATGAAATTTAACTCAGTTTTAAAATCCCAGCTTAATTGATTTTCAGATGTCGAACCAGCCTTGCATACTTGGGATAAATCCCATTTTGTATAGCGTAGAATTCTTTTTACATGTTGCTGAATTCTTTTTGCCTATATTTTGAGGATTTTTCCTTTTGTTTTTGGTATCTGGGTAATGCTAGGCTCATAAAATTTGTTGAAAGAGATTGTATAGACTTCATGTTGATACTCCTTTAAATGTTCGGTAGAATTTTCTACCGAAATGATAATCATCTGGAGATTTTACTGAATATTTGAACTATTTCCATTCCTTTGTTAAAAATAATCCAACAACTGACTTGTACAAGTATTGGCACTAGTTGATTTTCAATTTCATGCTGATATTTTTCTAAGTATGATTGAGGATTTTTCCACTGGATCCTTAATTTTTTTTTTTAAGGAGACTGAATCCTGTTTAATATTGTTAGCAGACAGTCCCTCCGTTAAGGTGTGGTATGAAGTATATGTGGATGTGTGTTCAGCTTCTGGCTGGACCTTGCCAACATCCTAGCAGAAGTGGGGCTTTGGATCACAGACTCATTGCAGATGGGTGAGGCCTAAGTCTCACACCCTACTCTTTCAGCTTAGTTAATACCTCCCCACATGTTTAACTGCCTCCACATGGGATTTTAAATTCAGCTTCTCACTAGACCCTGCTGTGTGACAGCAGGCGAGGGAAGAGAGAGAAGTGGAGCACCAGGTAGCCCAACTTTCCACTGCCTCATTCTGCCTCACGGACGCCGAGTCCAAGTAGAGGCTTAGCTTCTTAGTCCAGGGACCCACTGACATGGAGAAAGAGAAAGCAAGTTATTCATTACCTCACCCACCTCACATCACCTATTTCTGCTTCATGAATGCCAGGTCAGGGTACAGGCTCAGCTCCCCACTGGTGGGTCCTGCTGATATGGGATAGAGGTGAAGCCTAACAGTCACTAGCCTGACCTCATAATACTTCTATAAGTCTAATTGCTGTGGGTGAGGATAGAGGCTCAGCTCACTGCTAAATTGCTTCCTCCAGGAAGATCACTTTTCCACTCAACCCAAATAATACTGTCCTGTCACGGTAATTGAAACATCACCTGATTCCACCATGATAGGGATTGAAGACCAAGTGGATTCCCCTGACACTACCCCAGCAGGGGAATTTGATCTCATTATAACTGCCTGCTTCCTCAACATAAAAGAGGAAAGACCACCTCTTAGGTCGGCCTTCTAACACCACCTGTAGAATTGGAGCCCATCCCCCTCCCTTACACAGGACATGAAGAGAAACTTCTCTGTTGGCCAGTCAGCACTACATGGGGCGGAATTATGGCTCAAACCCTGCTTCTGTGAAGCAACTGACAAACTCGAAGACCAGGATGAAACTGAAGGGGGCAGGGAGAGTGATCCTATCATTGGTATTCAGTTTGAATAGGGCTGTTATTGCCAAAACATTTTTCTATCATTAGACCATTTCCACCACCCCCCCCCCACACACACACACACTTTTGGCTAGGGAGGAGACAGGCTTTCCTTGGAGGCTTTTATTTAGGGGGGAAGGAGAAGGTCTGTTCCTGTTGGCAGTTCCAGGTTGGAGATTTCTGTAGCATCCTGTCTGTTTGGGTGAAAGAAACCCTGAGAACTCAACAGTAGGTCACTCCTCAATTCCTGAGGTCTCTAAGCCATTCATCTTCTTGCTTTCATCTTTCAGGGACTTCTGATGCTTCTGCCAGGAGAGGGTAGCCCCATTCCTCCCAAGACCTCCCCTTACAACTAATAAGCCCTGGATACCACCTAACAAGCATCAGATGCCACTTTCTCCTGGCAGAAGTAGGATGTCTGCTACCTCTGTGGATGTATTCTCCCTCTCTCCCCTCTTTCCAGTTAGATTATTTAATATATTGATCATTATTCTGTAGAACTCTCACAGTCTGAATTCGATTATATCAAAGTGATGGTGTTTCAAAAGTCCACATATCCCCCAGGATTTCCCGGAAATTGGTATTTAGATCTGGAAGATTTATTAGATCAGATTCAATTGAAGAGTGGTAAATACAAGACTAATTCAAGTTGGGAGCACAAAACACCTGGTTGCCACTTGATAATTCTTGTCTAGATTCTTTAATTCATTAGTGTTATAAAGTGATATACTAATTCCATTATTTTGTATTCATTCATTAGTCAAAACACTCTATAAAGACAATCTTCTCTCAATCCTTTGAGTACCTGAAAAGAACATAAGAGAGATCTCTCCCCCCACCCCTCTTTTTTTAAAAGCTGTGTAATCCTCAGTTTTGTAGACCTACCATCAGTTATTGAGCAAGTCCCTATTTGCGGGTATTTAAACTATTTCCATTCATATGTTATTAAAATTTATGCTACAGTGAATAAGTCTTCTGCCTACCACTTTGTAGCACTCTATATTTCAGGTAGGACAAGTCTAATGAAATCATGTCTATGTGAAGGGGTTCAGGATGAAAGGAAGAGAGGCAGAGAAGAAAGAGATGGGAAGGATAGTGAAAGAAAACCTGGAAAGTTCAAGGAGGGTCACAAAGTGGAAAATTTGCCAGAGGAATTCTTAAGAGTAAACAAACAATTTCCCTGGAAATCATTAAAATTCAGAAATAGCCAAATGAGGAATAGAAACTCAACTGATCAAGGTTCTTTTTTTTTTAATAATAAATTTATTTTTTATTGGTGTTCAATTTGCCAACATACAGATAGCACCCAGTGCTCATCCCGTCAAGTGCCCCCCTCAGTGTCCGTCATCCAGTCATCCCCACCCCCCCGCCCTCCTCCCTTCCACCACCCCTAGTTCGTTTCCCAGAGTTAGGAGTCTTCATGTTCTGTCTCCCTTTCTGATATTTCCTACCTATTTCTTCTCCCTTCCCTTCTATTCCCTTTCACTATTATTTACATTCCCCAAATGAATGAGACCATATAATGTTTGTCCTTCTCCGACTGACTTATTTCACTCAGCATAATACCCTCCAGTTCCTTCCACGTCGAAGCAAATGGTGGGTATTTGTCATTTCTAATGGCTGAGGAATATTCCATTGTATACATAGACCACATCTTCTTTATCCATTCATCTTTCGATGGACACCGAGGCTCCTTCCACAGTGGGCTATTGTGGACATTGCTGCTAGAAACATCGGGGTGCAGGTGTCCTGGCGTTTCACTGCATCTGTATCTTTGGGGTAAATCCCCAGTAGTGCAATTGCTGGGTCGTAGGGCAGGTCTATTTTTAAGTCTTTGAGGAACCTCCACACAGTTTTCCAGAGTGGCTGCACCAGTTCACATTCCCACCAACAGTGCAAGAGGGTTCCCCTTTCTCCGCATCCTCTCCAACATTTGTGGTTTCCTGCCTTGTTAATTTTCCCCATTCTCACTGGTGTGAGGTGGTATCTCATTGTGGTTTTGATTTGTATTTCCCTGAGGGCAAGTGATGCAGAGCATCTTCTCATGTGCGTGTTGGCCATGTCTATGTCTTCCTCTGTGAGATTAGTGTTCATGTCTTTTGCCCATTTCATGATTGGATCGTTTGTTTCTTTGGTGTTGAGTTTAATATAATAATGATATTCAGTACTTAACACTGGATTAAACTTTGTAACTTGTTAACAAGCCTTTTGCACCTCTTTAGAGCAATTTATGGAGTCTAAAGGAGAAAGGGGACTAGGTAAGTGATTGGCTAAAATCCATGTAAATAACTATAAAGGCTCTTAACCGCCAGGATAATCATGATTCAATAGACTAGTTGTGAGAGTTTTTTCTTTTCCCCAAATCAAAACTGCTGGTATCTGTAATTGAAACTGCGGGTACTGTTTGCCTTATTAGATTATTCTCTTGAATTAACTGCCCGGAGTGCAACACTCAGACAAGCTCACTAATAAACACAAGGAACCTTTCCAAGATCATTGTTGAATAAAATGATACCCCCTTCTTAGGCTCTGACAAGTAAAATATATACTCACTGGATCAGCAGTACAGAATCATAATTACATTAGTAAAACACAGTTCACTTCAATGGTTCGCATTACTGGTCTTTAGCTATTGAATAAAAACCAGAATATGGAGAAGTGGGAAGTTTATTTCGTTATCCTTTTCTTTATATGCAGATCACTTACTTCAATGGTGTTTATCTGAGAACAAAGAGTAGAATTTTTTTTTAAGCATTAATTGCCTATGCTGCTGTAACAAATTACCATAATCTTTGTATTTTTAAAATGATACCCATTTGCTCACCATTTTGTAGGTCAGGAGTCCACCAGCAGAGCGAACTGAGCACTTTGCTTTGGCACAGGCTGAACCAAACACAAGTGCGAGGCTGTGCTCCTCACAGGGGGCTGGGGTGGGGTGGGGTGGGGTAAGGGAACAGAAGAATCTACTCCCAGTGTATCTGGGCTGCCAGTAGAATTCCATCGTGTGCATTGTTAGGATTGAGGTCCTCATATCCTTGTTGGGGTATTCTCAGCTTCTAGACGCCACCTGCATTTCTTGGCCTGTGAATCCCTGCCTGCATCTTCAGATCCAGCAGCAAAGGGCTGATCCCTTCTTACACTTTGAACCTTTTCTACTCTCCTCACTCACCCAGGCTCTGATTCCAGCCTGAGAACATTCTCGGCCTTTAAAGACTCAAGTGATTATGCTGGCCCCTCCTGGATAACCTAGGCTAATCTCCTGCAGGTCCACAGCATCAATCCCATCTGCAAGCAGTACCTAGATCAGGTTTGATTGAACGACAGGGGATGATAATCTTGGCGATAGAAGTGGGGTCGAGAATTCTGCAAGTGCAGCATGTCCAATTCCAATTTTTTCTTCTTTATTCCTGGGTGTCACAAGGCATAGAGGAGGTCTCTTTATCTGACTTAAGTTGGCCAAACTGTAAAAGCTTTAGTCAAAAGAATTTGCTGAGCCTGCACTACCTGCCACACTTCCAAACACCAGGCTGACATAGAACAACAAAAGAAGGGCCCTGCTTTGTGGAGCTTACATTTTGACAGTGCGACAGACAAGAAAATAAATAGACAAATAGCATGAGAGAGGATGAAAAGAACTTGGAGCAAAATAAAGTATGAAAAATGATAAGAAATGTCAGGGGGCTGGGGACCCTGTTTTTTCTGAGGTAGTTTGAGAAGGCCTTGTCGATAAGGTGACATAAGACCAGAGACCTGAAAGGATGGGTGGGGGAGCAGGGTTACACGGGAAAAATGCTTTCTAGGATGAGCAAAGAATAGCATTCAAAATCCTAGTCAGGGGGATGCCCGGAGTGTTTGATGCAGAACGAAGCTGAAGTTGAGTGGTCATGGGAATAAGTGGTAAGAAATCACTGTGGGCGCATAGATCCTGAGCTTGTAGAAAGCTCTAAGGACTTTGGAGTCTCCCCTGAGATGGAGAATCCTTGGAGTTTAGAACAGAGAAGTGATGTGACCTGATCACGCTGTCGATTGCGCTGGGCATAAGCTAATAGCGGAGTGAAGGCAAAAACAGGACAATCAGTAAAAATACCTTTGAAATAATCCAAATTAGAGGCGATGGTTGTATGAAGCACAACAGGAGAGGAGGTCGTATTTTGAAGGTAGCACTGGCATAGAATGTAAAGAAAGAAATGAAAGATAACTCTAAGTTTTCAGTCTGAACTGAGATCATGCTGGGCGCTCTGATAGGCTACAGAGATCCCTCTGTTGGACTGACTGAGCTCCCCAATTCTGGGACGTGCTGCCAGCAGAGAGCCCTCAAACCCCAGGCCTCTCTGGAAAAAGACTTCAGCTGAACAGAATTCCCTTGCTCAAGGTCACCCGCCTTTGTGGGCACTGTGTATCCAACACTGGGTTGAGATGGGATTTGGGAGATAAGAGCCTGACTCACCTGGTCCTTCGAAGGATGACTCAGGAAATCCATTCCAACCTCAGCATTCTGGAGAGGCCAGCCGAGGCTGTATCCTAGCTCAGCTTCTCCCTGTGCCCACACTTCCTCCCTTTCCCCACACTCAATGATTTTGAGAGCACTATCTGATTAAACTTCCCACACAGTAATTTCCATCTCAGGGTTTGCTCCCCCAGAAGATACTCAGTCTGCAAAAGATGGAGCCACCATTGACTGAGGAAGAAGTAGGTAAAGGAGGAGTAGGTTTAGGGGACAGAACTGGGAGTGCAGTATTGGAAACACTGAGCAAAGCTATCCCTGTCTGACATTTACTGCACATTTGCCACTTAACAGATACCCTTTCTAGGATTTTATTCGAATTAATAAAAAACATTGAATACAGCAAAATATTATTCGTATCCCCAACCACTCTGCTATAATGCATTTTCAAAAAGCATCCCTGGGGTCTCGTGTGTGTTGTGCACAAGGCATACTTTGATAAAATCTACTCTTTTTGTAGGTCATCTGGTTACACAAATCCACGACACCAATTAAAAAACCCAACCCACATATAAATACACAGTCTACAGATGTCTTTCTGAGACTGTATCTGTCCTGTTTAATAAGATTTTTTTGGATGGTTGGGCGAATGGATGAATGGGTGCGCCAATAAAAGAAAGAACAAATAAGTAAACCACACATAGTGAGGGTACCACTTATGCAAAGGCATGAAAGTGTGACAGCACAGCAAACTATGGAAACTTTGCTAAGTTTAGCATGATGGGCCTCAATGGTGAACATTAAAGCCTGAAAAGAGTTGGGCTGGACAACTAACTAGTAATCCAGCCAACTTTCGGGGTTCCTAGTTTCTCACTTATAGGTATCTGGGGAAAATATAAAAAACTGAAAGAATAGGAGTAAATGCCTAATTATTGAAAATTCTTTACAAGGTTGTGCCAACTTAACTAAGTACCTTTAGTAGACACCCAGAAGACTCAAAACCAACTAACAGAGAAGAAACAAGAGCAGGAAACAGGAAAAAGCCAGAAGTCTAGAGCTGAGCTGTCTGATATGATGGCTGCTTGCCACATATGGTTCTTTAAATTCAATTAAATTAAAATAAGAAAAATCATTTCCTTAATCAACTGCCTACACTTCAAATGCTCAATATCCACAGGTGGTCCAGTGGCTACTGCCCTGAACAGTGCAGACTTTATAGAACATCCCATCATTACAGGAAGTTCTACTGGACTGTGCTAGAATAGAGCCACAGGTACCCACCACTTTATTGTTGGATAAATACCATCATTTGCTGTTTAGTGGATCATTTAGGACTCTCTTAGTTGCAGGTAAGAGAAACCAACTCTAGCCAACAAGTAAAAATGAAGGGTTTTATTTTAAAGATACAGCAAGAGGATCCCTGGGTGTCTCAGTGGTTTGGCACCTGCCTTTGGCCCAGGGCGTGATCCTAGAGTCCCGGGATCGAGTCCCACATCAGGCTCCCATCATGGAGCCTGCTTCTTCTCCCTCTGCCTATGTCTCTGCCTCTCTTTCTCTCTCTGACTCTCATGAATACATAAATAAAATCTTAAAAAAAAAATAAAGATACAGCAATAGCTCTGTTCAAGGGAGTGATGGAACCAAGTTTTGGGAAGATACTGCAACCTGGAACTGCTCTCTCATGCTTCAATCTCTGTCTCTTTACTTCATTCATTCTTCCATTTTTCCTGTGATTAATCTCACGGCTCAGTGGCTAGCCTTTTGTAGTCCACTTCCAAGTTTCCAGCAAAAGGACATGACTGACTCTTTATGGGTCACATGACTATCCTTGCTCATATTTAGCTATGTTTGGATATGGGAGAGGTAGACTGAGGAGGATACTGTATAGACAACTCTGCCTAAAACACATCCCAGTGAACTGGGGGCTGGTGCTCTGGGAGGAAGGACATGGTGAACTGGGAAGATACCTTTAACAGTGACTATCATTTGAATGAGCTGCTACCTATCAGCATCCTTCTAAAGCAGTTTTCTTTGACTCTATAGCTTCTTGTTTTCCATCCCTGGTTTGGGGTATCAAAGTGATTTGTCTGCAGCATGTGCTACCCCATGGGGGACAGGGACCCACAGAGAACTAATGCAGTTTTATAAAGGGTGTCATACAAAGATGTAGGCTGAGTGTAGGGAAACCACAAGGGATAGTGGACCCCTTTGGGATTGGTAACAGAGGGTTATATCATCATTAGAGAGGCTTGCAGGGGTGAGAGGAGGAAGCCAATTCCCATCCCTGGAGACAAAGAGGGCCATGGGGGAGCAGGGTACTGATCTGTGACAGAGGAATACATCAGCTCATAGGAACCCAGGAACCAAAGAGATGGAATAAATATTTCAAACTTGCTCCCTTCTCTATTTCTGATCTGCTAGGCACTTCCCATTAGCTGATTCAACTCCAAGTCAGGAGGAAGAGAGCTTGGTGATGATTTCCAGACCAATTAGCCTCCTGAGGTACAAAATAGGGTTAAAGATAAAGGCTAAAGAGTCATCTACAGGGACAGACAGACACCAGTACACACCCTGGAAGCCACTCCATGAGGTGGAATATGACTAAACTGGTCAACTGGGCCAGACTCTGGTTTTCCTCCCCTGGCCTAGGATTTCCATCTGCAAGCGTTAGCCAGTGCTATGAAAACACTTGCAGGTTTTAGTTTTGTTTATTCAAAAGATAAAATAATAAAAAAGCACCATGTTCTTGAGCTTATCTGGAAGAAAGCAAATGTGCAATAGATTTAATCTGCTGAGTATTATTTTCAGTGAATTGCAACTTTGCCACTTTATTTATTTGCAAGGAGAAAAGCGAACAAGTGAGAAAGGAAGCTGGTGTGTCTCTGCTGATAGGGTAAGACACAGGCAAGGTGTCTCAAGGACAGCTGTGGAAGGACAACTTATACCTGGGAAAGCTTTCTGGAAGGATTAATCACAATCACTAAGTTGAGCTGGAGACGTTTTGGTAGTTTTGTTTTTGGGTTTCTTTTCCCTCTCAGGCAGCCTCAGGCTGCCATGTATTTCGGGTGACATGTTTGTTCAGATGCAAGCCCACTATCAGCCAAAGAGAATTTAGTAAGCTCACTCCCTCGTTCTTTGGCTCTACTGGGTAACCCCAGAGCCATCCTTCAGAGTTCTCAATTACATTCTTCAGCTGAGTCTTGGGATTCTTGGGAAGTGACTGGGCAGAGATTGGTCATCATTAGACACGGAGCCTCTGATGTACGGTTGACAGGATGGTGTGATGCCTGATGAGAGTTTGCATGTCGGCATGAGCATGGGAAAAAAGAAGTTTTAAAGGAGATTTTAAAAATGAATGAAATGGAGGCAAACGATTTTATTTTCTGTTAAACACATTTCCTTTGCTTTTGGAATAAAACAAATGCTTCTGCTCTCTCCCTTTGGTGATCTTTTCCAAGCAAGAAGTTGAAGAGAAGCAGCCCATACTTGACAATTTTGCCAAGTATGATCATGCCCCAACTACCAACTCAGTGTATCGTGTATTCCACGTATTAATGAATTCTCGGTTCCACAAAAGTATTATCTGCTGAGGCCCATCTCCCCACTCATTACGGACTAGAGCCGTAACCAGTTTCTTTTTCTTTCACGTTCTACACTTTTAGGTAAAAGTCATCCATACTCTTGGATTCAATAACCATCTCTAAGCCAAGGTCCTATTTTTGATTTGTTGTTCTACTGTCTGCTTGACCTCTCCCGTTTGTTTCTTTTTTTCCTCCAAAGCATCTCAAATTCAATACTTCCAGAACTAAACTTAGGGTTACAACAAACTTGCCTGGAGTGTGAGAAACATCCAATGTTTCTTTCCTCAGTAAATGACATGACTGTTCTCGTAGCTGTATATCAGAAACCAGAAATAAGTTGTAGCATCTCCTCTGAGGTCCCCGCACCCCCTCCCAATCCAATCCATTACCAATTCCTGTCAATTTTTTTTGACAAAATATTTCTGGAATATTTTAGCTTATTGTTCATCTCCATCAACAACACTCCCACCAAAGTGCAATCAGCATTCAGCCTCGCTAACCTGCAATAGGTGTTAATTGGTATTTTCATGCTGCTCTCCTTCTAAACCACTATTCATTCCAAAACCAGAGGGTCTTTTAAACACCAAAAATGGATGCAGGCAATTATGCACTCTTGCCCTTACTTTCACTTTAAAGGAAATTCATGGTTTTCCCACTGCTTCAGTGCGTTTTCAACACTTATGATGATGGGAAAAATCCCTTTATTACAGCAACACAGCCTCCCTGGTCTGGCTCCTACCTACTTCTCAGCTGCAACCCTCTCTAGGCCCAGCCTCACTTGCTCCAGCCAGCCACGTGGACCATGCTCTCTGGCCACAGGGTCTTTGTACCTGCTATTGCCCCTGTCTAGAATATTTTCTCTTCCTCTTTATAATCAGGGAAGTCTTCTTAAACCCACATGACCTACTCACATGCCTCTATAGCAGGAGCTCATAATATAAGAACATATTTTTTTGTCTTTTTTTATTAGATCAAAATTCTTTATATTTTATTCCTTGTTGGTTTAAAATGCTACAAGTCTTGATTGCCTCATTTACCACAGTCGGGATCTTGCTTTCATTTCATAGTTATCTGCAAGGGGGCAGAGCTGTCCACTGCATGTTCAGCAATCTGCACTTAATGGAAATGCTTTGTGCTTCAGCTGATTCATCTATAAAGCCAGAATAATAATATGTACTTCCCAGGGTTTCTTTATCATTAAGTGAGATACATCATCTTCTTAGGACAGTGTCTAAATCATACAGAGACATGGTAGCCAGTGTCATCATTGGGTCTGTTCCACAATTCCTGACTCTTCCGGCCTTTGCAGTTTACAGACAATGGCTGCCCTACTTATCTCAAGTAGATTGGAAGATTGAGTGACTTTCTAATTTCAATGCCAGGTGAGGCATCCTTAAATTGGCCTTTCACAGTTGAATTGAAAGTTTGGGTCTAAGCATTACACCTAATTGTACACCATTCAGAGCTCTTGCCATCGGTTAGCTTCCTAAGTACTTTGAGTAGCACATGTATTTCCCCTAGGGGCTGGCAGGGAGGAACTCAACTGAAGCATGAAACTTTAAAACAACATTTTGTTCCCTAATGGGAACCTCTGCAATGCTATTTGAGTGTACTCTTAGCCGACAAACACAACTTGCCATTTCAGGATATCACGACCAGCCCCACAGACAATAAATCATCAGTGACGTTGTCAACCTCAGTAATTATGTCTTTTGTTTGGAGCTTCTTGATGCTTCCAGCTCTAACTCAGTCTGTTGAGGAGTGAATTAAAATGAATCTGTTACAAATTGGTACTGTTAACTCGGAAGGGAGAATTGCTTTGGAAACATGGCTGGCTTCACAGCCCAGGATGGCTGATGGCAGGAAAAACAAAACAAAACAACAACATCGACAACAACAAAGGCAAGGTTTTGTGGTTGTGTAAAGACACTGCCGATTCCCTGCTTGGATCCCCTTTGCCAGACTGGTGTTCCCATATCCTAGTTGCTAAGACAGTTGGGCGCTCATAGCTACACCCTTCCTAGGAGACCTTCTATGGGCCTGACCTGGAAACACGTGACAGGTTACCTTTTTCCCTCAGGGATGGCCCACTGCCAATGACTGGGTATTACAGTGGTTAAAGCCCAGTTCTCTTTTCTCAAGCTGGGATTGCTTTGTGGCACCACTTATGCTTCCAGAGTTTCCTATGGGGTCAGGCTGGGGAAAGATATCATCTAAAACTACATCTACTATTATTTACCTTTTCCTTCTGTCCTATTGGCTTCCTTCACACTCTTGTCATTTTCTCCTTCCATGAATCAGAATTTGTCTCAGATACTATCTTCAGAAAACCTGATCTAAGTTCCATTTGTGGTCATTTCGATCTACCACGCAGACACCCTAAGCATGGAGACTAGAAGGTCTGAATTCTACATGGGGGGTTTTGGATGGAGCCACAATGAATGCAAGCAAAAGACCAGATGGTACAGTTTTGTTGAAGCAACAATCTACTGATACTGTGTCTGTATGATCTGGCTCTCCTGACATGAACCAGAAAATCTCTTTGAAGCCTAAGATCTAAAAAAAAAATCCATATTGACTAGCAGGAAAATCCAACAATAGGTATTTTTGTTGTTGAGATCCTCTGTGCTTAGACTGGAGAAATTGGAAGTCCCCTTGAGTAATAAAACAAGTAAGGAGACTATAAAAGTGGCCATTAGGGACTGTCTCAGCAAAAGGGATTTTCCCAGATTGAGTCAGCAGAAAATGATCATTCATAAAATCCGACAGATATGAGGAAGCCCTTGTTAAGAGTACCAATAGCTTTCAGAATACATGAAATACAGCAGGTTAAAAAAAAAATCAATGCAGTTATTTTTCAGGCCTTTGTGTTTGTAGATGTTAAAGAATCTGTCGTTTTGATGATGCCTTTGAGCAACTTTTAATAAAAACAAACATCTTTCCCCAGCTGTGTTTTGAAGCAATTTTTTTTCATGTATTTGAGCATGTTATGATCCATTTAGCATAGCTTTTAATTTTTTTTTGAAATAATATTGTCAATTGCTGAATATTTTTCTGTTATTTGTGATTCCACTTCTTGATATCTTGAATCTAGAGAAATTTAAAAGTAGCTTTGCAAAAAGCAGTATCTCTTGCCCCAAGGCAGTAGTAAAAATCAAGCTTTATCCTTGGAATGCTGTCAGTAAGTAATGCTCCCTGAATTAGGAGGGAGAGCTATCAAAAGTTGTCAATCGCACAGGAGACATATTCTGTGTAGAGGGAAATCTGGTAAAGTGTTTTCATTTGCGTGATTTCAGAACCTTAGACATTTAGGATGAATGGTGAAAATAATATGAATTCAAAGAGGGAGAAGTCCAGTTTATAAAAATCAGTGTGGTGCTTGGGATAATGGTAATTAAACAATTATATGTAATTATTTGTTGAATGTTTAATCAGTCCGTAATCCTCCATGCCCAGGACTTTGCATGGCTGATTCACTGTTGCCAGGCAGATGTCAGCTCAAATGTCATTACTTCTGGGAGGCCTCCCTGACTTCTGGTCTCCACCAACACTCAGCCATGCTCTATGACACTGCTAGTCATCTCCTTGTGCACATCTATTCTAGATATCACCCATCTGTCCACATCCTTAATGATCAGTTTGGTTACTTTCCCTTCCTTTTTTTTTTTTTTTTTTTTTTTTTTTTTTAGTTAGCTCTACTCCAGTGTCTAGACAGAATTTGGCTCATGGTAGATACTCACTAAATACTTGTTGGTTGATTAAATGAAGAATTATCCCCATCAGACTCTAAGTTCCGACAAAAGAAAGGACCAAGTCTCTTGTTCAGTGCCTTGATGGTGTATCCTCACTGCCTGGCATGGAGTTAGGTGTTCAATAAATATTTACTGAATAAATAAATTATCCTGGACTTTGAGGATAAATGGGAAACACATAAGAAAATGTCCTTGGCCCCATGGAAGCAGTTAAATCGATGAACAATACTTGAAGCGGCTCATTAACTCCTGACTTAATGGAAGCAGGGGAAAAAAGGAAAAATGTTTAGAATGAACGGGCCTCCACTCTGCAGTGGGGCTTCAATATGTTTAGCTATAATGTCTATCTGTAAATGGCTTGAAGCCTGAGTATGCACAATTGTAAATACCGTTTGGGAGTATCTGATGTCATTTCTATTTTCTTCTTATAAAAATCTGGAATGAGAAAATGTTCTCTGTCCTCAAGTGGTCAGATCTGGTTTAGTCTTTTCTGAAAGCCTACTTTGTGGACCTTGCCTGACATGTCTTCCATGTCACATGCACTGGGACTCGATTTCTTTTTTCAGCAGTATATTATTATATGCTGTTTTTTTTCCTTAGACCCTATTACTTCAATTGCTCAGAGTTCACTTTAGTTTCAATTTTTATCAATTGAAATCTGTGAAAGGTTTGCTTCTTCCAACACACACTGTAAAATGCCAGAGTAATAGCTAACCCAGTAAGGTGACCTTGATCCATTTGCTTGGCTCTATAGTCACTGTTCTTGCCAGAGCAATTAGCTCCCTTCAATAGTTGCTTTCTTTCCACTCAGAGAATGGAGGACAATTCAACTCATTTTTTACTAGTATATTCAATTTCCTATAGGCATCCTTGTTAAAAATGATTTTCCCATTGTTCAGCTCCATGCCACTTCCTCTACACCACCAGTAAGTGTCCCGGCAGGAGAAATCTATCCTGTTTAATGATGTCCTGCTTCACTGCATGCCAACTTCTCTGGCCCACCGAATGCACTGTTTGAATGCTTCCTTTAGTCTCATCTTGTCCATGTTGCCCTCATCTTTGGTTACTCCTGATCACCTCGTTCTTGTTTACAAGCTCAAATATTTGATGACCCTCTTATCATGTTCCTTACATGTGATTTCATGGCTGCTAAATCATTTCCATATATATGACATTTTTGAATGACACAGATGTATTGGAGAGCATATGAGTGGTTGATTGGAGGTGGGGATTGGGACAGGAAAAAGATGGTTTGGGTTATAAAAGGAAAATATGAGGGATCTTCATCGTGATGGATCTACTTAGTATCTTGACTGTGGTGAATTCACAAAACTACACAGGTATAAAACTGTATAGAACTAAATATAAGCACACACACACACACACACACAGTGATGAGTAAGTAGAACTGAGGATATCCAACTAAGGCTGATGGACTGCATCAATGTCCATATCCTGGTTTTGATAACAGAGTATAGTTTTACAAAATATTACTATTGGGGAAACTAAATGAAGTGTACCAGAGTCTCATTGTTTCTGACAGTTGCAGGCACATCTGTAATTATCTGAATAAAACTTTCAATTAAAAATGAATTGGTAGTGAAATATACAGATTATGGGGGAAGGGAGACAGGGAGGAAGGAAAGAAGGGGGAGGCAAAAGGAAGAAGAGGGAGAGGAGGAGACAGTGGAGGAAGAGAATACAGAAGAGCAGTTGAAAGAAGACAGGAGAATAAGAAGATCAGAGAGGGAAAGAAGGAGGAGGAGGAATAGTAGGTGAGAGAAGAGAGGGAAGAAAATGGGAAGGAGGAGAATAGAGGGGATGGAGGAGGAGAGGAGGGAGAAAAGGATGCGAAGGTGGGGAGACAGAGGAAGCAGGTGGCAAGGAGGAAGCTGGGAGGAACAAGAGGAGGAGCTAGAGTTGGGCTTCTTTGCTGACTGTAGATCTCAGAGGGGGAATCCTGCCACTCAGCAGAGACACCAAACTGCTCAATTCTTCCATTATCCAGTATATTACCAGTTGGGGGACATGGAGTATCCCTTAAGTTTGAAAAAGAAAATTCTTCTTTTCTCCCATAGCTGAACATGCCCCAAGGACACGTTACTATAATGGAAGACTGGGTATTTCTTACTCAAGTAGAGCCATTCAAGCAATTATTCATCTTTATAGGTCTAGTCTCTGACAAATATTGCTCTAGTGCCTTTAAAATGAAATTCAATAGAATGATCCAAAACACAGCCAACACTCTCATGTTGTTTCTGAGTATTTGCATGGCCCCTTTTCTGTTTGTCAATCCTCTGAGCCTTGTTCTTTAACAGGGTCTACAATCCAACTAGCTGTTGAACTAATCTATAATTTTGTTGGCTGATGATAGAGTACTGTGTTCTAATTTAGACTCCACTGCTAATTAACTCAGTGACTGTAGGCAAAGTATCTGACTAGTTGGAATCTATATCCAACTTTTGGCATCATGAAGGCAGCGTAGTATGCTTTATGACGGCATGTTTTCAAGCCAGACAGATCTGGGTTTAAATCCCAGCAATGTCTCTGGCTGCGCAACTTTAGGTAAGTCACTTAACCTCCCTGAGCTGTAGTATTTCATTCATAAGAAAAATAGTTACCTGACCACTGGGCTATTATGAAAATGAGGATAATATTGTATGTAGAGCCTCTGACACACAGGAGCTCCTCACAAAAATATTTTGCCCTATTTCTATCCTAATCGGAGTTGTTCTAGTAAGAGTCAAATATTTTGAGCAATTAATCTGCGGTAAGGCAATAAATTAGGTATCATATGCGCTAAATTAGTTTAAATTCAATGTCCTTCTGCCATATAGGCATTCCCAATTTCATTTTACAGTTGATGAAGCTGAGGCTTAGGGAAATTTAATAAATTACCTGCGATGCCACAGAGTGTATACATCAGAGCTCAACTAACACACAGATCTCCCTTAAGTTCTAGAGACTCTCTAGTCAGGCTATGTCTATAGCTTCATTCAAATATTTGATATTGGGTTTTTGGCTTACAAGGAGGGAAGGGAATGGAAGGAAATGAGCAGGAAGTGGAGGGGAGGGACACAACATGAAAGAGAAGGAAGTGTTCCCTGTGGCTATAGGGTAGAGCGCTAGTGCAATTCTGACAACCACGGTTGTAGAAATAACATACTAGTAGTGGAGTTTGAAAAGGAGTTTGGCACACATGGTATGTTCAGAGGCCAGGTTACTTCCTTCATCCCTGCTTTTACAGTGAGAACTCTGGCTCATGGAAGAGTGGCAATCAGGTGAAAGCAACCCACATAATCATCTTTCATCATCCCCTCTTCCTACAGCACATTCCAGTTTCCACTTGCATGAATGATGCTAGGTATGAGAATGCACAGGTCACGATGGATGCTATGAAACCTTCATACTTTGGGGTCTCTCAATGCGTCAGTGCCCATTTTGCCAGCTGTGCTCTGGCCCTTCCCTGATGACCCAGATGCTCACTGCTGTGTCCTTGATTCATCCCTTACCACTTTGGCCTATATCACCTCGTCTAAGTGCGGCAACAGATTTAACTTAGTAATTTTTTCTCTTTTTTTGGTTGTTTCAGGAAGTTAAGATTCACCCTCTTTGTCAATAGTCTTATAAGATTCTGAGATTTAGGGGTCAAATGTTCCTTATTTTCTATTCTCAACAATGGTAACTGAGTAATGGGACATAGCAGGTATGCAATTATATTATCAGTGATTTACATTATAAAACCACAAATCTCCATTATAAAACCACAAATCTCACACCAAATATATATATACAATAATATTTTATATTGTATATATATAAATATAAAATAAATATATGTATATATATAAATATATATATTGTGTATATATATATATGTAAAACATTCAGAGCAAAGGCTGGAAGACACTGACATATATTGAAATCCTGACCACCTTGTTAGTGATTAATAGGATCTTATTTACTATTGTTTTGGTATAAATATTGGAGACTACTCCTTTCACTATTGATAACTGGTGTCTAGCACACTTTAGGAAGTCAGTTAAAATGTAGTGTTGGTATCATCATTATGTCATGGGATGTAGGCAACCACTCAATCTATTGAAGTTATCCATATATTTTTTTTCAATACAAGTTTATTAGGCATCAACATGCCAAGTAATGTATAGTAATATAGGGTATAGTCCCTCTCCTCAATTATTCATAGTATATACGGTGGAGATAGATACATAACTGAAAACAAACAAGGATGTTTCACTTTCTGAATCACTCTGGATCACAGAAAGTTCACTGTTTCAGAACTTTGACACGTCTGTAATTATGTATGCTTTTTGGATATATTAACTTAAGAGAATGTGTCTATCCTCATGCTGTTTGACTCCAAACCAGTTCCATTTCTGCAGTAATGCCAGGAAAAAGAAAGCATTATTGTCAATGTTTTATTAAAGGCACCAACATTGCTGTTTTTCATTACACAAAGCACTTGGGGGTACCTGAAGTATGAATGCCGACAAAGAGAAGCCAATTCAATTCTCTGTTCCATTGATCTGCAAGGAAAATAATTCCAGAGATATGCTGGTTGGGAGGGAAATTGAACTTCCTGGGTTAGCTTTATAATAGTATTTCTAAATAGAGCCATCTACATAAGCACTGTTCCCCAAGATGGATTGGCTCACATTTCCATGATGAAGTACAGTTTCTCTGAGAGTGAGAATACGGTCCTGGAAATCAGCTCAGAGAACAAACAACCTTTAGAGGTTGCAACCTGATTGTCAGACTTTCTTGTATCTTTGAACATTTGGAGACACTCAAAAATCATATTTCATTCAGCACAAACTGCTGTTACTACTACTCCGATTTCTGTTAAAACTTCATTTTGTGACTTAAAATTTCATATACATTGGCAGATAATTAGAAAATGTTCCTTTGGTTTTTTTTTTAAAAAAAAAACAAAACATACACCAAAAAAACAAACAAAAAAAGAAACATGCACCAACAAAGATATTGTTTACATGTGGATATTATGAATATATATAAATACATATTATGAATATAAAATACAAAATATTTTTTAGTTTAAAACAAAAGTATTTCTTAAGGTAACTTAATCAATTATTATTATAGCTTAATAAAACTGCATCTATCAAGTACTAGGATACCCTATGAGGAGACTTACTTTTAAAAATTATGTCTGTGCATAATATCTTAGGACATAGTTATTGGAGATTTTATTTATCTTTATTTCTCTGCTCCACACTCAAACAGGGAGCTACATAAGGCAAAGTTTAGGAAGGGAAGTGGAGAAAACACAATGTCTCCTTTTACCTGTGACCATGGTATTGCTGGTGAGGCCACACATTGGGAAAACAAGCTGGCACCATCTGACAAAGCTGAAGATGTATATATCTTACAATCTGACCTATACAGTGAAGAAACTTGTACACCGAAGGACTAATCCACTTTACACTGTGGTGTTTATAACAGAAAACAAACAAATAGAATGATGAAATGGCTTTCAACTTGAGACTAGATGTTTTACAAAAAATATTCTTACGATGTAATTAATGGCTGGGAGTACAGGTCAGCAAACTTTCTTAAAGACCTAGAAAGTAAATGTTTTGAGCTTTGCAGGCCAAAAGGCAAAATTGTGGATATTATATAGTTACTTTTATAGCTATTATATTTATATAACTATTTAAAATATAACAATTCAGGGGCACCTGGGTGGCTCAGTGGGTTAAGCGTCCAATTCTTGACTTCAGCTTGGGTCTTGATCTCAGGGTGGTGAGTTCAAGTCCTATATTGGGCTCTACACTGGGTGTGGAGTCTATTTTAAAAAATTAAAAAGTAAATAAATAAAAATAAATAAATAAATAAATAAATAAATAAATATAACAATTTATCAAGGTGAGGAGAAAAAAACCTTTTTTAACTAGCTGCTGAAAAGAAATAAAATAAAATGAACAAAATAGACTTTTGTACATATTAAATAATTAATAACAATTTTATATGTACATTAAATTATATTTTAAGAATGTCATGTTAATTTTAAATGACAAAAAAATGCAACTAAATAAAAAATCAGAGACACCGCATCTGACAACTTACATAGAGAAAGACTTATAATAATCAGGACAGGAGGGAAAAGACCTGCTTCCCCTCATGTTTGAAGTTTTTCCCTAAAATTTCCAAATGAGGAAAATGAATCACGTCCCTGTGACCACATCCACTCGGCTGAATCACCAGTGGGGCTGAGAGCTGCATAAACCCTTAGGTCTTCTCTTGTTTTCTTTTGTTTCCAATAAGAACTCTACAATTGTCTGAATATCAAGTTCGGGGAACACTTCCACAGGTAAAAGAAAAATAATAAATAAATAAACACAAACAGGAGAGAGTGCCCTGCCTTGGTTTGCAGAGTGGCATCTGTGATGATTTCCATCGGGACTCACATTAACTTAAAGAGCCCATTGTACCTTTATCATCCCTTTATCTCTGCTCTCTGACACACGTTCATAAATAGTGACACGAACAATCAGGAGAGCTTTGTGGTTCGGGGGAAGGGGGGCGACGGCCTGGGACAGGGCACTTTATCAACGTCACTACCGGTGTCAAGAGATGGTCATTACTGCCCTGCAGATTTATTGCCTGGGTCAAAGCAAATTACTTTCTCTTCCGCTAGCCCTGGCTGCTCAGGTTTTCAATCTTTCTCCTGTGTCTTGTCTTCTCTCTTGCTTGGGAGCCAGGCTAGGAGCATCTCCAGCACTTTTATTTATTTATTTGTTGATGAAGAGGACAATTAGCATGATGATTGACGTATCAGAAACTGAGTCCATGAGAGATGAATGCAAGCGTTGAAATTGAGGGATTAAAACCCCTAAAACAAGCCAAAATGCAATCACCTCTACATAATTTGCAGCAGCCCCTTTCTGGTAGTCACCTACAATGGTCTTGTCTACCTCCCTCACCACCATCGAATTCCTAATCACGCATACTAATTACACAGAATGTTTTCCATCACGTCTTTTTTCAAATTTAGCTGTCCTAAATTCATCGACTTCGGCACCACTGGTCTCCCATAGCAAGCCTCTACCCCACGAGGACCCTTCCTGTTTATTTTTCTACCATAGGCGCCTTTCCATAAATGTCTCTGTCATAAAGATGCAGGCCTTCGACGTCTGGTGTGCGCTGGGCCTCTGATCCAGGGTTCAAAACTCAGTGGCATGAAAAAAAAAAAAAAAACACCTCAGTGGCTGAGTGGACCAAGATGACCCATAAATGAGTGACACGGCAGGGGTGAGGAGGGGGGGCTAACATCACAGCCCCCATCAGGGGCCTCGGCTTCTGCTCTACCTCAGTGGTGGGGGCAGTGTCACCACCTCTTACTCTTCAAGAAAAGGCAGAGATTTATATTTTTAAGTAAAGATTTTCATTTTAAAACTATGGGGAGGGTTCAACAAGGCATGGGAGTTAGCAAACCTTAAAACTAGCTGTTTTTCAACTTCTGACATAGTATTCATCTTTCCCACACTTCTCTGGAGCCACCCTAGAACTCCTAAATTTACTTTCTGGCCCTTGCTTTTGAAATGCATATGCAAGACCCTACTCAAAGGTCACCCCCCCCCCCCACTTGCCATCGTTTCCTCTGGAATGTTCCGTAGTGCAACATGCTTCACCTTTGGCACATGTCTTTTTTTTTTTTTTTTTTAGATTTTATTTATTCATTCATGAGAGACACACACAGAGAGAGAGGCAGAGACACAGGCAGAGGGAGGAGCAGGCTCCATGCAGGGAGCCCGATGTGGGACTCGATCCCGGGTCTCCAGGATCACACCCTGGGCCAAAGGCAGTGCTAAACCGCTGAGCCACCCGGGCTGCCCTACCTTTGGCACACATCTTATCAATACTGCTTGGCAGTTGTGTGCATATCTACCTGTAGCCTCCCCGCCAGGAGGTGGTTCAGTCACCAAGAGATGTGTCACTTGTCTGCTCAGCTCCGGGGACCTAGCTCCGTGCTTGTGTGCATCAGAATCCACTCGTGTTCCATACGTGGCTTTGGAGCTGCTCCTCCAAAGGGCCAGACCCTGTTATCAGTGCTGCTGATGCAGGTGAGAGCAGGTCAGAGACCGTGAACTCACAAAGCTCACACTCAAGCGATACAGAGAAAAAACAAAAAAAAAATCAAGAAAGCAGCAAATTAAAACAGAGGACAGTGTTCCTCAACTAAACCTTCATACCCACAAACTGTCTTTGAAAACTTTGAAACTTTTCCAATTTTTCATACCCCTGGGCAATGTTCAGAAAGGGGATCTGTCTGTAATTGTGCTCTCCAAGGGATCCATGACCTCAAATAAATAGGAACAATAGCAACATTGCTCTAAACAGAAAGTAAGAGGCTTGTTCCCTTACTTTAATGTCAATCTTCTTTAACATCAAGTGGTCCTTACAACCAGCTACTTCTTAGCAGTAAGAACTTGAACTTATATAACTTACTGGCAGTCTTCAAAGCACATTTCCTTGCATGATTTATTCTTGTTCCCATAAAAATACTATGAAAAAAGTTATTATCATCACGCAGCTTTACAAATGAGAAATTGAGGTCCAGAGAAGTTAAGTGGCTTACTCAGAATCCCATGCTTGACTGGAGCTAAACCAGTTCCTAACTTGAGCCCCAGCGTCTCACCACATCACATTACCTCAGATTGCTTCTGTGACTAAACCAAACCACTTCTCACCCCGGGAGCTGTCGCGGATGAAAGATGTGATCTCAACACAGTGAATTTTCCTACCCATCATAAATCAACCCTAACTTGTTTCTTCTTCGTTTTAAATTCTTATTTATTTGTTTATTAAGTTGTATTGATTTAGGTAATCTCTACACCCCACGTGGGGCTTGAACTCACCATCCAGAGATCAAGAGTCACATGTTCTTCTGACTGAGCCAGCCAGGAACCCCAAATTCTTATTTATCATACTTTCTTTTTCCCCATTGGCTCAGTGATCTGACCTAAGTATCATTCACTTCCTTTACCTCAAGAGTAATGTTTAAAAATCTTAGAAGGAAGTACTTCAAATAACCTAGAAAGTTTAAAAGAAAAAAAATTATGGCGTTCCAGAACCTAATCCAGATCTACTAAATGACCACGCCTAGCAGACAGTTCCTGGGAATGTGCATTTTAGGTAGTTTTTCAAAACAATGTGAATGCAGGCATTTCAAGGACTAGCCCTTTGAAAAACAACACTTGAGCCATTTATTCCTAGGCTCCATCATTCCTCCCAAATTCTGGGTACCTCACGATGGGGACCCTCCTCTGAAGTTTGTGAATAAACTTCTGTAAATTTGTGACTGAAATAATTATCTTTAAAAGATAGACATTACATGTATTATACACCTGTGTATATTATATCTAATATATGTGAGAAGTTTTTTTTTTTTTATGAGACATACAGTTGTAGAAACTCCAGATAATTAAAGCAAAATAGCTTACACCAAAAATGAAATTTTTTTTTTGAGAGAGAGATAGAGAGAGCATGTACATGCATAAGTGTAAATTGGGGGTGGGCAGAAGGAGAGGGAGAACCTTAAGCAGGCTCCATATTGAGTGTGGAGCTTGACGTGGGGCTCGATCCATAACCCTGAGATCATGACCTGAGCCAAAATCAAGAGTCAGACACCTACATGACAGAGCCACTCAAGAGCGAACTTTGATAGGTGCACAACAGAAAAGAATTGGTACCTAAATTGCACTTCTGGGGGCCCTTAGGTGGCTCAGTTGGTTGAAAGTCTGTCTTTGGCTTAAGTTATGATCCTGGGGTCCTGGGATCAAGTCCTGCATTGAGCTCCCTTCTCAGCGGGGAGCCTGCTCCTCCCTCTCCCTCTGTAGCTCCCCCTACTTGTGCTCTCTCTGTCAAATAAATAAACATCTTTAAAATAAATTGTACTTTTGTTTATACATATTAAATCCTCAGGATCTGAAATACTGAACAGTTGATGTGTATAAATTAAAGACTTATGAAGGATAGTGATATTGTTTCAAAGAAGGGTTGGAATCAACTGACCACAGGAATGAACCGGTCTCCCTGTTTTTGTACAGATGGGCGCTTTGAGAACAAGGGAGCCTACCTGAAGGAGACGGTCCCCATTCACTTATGGACGCATTCATTCCTTCGTTGGATGCCCAAGACAGATGGCATTACCAACTGCGGCAGGCCTCAATTTATTACTTTAGTGTATGAATCATGCACAGACTTGAAAACTTTAACTATCACGAACACTATGTTCATATTTAGAGTATTCAGAGCAACATATATAGAGCAACAATCAAGCAGACCCTGCAGATCTGCATGATAAAGAGATGGAAGAGCTTCTAAAGGCAATGGGTGATGCTCTTCCCATAATGACATTCTCACTTCTCTTTCAGGCCATCGTTTATATCGTCAGTTGGCCTCCCTTTTACAACATCCTCTTCCCGACTTATGTTGAGTTCAAAGTTTACAGTGTCCCCCAATTTGTTTTTTTGGCCTCTCTTGGGAAAAAAAAAATACATTATGAAGTGACCCAGTTTTATCAGTCTCTATTTATCCCCATGTAGAATTATACATCCTAGAAAAGGTCTGAGGAAGATGGAATAATTCTCTAAATAATAAAACCTTGCAGCCTTTTCCCCTGACAATACCCACAGTGCAGAGGTGCAGGGAAGTTACTGCCAGGCAGAGCCAAAAGATAAGGTCAGACACTGGCATTTATTCATGAAAATAGTAGCAAGATGGTTCAGATTTATTATTTTTAAGGTCCCTTGGAAATGCATGACAATGCTTTTAATAAGCATTCTGCATAAGAATGTCAGCACAACACTGCCCAGGATGGGGTTTCTGTCTCCAAAGGTGTTTGGGGGAGTCTATAAAGCTAATGGCTTAAGTGCAAATCATCATTGTAGGAGAGGCTGCTGGCACTGCTTAACAGAATTCAAGCTCCAGAAGAAAGTCTGCTGTTCAAAGAACACTTTCCCTTCTCCTGTTATTATAAATATACCCACAGGCGTTCAAGAGCAAGGGATAATCTATGGAGTTTTACAATGCTAAGAAAGAGTAGCTTTCCAGCTGGAAATATTCTATGCAAGGCACAGACATTTTAATGTGAATTTATTTTCATGCAAAAGAATAATTGTTGTACCTGTTTTACTTTTTTTTTCCCCTTTTGTATGTGCTTGTGTAGAACTCCTTGATGAATATTTTTAAAACATGAACTTTGGGGATTTTAACCATAATGAAACTATCTGTATTTTAGGTCTTGCTCATATTTGGGGAATATATTGAGTAATGTATATTGTATTTTTGAGAAGCTCAGCTCCAAACATCCCATAAATATTGAGGTATAAAAATCACAGCACCTGAGGAAAACAACGAGAAGGACTAAATGTTGATTGCTTGGAGAAAGGAAAGATAGAAACTCCTGATGTATGAGTAAATGGAAAGCAATTTTGGAAAAACGGTCCCATTTTCATGAAGCCTATCAAAGTGGAAGATCAATATACATAATTTCAAGATTAAGTGCATTTAGGAGTCCCATGAAATAACCTTATCATCTTGGAACTTCAAAATATATTGCCTACAAAAAGAAATCATAGTGTACTTCCTGATATTATTATGCAATTCATTTGTTTAGCTCTCCACTCAAAAATGAGGAAAAAAAAAGGTAATTTTCTGAACTAATGAATATTAACAATCAAGAGCCAAGATTCCAAGGCTCTGTTGGAATCTCAAGTTTTTGTTTTTGAGAGAGAGAGAGTAAGTAGGGGGGAAGAGTTGTGGAAGAGGGAGAGAGAGAATCCCAAGCAGACCCCATGCATAGAACCTGATGTGGAGTTCGATCTCATGACCCTAAGATCATGACCTGAGCCAAAATCAAGAGTCAGATGCTTAACAGACTGAGCCACCCAGGTTCCCCTAAAGTACTTTTAGTAAAGGTAAAAATATGATGAAAGTCTCAATCGCAGTGGCAGCTGCAATAAGCAGATGTGATTGTGAAGCCCCAGCGTGAAGAAATGGTTTTGGTTGGCCTCTTTAAAAGGAGACACCAAGGTTGAGAGCAATATTGCCAAAAAGCAGGATCTGTTGGAAAACAAAATCCAATGAAACCCTTTTTAATTTTTCTGTTAGTGTATATGCCTTTTTTCCCTTTCTCTCTTAGGTATATTAATTTACAAATCACCCTCCTTCTAAAGCCAACATCACCATGGAGATAATGCATGGAAACCGTTTTTACCAGAGTCACCAAGACTTTGTTGTTCTGTCAATTTTGCATTCTTTCATTTGCTAATAAACAGGTATGAGGGGGGTGCACTGTGTGTCCAAGTCCAGGCTTTTTTGATAGAGAGAGATATACTAAAATGTTATTCCTGTTGAAATTTCCCCCAGACTCTAAAAGTCCATGTGCAGCCTTCACCACCAGGCTTGTTTGTTTAATGAAATTTGCTAGAGAGGTGGTCAAGATGGATTAAAACAATGATGCTTCCATTTGACATAATCAAGTAGCTCAACCGTAGGCGAATTCAGTGTCTATGGAGACCAGGGAGATAAAACAAATTAGCACAACGTAAAAATCTGGCATGGCTACTTGCAGCTCCGTATCCTGTATACAGAGGGCAATCTCTACTCCGTGCAATAATCTGTTGCCTTGCCATAATGTGCCTCCCAGTACCTTGGGGACTGTTTCTTTAGGATAAGTCAAAAACTCAGGACATATGTATGGAATATTCTGAGTTTTCCTGTTGATAATCGACTCAAACTTTTAAACAGCTGTCACATCCTCAGGCCAGATTTTGAACTTCAGGTTGGTCTGCAGCTCCAACAGATCTGGTTCTCCAACTCCTCAGAGAAGGAAGGATACAGTCATGCTTGGTCTGTGGTAAGTAAATACTGTTCAGACCAGTGCTAGCGCTCAGCGGGGGTGGAGATGTTATCAAAATAAGCAAGAATATAAATTGGCTTTTCAGCCAAATTGTAGTAAACACTTTCACAAATTTATAGTATTGATTTTTGTCTCATTCCACAACTATTTACGGGGTGCCCAGACACTCTTGAGGAAACATGGGGATGGTGGAAGAATTTATGTCTGTTTGTTTGTTGTTTAATGTGAGATCTCATTTTATGTTCGCGAGCAAATGGAAATGATCTAACTGAACTGAAAACAAAACTTGGATTTTGCTCAACAGAAACTGAAAGACCACATATTATTATTAAATGTGAAACACAGCGTTCTCCTGCACACAAATCTCCCAGAGTACTCCATCCTCTGGGATGGTATTTGGTTCCACTTCGGAGGTTTCTCATGGAGAGGCGCCCGAGGCTTAGGCCTGACAGTATCTTTTTCTTCCTCTAGAGTCCTTTTCTTTGGTCTCCCTCTTGTTCTGTGGTTGGTTAAATCATTTTTGTCAAGATAATTGGAGTTTGTAGAGTTTGATGCACCAATTTTAGGTTAAAGGGACACATTTACTTTCTCACATAAAGCAGGCAGATCAATTTTCCCCCACAGCGGTCTGCTAATAAAACATTTTCTCTCTTGACTAAATGCACGTAAATAGTCATAAATACTTCTGCACCAGAAAAAGGTTTAACCCTTCATCCCGTTTAAAGCCTGGGAATTGGAGGAGGTGGGGGACCGGAGGGGAAACGCAAAATTGATGGCAAGAAAGAGTTCCAAAGGAATTGGCTTTCTTCGAAATTTAATTTAACATAACCCTGGCATTTCCAGTCTCTCCTGCCTCCCTCTTCTTTCTTCCTGTCCTCTTCGCACACCTAAAGCATTTTTTATTCCAGAGGGCAAAAGGGAAAGTGGACACTTATGCGCAGAACACAGATAAATAGCTGCTGAATGCAGAAGCAAGCATTTCAGTTTTGTGGCAACCGGGGCTTCTGAATCAGGACTGAGCTTCCTCCACAGCATTGTTCTGAAGATGTGAGCTTCTTCCCTATTTGTGCAAAATATGTAGATGGAAGTTCACTGCCCATGATGAATGTCCTCTAAAGGAAAATACACTAGGTGACCATCAATTTGATTGTCTCTATTCTTTCTATTTATTATGTAAGGGCTGTTATGTTAACAGACACAGAAAAGCATGAACCCAGGCATACAGACATTGTGAAATACCCCGGATATTTCAGACCTGAAAGTCACATGGCATACAGTCCAGTGGCACTCATAGAGGCAAGGAGATTGCAGGTCTTTCAGCCCCATTTTCCATGGTTTGGTTCTGGTTTCTCTGTGCTTGCTACACTTTTGGGCTCCATGTGAGGGCAGTCCCTATGGTGTTATGTTCAAGTACAATGGGAAAGAGAGAATGCCTTTTCCAGTAAGAGTCCTAAAGTTTATTCCTATTTGACTGACCATGGCCAACTAAAACAATCATGCAGGTCATGGCCTAAGCCAGGATCACTGCTTCAGGCCCAGGGAGGTACCAACAAGATCACATAAATAAATAATTAAGGAGGACCTCAAATAAAATTTGGGGATATTGTCAGAAAAATGAGGGATGGTTCCACTGAGGCAAATAGCAAGAGACAACCACATGCTTCTTGTCTAAATTTCTTCTCCTTTTTTTTTTTTTAAGATTTCATTTATTTATACATGAGAAACACAGAGAAGAGAGAGAGAGGCAGAGACACAGGCAGAGGGAGAAGCAGGCTCCATGCAAGGAGCCTCACGTGGGACTCGATTCCGGGTCTCCAGGATCACGCTCTGGGCTGAAGGCGGCACTAAACCGCTGAGCCACTGGGGCTGCCCTAAATTTCTTCTCCTAAATGTTAATATAACTTTTTCCTCAGACTAGGGCTCATTTTTATAACCAGTGTGTCCACTGAAGCATTTTTCCCCCAACAAAAAAAAAAAAGAAATTATCTTTGTAATAAGAAGACTCCTGTTCTACTTTTAGCCTAACCTTCAACCCCAGCTTTAGAAATAATCTCTTTCCTCCCATTATATTGAGAAACTTTCTGAAGTCACATAGACAGATTTATTTCTATGATACTTTAATGTTCAAGTACATGGACAAACTGAATGGAGGCAGGCCAAGTGTTGCTTAATGGAGGGTCTGTTTTAATGAGTTGATAAAAATGATTTGCAATTTAAGCACAGCTTCTTTGCAGAGATAGAAGAGGTCAGGATAGGCTGTGGCCATTAGTTGAGGGTGCTCATAAATTAATATTCAAACCTATTTGAAAATTAAGTCTCTATTTTATGCTTTGTTTAAAAGTTGATATTTATCAGCAAAATGGATGACTACGTTTATGGTAGGCTGAATTTTAAAGGTTTTATAAGCTATAAATAGTGATTATATATTTATAGCTCATCTATTGACAGACTTTACTGTTTTTCTGCTCTGTGACTATGGCGAGAGTATGTGGGGTATCATACATAAGAAATTCAGTAAGTACTTAAATGGTGGAATGAATATAAAATCACTGCACAGTTCTTGATTCCTAATAAGCTTTAGACCAATTCCTGCTATTAATATTATTAATAAAGTAACGACGATGATTATGTAGCTTGGAGACAGAGGTCCTATATAGAATCATTAAAGACCAGATGATATCTAACATCGATTAAGAGACCCAATGGGAAAAATGAGAGGAGTATTAATCTGCCACATTTTTCCTGGCATATAATTTGCAAACTCAAGCGTGTGCATGTGTGTGAACTGTATGTGTGCAAGACTGTAAAATGCACACACACGCAAATACCCTGTGTTCAAATTATCATTGGGAGGCCTAAAGCCTATAACATAAAATAGTAACTTCTGATCCTGTTCTCTTGGTAGAACACAAGACTAGACAGTAAGTAGAAGATTGTTGTATCCTCACAGTGTTTCCTTACAAAGAAGAGAAGCTACAGGCAGTAGAGCTGGCAAAAGGTGGAATTGTATTTCACACCAAAATTTAACAGTTTGGAGCACAAAAGTTTTCTTATGGTCGCTCAGTGTCACTGGTACCAACTATTTCTTTGTTGCTCTGTCACTGCGTATTTTCCCAAGGGCGGCAGAAATCATTACCAATCTTTAGCTCCTGATTCCTATCACATTCCAGCACATGGAACGTGCCTTTAAATAATTCTAAAACTTGTATAATACAAAAGATTCTATTCTATTCTATTCTATTCTATTCTATTCTATTCTATTCTATTCTATTCATTTTTTGTGGATAGAGGGATAGAAGTTTATTAAGCAGATATACAGCAAAAGCTCTCAGAAGTGAGAGAGGTCCCAACCGGGTTGCCAGATATAAAAGATTTTAATATTATGTTTTCCAAAGAGAGCCCTTTTCATTGTACACATGCGCATCTCACAGGCTGATGAAGGTGGTGTGCTGAGCAGCTTCCATCTGAGTTTTGCCGTCTGTGAAATGGAAGGACTCCGACCTACCCTGAACAGGGCATCGGTGAGACAGTGAGTAGCGTTCCTGGTAGAGGCCTGATGGAGACCAGCCCCTGGAGGATCCGGGTCCTCGGGCCCTTGGACGCTGCTGACCGTGTACCCACCCTCCCCATTCCCCCCTCTGAAAGTGTATATTTCAACTAGGAACAAAATGACCTTAAGGAGATGTTTTTGCCTCTTCTTTCTTCTACCAGGCTCATTCTCCACATTACTAATGGGACATCTAGACAGTTTATTTTTCATGGATCGTTCTTAGCATGCTGTGTGAGCAAGTGCCAGCTGACTCAGCATATCCTCAACCAGGGAAGTGTTTCTCCGTGAATGCAAAGCTGAGACCTAAATCGCTAAGGGCGATGAATCGTGGGTACCTACTTTCATCAATCTCTTCTACCAGCTTATTGCATAGGAGAATTTTTCATTGGTAGCGACTTTCCCTTGAAATTTCAAAGACCTGTGCATTTCTCTTGGGTAGGAGTCTGATTAAGGCAATGACTATTTTCCTTCTTGTTATTTGCTCCCTTTTCTTTGTGAATCCTGGAGCAAAAGCCCCCATGTCTAGAATACATTTAATTGTGTTGCACAGTGATCAGAGGAGCGATGATTTTTATAGAGATCCTATTCGTAAAATATACTGCTTGTTTTCAAACCCAGGTCGATAGAAAGAATGAAGGGAGGGGGAGATTAAAGAAGAAAGGAAGGAGGGAAGGAGGAAAGGAGGAAGGCAGTGGGTTGAAACAGGGAATGGCACATGTAGAAGAGCTCAGGCTCTGAACTTAGACAGAATTTGTTTTAAATCTTGGCTCTACGACCTTACTTGGACACTAGAAATCGAGACGTAAAGACACAATTAAAAGTACATGGAATCAGGGGTGCCTGGGTGGCTCAGTGGTTGAGCATCTGCCTTTGGCTCAGGTCATGATCTTGGGGTCCTGGGATTGAGTCCTGCATCGGGCTCGCCGCAGGGAGCCTGCTTCTCCCTCTGCCTGTGTCTCTGCCATTTCCTCTGTGTCTCTCATGAATAAATAAATAACATCTTTAAAAAAAAAGTACATGCAATACAATTTATGAGCAAAGGGATCTTCCTAGACCCTTCCTGGGATGTGAGAAATGATAAAAATTGATCACTTAACTGGTTGTTCAGACACAGAAAGTCATGAGGAAGTACCTGCTTGATGTTTTTTGCCCAACCGCTTTTGATTCATTAGAGAGACTGAAGGGTGAGCTGGTTTATTTAGTGATTCACTAGCCTTACTGATTTCCTGTGACAGATTTTAATTTCTTGGGATTTTTGCCAAGGGAAAGATTGCAAACCCCTCTCCTGAAATAATAACAATCAATGGCTGGGAAGCAACATGGTGGGCAACACAGCAAAGGGCCACTGTCCTTGGAACACTAAATGGAAATGTAATCTACAAACCAAATAACATTTCTCCTACTTTAAGATGTTTTAGATTTAATTGGATAAATAAAACAAACTAACAAAAAAAATTTCAGAAACGCCATTTACTCCTGACCTGAATTCGTGAAGCTTTAATATAAGTAATGATGACAATCAGGTCCCATTGTAAATAAATATAAACAATCTAGGGGACCTGGGTGATTCAGTTGGTTAAGTGTCTGCCTTGGGCTCAGCTCATGATGTCATGGTCCTGGGATCAAATCCTGCCCCAGGCTTCCTGATCAGCCAGGAGTCTGCTTCTCCCTCTTCCCCTGCTCATTCTCTCTGTCAAATGGAGAAATAAAATCTTAAAAAAAAAAAAAAAAAGAAAAGAAAATATAAACCATCCAGGTTAGCTTCTGATTGTATGTTATCTTGAGTGGGCAGCTGGTTATTTTATAATACTCTTTATAAAGCTCCTTAACCCATTTAAAAGTGGCTACACTACCCAGAACTCAATTCCTGGCATCAAAACCTTAGTGTTAAATGCTTTACTCTCCTTCCTGTCCGTACTGGAGACTTGTCACCATCGATGGTATCCTGATCCTCTATTAAGTTCTCTTTAACTCACTTAGTTGGTCAACAATCTTATTTTTTCCCCAAATAGTCTGTTTGCAGGAATCTCTTCTTCTTCCCTTTACTTCAATGGCCATAGGCCTCTTCCATCCTCCCTCCCTCCTTGTGCTCTTCATCAACAGCCTCAGCTACATGCATGGCTACCAACCACCTTTTAGACCCTACTGGCTTCCTAAGGCTATGCCTTCTAACCAGATCACTCCCCTGAGCTTGGTGCTTCCTCTTAGACTGCCTGCGAGCCTGCTCTTTTTTGAAGTCCCACAGGCCTCGGAAACCCAATGCAAACGAAAATCTATTCATTTTATCTGTGTCACATTCTTTACCCTAGTGACTCCACCTGGCATCACTAAATTTGTGAAGAGCACTACCTGGTTGCTCAAGTACAAAATGGGGGCATCATCCTGTCTTCTAGCCTTCTCAAGCTTCTCTGATCATCAGCACCACCTGTGCCACATATTACACATCAATTCCCAGATCCATACCCTGAGATTTGGACTCACAAAACTTGGTGTTTGGCTGAGAATCTCTATACCTAACTTCCACCCACCAGTCAGACATCCACTTGGATATTAATTCTCCTAAAAAGCTCATACTGACTTCCAAGTTCTAGAATAAGGGCTTTCTAAATATTCAACTTAAGAGTATTCTTTCCACTGGGTGCGACTGTCTTTCTGTGTACTGTTGACTTCCATCATCAAATTTGCAGTGCTATGAAGGCAGAAGTCATAGCACCTCTGAGATCTAGCACAGTGGTCTGCCCCACATGTCTTCATCGAATAAATCAATGACTTTATCAAATATAGTTATTAATATGCAAAAGTATCGGTTCATTGGTCAACAAATGAATGAACAGATTAGAGTTGTGCATTTGAAAGTTAAAAATCGACAACTTTGCATTGGATACACAGAAATGACAAGTGTCCTAGGACTGTCAAATATCTTCAAAAAGAAAACATTGACCCCCACATAGTATAAACTGCTTTAAACTTATGTGTAAAGAGACCTTGATAACCTCTCAGAAAGGCATCTAGCACAGATTCATAGATTTGTTTAAATTAAGATAATTGCTATTAAAATAAAATTAATCGATCATGCTACATAAATGCCCCTTAAACATATTTAGATTTTGAAAACTGCCATTAAACAGAGGAGAACCTAATGGAAGTGCACTTTCCGCATAATTGTCATTACAATAGCTAATTGTTTGTGTTCATTTAAAGCTGAGTTTATAACTAGTCACTTGCAGTGCAATTGTCCCTGCTCAGACCAGAGGAGGCACTGGTAAAACAGAATAAAGAAGCAGCTGAACTAAAGAAATGCAATGTTACAAATTTGAGGATAACAAAAACTGAATTACAAAAGACTTCTTCAGCTTAAGACCTTGGTGTCCAACTGGAGGATTTTATCACCTTCCTCATATGTCTCCCCAAACATTTAGTAAAATACCCAAGGAGATGCAAAACTGTAGCCATGTCTGGAACAGTGAATAAGAATTACTGATATGAAAAAAAAAAAAAAAGAATTACTGATATGCAGGGTGCCTGGCTGCTCAGTCTCTTGAGGGCTGACTGTTTTGGCTCAAATCATGATCTCAGGGTCTTGGGACTGGGCTCACTGGGGAGTCTGCTTGAGATTCCCTCCCTCTGCTCCTTCCCCCGTTCTCTCTCTTTAAAATAAATAAATCTTAAAAATAATTTAAAAAAAAGATTACTGACATGCAAGTACCCTGGGCACCATGCACCATTCCCATTTTGGAAAAGGAGTAAAAGCAATTATAGGGAGACACACACATACACACACACACACACACACACACACACACACACTCACTCCACTTACTCCACATTTTTCATCTCTGCATTAGGAACAGCCTTTTTTACCAGGATGCCAGCAGCCATAAGGCTGCTCAGAATCTCTCAGAGATTTCAAAACCAATTTTTTCTTCCATCATTTTCCTCCCGCCCCATCACATTAATGGAGGTCCACAGGCCATTGGTTTAAATATTTTAAAATGATAAATTCAGCTAATGTTGTATTACATAAAATATTTTTTTAAAAAGATTTTTTAATTTTTATTTATTTGAGAGAGTGACAAGCAAGTGAGAGAACATTAGTGAGGAGGGGCAGAGGTAGAGGGAGAAGTAGATTCCTCACTGAGCAGAAAGCCTGATGTGGGGCTCCACCCCAAGGCCCTGGGATCATGACCTGAGCCAAAGGCAGATGCTTAACCGACTGAACTACCAGGCACCTCTAAATAAAATATATCCACCTTCATATTTTCACAAGTGTACAGTTATAATGACAATTTTTTAAAATATGTAAATGCAAAGCTTTTATATTGACTGAAAGTTGGCAACCTATCAAAAAGTACTAAATGTAACTGTTACTATATATGTCCCTGTGTTCTCTTTGGACAAGTAATGAGATAGGTAATTCATAAAATGCTTTAAATTTATAACATGTAATATATTTTTCCTGTTTTTATTTCTGTAAAATTATAATATTATAATCAAGATTTTCACAGAACGTGTGCTCTATTGATAAAATGAGCTAAAGAACTAAAAAATTAATAAAATGCAGCTATGCAAAGTACATTAAGTAAATGATAAAAATTAAATTAATTTTCCATGTTTTAAAAGTTATTATGTTTTAAATTATTAAAATGACCTTTCAGGGAATAAAGGGGAAAAGAGAAAAAATAAGTGGGAAATATCAGAAAGAGAGACAGAACATGAAAGACTCCTAACTCTGGGAAACGAACTAGGGGTGGTGGAAGGGGAGGTGGGTGGGGGGTGGGGGTGACTGGGTGGTGGGCACTGAGGTGGGCACTTGACGGGATGAGCACTGGGTGTTATTCCATATGTTGGCAAATTGAACACCAATAAAAAATAAATTTATAAAAAAAAGAAAAAGAGGGATCCCTGGGTGGTGCAGCGGTTTAGCGCCTGCCTTTGGCCCAGGGCGCGATCCTGGAGACCCGGGATCGAATCCCACGTCGGGCTCCCGGTGCATGGAGCCTGCTTCTCCCTCTGCCTGTGTCTCTGCCTCTCTCTCTCTCTCTGTGACTATCATAAATAAATAAAAATTAAAAAAAAAAAGAAAAAGAAAAAGAAAACAGAAGCTAATCAAAATTTAGTAACTTGCCCAATATTATGAGAACTGATAAGTGACACAGGAGGATTCAAATTCAATGTGACTACTTCCAAAGACCAAAGGCCCCAGTGCTCCTTCTCTACCAGACGTTGAAATAAATATGATATCAATATCCTTTGAAGACCTTGAAGGTGATACGTATGGGTTGTGTTAAATCCTGAATGTGTCCATATCTCCTAGGGTTTCCTGTCCTTTATTTCTGGGAGTCTTCACTATACCTCTTGAGGAATCTGTCTCAGCTTCTATTATAATAAGATCTATCAAATAGCAAATAAAATAAAATAAAAATAAAAAATAAATTTATTTTAAAAATAAAATAAAATAATAAAATAAAATGACATTTCAAAATTTAACGATGATGTACAAATTAAAATAAATGAATATCAACATTTTAACTCAAGTTGATGTAAAGTTGAGCAAGTATGGAATTCCTCTCCTACTAGTACTATAGACTTTTTTCTAAGTGTGATGGCAGCTACTCAGGAAGCCTCTAAGGAAACTTCATTATAAGAAATGCACATTAAACAAATCTGGATGAAATTCCCGAGTTTCAAGAATAACAGCAATAAGGAAAACTTTGGAAAAAATGAATAATAAACTATTAAGAGTGCTTATTTTGTGGTGTTGAAATCAGAAGAGGTCATATGTATTCCTTGAACCTTTCTATATTTTCCAAATTCTTCATAAAGTGCACACACTACTTTATAGTCAGAGTGAAAAAAATAAATGCTATTTTTTTGTAAAATTACACTAGCTCATATCTATTAAGCACTTGCTCCCAAGTTTTCCCCTAACTGTTATGCTATTATATTAAAGCTATTTGTTAACAACATTTCATTGTGAAAAGAACACATGAATAGGCATTTAATTGCATAAGGGATTTGTACTGAAACCATTTTAATAAATCAAGCTTGGAACATCTGCAAACATTTGTACCTAAACTACGTATTTGAACGAACAACAACCAAAAAGCACAAAAGCTCTGAATCAAAATGAAGATGAAATATTTCAACACAAACCTGCTGCCAAAATCTTAGAAAATCACTGTTGTTTTATACACAATTCTGATTTGCGTATGAAGTATCGGTTGTCTTGACACAAAATAGCAAAGCCTTCCAAATAGAAAAACAAAGTTTTCTTTAATACATACTCAATAAGAAAAACCACAGAAAGTCAAAAGAACAGTACCAAATTAATTGTTCTTTGGTTTTCTTATTCCAAGAACAATTGGCTTTCTTTCCAACAAAAACATATTGCCACCATCTCAAAAATAGTAGAACACAATTGAGCTGCTACATCCAAAAAATGCCACAAGCAGAAGGCACTATCTATAATTGATAGAAAATAGGTCACCGAATTTCTTATTTACAGAAATTTATCTGAAAAATGGAGGGACAATTACTAATTTTCCTGTATTTATCAAACTATATGCAATCTGTGAAACACATGATGCTTGGTCAGTTTTTTAGTTTTTCTCTCTTCAATTCTGTTTCTTAAACATTTACTGAGTAAACTAAAAGGAATAAACTGTGGGCAAAAAGAATGGCAATTTGCTGGCTCAAGATAAACTGCCCCAATATTGCTAATGGTTTCCATACTCCCGTGAACTTGAAAATCGTTATTAACACAGCAAAGTATAGAAATTAATATCACTTCACAAAGGCCTAAACATAGATTTACCACATGACTCATCAATTCTGCTCCTAGGTGTATACTAAGAGAATTGAAGATATATGTCCATACTCATACAAATAAACTCTTACACAAACATCATAGCAACATTATTTATATTAGACAAAAAGCAGAAATAGCACAATATCCATTAACTGATGAAGCAATCAACAAGTGATATATCCATACAAAAGAATATTATTCAGCCCCATAAAGGAATTAAGTGCTGATACATAAATGAATCTTAAAAACACGAAAAGTAAAAGAAGCCAGACTCCATAGGTCACATATTACACAATTCTGTGTACATGAATTTTCTAGAAAAGACAAAATCATAGACACACAAAGTAGACTAGTGGTTTCCAGAGGCTGGTTGGGATGAGAGGGTGGGCAAGAATAGACTGTGATTCCTCCTAGATATAGAGTTTCTTTTTGGTCTGATGAAAATGTTCTGGATCAGTCACCATTGTACAACCTTGTGATTATAAGACCCATGAATTCTATGGTATGTGAATTACATTACAATAAAAAAAGGAAAAAAAAAGAGATAAATACCTTGTCAAAAAACTCCACATTGCCTGTTCTACTGGAACCTACACCCAATATTATGCCATATTGTTATGTTACAAAATAAAAGGTCTCATTGTCAGCCAAGTTTGAGGAATACTGAATTAAGTGGATTTCACTTCTGAAAGACATCCTGAGATTTAATGATATGTTTTGTGAATCTCTATATTTCCTATGTATGTTTTCTGTCTTCTGCTTATGGAAACTTAGAGGACATGTGTTCTGCAAACCTTGAGAACAGGAACCTTAGAAGAACAGTTTTGGAGAATGTACTTTAACTTTTCCTTTGATCAAAATCCAAATCATTATTTATTCAGAGGCTTTATATTGCTTACAAAGCTGCTGGTATTTACACATTGCTTCATAATGTAAGTTTTTACTTTAAATCTAACAGTCACAAGTTTTAGAAGCTTCAATACTTCATAGGAAGCATGTCCTTGACAAACTGTATTATTGTGAAACAAGCCAATAAAGTTCAGTGACTAAAAATTTAAGCAAGACTACTCATTACGAAGAGATCCCATGGGGAGGTTTTTGGCAATGTCCAACATAATTACAAATGCATATTCCGTTTGATGTAGCAATTCCATAGCTAGGAATTTATCCTTATAGAAGGAGATCTTTTACATAGATGGATAGACATAAAATAGATACTGCAATAGATAGAGAAAGCTAAAGAAAAAGATGTATGAATATTACAATTTGCATCCAACATGGTTTGAAATGATTGTCACCTCATGATATTTATGGCCTTATGTAGTCCCCTTTCACATTGAATGAGGCTGACCCATTCAACCATTAGCATTTGATTAGAAATGATGAAACGTAATTTCCAAGTGTAGGTCATAAAAGACATTGTGTCTTCACTGTACTCTCTCTCCAGGATCACACAATTTGGGAGAAGCCAGCTACCATGTCATGAAGACACTAAAGCAGCCTTAAGAAGACTGTGGTAGCAAGGAACTGAGATCCCCCTGATATCTAGTGAGGAACTATGGCTATTGCTATGTCAATGAGCCATCTTTGAAGCACAATCTCCATCCCTAGTCAAACTTTCAATTGACATCAGCCCCCTGACTGCTAGCTCTACAGATTCTGAACCAGAACCACTCAAGCAAACTGATTCTGAATTGCTGATTCACAGGAAGTGTTTTCACCTGCAAAATGTGTGGTAAATTTTTACACAGGTCTATATAGCTAATACAGTTACCTATTATTTTATTAATTGTAGCATGCTTACAATAATAAAAGATTTTTAAAATCTAAATGTTTATAAGTATTGAATATGCAAAATTTAGTATACATATATTCAGTGAGACAGTGGCTAGGCATAAAATTAAGAAGTATCTTTATATGTGGATGTAAAATATTCTAATAAAATAAATATGCAGAAAAATTTAGGGAAAAAAGAAAATTAATGTATGTCCACACATGTTAATATACACATAAAATATCTCTCAACGGGTGCAATAATTTACTGACATTTATTGATTCCCTTCTAGGGTTGCTGAAAAGGAGAATTTTCATTGAAATGTACGTTTCTTGCATTTTCAATCATGTGCAGGTATTGCTTTTTTGTTTTTAAGCATTCATTTCTGCTATTGGTATAGCAGCATGAGACGTTCAGGCAATTCCTCACCATAGGAAACAAGTATAAAACTGTACAAAATTATTTTTAAAACAACTGAAAATGACCAAACACAGGCACCAACTTGAGAAGTGTTTACTCATGGGCAATTCTACTGTTTCAAGTAAGAATGGTGAATTTGTAAAACTTCTTGCTTGGAGGCATGTCCATCTCTCCCAACTCAAGCAATAAAAACCCAAAGTTTTATTAGCCAGGGGTGGTGGACTCAGTTTGGGCAGGTGGCAGAGCAGTTAGGAATTTAAATGGACAATAATGAGGATAGAAGGTCTTTGGAAGAGTTGAGCGGATGCACTCTTCATATATTCCTAGCTGACTTTTCAACTGTATGCAGGGGAGAGGAGGAATCTAACAAAAATTGAAAGCCCAGAGAAGCTATTTTAGTTTCAATTTTTTCAATTTTTTATTTAAATTCCAGTTGGTTAGCCTATATGTAATATTTGTTTCAGGTATAGAATTTAGTGATTCATCACTTACATACAACACCCAGTGCCCATCACAAAAAGTGCCTTCCTGAAAACCCATCACACTTTTACCCCATCCCTCCACCCACCTCCCCTCCAGTAACCCTCAGTTCGTTGAGTCTGTTTTCTGGTTTGCCCCCTTCTTTATTTTTCCCCCTATATTCACCTGTTTTGTTCCTTTAATTCCACATATGAGTGAAATCTTATGGTTGTCTTTCTCTGAATGATTTCATTTAGTATAATACTCTGTAGTTCCAGCTACACTGCTAAAAACCGAACAAGCAAACAAATAAAACTGCAGCATAGTTATCTGTGACTAAACTGGTGATGAGGGAGACAGATTTTACAGTTGGAGTCCAGGCAAATTATGTGCCTACAAAATAAAAATATCAACTACATTTGGAAGAATAATTAGAATCCAGAGTTGCTACACTGCATCATCAATGATGTGTAATTTTTAAGCAAAAATTACAAAGACACATGATAAAAATGGGAAAGTCTTACCTGTGCTCTGTAAACAGGGAGACAGTAGAAACTGACTCTGTGTGGGAACACATTTTGGATTGAGTAGATGAATACTTTACTGCATATATTATAAATGTGTTCAGATAATTAAAGGAAAGCATGTTTAAGTAATTAATAGGGGATATGCCAATAATAAGTGAATAAATGGAGAATTGTGCCAGAGTAAAGGAAACTACCAAAAAAGAAAAAATTGAAAAATTAAGACATTAAAGTACAGTAACAAAAATAGAAAACTTATTAGATGGGCACAAGAGCAGATTGGATGAAGCAGAAAAAAATCAGGAACTGGAATATAGAACAATAGAAATCTTACAACCAAATAATAGGCAAAAAATACTGAAGAAAAATAAATAGAGCCTCAGAGACATATAAGACAATATTAGACATCCCAACATTCATATCACTAGATTCCAAATAGAGACAAAGAAAAGACAGAAGAATTATTTGAAGAAACAATGGTGAGAAAGGTTCACCACTTAGTAAATCTGTTGAAATTTAGTGAAAAATATTACTCTACAGGTTCTTGAAGCTAAAGAAAATCCAAGTAGCATAAGCAGAAAAAAATCACCTAGACATATCATACTCAACCTGCTAAAAGGTAATTTGAAATCAATAGGGATAAGTAGAAAATCCTTAAAGCAGCAAGAGAAAATTATCACAAAAATACATGGATCAATCTTAAATGTACATTGTTAAATGAAAGAAGTCAGTCTGAAAAGGTTACATACTGTATGATTTCAATTTACAATATTCTGGAAAAGGTAAAATGATAGACAATATAAGATTATTGGCTGTCAGAGGTTCAGCAAAGGTCGGGAGGGGTTGAATAAGCACAGGGAATTCTTTGTGGCAATGAAACTATTCTGGAGGGTATGATACTGTAATTTTGAATACATAATACTATGCACTTGTTAAAAACCATAGAACTTTATAGTACAAAGAGTAAATCTTAATGCATACAAATTTAAAAATCAGTTAGGAGGTCAGAGGATCCCTGGATGGAATGCAGAAAGTGACAAAACAATCTAATTGTATACAAATGTATGAAAGAAGTCACTGAAGGGGATGGAAGAAAAAAGTGCCGACCTAAGTACCTTTGTAAATAAGTGAGGTTTTTAAGGCAAAAGTAACTGTATGTAAGCACTGCTGTTTAGTATGGAGTATAGATTAACAGTTATGGTATTAATATATGTTTACTGTTAATTGAACAATTAAGGAATTAGTGGATAGTGGGAACCAGATTTCTCACTGGTGAATAAGAAGTTCTGGATAAGCAAGAGTAAAAGACTGGAATGTACCATGTGGTTTAATGGATGAGAATAGGAGACAGCAGTATGAACTCATGTTTAGCGTACTATAGATACAGATGGTTATATATAAAAATATTTGCAGATCCATGTGTATACATGTGTTTGTACACACACATATATCTCCTTGCTCTGCTAGCTACGAATATTGACATTTCGGTGGCATTGAGCACATCTAGCACATAGATCTTGGTTTTTAATACCATTATCCAGTAAAAGGAAGCAGGGATCCTTCGAGAAATAGTTGAGTCTAGGAATAAGGAAAATGTACACAATGAATCTGGAACATTGTATAGTGCTGGGAAGTTTCTACAATTCATGTGGAAATGTAAAGGACTTAGATTAACCAAAATGATTTTTAAAAAGAGGAAAGTTGGAGGATTTGGCCACTTAACTTATTGTAAAGCTACAGAAATAAATATAATTTGGCACCAGTGAAAAGACAGAATTATGTATCAGTGGACCAGAAAAGAAAGTATATATATGTGTGTGTGTGTGTGTGTGTGTGTGTATACACACATGATTACTTGATTTTGATGAAAGTGCCAAATCAACTTAAGTGAGGAAGAAAAATTCTTCTTAAACAATTGGGCTGGATCATCTAGATATTCAATGAGGAAAACATTGAACATTGATCTTTTCCTCATACCATACACAAAAATTAATTCAAATTGTAAAACCTAAAACTGAACGACTTTTCCACGAAAATATAGGAGATAGTCTTTGCAACCTTTGGGTAGGCAAAACATTTTTAGAATACAAAACATATAAAACAAAACAAAACAAAACAAAACAAAATAAAATAAAATAAAATAATGATAAATGGAACTTCATCATGTCTGACATAAGGAAATATAATGATGAAATCTTCATTTGGTTACAGTTCTTTGTTCTGAATAGGAAACTGTTTAACGTGGAGATTGGGCTGGAATATATTAAAAGACATATAAGGTATTTAAGGAGTATATTAGAGGATATTAGTTGATAGAATAGAATAACCCTGAAATTTCAATGGCTTACCAGTAGGGTTTTTTTGTTGTTGCTGGGGTTTTTTGTTTGTTTGTTTTTTCTATTGCTCACTCACATAAGATTCAGCTGGACATGGTGGGAGAGGAAGAGGCAGGGTCTGTCCCACTCAGGAACTTGGGTCAACAGGTGCAGTGTTACCCTCAGCCTGCAGTTGGTAAGGTGACTAGTGTTTAACATCCAGTGGGCACACAGGGAAGAGTATGAGAGCCTCCCATGAGAGGTTTATATGGATCTTACCAATAGGCTGGCGACATCAGTACTCCCACATTCCACTGGCTGCAACTCAACCACACCATTATACCTAACTGCAAAGCAAGCTGAGAATTGCAATCTCCCTATGTGGCTGGGAAGAAAATGCATGGGTTTGGTGAATAGTTAGACACTTTCTGCTACAGAAGATATGGTAAATCGTTGCTGGTTTTATCTGCCAAAAGAATTCATTTTATCTTTCTCTGGTTAGAGCAGCCTGATTTTATTTGAAGTGCCATAGTAAAAGTCTACATGCTTTGGCTGGGCATGGGGGGCTTAAGGTGTCACATTATTTAATCAAGCCAATTAGAGCTGATGATCTTTTAGCCTAAATTTTGTTGGAACTATTGGGAATTACAAGTTGCTTATACACATGGAGCTGGTGGTGGCCATCTCCACCACTACCTGTGGAGTGTGCACTTGATTCAGAAGGAAGCCAAGAGAAATGACAGAAGAACAAAGGGAGATGAAAGGAAAGAATCTTGATGATGTTATTTGAGCAGCTGGGTCTAGTTGTGCCTGCAACAAATACTCTGAGCTTTTAAATTATGTGAACCAATAAATTCCCCTTTTTAATTAGAATAATTTGAAATAGTTTTCTGTCATTGGCAACAAAGAGTTTTTAATGATACAAAGAATTATTGCAGCAAGGGTCCAGACAGAAAGAAATGAGCAAAACCCCCAAACAGTTAGTGGCTCAAGGTAGCTAGTGGCCAGATTGGGTTCAAGGTCATACTCTATTTCTAAAACATCAATAGCAAGAGAACTGGGAACTGCAGAACTGTGTAACAGGATAGATGGCTAGTCTGAGACACAGGAAGGACCAATTGGAACTTCTTAGCTTCTGCTCATGTGAACACCTCGTGATTAACTCATTCCACACACATGGAATTGGAACATTCTGACGTCTCTCACTTAATGGACAAACAGTAGGGCATGATCTCCATTTGCCCTATGATGATGCGGAGCTGGAACTGTAGGCTTCAAAGGAAATCAAGTTTTTCTCCCCTTTAGAGCAGCTGATGGGCAATTGTACAACATGGAGCAAACCTCATAACTTTTAAACAAATCCTTCTCAGACAAAGGCACTTTCTGTGGAGTGTTTATACTAAGAAAAGTTAATTTGCTAACTGCCATAATTTACACACTCTACTAAATTTAATAATATCTGGCCAGAGTGACTTAAATTACACCCTGACTGACAATACCTATTCCAGATGCCAAGGAAAAGCAATTTAAAAAAACCTAACTATTTAGTCTCCATGTACAACAAGGGAAAAATGCCCATTCATAATTGAAATGGCAACTGACCATGCTAGGTATCATTGTTTTTTAATGACACAATGAACAACTAATTAGTCATTGTTTTCATCTTCAACATGACATTATTTAGGCTGCTGATCCATTGGTGCCATTCTGATGACACTTAATCAGGCTTTATTTTGTATACATCAAACTTCCATTTGCAGCGATAGGGCTATAATTATGCTGTTGCATAGATCATTTATCAGCTGTAGTCTCTATGGCCTGTAAATATTAATATGATGCGGTCACTGTGTTAAGCTCTATTTTGCATTTTCTTATGGCCTCTTGTTCATTTTATATTACAAATTTGTACCGGGGTCAAATTCAATTAGTTTCTGAAACGGGGATACTCATTACAATTCATAAATTAAATGTTACCTGCTATTACTCAATGGAAAATATGCTTTACTATTTGGAAGTAGCTGAGGCTTCTTTTACTTGATTCCTTTTATTTAAAAAATCAAGTTAACATGTTTCAAACAGTAAATTATGTTTTTTTCAAGAGGTTCATCTTCAATTCAAGCCCCTGTCAAAAGAATTTCCACTCACAGAAAATGCAGAGGCTTCTCCTATCCCATACATGGTGTACCGAGTCTCTGAGACTAATCAAGTTATGAAATTAAAAATAAAGATGCATTCGCCCTCATTAATTCATTGAACTAATTTTTACTAGGGAAGTAATGTGTGTGAGCCATGTGTTGCATGCTGAGAAGGGGAGTTAGAAACAAAGTAAATGTTATTCCTATTGAAATAATGGTGAAAAGGCCCTCAGAACGTTCCCCAAGAAGAACTATTTTATATAAATATTCTTGAGAATTAGGAAATTATACCCAATTCATAGAATAGGAGAGGTCTAATTGGACAGTTCCATACTAGTAATGCAGTGCATGTTTCCCTTTTTCAAAATCAATTATATCATTTTGTGCATGCTATAAATACATTACCAAATTTGAAAGGTTTGCAGTGTCACTTGCTAATGTTGAAGCATAATTTGTCAAGTTACTTCTTGCAGTGAACACAAAGCATGCACCTACTGTTTGCTACGGGAGCAGCAAAGGAAAAAAAAAGCACAGATTCCACTGTTGAGAATGTACCATTCCTGTTTAAAAAACAAACAAATTGTAGAGTCAGCATGTTTTCCAGTAAGCTTTGTTCATTGCATAGAACTGTCTTTTCAAATTATCAACAAATCATTTGATTTTTTTTTTTTTGTCTTGTGGAGGCATTCAAGAGATTGTCTTGAAAACTCATCTGAGAGAACACTGGATATTTCTGAAAAATTCATATCAGGGGAAAGATGACATATTAATAATCTCTGGAAATAACAGAATGCTCCAGTCTCCATTCTGCTCATGTCTGTGAGGTGAAGCAACACACCCTGTCAAAGGAGAATACCAATATCCTGAAACTGTTGTGTAAGACATTAAAAGCCAGATTAAGGACATTTTAAAGGAAATACAATTGAAAGAATTAGTGGGTTCCTTTCAAATTACTACCTGCCAATAATATTGTCACCTTTTGTCCAGCTCTGTTTCTGAGACAATGTCAAAGCTAGAGCTTGAAGGGCAAAAGCAGAGGAGATTCATATAAAATAATATTTTTCTTATGTCAACCAGAGCTACAACCTGGCAACGGACAGGTGCCTCAATGAAACGTCAGCTGGCTTAGCCGGAAAATATTACGTAGAGAATACAATACTTCAAAACGCAGGACTTCTTCTCTCACCGCATTAGTACCTGAGTCCACTAGTGACAGCTCAATTTTGGAAAATGAAAACATCCGTAGAGGGTGAAAGTTGTATTTTGTTCACCCAGCATCCACCCATCATCCTTTGTGGGATCATGATTTTCTTCTCAGAGCTGGTCATTCAGTGAAATGAACATTTACCTCATACAGCTCACGAATGAGTGGATACCCCAGACCTGAGGACAGAATATGCAATACCCACCAGTCACTGAGACCCCGGGCTGATGGCCCAAGCTGGCAATGGAGAGCTTCCAACCTATGACTTCAACTGGAGCTCTCAAGAAAGAGCATTTGTCTTTCCACTTGGGTTTCTAATAAAGTGAGATTTGGAATTTAGCTGTCATTGTATTACCACATGGGGTATGCTCATCTCAGAACCAAGCTAATACTGTGAAAGGCACAGTTCAGAGGTAGAGAGAGATACCTGGATCCCAAGCCTGACATAACACGTGTCTGCACTTTTTATTTACTTCAACTAATAATTATGCTACTTAACTAATTCTTTTTCACTTTCTAAGCTAGACTGAAACAATTTTCTATATTTCTGCCATTTGCAATTGAGTCCTGAAAAATACTACGTATCTATCTCATCTACCTAACTATCCATCTATATGCCAAAGTCAAAGGAGAGATAACCTTAGAGCCTGATTAAAGAGGCATGGCTTATGGAGTCTGGCTGCCTAATGTTCAAATTTCAAGGCTACCACTTACCATATAACCCAGAGCAAGGGATTTAATCGCTCTGAACTTTAGATTCCCCATGAAGAAAGTACAGACACCAGAATCTTGCCTTGCATATTCTATGAGTATTTAACTCAGACATAGAGAGAAGCTGAGTTGCCCATTTTAAATTTTTTTTAAGTTTTTATTTTATTTATGATAGTCACAGAGAGAGAGAGAGAGAGAGGCAGAGACACAGGCAGAGGGAGAAGCAGGCTCCATGCACCGGGAGCCCAACGTGGGATTCGATCCCGGGTCTCCAGGATCGCGCCCTGGGCCAAAGGCAGGCGCCAAACCGCTGCGCCACCCAGGGATCCCTGAGTTGCCCATTTTAAAGGTAAACAGCTCCCCCTGGAAGTCCTCCGAGAGACACCATTTATACAGAATATAGTGTGAGGAGTGTTGAAACCAGCAGCTACATACTGGGGACGACTTAAAGATGTACAGAAGGTCACCTGGATCAGTGCACTCACAAATATTTTCCTTTGTGAGATTGCCAGAATGTCAGACCTAGAGGCAATTCAATGATCACTTCATTTAACTACTTCATTATACAGAAGAGAAAAAGAAGGTCAAGAAAGAGGAAGAAGTGATGTTCATTGGGCCAGTTACTGGCAGAGATAAACCCAGGCTTCAAGTTCCCTGCCTGTTGAGAGTGTTGTTTCTATTATAGCCCTTCATTTGCAACAATTGGGAAAACAATAGCTTTGTGCTTAAAACCCAGATCTGAGCAGCTCTGTTTAGAATGCTACCAGCTGGCTTGCTTATTTCTAGAGTCAAAAAAAGAAGAAAGAAAGAAAGAAAAAAGAAAGAAAGAAAGAAAGAAAGAAAGAAAGAAAGAAAGAAAGAAAGAAAGAAAAGGAAAAATGAAAGATGTTAGACTAACCTTTTGCAGGTGAGGTTGAGTGTCAGTTGCCATGCAACCCAACAGGGAGGATTTACAATCTGCATGAGCTGAGTGGGAAGCAACGAAATCTCACTGAAAGTTGAGGTCTGAGTGAATAATAGAAGTGGGGGTGGGTGGAAACAACCACGTCTGCCTTTGGTGCATATATTTATAATGGAATATGAGTGGTAAAAAAAATTAGATTTTTCAGAGTTTGGGAGCCATGTTTGGCTAAAATATTTAGATAATTGTTCTCATTTTTTAAAAAATTGACTATGTAGGCACAGCCCATCACAGATAAGAACCATATTATCTTCATAAAATTACCATTTTTTCTTTTTGAAATTCAATCCAATATTAAGATCAAAAGGAGGGTCAACATAATCACAAAGCAGTGGCCTGTATGTTTTCTTCTAAAAACAAACAAATCAAAATTACATGTAATTCAACAAAAACATGCATCAGATCCATTTTTGTGACTCAAACAATGAAGAGGTAGAATTTTACGGTTTTATTTTTTTAGATTTTATGTATGTATGCATGTATTTAGAGAGCATGAGTGGAGGGGGGCAATAGGGGAGAGAAGGGGAGAGAGAGAGAGAAAGAGAGAGAGAGACAGAGGGAGAGAGAGAGAGAATCTCAAGCAGACTCCACACTGAGTATCCAGATCCCAATTTGGAGCTGGATCCCATGATCCTAAGATCATGACGTGAGTTGGAAGCTTAATTGACTAAGCCACCCAGGCTTACAGTTTTAAATTTTTATAGTTTTAAATAATTAACTGATACACACAAGTAAATTTAGGTATTACTGAGAAAGAGCATTTCAAAATTCTTAATACAGATACTTGGACAGTCAGCCATCTATTAAATTTGGAAATACATAAATGCCATCATTTTCCACCATCTCCTTTTCATGTTCCCCTTAGTGTCTTGTAATTTCTTTTCCTTGAAAAGTACCTGGAGTTCTTTAGGACTTTGTTAGTTTTCCAAAACCCCAGTGTCTTTCCCCTACTGTTTTTCCTTTCTCAAGTTGAAGAGCCTCATTAATTGAGCTTTGTTTTTCTCCAACATTACATCAAAATGTATCTGTAGCAAATCTAATTCTCACAAGAATGTGCTCTCATCTTAGGATCTTACTGAAAATCAAATAATCAAGAGGCAAAAATCTAGCTCTTGAGAAAGTGTCAGGTAGTTCATCTCTCTCTAGTTTTTAATTTGCAGTGTATGCTCACTTTATCACTTCTAAGTATAGTTAACAATAATAATTTCAAAACCTAATTCCCTACTTCTAATGTGAGGGACTTGACTCTCATTTCTAAAAGCACAGTGGACCACATATTCTAAAATCCGTCCTTCTATAAAATGTCTAAAACTCTGACTAAAATAAACATTTAAAATAGCCCTTTAAAAACATAGCTGTGATATGAAGGAGAATATTAATCCAGAAGGGCATTGAGACAGAAAGCTATTTTAAGGGCTTCTGCCAATTTCATGAGTCATGTGAAGCATTCAGCTGAATGTTCTGAGGAAGATGGGAGACTAGTCTTAGTCCCTTGGAAGACAACTAGTTAGAGCAGAGATGCCTGAATTATCTAGAATCTCCAATGGTAGTACCTTCAGTGATAAGTTAAAATGAAGAATAAGAGGATCCCTGGGTGGCTCAGAGGTTTAGCACCTGCCTTTGGCCCAGGGCGCGATCCTGGGGTCCTGGGATCGAGTCCTGCATTGGGCTCCTGGCATGGAGCCTGCTTTTCCCTCTGCCTGTGTCTCTGCCTTTCTCTCTCTCTCTCTCTCTGTGTGTGTCTATCATGAATAAATAAATAAATAAATCTTTTTAAAAAATGAAATAAAATGAAGAATAACTCATCCCATTTTACAAAAGTAGTAAAGACATTCTCTGTATGAGAAAGAAAACGTGTTCATCTTGAAATGTGCAATCTATAACTGGGCCTTAGAAGGATTTAGGGTTCAAATTCACTTTATCTGTGTGATACAAAAAATTCAGTCCCAGAAAATCTTTTAAAGTGGTCTTGGTGTAGTAAAGCTTCCAGATGTTCACAGTAACAAATGCAAGTCCTCAATGGGTAGCATGTTCTCAAAGTAGGTCTCATAGAATTCCCAGAGATCGAGTTTTAGAAAGCATGGCATCATACTGAACATCACAAAACATGGGAAAACAAGAGAAAATGAGGCAAAATCAATAGAAGCAACAAATGGCAGTATCAAGCCTACAATATTTTAGATATTGAAAGTATCAAATGTATATGTTTGAAGAAATAAAAGAGCACCTTGAAAATATTAATGAGGAATAAGAAAAATGACTGCATACATTGAAAAAGAATAAAAGAATACTTCTCTAATGAATAATAGATTTCATTTTAATTGAAATAAAAGAATGAATGCATGGATTCATAATAAATCTGACAGATGAAGGGAGTCAGAGAACTGAAAGAGAGATATAAATAGCTTATGGATCGCCAAAATGTCAAAGCAATAGAAAAGTATTCCAAAACAGTTAAGAGCATGCAGGGTAGGAAACTTTTATATGTTTAACCAGAGTCCCAGAGGGAAAAATGGAGAGGATTAAGAAGGAATATAAGAAAAGAGAATGGCTGAGAATTTTCCAGATGTCATGATAGATATAAATCATTAGAACATGATCGTAAAAGCACAGAACACCAAACACTAAAAGCAGACTATATGAAGAGTCAGAATGAACAGTAACAAAAGAAGATTGAGTAGATGAACAGCTGACTTTTCCACAGTTACAATGGAAGCCAGATGACAAATAGTATCTTCAAATGATAACACAAAAAAATACTATCAATTTAGAGTTTATATTCAGTGAAGCAATCTTTGAAGAATAAGGGTAAAATAAAAAAAATTCTCAAATAAAAATGAAAAAATTTGCTAGCATACACCATCACTTCCAAAGGACATCTTTTACAAAAAAAGAATACCATAGGGTGCCTGGTGGCTCAGTCAGTTAACCATCTGCCTTCAGCTCAAGTCATGATCCCAGGGTCCTGGGATTAAGATCTGCTTGGGACTCCCTGCTCAGTGGGGAGACTGTTGCTCCCTCTCCCTCTGTTGCTACCTTGCTTGTGCTCTCTCTGTGTCAAATAAATAAATAAAATCTTAAAAAAAAAAAAAAAAAAAAGAAGAAGGCTATCTGGGCAGAAAGATCTAAGGGGCCAATAGGAGGAGCAGAAAAAAAGATACTGGTAAACCTGCAGGCAAATCCAAATCTGAGTAAAACTACTGGCATACAACATAGTAAAAATATAATTTATATGAAAAAATTAAAGACTAAAACACTGAACAGCAGATCATGCTCTGAAAAGGGAGTTATGAGAATTATGGGACTCTAGGTGATTTCAGGAATACAGAAAAGGAGCTGATTTTAGAGTTGATTTATGTGCCTGTGATATTTTCAAAGATAAAACCAATGTGTATAGAAAGTTGTTAACTCCTAAAAGAAAAAGTGTTATAATCACAACAACAATACAATAACCTAACATGATGAAAGGAAGGAACAACCAAAATTTAAAATGGAAAATTTAAATAATAGAAGGCAACTGAGAAATAAATCTATGTATATCAGTAATCACAACACATATCAACTTATCTGATTTTTAAGACAATGATTGTGTAACTATAATAACAAAATCCAAATATATAGAGTTAAGACATGATAGACTAACATATAACAGTAAGAATGAAAAAAGATATAATAATAAATACTATATATGATTATTATATATATAAATAATAAACATTAGCCAAACAATTTGGTGGCAATATACCATATGAAGTAGACCTTCAGGCAAAAAACATTAAGATAAACTGCACTAGTATACTACAATAAAAATTTTCAACTTGCCAAGAACATAAAAGAAGTTGAAAATTATATGTCTCTAAAAACATAGTTGCACGAAATATAAAACAAAATAAAATAGAGCTACAAAAATACAATGATTGACGAAATTTGATCTATGGCCATATATTGAATCCTGGACCCAACAATTAAACAGTTAACATGATTTTTTCAAGTCTATAGAGAATATTTATGAAAGCAGCTGCAAAAATTAGAACTTATGGGATGCAGTAAAGAAAAAAAAATTAGAAGAAAACATAGTCTTAAATTGCTGGAATAAGAAAAAATGAATGTAAATCAATAGAGAAAAGAGGCTGAGCTAATTAAAGATATTATCAGTATAATAAAGAAGCTGATCAGTATCTCTTTGGAAAGATCCATAGCATTGGGTGAGTTAGATACAGGAAAAATATACAAGTGGCTGTAACAGGATTTCATAAATGGGAACAGGTGATGGAGAAAGTGGTGCTCATTTGTTTATTCTATATATACTTGTATGTATTGAACCTTCAGCAATAAAACAAAATTTAAAATGACAAATATCCCTAAATAGCATATGGGGCCTGTTTCTTCCTTTTTCTTTTTAATCAGTTACTCTCTTAGCGATAACACTCTTTCCCTTAGATACAGCTTTACACTATAGCTAGCCTATAAAGGACTAGATTTTTTCTTTCTTTTGTGACTACTCTTTCAGCTTCTGTGACAACCACCTCTCCTGTTTTCTTCCTTTCTGACTCATTTCAGTGTTCATTGCTCTCTGCTACTCTTCCACCTACCTGTAGAGTTGGAGGCTTTTTGGTCTTCCTCCTAAATCTCTTCTTTCTATTTGATCTCATTAAGTTCCTTGAATGGAACTCTTAATTTAATGGTTTGGAGTGCTCTGTTTTTATTCCTGCCCTTGGCTCTGATTTTATGACATATTCCAATTACCTTCGAGAAGGAAGCAACATTTTTTAAGAAGCCACCAATACCCAGACATGTATTGAAGACATTTTTGAAATTTTAAGATAAGGGGGAAAAAAAACCTGCCAGGGCTTCAATAAAAAAAAAAAAAAAAAGCCAGCAATAAAAGTAAAAGAGAGATGGAGGGGGAGAGAGAGAGGGATTGACATATCCTACATTCTCCCATGTTGAAAGCAATACCTAAGGATCTTTGAGTATTTTGATACTAAAATTTTAAGCTCACAAGTTCAATTTGCAAATGCAATTGAGATGTATTTTCTGATGTGTAAGTTCTCAGGAAGCATTATTATTTAGATCCTTTCTGAAAAAAAAAAACCTCTCAAATAATTATTTTAGCCACAGATAAAGAAATAAAAATATTTTAAATGGAATTATAAGACATGCAACAACAAAGTAAATAATAAAAGACAAACTGCCTCAGTTATTGTTCACAAGATTTAAAATTCACTGGAATATTAAAATATTTATTAGAAGAAAAAATATTTAATGAAAATTATGATAATAAGGTGATGACAATAACAGACAATAAAAATATCTTAAATATGTCATCCTTCAAAAGAGCTAACAGAAAAAAAAAAACAAAAGATCTAATAGATAATGGTTTAATCTTGATGATTTTATGTTGCTTTATATTGAAAGGAAGAGATTATTAGAAAAGAAATTGAGTCAAGTTTCAAATCCCTAGGAAAAATAGAAAAAGAAACCTGGAAAAGAAACAGAAGGCATGTGGAAACAGAAATAGGAAATAAAGAAAAAAGGGAGAACATAAAAGAAGTTCCAGCAATCACACAAAATGACTGCTTTGTAAGATTCCTTGATCTAAGCATAATGCTGTTAGACTCCATCATGCTATTATATGTATCACCAGATCAGTTCTGTAATTGTTGAAGAGTACTCATTTGTATAAATATTGCAAAGTTTGTTTATTCCTTCTTCCATCGATGGTCACCTGGGATATTTCCAGGTTTGGGCTATTAGGAATGAAGCTTCTGTAAATATTTCTGCACAAGTACTTTTGTGAACATATATTTTCTTTTCAGTCATGGGTAAGCTCCTAAGAGTGCCATGGGTGGACCCCAGGGAAATGTACGTTTAATTTTATTAGAAGCGCCAGAACTTTTCTCAAGGGAATTGCACTGTTTTACATCTTTACCAATGATGTATGAGAGTTAGGATGCTCCACATTCTCACTAACTTTTGTTGTTGATGTTTTTTCAAAAATAGCATTTCAGTGGGTATTGAAAGATATTTGCCTCTTTTAAAAAAAAATTATTTGAGAGAGAGAGAGCAGGGGAAGGGGCAATGGGAGAGGGAGAGAGAAACCCAAGCAGAACTGTGCCACCCAAGAGTCCCAAGGTTATCTGACTCTTTAAAAAATATATATATTTTATTTATTTATTTGTGAGAGACAGAGAGAGAGAGAGGCAGAGACACAGGCAGAGGGAGAAGCAGGCTCCATGCAGAGAGCCTGATGCGGGACTCAGCCCGGGTCTCCAGGATCACACCCTGGGCTGAAGGCGGCGCCAAACCGCCGAGCCGCTGGGGCTGCCCGGTTATCTGACTCTTAATGAAGAATGCACAATATGTAAAGTATTTTTGCAAGAAATACATAGGTAGATTAGATAGATGATAGATTAGATAGATAGATAGATAGATAGATAGAAAATAGATGATAGGCAGGAAATATATAGATAGATAAAGATAGAGACAATAGACAATAGACAAAATCAACAAAGAAAAATATTAAACTGTATCACAGGAATGCAATTAACAAAAGCCACACTGGGAAACTACAGGAGAAATGACCTTTCTTCAAGAAACGAAACTTAAGACAAGAGTTGTATGAGTTGAAGAAGGGGATCTAAATATCAATCTATAATATCTATAGATTGAAAGGGTCATTGGTAAAGCTGACTGCTGGCAATAGGTGGCAGGTACAAGGGTACACATCATAATCACATTGTCTTTTCATGCTTTTCTGGATTTGTTTTATTTTTAATAATTGAGAATACATTTTTTAAATATTTTATTTATTCATGAGAGACACAGAGAGGGAGAGAGAGAGGCAGAGACACAGGCAGAAGGGGAAGCAGGCTCCATGGAGGAAGTCTGATGTGGGACTCGATCCTGGGTCTCCAGGATCACGCCCTGGGCTGAAGGCGGTATTAAACTGCTGAGCTACCCAGGCTGTCCAATAATTTAGAGTATTTTTGAGAAATATCACATCCCATGTGGCAAGAAAAGAATATTTCTAAATACTCTGAATGCATTCCAGTTATATTTGTGAAAAACAAAACAGGGGTGCCTCTTGATCTTGGCTTGGGTCTTGATCTCAGCATGGAGATCAATTTGGGCATGGAGCCTAATTTAAAAGAAAAAGAAAGCAAGAAAGGAAAGGAAAAGCAAAAAGGACAGTGAATCAAACAAACTGAAGACTTGAGAGGATGAAAACAATTCCAAGATCTGAGAGAAAACTGAAAGTACCATAAAGGATTATTAAGAAAAATAATCATGGGGCACCTGGGTGGCTCAGTTGGTTAAGCAGCTTCTTTCGGCTGGGTCATGATCTCGGGATCCTTGGATGGAGCCCCATGTGGGGCTCCTTGCTCAGAGGGAGTCTGCTTCTCCCTCTCCCTCTGCCCCTGCCCTCTTTCTCTCTAATAAATAATAAAATCTTAAAGAAAAAGAAAGAAAAAAATCATGATGACACTATTAGTACCTACTAATGTCTAAGATTATACACAAAGCTACATCCAAAGAAAATATGGTTTAATGTCTAACTAAGTAACCGTGAAAGTAAGCTATATAAAATGAGCATTTTAAAATCTCCTAAAAATGGGACATTTCTAGAAAGAATATAAACATGTTATTTGACTCAAAAAGGTAAAGGAAACAAATCAAAAAGCAAAGAAGAAATTAAAGTTATGTATAACTAAGCTCATAAAAGATACCACATTTGCATATTTTAATTGCTTTGATATATGTATATTTTACAGAAAGGTACCTATATATGAAAGTTTAAAGAAGAATAAAATTAGTACCCACTTATCCATGAATAAGCTTAAGAAATAGAAAAATGATTTCAAAGCCTCAGTACACTCCTTCATCAATGCTAGTTCTCAGAGGAAATGTCTGTCCTGACTCGTGCATATCATTTCCCTTTAAAACCCTTCCTTTGCTTTTTTAAAAATAGTATTAACACATTCACACATATCTCTAACAATATATTGTATTGCGTAGCTTTGCCATGTGGGACGTATATATAAATGAAATTATATTCCAAAAATTCTGTGAATTCTACTCCTTCCCATGGATACACATAAAGTTTTTGAGTATCATTCACATTCACTCACTGACATTCTTCCATAGTGTTCCATGGTCTAAATATTAAAAATGTATCTACCCATCCTATTTATCCATTCGATTACTAATGGACATTTGGGCTGTTTCCAAATTTTTAGCTATTATAGAAAGTGCTACTCTAAATATACTTCCATGTGTTTCCTCATGAACATATGCAAAAGGTTCTCTAAGTAGATTCCTAGGAGTTGAGATTTTGAAAGGTACATGTGCCTATCTTTAGCTTCACTGAATAATGAGGCTTCCATTTCAAAGCAGTTATGACCGTTTGCACTTCCAAGGAAAGAAATCACCACATGGTATCATCTGACCCTTTAATTTTTGCCATTATAACATGTGTAAAATGGCATCTTGTTGTGGTTTTGACTTGCATGCATGACTATCAATGATTTTGAGGATATATTACTGTGTTTAATCACCATTCGTGCTTACTTTATAATCCCTTTGGCAGAAAAAGTTTTCTTTTTATTATTGATCTGTAGATGCTGTTTATATTTTCTGGATGCTCACACTTGGTTATAGATCTTGAAAATATCTTCTCTCATTATGTGGTTTGTCTTTTTAGCCTCATAATATTTTTTGGTAAAAATCCATTTTTAATATAATTCAGCATATTAATATTTTTCTTTATGGTTTCTCATTTTTGTCATATTTATAATTTAAAATTCCCTATTTCAATGTTATAAGATATTCTTCTAAGCTTTCTTTTAAAAATTAATGTATTATCTTTCATATTTAAAGCATAAATCCATCTGAAATTGATTTTTGTGCCTAGTGTGAGCCTGAGATTCAATTTTATATGTTTCTATATAGAATTGACCTGGCATAATTTATTAAACAGCTCATCATTTCTACAGGGACCTGCAATGGAAGCTGTGTAATAATAAAGTTTCATATATGTGTGGGTATGTTTTGTGGCTTCCTATCCAACTCTACTGGGTTTATTTTTTTTATGACAGGTATAGATGTACTTACAGGATGAATTATTTTAAGTAAAAGGACAGAAGATCCCTATTTTTTAATATTATCCCAGAAAATAGAAAAAAAAATCCTATAGAGAGAATGATCTCTATTACATATTTCTTAGTACAACTTTCAGAGCAAAATCTGAAAAAAAATCACACACGTATAAACACATGTATAACATACACACATACACCAAGTACTATCTATCTCTTTTATAACTACAAAAATAAATATTTCTGAGTAATTATTAGTCTATAGAACCAGCACGACAGAAAAGAAATTATATATATTAACAGCATCTCTCTCCAACTTATCAAGTTAGGTTAACCATGGCTACAAGCGTAGTCTATAAATATGAAGTCTATGAATCTATCTTATCACATTAGAAAGTGATAATACAAGGGGCGCCTGGGTGGCTCAGTTGGTAAAGCATCTGCCTTTGGCTCAGGTCATCATCCCAAGGTCCTGGGAATAGAGCCCCACATTGGGCTCCCTGCTCAGCAAGGAGCCTGCTTCTTTCTCTTCCCACCCCATGTCTGCTGCCCCCTCCTTGTGCTCTCTCTCTCTCTCTCTCTCTCTGAGTCAAATCAATAAAGAAAATGTTTTAAAAATTATTTTTAAAAAGAAAGTGGTAATATATAAATACAGATTCTATATAGGAATAAAGAGCATTTCATAACATTTAACATCCATCTCCAATAATAAATTATTAGCAAACTAGGAATTTATAAATTTATGATAAACAAAATCCATGTGAAACCAACAGCCAATATTGTATAGATGTGAAGCACAGAGGCATTCTAAGGTATAAGCATCTAATTTCTGTTATCACCATTCTAATTTAATAGTTTTCTGAAATCCTAGCCAATGTAATTATAAAACAATACTGAAGAATTTTAAGAAGCAAAAGTATTACCAAGATGAGAGAAAATTATCATTATTTACAGAAAATACTATTTGTCTAGATAAAAATAAAAATACAAGAGAGAGGGCAGCCCGGGTGGCTCAGCAGTTTAGCAGGGCCTTGAGCCCAGGGCCTGATCCTGGAGACCCGATATCGAGTCTCACATCAGGCTCCCTGCAAGAAACCTGCTTCTCCCTCTGCCTGTGTCTCTGCCTCTCTCTCTCTCTCTCTCTCTGTCTCTCTCATGAATAAGTAAATAAAATCTTTAAAAAAAAATACAAGAAAGAGTCAACTGAAAAATTATTTTATTTTTTTATTTTTAAAAAATATTTTATTTACTTATTCATGAGAGAGGCAGAGACACAGGCAGAAAGAGAAGCAGGCTCCCTGTGGGGAGTCCACTGCAGAAATTGATCCCAGGATGCCAGAATTGCGCCCTGAGCCAAAGGCAGATGCTCAACCACTGAGCTACCCAGGTACCCTGGAAAATCATGTTAAAAATAGAAACTTCAATAATTTTGCAGGGCTCAAAAATAAATATGAAATAGCAATGATTATAATAATTTAACATTATCATCATGAAGGCTGAGAGGGAAAAAAAAACACAAAAACCTTCCTTTAAACATGCTAACACCAGTGAAATACCCACGGATAACATTAATCCTATACCTGCTGAACCTATATGTATAAAACTCACATAATCTTTACTGTGGAGAGGACACAGAAAATTGCATAAATGGGAAAATGACTGCCCCCATTCAACTCTGAAAGTCAGTGGGCAGTGAAAAGCAGGAAACATTTTAATCTATGAAAGAAAGATAACTCTTTACATATAAAACTATTGAAAAACCCTCTAAAATTAGAATAATGAGCGAAGGTGCAATAAATCTCATAGTAGCATAAGAGAGTTTAAAAATATAGATCAAAGGACTTTATAATGTATATGAATTTTTATCCTGCTTTTTCATTTCTAATATGTTACTGCATGGAAATAATCATAGCTGAGGACAAACCTTACCTATTAAGTTGTCATCAAATGTCTGTGAATAATAAGAACGCTAGAAACGTTTAGGATGAGTAAATTACAGGGGAGTGGTTAAATTGTGGAACATTAATAAAATGGTGTATTATATGACTTTTTAATATGTATAAAATAATTCATGTCATGGGTAAAATATTCATATTGCTTTAAGTAAATATAATGAGTTGCTTCTAAAATGTGTAGTTCATTTTTAAGGAGCACATAAGCACCTACTAACCTATCAACTGATCCCATATATACTAAACAAGATGGATTATGCTCTCAGCATATGACAATGATTAAAATCAGAGGTAGGCTTTGGATTCGGCCAGACCTGATTTTGAATCTTGCCTTTCTATTTACCAGCCTTGTAATCATGAGGAGGTTAGTTAACTTCTCTAAACCTCAAATTTGCTCATCAATGAAAATGGTAACATTCACTGAGTTGAAGAAAAACAACAACACATACACCATCTTCCACAGTTAGTATCCAATATTCCAGTTTCATTACATTTATTATTAGTAATAATAATTTGTTTCATAATTAGTATCACAATGCATTTAGTATTATAAGAAAGAAGCCATACAATGAATAGCAGATTAAAAATACATATATTGACGCATGAACCCAAAGAAAACAATATGCATTCTTTTCACATTTCCTTGAAAAAGGTATGAAGAACATTCCCATTTCTCTAGCCCTAAGCAAAAGCTTCAGCAATTTCCCCACTAGTATAAATCGTGTCAGCCATATTATGTGATTATCATGCAACAAACATAGCAGCTAATATAAAAAGATTAAATATCTAAACTTTATCAGCCTTTGGGAAAACAAAAAATGCTTAATTCACTATTGAGCAAAGGAAGTAATTAAAATTGCAATCGGAGGTTATTTGAAAAATAAAAGAATGAAACACCACATATACAGGGTGTGCTCTAACCTGCAGTGAGAGGCAAATTCAGCATCAAAGTAATTCCATCATTATGAAAGGAAAAATGACAGTAAGTGAAATAAGGTGAAAAATAATGACAATGGAAATTAATGAAAGAGAAAAGAAGGAGTCAGGGGACAGAATTTTAGCAAAAATAGAAATCAGAGAAAGCAGTGGATCTGCTGATTATGTGTAAGAGCCAGTTCTTTACACTTACTAACTCAGTGTTTATAACACCTTAACAGACGGAATAAAAACAAGAGTAAATTACAAAGCACGATATTAAGGCTAATGAGAGAGACTGTCTTTCTTATGAATAGAGAATATTTAAAATGGTAGCTTTCTAGGTATAACAATTGGAAAACTAATTTTGTAGAAGAAAAAAAATTGACCAGTGACTCAGGGTGTAGACAACCTAGAAGAACAAGAAGTATACTGATAGCTTTTAAAAGTTATTGAAGAATTACTCCCTCAAAAACAAAACAAAACAACTCTACACTCAGCTTATTTTCCTAATTCTTTTATTGAATTTATTATTTAAAAATCTATGTATTATTGAGAGCCGGTAAATGCCAAACATTGCTCTAGGGCCCAGGAATCCAGCAGGAATCCAGCTGTGAGCAAATCCCCAGGCTATCAGGACAACCACTGAATAGATAGATCTTAAATGTTGGGTGGTCATGGAAGAAATGAGAAATGTGAGAAATGGGAGCAAATCGGTGCAAGGAGTGAGAGTTGTGAATGAGTGGCTATGAGGGCCTCTGCCTGGCTGGGATCCCCGCTACCCTCCCTAGCAGCTGTTGTGAAGGTAAGCAAGTTACTGCAAATATTTGTGCCTCATCTTTCTCCTCTGCAAAATGGGATTAATGGTTTTTACCCCACAGTGTTGTCAAGAGGATTAAGTGATTTAACGTGGGAAATCTTTAGAAGGGTGCCTGGTACATAATAATATCTTAGATATGTTAACTTAAGGAAAATGGGGGTGGAATGGGGGGGGGTACCTCATGGGCCAGGAAAGCCGTTCTGATAAGAAACCACAGAAGAATGCCTGCAGGAAGCGGAAGCAAAGACACCTGGTGATCTGGGATGAATTCTGTTTTATTGCAGAACCAACAAAGAGAACTTCCAAGAGCAGGAAAGAGTGAGTAGATGGGAGAGGAGTAGAAAATGGGAGGGGGGAGCAGGGTTACAGCCTTGAAGAGGACACAGGAAGCTCTAGAGAGTTCTCAACAAAGAAGCGGCATGTTCTGACAAATATAAGATCCACTGTGGCTGCTTGATAAACAATATACCAAAGAGGACTAGGGGGTGGAGACTGGGATATCCCTGTCCATCCAGGCAAGAGATTATAGTGCTTGGACAAGGCTCATAGTGGTAGCTGTTTACTCACACTCTCTAAAAAACAATGAGTTCCAGGTTATTTAAACTTTTTTAAAGCCTAGATGAAAATTACAAATTTTCCCATTCAGCTAGGAAGGTTAGTATTTCTATATTGCCAAATTTGAAATGGTATGCACGTGCATGCACATGTGTGGATCCTCCCACCTACCCAGACACAAGAACACACAGTCCTATCTCACTTAAAAACTTAGAACATTAGAATACAATCAGAAATTAAATATCAGCACATTAATGCCAGATGTGCCACAAATACCATGTTTAAACTATAAAAAAAATCTTACAATCTCATAATCAATCTCATCTAATGCGCAATGAAAATGCATCACGCGTTACTCCTTAGAACTAATGGATAAAACTGGCATAATCATAATCAGCACTATTACATTTTTCATCAGGTCTTAGCCAAAAAAAACCCCAAAAAAACAAAAAAACAAAAAGCAAAGGAAAAGAAGGGAAGAAAGGAAGGAAGGAGGGAAGGAAGGAAGGACAAATTGAGGGAAGGTGTGGGATAGAAGGAAAAATAATGATAAAAATCTCAGAAATGATGGAAGTAAGTTACCTATTAAGAAAGGAAAATAATTTTGTCTAGATAATTCACAAAAAGTGTCCGAAAAAAACATTTAAAGTTTTAGGAGATTTTAGTAAGTTGACTTACAAATGAAATATTTGGAATCAACAGCTTACCTATGTACTAGCAATATTTATCTAGAATAAAGGAAATGATCCACCTACCATGATAAAGAAGGAAACATTAAATCTCATTTAAAAATAAAAGAGGGACACCTGGGTGGCTCAGCAGTTGAGCATTTGCCTTCAGCCCCGGGCATGATCCCGGGGGTCTCTGGATCAAGTCCCACATCGGGTTCCCTGTGAGGAGCCTGCTTCTCCCTCTGCCTGTGTCTCTGCCCCTCTCTCTGTGTCTCTCATGAATAAATAAATAAAACCTTTAAAAAAATAAAAATAAAAATAAAAAAGAGGGGCACCTGGGTGGCTCAATGGTTGAGTGTCTGCCTTTGGCTCAGGTTGTGATCCCGGGGTCCTGGGATCGAGTCCCACATTGGGCTCCTTGCCGGGAGCCTGCTTCTCCCTCTGACTATGTCTCTGCCTCTCTCTGTGTGTCTCTCATGAATAAATAAATAAAATATTAAAATATAAAAATAATAAAATAAAAACGAACAAGTATCAATGTGTTAGGATCTCAATAAAGAAAATGACAAGTCATTAGTAAGGTCATTATCTATTATATATCTACATGATATATTGGCTACTAGAAAATGCAAATAGAAAGAGAATTCAGTGTATTTAATAAACATGCTCTGTAAGATTACTCAATAAATTTCATCTCAGGTAAGTGAGATTAAAAATAATTCTTATTTTCCTTCTCCCACTTTTTCTACGTTCAGTATATACTAGTGCAACATTTTTAATGCCTGCAAATCTTGCATTACTTACCCACAACTTATATATGTCTACATTTTATTTTTACAGTTTCAATTCCAGAAATGTATTGTGAGATAAAAACCAAAGCTGTATGAAAAGATTTAGCTTTAAAGACATGCCCTGAAATGTTGTTTATAATATTGAAAAATTGTAAATTACCTAAATGCCTAACTATTGGAAGCTCTTTAAACGAATTTGGATTCACCCATGCAATGGATGTGTGTGTGTGTGTGTGTGTGTGTGTGCGCGTTGTGTTTCATAGAAAATCACCTGGTTTGGAAAATGGTCTCAACGTATTGACCAAGAAAAAATGAGTTCACTGAATTTAGAAAACAGTTTCTGAAGCACAATGGAATTCTTTATGACATATTTTGAAAAAAATTAAAAGTATCTGTACCAAAATATAAAGAACAAAACAACTACTCTTACTTTTTTTATATTCTCACATATTTTCCACTAATGCTACAATATTTTTATAATGAAATGTTATTACACTTAATTTTTATCATATCTAATGTCCAAAAACTAGGGACATAATAAAATGCCCAGAAATAACAAAATTACCAAGCACATGGTGCTATATTTGTATGATGGATAACAGCTTTGTATTTTCTATTCTGATAATGTTTACATAAAAGAATAGAAAGCTGATGAGATCAGCTGATAACACAGAATTTGTCTCCATTAAAGCAAAGCACACTCTAAAGAAGACACAACAATTTGTAAACTGGCAATAAGCAAACTGGAAGTCATCATTTCCAGATGAGGCCGGTGAAACAGAAACTAATATTTTCAAATTTTTCTCTATATAGAATTATAAATTCCCAAATTCTGGAGTCTACGACTGTGATATAAGGAAAATCTTACAGCCTAGGATAGACTTTCCCCATCTGGAAGTTTAATGGGATAGATTAAAACCGGGTTTTCAGTGTCAGAAAGGAAAATAATTCTTAAAGAAATTCTGAAAAAAAAATTCAGAGTCTTCTGACATAGCCATAATGTGTCATAGTGTGTTCATTCATTATGCCACCAAATATTTGGGTTTTGTTTTTTTTTTAATTTTATTATTATTTTTTTTATGATAGTCACAGAGAGGGAGAGAGAAGCAGAGACATAGGCAGAGGGAGAAGCAGGCTCCATACACCGGGGGCCTGATGTGGGATTCGATCCCGGGTCTTCAGGATCGCGCCCTGGGCCAAAGGCAGGTGCTAAACCGCTGCGCCACCCAGGGATCCCCCACCAAATATTTGTTAATCATAGGTTTGAGGTAAGAGATGAGAGGGGTGTTATTGATACAAAATAAATAAAAGTATCCCTATCTTCAGTGGATTTATGCTTTGATGAGCTAATGTTCATAGAGTAACTTATGTTTACACACGAGTTCATAAACATATCAAGGTTCGGTATAATAACCTCCCGCTCATCTGATCTTAGGAGTCTCCCAAGCTATTAAACTCATTGGCCCATTTCAGTCCCTATTTTGCTTGACCTCACTGATCACTTTAAAATACTTTTTCTCTTTGCTTCTGTGATACCACACACTTTTGGTTTTTCTCCTCACTACCTCTCTCTTCTCATCACTACCCCTCCTCCCTACTCCACTGGTTTCTCTTCCTGCCCATCTTTAGAGTTCCATGGTAGACGCTGTGCCCCCTTTAATTCTGTGAGGAGTCCCAGGTCTACATGGTCCACATTTCAGATCTCAGTAAACCTTTATCCATCAAGTTGCTACAGTCAGAAACCGGAGTCCTTTCTGATGCCTCCTTCTGCCCCAAACTTGATTTATAAAATCAGTCATCATTCTTATCAAGTAAAACTCCTAAATATCTCTCAAGCACATCTCTTCTCCCCATCTCCATTGCAATTGCCTTGACCCAAGCTACCATGATCTTTCAGCTGGCATCACTATCAGAACCTCCAATTGTCTCTGCCACTTTCCTACAATCCTTACTACATACCGCATACCACACTCTGTACCAGCACCAATTCAAAATCCATATCTGGCTACTAACAAGGTGTCTGGGTCTAACTGGGATGCCCACAGGAGAGGAAGGGTGAATGTTTGTTCAATAAACCAACAGGGTCTCTCCAGGTCATAATGAAACTTACTATCCTAATAATCCTTTCCTTACCCTAAAATTTTATACACTCTAGAGCCCCATAGATGCTGAGAGCAATTTAGGTACACTATAGAATCACCTGGGAGGTTTTAAAAACACTGGTGTCTGAATCCCAACCTCAAATATTCTCATTTTGATAACAAAAGAGAGCGCATGAAAATGAATTTTCAAGGCTTTAATTTGGGATTTGTCAGCAAAAGAGAAAGAATGGAAGGCTTGCGTTACAGGGTAGACTTGCAACCTAGAACTCCAAACTTCACCTGATGTTAAAAAAAAAAAGAATACTTGCATGAATATTGGTCATTATTATTAATGATTACATTCTAAATAGAAGAAAATGCTGTTGGCTCAGCACAATATGAAGGAATGCTCACTTATTTACAAATCACAGGATATTTAAGAAGAAAATATTGCAAAGGCCATGTTAAAGATACAATCTTTCCCTAAAGTCTAATGGGAGTGTAAGGGTACAATTCATGGCACTACACTAAGATTTTAACAGCATAACTTATTCATGCATGATGCTCTTGGCCATTTTCTATACTACTCTTCCCCAAAGATGAGGAAATGTAAGGAAAGCCCTTGAAGAGGATCAGGTAATATCAGACAAAATGTCTTATGCTGCTGATGGATATCTTTAAAGCTATTACACAGCAATGAAAGACTCATAATGGTTACAGCAGAAATACGGAAGAGAATCTGACAAGACCCAGAATTAGTTGGTTATATTCAAACAGAAACATGAATATAAGGAGGTAATGTTAAAATTCACGAAAGAACAAATGAATATGATGACAAAAGGGGAATAGCTCAGAGAGCCACAAGCTCACTGGTGAATGACAGAAGGAACAAAATGTAACCTTGTCCGTAAATAATCTGCAATAATGTTTGCTCTAGGATCTGCCTGGAACAGAACATCCCATCCAGAATGTAACACATCCTCCCCATATGTAATGGGGTTTTATAAAGAACAACATATTTTTAGATTCCCAGAACACACAAAAGTACCTTTTATTGAAATAATAAATGAGATTCAGCTACGTTCACATAATTCGACACGAATAGGAAATAGATGCCTTTCCAAGTAATGTAAGTCAGTGGGATAATTTAAATCCAAAAGAATCTCCCTACTGACCTTGACAGCAACCATTGTTCAGGGAAACTGAGTTATAAGAAAATGTTCTCTTCCTTTTCATCTGGAGGCCCCACCCTCAGCGGAGTTTAAGAAGAACCTCTGCCCACCCTTGGTTGGTGCTAAAGTAATACCTAACACTCTGACTCGTCTGTAGCCCTTACATGCATTGCACTCTGATATTTTTGGAAAAGTGAGCTAGATCTTTTGAGCTGGTAAGTAAGATAGTAAGAAGGCTTCAGCCTCTGAGCTAAGGCTTGTGGCTATCTAAAGGATGGGACTGAGAAGTGTGCCATATCTGGGCTCAGGAGCAGAGCGTCCAATTGATTGGCAATGCCTGCCAGGGCCAGTAATGTGCTCCTCTGGACTTGCTACCCTTCATCTTTTTGGACTTTATACTTCTTGGACCTCTTGAACCCTTTTTAATACTGGGTTTCTGAGCTGCTATTCCAGCTGGTATTGACCCATGGATCAATGACTCAATCTTCAATGAGGTCTCTGCTTCAGCATTCTACTTAGAATGGCGTAATTACCTTCATTGTTCTAAAAGAAAAAAGAGAACGGAAGAAAGAAAAAAAAAGAAAGAAAGAAAGAAAGAAAGAAAGAAAGAAAGAAAGAAAGAAAAAGAAAGAAAGAAAGAAAGAAAGAAAAAAGAAAAAAAGAAAGAAAAAAGAAAAGTATCATTTCTCTGAAGGAAAAGATGCCTTCAAAGAGAGAAGGCTAAGCTGTCCATCACGCTGGGTAATTTCCAGATAATTCACATTACCTCTTTCATGCCAACTATTTAGCTTTCACCTGCTGAGATGATCTTGCACTCTGTTCTGTCTTAGGCTGTATGAAGCTCTGGCGTTTTGAACAGCTGTTGACATTTCTACATCCAGCTGTCCCAGACTACATCCCAAGTCTCTAGGAATTTTTCCTATATGAATCATTGAACAGATTTGTGACTTAAAGTCTAGATAAATAGTCTCAATTTACCAACACCAGTTTTACCAACCCAGGCAAATAATAGACTCTAAAAATTAAAGAGGTAAGATGTCACACCATCTGTTTTCAGTCTCAGTCCCAATGGTGCTTTATCTCAGCCAAGTTCTACATCATTCAGAGCAATAATTCAAGCAGGGAGCTGCCCAGAATCCCACAGTAGAGTGCTCAAACGCAAGCTCTTGCCACCATCACCAGACCAGACTCACTTCCTGGATTAGACAGATGTTGGCATGAATACTTACAGCTTTTCAAGTCTGAATCGCCTTAATAGACATGCCGAGTTGCTATATTTAAAAAATTTTTATCCCAAAATATTCATGTACTTCCTATAACAGCTATATATAATGAATAGTAAATTATGCGATTTCTGTACACTAAAAAGAAAATAGTACCAGATTGAGCCTCAAATTGTCTTGTAAATGCAATAATTATCATACAAGTGACAACACAAATTAGTTTCCTCTGGCATGTAACTGGTTGGGCAAAAGTATGCTCAGTAGCATGCTCAACAGAAATAGTTGAAAATCACATTTAAAAGCAGTCTTCTTGTATATAGGCAGACTAACCCAGTAATAACTACAAATAAATTATGGTTGGTGAGAAATTATGGTTAAGTAACCCTGAATTTTATTTTTTTGGTTTAAAAAAAAGTAGTCTAATAAATTGGCCAGGATTAACTGGGGATTTGACTTTGGCAACTAGAAAGCATATGCCTCATCTAAAGATGGCAGCCACTGCTTAGTCTTAGCTGATTGCTAATATGTGAGAATGTGCCCCAATACACTTCCAATTTTTTTATAAGAATGGTTGAAAAATCCAGGTTCTTATGATAAATCTTCTTTTAAAAGAAATTTACAACTCACTAAAATTACAGTGAAATGTTGGGCAAATGAAACCAACAAAACATGGTTAAGGGCATATTTGGTCCATAGTCTATCAGTGTGGGATAAATAGAGATTAATTCAAAATTTCCTTCTACCTGCAACATCCTGTAAAAGTCCAAAGCTACATACAGGAACTCCTTTCTCAGGGAGCAGACATGGGTGCAAACATTCTCCCGGCTAAATTGAGGAAACTGAATTGGAATTTTAAAAATGACCAGTGGATTAGCAATAAAGACCAACCACAAGAGAGGGGGGAAATGATGTCGCCTTTGACTGACATTCTTTGGAATCCCTGCACATCACTGGACAACTTTAAATTGTTATTAAAATAATATTCTGATACTCTGTTATAGTTGAATTAGTGGATAATACAGATAATTTCTTTGAGATAGGAAAGAGAAATATGTCACTTTCAGTTCACTGGCAAATTGTTTTGTCAATTAGCAATATTTAAAGCATTAGGGGTGCCTGGGTGGCTTAGTTGGTTAAGTGTCTGCCTTTGGCTCAGGTCATGATTCCAATGTCCTGGGATCGAGTCCTACATCAGGCTGCTGGCTCAGCAGGGAGTCTGCTTCTCCCTCTCCCCCTTCCTGCCACTCTGCCTGCTTGTGCTCTCTCTCTGTCAAATAAATTAAGTAAAAATTCTTAAAAAAAAAAAACATCAAAGCAGTTTGTCTATCCTCAGATGTTACCTTATCCAACTGCAGGTAAGTCCAGAAGATGGTTTAGAATATTTCTCCACCATTTCTGCTGGTTTAATACCTTGCAAAAGAGGTAAAAAGTTGAACAGTTCTGGTAAAAGTGTGTTAGGAAGACAAGGGTCCTGCTCACTCAGCATATTGGGAACTCTAGCATGAAAAGCACCAGACAAAATAATTTTCTGGTTTTAGTTCCTTGTGGTTACTGAGATTCCATTCTTCAGCTACAGTTCCTTTCAATCTACATGTTTACTCTGGCTAAATAATCTATTCCCATAGTTTTAGCTGCCATGTTAATGATGCTCAAATACAGGCCTATATCCAGTCTCTTAGGATATTCCCAATAGCCTGCCCAAATATTGCCACCAGGATGGCCATAGGTACCTGAACTATTATCTTTCCCCTTACATAGCCCCACTTGGATTCTCCATTTCAGCTGTTGGAATCATCACTTACCACTCACTGAGCCAAAATCTTAGAATTCTTCACGATTCTCTCCTCACTGTTATTTCCCACATGCAATCAATCACCAAAGCCCCTGTTCTAGCTACTTCTGACATCTCTATTCTTATCTCTTACTACTGTCTGTTTTACTGAAACAGAAATTACTATAGATACTACACAAAAATTCCAAACACATTCAACATATATCATGCTGTTTTCTGTCTTTGTGACAGCGTTTTCTCAGGCTACTAATCTCCACAGAAATTTTGAATAGCCAATTTTTATCACCCTTTAGATGCACCTCAGGCCACTTATTCCAGTGTATGCCTTCTCTGACCCAAAATACAGTACCTCCTATTAGTGATGACTAAAAAAAAAAAAAAAAAAAAAAAAAAAAACCAGCAATATTGAAGCATAATTTACAAACCATAAAACTTACTCATTTTGAGTGTGCACCTCAATAGTTGTTACAAAATTTATAGGATTATGCAAACATTACCATAATCTAATTTGAGGCTATTTCTATTACCCCCAAAAAAGTTTGTGCTGATTTGTAGTCACTCCCTGTGCTCAATCCCAGTCCCAAGCAACTGCTAATCTGCTTTCTATCTCTATAGATTGTCCTTACACTGGACATTTTATATAAAATGGGATTATGCAACATGTGGTCTTTTGTGTTTGTTTTCTTTCACTTAGCATCATGTTCTAAAGGTTCATTCGTGTATGTATTTATCCATGTATTCCAGCTGTAGAATGTATGAGTACTGTGTTCCTTTTAATTGATGAATGTTATTTCATGTGATAAGGACATATCACGTTTTTTTGTTATCCATTCATTGGTTGATGGACATCTGGGTTGTTTCCACCTTTTGGCTACTATGAATCACGCTGCTAACTGACATTCTCATACAATTTCTCATATGGTGTTTGTGTAGACATACATTTTCATTTCTCTTGTGTTGATATACTTCTGTCTTAAATACTCAACATTTTAAGAAACTGCCAAACTGCTTTCTAGGGTTGCTGCACCATTTTACATTTGTCAGATAACAGAATATATATATGTCTCTGCCTTGAGTTCTTGGCAAAGGGATTCTAAAACCCTTATAATTTTCTATATGACAAGAGCACTAGGTGCTCCTTTTGTTGTCATAGGTGATTCTGGATGGCTCCTGGATGGAGCCTGGTCCCTGGAAAGAACAAGCCATGATAGAAGCTTTGGAATTCTCAGCCCTACTCCCTAATCTTCTGAAGACGGAAAGGAACTGGAAATGGAATTATTAATCATGTTTACATGAGGAAGCCTCCATAGAAATCCCAATAGGGTGGTGTCTGGAGAGCTTCCAGGTTGGTGAACACATCCACATACTAGGAGGGTGACCCACCCCAATTCCATAAGAACAGAAGTTCTTGGACATGGGACCCTCCCAGACCTCTCCCTATGTATCTCTTCATTTGGCTATGTGTTCTTTTTTATCATATTCTTTAATAAACTAGAAACTGTAAATGTTTCTGTGAGCTCTTTGAGCTGCTCTAGCAAAATTAATGAAAGCCAAAGATGGGTCAGGGGAACCCTGATTTGTAACAAGTTGGACAGAAGCTGTGGATAACCTGGAAATCTACACTTGCAATTGGTATCTGAAGTGGAGAGCAGTCTCTTGGGACTGAGCCCATAACCTGTGGGGTCTGATGCTATCTCCAGGTAGATTATGTCAGAATTGAGTTAAATTATAGGACACCCAGCTGGTATCAAGGATTGCTTCGTGTGGGGGAAAACCTCATACATCTGTGTCAGAGGGGATGTGAGTGTGGCAATAGAATGAGAGTAAAGGAGAAACAGGAGCAGTGTAGATCTTTCTGAATTGACATCTCAACAATGCATGTGCTAACAGTGATTTTATGATTATATTTATTACCACTTCAATACTATGAGCTGGATGCTTACAAAACTATTCAGTATTCCTATTGGTATCCATTAGATTTCTCATAACACCTGGGTACATAATATGGGCTCAATAATGTTTATTAAATAAATTAACAAGTGATACAATTTATGGTGCCTAACTTACAGAGCGCACTGTAAAATTAATCACCATTCAGGTCCAAAATTTATCTCACCTCTAGCCAAATTGTTAATCCTTTATTATTTGACTAAATCTGAGTTAAAGAAAATATTCAGGAGATCCCTGGGTGGTTCAGCGGTTTGGCATCTGCCTTCGGCCCAGGGCCTGATCCTGGAGTCCCAGGATCAAGTCCCAAGTCGGGCTCCCTGCATGGAGCCTGCTTCTCCCTCTGCCTGTGTCTCTGCCTCTCTCTCTCTCTCTGTGTCTATCATGAATAAATAAACAAACAAATAAACAAACTAAAAAAAAAGAAAGAAAATATTGAGGACCATCACTTTCTAGGAGTTTAGAACATAATAATAAGATAGGGATTCTGTTCTCAAGACACCTATGGTTTTGTGGCAGAAGCCACATATGAAACAGGAAATCTAAAACTATGTTCCTTTTGGTAGAGGTATTTCAAGGACTATGCAAATGTTTTATTTGAATTTTATTAAAATATGATTAAATTATTTTTAAAACTATAATAAATTATTCTGCTCCATCAAATATTATATACCAAGCGATAACACTGCAACCCAAAAATGTGCTAACTCATATTGTCAGATTAATTTATTTTATGCAGCCCTGGGAATAAAGCTACTTTTGCTATATCTGTGAATATATATCGTGGTTATATTCTAGCAGGAACTGAATTATGCAATTATACAAAAATTCTGACCTTACACAAAATTGGAAATAATTCTAATCTCTCTAAGCTACCTTTTATGAAGAATCACACATCAAAGCTTGTCTTACATTGTGAGAATTTTGAATCAGGCTTAGTTGCCATGAAAAATCTCTTGTATAGAAGGTGTCCTCCATATAGTAGGCATAACTGGGATTGTTTTAGGGCTACACTCTCTTCTAGCTTGATAGATTATCCAAGACCACATAAAGTGGATAAGCAAATTCATAACATCACATAAGGTGAATGACGCACAGCTTCCACGTTCACTTAAAGACCCAACAGTTACAAGTTTGGCAATAGTGGAGCAGCATACATTACTGGACCAACCAATCTTTCAAAAGATTACCCCAAACTTTGAATGATATTTTATAAATAGTGTGAAGAAACTTGATAGCATGTATAAAAAGCTACCAATTCTTCCCCTGTTGCATCCATACTCTTGCACTGAGATGTGGTAACCCCTCTCATCAACAGATGGGATCTATTTTGCAAGCCCTTGAACCTAGACTGGCCATGTGACTTGCTTTGGTCAATGAAACATGGCCAATATGTCACTTGTTCACTGAGACTTACCCTTTTGCTATTTCGAAAACCCATGATCATTTGTTTGGTTCGTTCAATTGTTTAAAACAAGTTTTAATTTTTTGTCTATTTTTTCCTTGTTTTTTTAATCACTTAATTGTTTTAAAAAGATTTAATAAGGGAATGAACATAAAGAATTTGTTTCAGTCGGACACCTGGGTGGCTCAATGGTTGAGCATCAGTCTTTGGCTCAGGGCATGATCCCGGGGTTCCGGGACCGAGTCCCACATCAGGCTCCCTGTGAGGAGCCTGCTTCTCCTTCTGCCTATGTCTCGCCTCCCTCTCTGTCGCTCATGAATAAATAAATAAAATCTTAAAAAAAAAAAGAATTTATTTCAGTGAAGTTCTTTGCTTGCAAATGGCAGACTGTAACTCCGGTTAATTTATTTAAAGAATAAGATGAGGGTTATAGGTTGGGAGACAAGGCCATCAGACCAGCTGTGGAAAAGACAGCAACCAGGTATCACTCAGTAGTCTTAGCTGGGGAATTGCCACTGGAATGATGAAACTCAACCATTTCTTCACTGATTGCATTTCTCTAATCAAGAATCAGAGTCTAGCAAAGAACCTAACTGGCTAAGGTTATATCACTGACCTTCCCTGTGCCCTGCTGAGGCCATGAATCTGAGGATCTGGCTCATTGATTCCTCAAGGATCCCTCCAGCTTCTGTAATGGGAGAACAGTCACACGCATTATCTTGATGACCAGAGACAATTCCTCACAAAGAAACAGAGGCTTGACTAGGTAAGCATCTTCTAATGTCCTCTAAAACCAGATTTCTTAATCAGGAGTTATTTTTGCCTTCAAGGGACTCTTCTTGGCCTCTCCCAGAGATATGTTTATGGTCACCACATGAAGGTGGGGTGCTACTGGTATCAGTTGGGTAGAGAGCCACGGTGTGGCTAAGCATCTTACAAAGCACAGGACAGCCCCCTGTGGGCCTAAGAATTATCTTTCCCAAGATGTCAGTAGTCCTGAGGTTGAGAAACAGTATCATACTAGGATACAGACAGAGAAGGTCCTTCAATTAGAAGACATTTAATGGATTCAGGCAACATTAGTATGGTAAAAATAGTCATTCTCTTAAACACAGGAAACTCAGTCTTCCCCACACAGAAGCTGGTCATTTAGCACTTCTCTGCCTTAAATGACTCTTCATTTTTCTCTCTGTTTACATTTGCCTTTGGATTCTTCTACAGAGAGGGAGGGAGCATATTATCAAATCATGCAGGAGCTCATCTTTTGAGATGAAGTTTGTTTTAGGCTAAGATCTCCAAATCCCATAATATATCCTGCCAGAGCTCTGGTTAACACTTTATCCATGGTAAAGTGTTTGATTGATAAATATTGGAATAAGATTATTTCGAGCTGCTTATTTCTCCCAGCACTTTATCCAGGAAGGAGGGGGGGGGTGGACAGAGAATAGAAAACTAATGTCAAATACCATCTGAATAGCTATTCCTACATGCAAATAAAAGTCCTGGTACTCAGATTTTAATCTGGATAATTAAATACATTTTTGCATGGATCACCCGTGTAATTCTGGCAGGGTTGTGGATAGGTTTGGGCAGGTGATAGTCTCACGCGAACGCTGCTTCTGCTTGTGTGAAAACATTCTCTGCTCTTGAGTTGTTTCAAGTATGACATTTTAAAACTGCATGAACAGTGGAGAGGTTGAGGGGGTTTCACATTTACCAAAGCTTTGTTTTCTTTGTTCTTTGAGTTCATTTCATGCAGAAGTTGGTTGAAAGGGGTATTTTTAAATCTCCAACAGTCTATGTGGCCATTCTTCTGACCCAGGGAACTTTTCTGCTAATCTCATATGAAGATAAAATCACCCTCCTGCCATAGCTGCCTTTTCCTTGTCATAAAGTTGGGATGAACTTATACTGAAACCAGGAAAATGTGCTGAAGAGGACAGAAATCCTCCTGTGCTGCTCCCTCAGCCTGGTCTCTCAATGACTGGGCCAAGGTGAGTCTGCTGAGTGGGTGATTCATCTCCCAGGGTCTATTACTACTCAGGTGTGCAGGGCTGGGAGGTCAGGAGAGAGGGGCTCAGCCCCTCTGGCCTCTAGATTCTGAGGTGAAGCCCCTGGACACGGCTGATGGTCACTGCATACAAATGCTAGTTGGGCTATTGACATAGCTTTGTTAATAAAGTATAAATCATTTTTTTAAGATTTTATTTATTTATTCATGAGAGACACAGAGGGAGAGAGAGAGAGAGAGGCAGAGACACAGGCAGAGGGAGAAGCAGGCTCCATGCAGGGAGCCTGATGTGGACTTGATTCTGGGTCCCCAGGATCATGCCCTGGGCTGAAGGCAGGCGCTAAACCGCTGAGCCATCTGGGTTGCCCAACAAAATATAAATCTTAAAGATGTGTTAGGTGTGCTTCATTTGTACCTTTGCCTTGGGTTCTACAAAAGGACAGGCCTCCTTTGCTTATTGATTTCATTCTCTCCAAATGAAATGGATTTCCTTGTGTGGCTAAAGGAATGGGTGCTGGCCCTTCTTGATTCACATCTTCTCAGGTCCAGGGCTAGGCTGAGGCCAGTGAGGCAGGGGTAGTGTATGATTCAGGGAGGTACTCACTTTCAAGCACCAATTCTGTACTTTCAAGATCCTAAGAGTAAGGACATCCTTAAATCCTGCCCTGCAGCAGCTTACTTGTCTCACTCTGGTCCCCAGCCCTAGCTGTTCTCAAGTGCACACTCAGAAAAGAGGAAAGAGGCCTTTCCTCACCTTCAAGCCATTTCTAGAAACAGCTCCAATTGGCATTGCTTGGGCTGTGTGGAGACTCCCGGTTCCTTCACTATGTCTATAAGAACGAGGTATTCTTATCAGCCTAATTTGTATTACGTGGCCACCACCGTGGCCAGGAAGAGGAAGGAAGTGCAGGTCAAGTTTCCAGAATACAGGGGAAGGAGGGCTTGCAAGACCAAAAGGAAAAAGGGCCTCCACAGTGGCTCCCATCAGATGAACATTCGATGAGCATTTCCTGAGAATCTTCTACGTATCATAAGCCGAGATCACAGGGCCATATGTTCCATATATCACAGACTATTAGGTAGATTATATAATAGATGAATGTGAGGAGATTAAACTGGTTCTAGATATAAAGCTCATGCTTCATAGTGCTCCTTTCACTTTTAGTACAGAACTTACTTTGGACTGGTCAACAATATAATTTGGCTTTTCGTTTTGTCACCTCATGGTTGAACTTGGTAGAAAAGGGAAAAACGACCTACCAATGAAGGAGGATGCCCCTTATTCCTGATCAAGAGTCAATAGGCTGGCACTTCAGAGCATATTGCCAATTTACAAGGGTAATAATGAGCTCAGCATTCTGCTAATAAACAGGAGGCAGAGATTAGTTATCTGGCTTTGCTTTTGAGGCCAAAACATAACTCCGTGGCACATTAATTTGACACAGAGCACAGCTTTTCATTAATAATCACCGTGAGGTCCATATTGTAGAACTGCTGCAATATATTAACCTGAATTGCCATGCCTCTGGTATGTCATGGACCACATAATTTAGTATGGCACCAGCGTTTCTGATGAAGAGGTGGAATCAATGTGAGGGCTACTTGCCTGTAAATTAGCTGTATGTCCAAGAAAGGGCAGGAGCTAAAGGTTATTAAATCTAGTATGGCCATGGCCAGATGCATGGTTGCATAGCAACTACGAAGTCCAAATTCACCTTTTCCCCCCCCATATCCTTACTACAAACGGAATATCTGGAACTTTAGCAGAGGCCTGTAGAATTCTCTTCTAAAACCTTAAGGAGGCTTCTTAGAATTTTCAGAACAAGGTGTCTTCTTGGCAAACATTCAATAACTTGAAAAAGGCTTATTTTAACAAGCTCCATTGCATTCCACTGAGCACTGAGAAGGTTTATTTTCAAAAGCCTTTCAAACCAAATCACAGCCATGCCCTGGAAGTCACTCTATGCAGGTTTTTTGCCTGCTTTTATATTTGCTGACCCATGCCCAAATGAAACAGAGTAAGGCTTACATAATTTGGCAATACCTAGGTTTTAAAAAATTGAAGATTAATCTTTGGACATATGTGCTAAATTTATTCATCCTTTAAAACTCCACTGGATGTGTATGAGTAAAAAAAAAAAAAAAAAAAAGGCATGGGGGCACCTGAGTGGCTCAGTTGGATAAGCATCTCCCTTCAGCTCAGGGTCCTGGGATTGAGCTCCACAACAGGCTACCTGCTCAGTGGGGAGCCTGCTTCTCCCTCTCCCTCTGCCTCTCCCCCTACACATGTGTACACTCACTCTCTCAAATAAGTAAATAGTAAAACAATGAAAGAAAGAAAGAAAGAAAGAAAGAAAGAAAAAAGAAAGAAAGAAAGAAAAAGACAAAGAAAGAAATAGAGAGAGAGAGACATGAAGAGGGATGAAGATTGGGACTGCAAGTTCAAATGTTCCCAGTGGCCAGGAGTAAGATGATGAATGATAATGGACATGTGAACTCCATATTGAGAACATAACAAAAAAACTATGAGATTGTAGTAACTGGACAGCTTATAACCCATGTACTAGGGACAGCCTATATGACTTATTCTTACTTTTCCAAAATCATGGCTTCACAATTTTAAGAGAAGTTACAAATGCAGATTTTTATTGAAAACTATTGAGTTGAATCTTGGCAATTAATTCAATTTTTTTTAAACTGTGTGGGCTTAAAAAAATATGTTGTGTTCTGAAATTCAAGATGTCACTGATTTTCCATTGCTAGCATGAGCACTGGAGGATGGGAGAGTTGATTGTTACAGTAGGTACAATAATGGCTCCCCCCAAAATGTCCACATCTTGGGCTCTGAAATATATGAATACGTCCCTTTATGTGGCAAAAAAGACCTTATGGACATTACTAGATCTGGAGATAAGAGGACTAGCCTTTATCATCTAAGTGTGTCCACCATAATCACAAAGGTTCTTCCAAGACGGAGACAGGAGTATCAAAGTCAGAGAGAGAGAGAGAGAAAGGAAGAGAGCAAGAGAGAATGGAAGTTACTACCCTACTGGTTTTAAAGGTGGAGAAAGGGACCATAAGCTGAGGAATGAGAGTGGCGTTTAGAAGCTGAAAAAGGCAGGGAAACATGTCCTCTCCACTGCCTCCAGAAGGAATGCATCCCAGCTGACACCTTGAGTTTAGCCCAGTAAGACTCTTCCTGTCCTGATCTCCAGAACTGTAAGATAATAAATTTGTGCTGCTTGAAACTGCTAAGTTAGTGGTAATTTGCTACGGGGGCCCTAGGAACCTAGGGCAGGTGTGATTCCTGCATCTGACACTTATTTGTTGTTCCTGGGGAAACTCTGAGTTAAAGCTCCTCAGTTGTGGTTTCCTGACGGGCTTACTAATAATTTGGCCATCCTACTATGAGAATTTGAAGAGAAAGGAATAAAAATGCTTAGTATAGAGCTCAGTACCCATTATCACCATTCGTAGGGCAGCGTGCTGGCTATTGTTTTATTTACTGACTCCATCTCTAGCACCAAGTGTATGTGTATGTGTGTGTTTTTTTTCCCCAATACCAACCAATGAATGCTCTGATACCACTAGATATCCAACAATTCAATTCTGACAGTCAGGAGTTGGTGAAGACTCCATAGGTAAAGGGCTCCTGACTGTCCCCACCTCAGACACCTGCTGCAGACAGACTGCCCAGGATACTCACATTTCTGCTTAGCCAACTTCAAATCTGTGAGTCCCCATGACATCACCATCAGGTTCAATACATTCCTAGAATGATGCATGGAACTCAAGGAAAGACTTTCTTAGGTTCACCAGCTTATTACTAAGGCTATATCTCAGGAACAAAGGAAGAGATGCACACAAGGTAAGAAGGACAGGCACAAAGTTTCCAGATCCTCCCTCGACACATCACCCTCCCAGAACTTCAGTGTGTTCACCAACCCAGAAGCCCTCTCTAAAACCCATCATTTAGGGGCTTTATTGGTCTCATTAATTAAGTCATTGGCTACTTGCTATTGGTGATTAATTCAATCTCTAACTCTTCTCCCATCCCTGGAGGTCAGTAGCGAGTGGGGCTGAAAGTTACAGCCCTCTAATCATGGCTAGATCCTTCTGGTGGCCAGCCCCCACTCTGAAGCTATCCAGAAGCCCCTTCTATGTGATATAAAATATATTCTTTTTTTTTTAAAGATTTTATTTAGTTATTCATGATAGACAGGGGGGAGGGGGGAAGCAGGCTCCATGCAGGGAGCCCAATGTGGGACTCGATCCTGGGACTCCAGGATCATACCCTGGGCCGAAGGCAGGCGCATAAACCCCTGAGCCACCTAGGCTGCCCATATTATATTATAATATATATAATATATATAAAATAATATTATTATATTATATATGAGATTATATTCTTATCACAAGGAGATTCCAAGGGTTTTAGGAGCTCTGTGCCAGGAACCGGGAAAAAGACCAAATATCTATTTTTTATTATACCATGGTCATTCTCATCTTGCCACCACCCCCAATTCTTCCTCTGCCCTTCTCTGACCTGTCTTATTGCCCTGAGAACTTCATTCCATGGGCTGCATCCCCCAGGCTCTCCAGCTGGCTGGCTTCCAGTTGGGTTTGCCAAAGAAAGGGCTTAGAACATCAGAGGGCAGGAGGGGAAAAAGGTCAGGATATATCTTTCCCAATTTCTCACCACCTAATGTGAATCATTTCTTCATTATAGTCTTTGAACTGAGTTTCCCACAGACAGGAAGAGCTCATCATTTGTGGATCCTAGTGCAAAATGAAAATGTCGCACCTCTTATTCATAAAGCCAAGGAAGTGCTGCTAGACTTAGGAAAATATAAGACTTTTCCCTTTCTTTTGTGGCCTGTCTTGACTTGTCATAGTGGATTTTTAAATATTTTCTATTTAATGTCATTCTAAGTAAAAATAAATCAATAAAATAAAATTTAAAATATAAGTATGAATATTCTTTATGTCATATGTCCTTTTTTTTTAATTTATTTATTTATTTATGATAGTCACAGAGAGAGAGAGAGAGAGAGAGGCAGAGACACAGGCAGAGGGAGAAGCAGGCTCCATGCACTGGGAGCCCGATGTGGGATTCGATCCCGGGTCTCCAGGATCGCGCCCTAGGCCGAAGGCAGGCGCCAAACCGCTGCGCCACCTAGGGATCCCTCATATGTCCTTTTTATGTCATATGACAATATGCAAATAAACAAGCATTTAACTCATGCACAGATTCACCAAAATTTCACAACTGGTATTTCACAGTTCATACATGTATATGTTTTGTTCTTACCAGGACAGTGAGCACACTGCATAAAACTAACTCAGCGCTCTTTATTTCACGAGCACTCCACCAACACCCTATGCCTTCAGCTCACAGATATGCAAGGAAGGAAAGGAAAAGAATCCTGCCTCTCCCCCTCTCCTTCCATGTGATCATCTTCAGTGTAAGTGCTTCAGGAAAGTAACGTGAGCAAGAAAGGATGTGATAGAGCTCCTGGGTCATTCATCTTTCTGAGGATACCACTATCTCCTTTCTGAGTTCAAAGGGATTTCTGGTTCAAGTGGAAAATGTATCCTCTTGGGTTGTTGGTTTTCCTACCTAATAAGTCATAATGCAATGTACATATTTATCATGTACTTGCTTTTTGCTGAGCCTCCACACATTGTGTGTCCATCAGAATTCTCTGCTCTTCGGGCACTGCAAATGTTATTTACAAATGGGATGGCAAAGAACACTGGGCAGTCATATTGCATGTATCATCTCTCTGCTCAAGCAGGTTCCATGGTCCTACTTCCCTTAGGGAAAACCAAGTTCCAAGATAAAATTCTTAGGCACATCAAGATGTCAAGAGCACAGCATTAAACTAGGCATGCTCCCTTCTCAATGCAGGTCCTGTGCAACTGCACAGGTAACACACCCATGAAACTGGGCATGACTGCAGAACCCTGCCTGGTACAGGAAGTACAGATAAAAGTTACTCATTGCTGGGGCACCTGGGTGGTGCAGTCAGTTGAGCGTCTGACTTTTGTTTTGGGTTCAGGTCATGATCTCAGGGTCCTGGATCAAGCCCTGAGTCGAGCCCCAAGTCTGGCTTTGCGTGTCTGCCTGGATTCTTTCTCCCCCTACCCCACTCATGTGCACTGGACACTCATGTGCTCTCTCTCTCTCTCTCTCTCTCTCTCTCTTTCTCTCTCCCAAATAAATAAATAAATCTTCTAAAAAATGTTACTCATTTATTTCATGTAGCTCAGACCACATATGTGGATTGTGCCCTGCACAAGGACATTCAGCATAATTGTTGAGAGTGGGGACTGAGATTCCTTTCTCCACTATTCCTGGCAAAGTGGGAGGGTGTCAAATTTTTGAGAACCACTGCTTAGTTATCTTATACTCCTTCTCACATCACACTCTTTTGCTTTATTTTTTCAGAGCCTTTATCTTTATCTGAAATTATTTTTAGTTTGTTTGCTATCTGCCTAAGTAGAATGTATGTTTCTTGAAAGCAGGGATTCCATTTATCTTATTTACTATTCTAACCCTTGCATTACTCAGAGTTCTCCAGAAAACAGAATCAAAAGGATGGATGGATGGATGGATGGATGGATAGATAGATGGATGGATAGATAGAGATTTATAGATATATAAATACAGAAAAAGATATAAAAAATATTTATTATAGGAATTGACTCCTGGTTATGGAGGCAGAGAAGTCCCAAATTTTGCCATCTGTATGACAGTCTGAGCCCAAAGGCCTGAAAACCAGGGGGGGCCAATGGCATACATCCCAGGACACAAAGGCCCTAGAACCAGGAGCTCTTATGTCCAAGGACAGGAGAAGAGGCACATGTCAACTCAAGGGGAAAGAATTTGCTCTTCCTCTGTCTTTTTCCTCCATTTGGGCCCCCCAAAGATTGGATGAGGCATCCATGTTGGTGAGGTTGATCTCTTTACTCCCCTACCAAATCAAATATGTCTCTTTCAGAAACATCCTCACAGATACACCCAGAAACAACATTTTGCCAGCTGTCTGAGCATCTCTTAGGCTAGCTAAATTGACAAACAGAATTAACCATCACACTCCCACAGAGTTAAAAGTATCTGGCATGGTTAAGATTTGTTGAGCAAATGCAAGAATACTAGCAAGTTGGCAGTGTTGTTGTCGTAGCATTCTCTCAGTCATCCTATTTGAGGTAGGCTCAGGGTTGACGGTTTTATTCTTTTTGAGTCGATTTCTAAAAGAAACTAAAGACTCAGGAAATGAAAACCAAAAAATCTAACTTAAAGCAAGGCCATCTCTTGAGGGATTCAAGTAAAGTTAAAATTGAGGATGATATTTTGGAAGTGACAAGATTCTTAGTCAATAGATTTACAAAGACTTTTTTCTTTTCGTAATTTGTGAATGGCATGAAAAATAACCCATTCGTCACCCAAGTGAGAATGATCTAGTCAGTTACAGCATTCCCCGTGGTTTTCCAAAGGAGAGAGACTCAACATAGCCATAGACCCACTGGATCTTCGAGTTTCCAAGTTCCAAGGTGAAGAGTGAGTGTGACTGAGTTGATAAAAAAAACTTTTGAATTATTTATTATACCACAGGCTCTCTAATGAGAATAAATTGATAGGCTAATTAAATATGCAATTACAAGTCAGTCTGTAACCAGTTGGTGAAAATTCAGGCATCAGCAGGCAACAATTATTGCTGACTAGAACCCATAAACATTTTTAAACTTTGACTTTCATAAGTAAAATATCAAGTTTCCACCATCCTGCAAGCTCCTCTTGTGTCTATGAACATCTACAGACATAGGACGCTGGATGTATTAGACAGTATTAATAAGCTAATATTTACATCATCTTTTTATCGTTAACAATCCAAGAAATGAGATATTTATTTTCTAATTAGTGTTTCTATCTCTTCATTTTAACAGATTTTCTCTTGTTTTTATTATAATAAGAACATATGCTTGTATAAATATTGCAAAATAAAAATCAGCAAAAAGAAAATAATAATCCATAATATCACTCCTCAAAGATAATTACTTTAAAAACTGCGTGTTCTCTCAGTCTTTGTTCTGCATGCATTGTCAGAAAAGTATTATATTTTAACGACAGATTTCATAACCTGCTTTTCTCAACTGAGTAAAATAGTATGAACAGTTCTCATGTCATCACATCTTATTCTATGAGCTTTTTAATGGTTACCTATTATAGTACATGCCACAAGTATGCATTTTTAAGCCAATTCTTTACAGCTGGAGAGTTAGTAGGTTTTAATAATTTCCTATTATAAATAGTGCTGCAGATAAAATGGAGGAGGTCATCTTCATGACCTTGAGGTTAACAAAGGTTTTAAAAATCAGGCAGTTGTCTGATTTTGAGGAAAGTCTTCCCTCCCTCTTTAACCTGGCTAGTGCCATTTCTCTGACAGTTCATCTCAGTGGAAGCTCATGTCCCAATATTCTGGATGATGTGGGAAGGAAAAGTCATGCAGCAGCACGCATCAGGGAAGGGGGCGGGTAGCCAGAAAAATGTAAATAGCTTACTTAGAATGGATTATTCTAGAGCATCACCAGAACAGCAGTGGCCAGAGGGTGCCAACCTCCAAGGCATTTTCAGTAAGAAGGGGTACCCATTGTCTCAGAATCTGGCAAGAAGAAGGTTGGGATAGAGGTAAATGATAGAGGAATGGGAATTAGGGACAAAGAGTGACAAACCAGAAAATGTGGTGCCAGAGCAGAAGTGTCACTGGGAAGAGGTCTTGTCCTTCTTACCTGAGCCTTGCCAATTACTGTGAACTTTCCCAAGGGCAGCAGGGGTTATTGCTAAGAGGCTTGGGAAGTTAATTCAGCAAGAAGGGCAGGTGAGCACCAGATCTGCCTGCGGGACCTGCAGAGGTGGAGAAGATGTGGGGCAATTGGTCACTCACTTTAAGAGCTAAACACTCATCAATTATTATTCAATTATTACTTGCCAGTAAGCAAACCCAGTAAGAACCCAAACCAGCAAAGAGCCCTGTTAACCGCCATGCCTCTTTATTGCACAGACATTCCATCAAGGTAGAGCCCCCAGTGTTCTTGCTGTTGAAAGTGGCTAAGCACACCCCAAGCACACGCTCAAGTATGCTGACTCGCCCTTATGTTTCCTCTTTGAGAATAATGCTTTCTTCTCAATCCTCATTATTTTTAATTGCTCCTTTCAGGATCCTGAAACCCTTTCCTTGGACTCCTCATTATTCATCTCAAAGTACAATCTGATTTGCTATGTTCAAGTTTTGTGGGTTTTTTTTTTGTTTTGTTTTGTTTTGTTTTAAAGATCCTCGGCTTCATAATTTGAAAGATCAGGTTCTCTACCAAAGGCTGCTACTTTTACAAAGCCCAGCAGGCTGCTGATTGAAACACAGGAGGAGGTGGCATGGGGTGCCACAAATGCAAGCAGACCACCCACCAGCTAGCTCTGGGAAGGGAGGCAGATATTTCCACAGGGGCTGCAGAGCTCATGTGAATTTAAACATAAGAGACACACAATCTTTTAGGGGCCAGATCTTTGCAGTTTCTGGATTTCTGCTCTGGGGGTTACTGACCTAGCGACCTTCAAGATAGGGAAGCACTTGCAGAGACGAGATGGGATGGAGAAGGTCAGAGAGAATTACAGGGAAATTTATTACGTGTAACTTGGGTGAGAAAGAAAGAAACAGGCAGTCACAGAAAGACTGGAGATTTACATGGACCAGTGGTTACCAACTAAGGTGCACATTGCGTCCCTCCCTGCCAACGGACATCTGGCAATGTCTGGAGATATTTTTGGTTGTCACCATCAGAACTGAGGAAGCAGGGGCAGGAGTGCTCCTGGCATCTAACGAAAACCGGCTGAGGATGCTACTAAACATTCTACAACATACAGGACCAGTCCCCCATAAAGAATTATCCGGCCCAGGTTCTTACAACCAAAGCTGAGAAACCCTGTTATAGATTCAGCTGGCACTTAATTTCCCCCAAATTTAAGAAACTGCACAAATATTTGTACTCCCAAATTGGTGGAGACATCTGCTGCAAATAGGAACCAATAACATAATAATAACAATAGTAGTTAACATTTACGAAGTACTTACTACGTGCCAAGACTTTTACACTCATGAGCGTATTTTCCTGCTTGTGCAATAAATGAGATACTATTTAATATCTCTGAGGTACAGAAGGATAACTAAAAAAAAATCCGTAAAATTGAGAGAGATTATATGATTGCCTCCGGGCATCATACTGCAATCACATTTCAAAATGAGAATTTCTGGCCCCTCGTGCACTGTCCCATTCTTCTCCCGAAGCCAATGCTTTCTACCATTTTGCTATGAATAGAGCCCAGGAAATGCCAAGGAAAGGGCAGGGATCATCAATGTATTTTTTTTTAACATATAAAGACATTTGAGTTTGGCAAGGTTGCTGTGAATGAGATCTCTACTTAAAAAAAAAATCCTAGACACCCGCAACAATGAAAATTTAAAAATTTAAAAGCAACAGTTAAAACAGCAACAAAATTATGAGCAGCCGAGAAAAATTCTAACAAGAGTGCAAGGTTTTTAGGTAATATAAGAAATTGTTTGGGCAGCCCCCGTGGCTCAGTGGTTTAGCGTCGCCTTCAGCGCAGGGCATGATCCTGGGGACCCGGGATCGAGTCCCACGTCATGCTCCCTGCGTGGCGCCTGCTTCTCCCTCTGCCTGTGTCTCTGCCTCTCTCTCTCTCTGTCTCTCATGAATAAAGAAATAAATACAATCTTTAAAAAAAATTTTAAAAAAAGGAATTGTTGACAAGTTTGGTAGAAGGCCCAAATAAATGGAGATATGCCCTGTATGTAGATGGAAAGACTCATTCAGAGTCTTTACATTATAAAGGCTTCATAACACAAAGATGGGAAATGTTTCCAAATGAATTTTAATATAATGTGATTTCAATGTAAATCCCAACAGGGGTTTTGTTGTGATTTGGCAAACTGGCTATAGGATTTATGGGAAAGAACAAATTACCAGAATAACCTAGACAATCTAGAAGAAGACCAAGAAGGTGAAATGATGTTTTTCCTAAACACATGTCTAGGCACAGGAATGAAGAGTGCACACAACTGGCTCGGGAAAAACTAAAATGCTAGTGGAAGAGAAAATGGAGCTCAGAACAGTGTATTTGGAAGTGAATACCTGGGATGGAATTGTAATTGCAGCAACTGGTAAACAGACCATTAGGTTTCATTTAAAAAATAAATACTTATACACACACACACACAGACACACACACACACAGCAACTGAAGACCAAAGTATGAAAAATGTATCTTTAGGGGTGTCTGGGTGGCTTCAGTGGTTGAGTGTCTGCCTCTGGCTCAGGTTGTGATCCTGGGGTCCTGGGATTAGGTCCCGCATCAGGCTCCCCCTGGGGAGCCTGCTTCTCCTTCTGCCTCTCTCTCTGTGTCTCTCATGATAAAATAAATAAAATCTTAAAAAAAAGAAAAGAAAAACATATCTTTAAATATTTTAGAAGGAAATATTTGAAATAGTATTTATAATTTGGGGACAGAGAATGATTTTTAACAAAAAATGTAATAAAACAGAAATCATAATAAATGTTGATTATTTGACTACACTAAGAATATCATTGTTCATCAAAAGATATTTTAAATGTCTAGAGACAGAAAATAGATTAGAATATATTTGCATGGCATAACAAATGATTAGCAAATTACTATCCAGAATAGACTTCCTTACTCAAGTAAGAAAAATAAAAATGATCAAATAGAAAAATTGATTTTATGTATATATACACATATACATATACATCTAATATATATGATACCATATATGTATATATATATGAAATTCACAGAAAAGAAAATATAAAAGAATACTGAATATATAAAAGGTGTCTTAAGCTCAGTGACCGTAACCAGAGAAAAGTAAAGTAAAACTGAAATGAGATGTTATTTTATATCCAACGCATGGGCAAAAATCTTTAAAAAGTCTGAATATCATTTATAGGCACAGATGCTGGTGGGAATGCAAATTGGAACAACTACTTTGGAGGTCAATTTAGCAATAACTAGTAAAGCCAATACTGTGAATATTCACAACTTAGCATTTGTCCTTTGTTAACTCAGATAAGGAGACACATTCAAGAACATCTAAGAAAGCAACATTTACGGAGGGGGAAAGACGAACAGAAATGAAAAGCCTGTTAATGAGCGAATGGGTAAAGAATTTAGTGGTATCACATAATAGAATATTATACAGAAGTTAAAAATAAATCAGCCTAAGCTACATGTATTGACAGTAAACCTTTTATAATGCCAAATGAAAAAAAAATGCAAGCTGCTGAATAAAACATAAAAATGATGCCATGTGTATATATAAAAGTATATATACTTATTTAAATATGCAAACTTATCTCCTATGTTGCTGAGGAAGCTTACTTATCATTAGCAGAAATCTAATAGGAAATACAAATCCAAGACAATGGTTAGTTCTTGATACAGTGGGGGACAGAGGGAGAAGTGACTGGTGAACACAGAGGCTTCAAAGATAATATTTACATCTTAAATACAGAATTTAGAAGAATTCTAAATAATAGCACCTTTTAAAATGTAAACGACCACTTCTTCCCCCCATCCAGTGAATCACTGAGTATGGGTAGTCATGGATGTGTGTGGATGGACAGCCGTGTGCAGAAGAAAGTTCCTCTTCCCACTCTTCTTGCTTTTAGGAAAATTGGCTGCTTTAGGCAGTCAACTTTGCTTGACTTTACAGCTCTTTCAGTAAATGAAGTTGGCCATGCAGGTGGATTCCTTGTGCTCTCTCACTCCTAGCCTGGATCTTGTCCTTGGACTAGATCCTAAAGATGTGAGGTTCAAGCAAACCTGCCAACCTTTTGCTTCTTATAATATCTAATGGATATCTCCAAGGACAGCAACCTACTGAACGATTTTGGAATCGAAAGAGAATATGCATCTCTACGTGCACTTACAAAATGTCTTTTCATACTTCTAACCAAGTGAAAATAGGTTAATAAAAACTCTACAATAAAAGGATGGGTGAAATAGGTGAAGGGTAATAAGAGGACACTTTCCGTGATGAGCACTGAGTAATTTTTAGAATTGTTGAATCCTGAAACTAATATAACATTCTATGTTAATTTTACTTGAATTAAAAAAAAAAAAGCATAGATCTATATAAAGCCCTGTATTGCCTACTACTCACGCGCTATTGTCAGCCCTCATAACCCACCCAGGGTGGGGAGGCAGGAGAGATAATGGCCACACGGGCCCAGGAATCAACTGCAGGCTGATTCAAAATGCTAGGAAGGCAGGTTTGTGGATCAGCAACAATTTGTCTCTATTTAAAATATTAATAGTTTGCTCATTATGAATTTTTTTATGAGTTTTGATTTAGAAACAATTGCATTGAAGATGACTTATCTTGATCACAGAGTATTTGGTGCCCCTCCAATTTTGTGCTCCAGAGTGAGCGCCTCACCTGCTTCACCCTACCTGTGGCTCTAACGACGGTTCCCAGTTTGGTTGCTGGTTTTTCAGAAGAGAAGGTCTCCAGCAGCAACCAAAGGCCAACTACATTTTTACCCTCTTCTAACCTAAAACACATTCTATCTGAGCCCAGTGGCTAAGTCACCTTTATTGTCAGTGACTCAGGCTAAATTTGCAAAGGGCATATCAAAGCATATACTTGGGTAGATATACAATTCAAACAAATCAAATTTAATTAAAACAGCATTTATAGAGTGTCTTGTATGTAAGACACAGGAGTGGGATCTTTGGGCAAGAGGGAGGACATGCAAGGTTATACTAGGACAGAGTCGGTACTGTCACAATCACTATACCCTTAACTCCAAGACACCCATATATTCATATTGTGATGGGGAAAATTTCTATAATTATAGAAAAATTCCTATATATTTATGGTGTCTTACCCTTTGCCTTCCACCAAGCCTAGCCTTTCTTTGAAAGCCCATTTATTCACTCCTGAGTTCATATGTAATGTGTCTGATATAAAAATAAAACAAAGCAAAATAAGGGTTCCTCAACAAGCCTTTGTGGAGCACCAAACAATTTTCAGGCATAGTTCTGGACACAGGATACCTTACTGGAGATCATATAGCTCAGTCAAGTGAGGGATACAAACAAATCAGTATAAAATACAACATAGTCTGGTAAGTGTTTTGAAGGAGGAGAAAGCAGGTTGAAAGCTCAGAGTGGGCATTTAACCCAAATTTGTGCGTGGATGTCAGGAAAAGTTTCCTACAGAAAATGATGTCCCAAACCTGAAAAATAAGTAGGGGTTGATCACTGGTGTAATGCTGGCAGGGAAACTGAATGAAAAACTCAATTAAAAATGGCAACCAGTAAATACCAACACCAAGATAATAGTGTGGTAGAATTATGGCACAAAGATACGAAGGCAGCCATCACAATGCCATAAAGTTACCTGAATGAGCAATTACTAACACATTAGAAAATTTTTATAAAAAAGAAAGTCTCGGAGCTCCTGAGTCTTAATTTCAGGCTCATGAGTTCAAGCCCCATGTTGGACATCGAGCCTACTTAAAAAATAAATAAATAAAAATACATAAAATGAAACCGAAAGTTTCAGCAAAGAAACAGAATATATGAAAAGGAATCAGATGGAAATTTTTGAATTGAAAAAATGTAATAACCAAAGCATTTTAAAATTCAGTGACTAGACTCAACATCATGATGGAGAAGGAAGGGAGAAAAATCACCAAACCTAAAGAAAGAACCACAGAAATTACCCCATCTGCCCAACAGAAAGAGTAGACTGGGGGAGGGGAAGGCTTGGGGATCTGTGGCATCAAATAAAATATCCCACCATGTATGCCATTTGAGCCTCAAACAGAGAGGACATTAAGGGTGGGAATGAAGAAATGTTTGAAGAAATGATGGCTGGAAAATGTTCAAGTTTAGGAGAAGACCAAAACTGACAGTGCAGATAGCTGAGTTAACTCCAAACATGATAAACTCAAAGAAATCCAAAACAAGACATCATAGTCAAATTTCTGAAAATTAAAGATTATATATAATATATATTATATATATTATATATACATACAGAATATTAAAAGAAGTGAAAGAGAAATGGCACTTTACATATACATGGAAACAATTCCACTGGTTGTAGATTTCTCATGAAAAATTATGGAGGCCAGAAGGAAGTGGCACAATATTTTCCCAGAGCTAAAAGAAAATAAGCAAGCCCACAGAATCCTTCTCCCAACCAAAGGATCCTTCTGAAACAAAGGGTTAATCAAGACATTCTCAGATGGGGGATAAGAAATAGAATTTGCCACCAACATCTCTACTCTGAAAGAGAAGCTAAAGGAAGCCACTGAATAGGAAAGGAAATGATGAAAGAAGGAATCTTGAAATATGAGGAAGAAAGAGCACAGTAAGCAAAAACATGCGTCATGAATGTACTACTTTTCCTGTAGAGTTTTCTAAATGATGTTGGAAGAGGGAAGCAGAAATTATACCTGTCTGATGAGGTTCCAAAGGTATATAGAATAAATATCCAAGATTATTATATTTTAAATGGAGGAAGGTAAAGAAACTTAAAAAATAAAGTTTTCAAGCTTTACTTAAACCAATAAAATGACAAGATCAGCAGGCTGTTGAGCTAAAAAGGTGGGTTTGGATGTTGGGATTGGAGGTTACCCGGGCCAAGGTGGTACCTGACTTCTTCCTCCATCCCCCACTGAGAGAACAATCGGTTCCAAAAGGAAAACCACAGGAATGTTTTCTCTTTCCCGGATTCCCCAGGTTCATTTAACGATGCCCATCCCTCATGTCAGAATGCCAACTGTTTTTTTCCAAGGAACTTCATTGCTTTAACTGTGAACATAGTTTGAGGTCAATTACATTAGTAAAGTTAATCAGTTCCAGGCTGGAAGTTCTGAGTTGCCAAATCTATACAAATCGTAACTCAAAAAAAGTTCAAAGCTCACAAAGGAGGGAGGGCACACCTGAATGCCAGCTCCTCCACAGAAGGCTGCAACACAATAACAATAATAACGGCTATGATGGTGATAGTAATAATCCTCATATTTATATTGTTCCTTATGGTTCTTCAAATACCTTCAAATGCATTACCTCAGGAATACTGCATCACCACTCACCCATAATATTAGATTTTAGGAGAGATACAGTCAACAGACTGTAAAGACTTACAGTTTCTAAACCCACCTGATCCTAGTTCCTGAGCTCATGTTGAATAGAGGGACTGATTTTCATCTACAGGCAAAAGGCAAATCAAATGCTTCAAAACCATATTCACTGAACATGCTTGCTAGAACATGATGCTCATTAGGTCCCATGCCGAAAAGTTATCATTGTTTGCTCCATGGCAACTGCTCATTTTGCTATTTTTAATATTTTTACATTTGTTTACTTTCTACTTTTCTAGATAGATCTCCCATTCCTCCCATTTACACATTCCCATACTAAGCTGCAGCCAGGCTGTTAGTTCCTTTGAGCTGTTCCTCCTTTCTATTTATACTGCCCTTGTCTAGATACCTAGATATCTGTATCATCTATATCTATATAATAGATATGTAGGTCTATATAATATATAATAAATAATATCTATTATTATATTTGATAATATATATTATATCATAGACATCTAGGTCTACATACTATACTATATATGTATTATATATAACATACCTATTATATGTATTATAGATTATATATCTATGTTAATATATTTATTATTATATATTAATATATAATGGAATACTATATAATCTATTATATATTCTGTAGACCTAGATATGTATTATATAACATAATAATATATATCTATACATACCTATATAGATATATATCTATAATGTAATACATTTATACATAGTGAGAGATTGATTGATTGATGACAGGTGATCACCAACCTTAGAATTCTTCCCCTGCAATCCCAAGCTGTATAGAAAAAAGCGTATGATTGTTGTCAACCTAGTCACTCCTTCCATGAGTACACTGCCCAAGCTCAAAACACTGGTCTATGGGAAGGCTACAAGGACACTTGAAGGTCAGCTATTTGACTATTCAAGGAGACCGACCGTTCAAGGCAGTCTCAAATCTTCGGTATTACCTTCCCACAAGTGTTGGCAGATGCTACTGACTTCATAGTCCATGGGCCAAAGATTATCACAGTTTTCAAACAGAAATACATACACACAGAGAAACCCTAAAATCCCTTGTTTTTGTTTTTGTTTTTTAAGATTTTATTTATTTATTCATAAGAGACACAGAGAGAGGGAGAGACATAGCCAGAGGGAGAAGCAGGCTCCCCACGGGGAGCCCAATGCGGGACTAATCCCAGGATCATGACCTGAGCCAAAGGCAGACACTCAAAACTGAGCCACCCAGGTGCCCCTCACTTTCCTCCCGTCTTCAGGTCCTCAGATGACCCAGCTGAGGCATGTTTTTCTCATTGACCATCTCCTCTGGGTTTGTATATGACCAGGGAAAAGCAAATTTTCTGTAAATAACCAGGTAGTAAACATATGAGACTTTGAGGGCCACACATTCCCATCACTACTACTCACTCTCAGAACATGCAAGTGGCCATAAGCAATATGTGAATAAGTCAGTGGTGCTGTGTTCCAATAAAGCTTTATGGGCAGTAAAATTTGAATTGCATATAATTTTTGTGTCTGAAAAATAGTTTTTTGGGACACCTGGATGGCCCAGTGGTTGAGTCTACCTTCGGCTCAGGGCATGATCTCAGGGTCCTGGGATCGAGTACAGTATCCGGCTCCCCGAGGGGAGCCTGCCTCTCCCTCTGCCTATGTCTCTGCCTCGTTTTCTCTCTTTCTCTCATGAATAAATATGTAAAATCTTTAAAAAATAGTTTTTTTCCCCCAACCTTTTATAAATTATAAGACCATTCATTTGAAAAGCTCCTAGTTCTTCAAAAATCAGCAGCAGGACAACTTGGTTCAGCAGTTCTATTTTGCTGACTTCTGCCATAACCATACATCGGACTGTTTACATGTAGAAAAAATAATGAATTAAAAAAGTACAGCCTTATGGGCTGAATGTTTGTGTTCCTCTCAAAATTCCTGTCGAAACTCCTTCTACCCTGCGAGGATATGGAGGCGGGGCCTTCAGCCTGTGATTAGATGTTGTGAGCACAGTCCTCAGGAATGGGAGCAGTGAACTTATAAAAAGGATAGAATGTAAGTCAAATTATAGATTCAGAATGCACTCCCTTTTCCAGAAAGTAGCCTTATCATTTTTTTTTTCTCCTAGAAAGAGACCCACTATCCTCTCTCTCTCTTCACCAAGGCTGCCTGTATGCCTTGCCTCATCTTTGTCAGCCTCACAAAGGTGCCAAACCCATGTCAAAAAACGGGCTTCCTGGGAGGAGAAGGGAGAAAAAATAATGTTAATATTTACCCTTGAGTGGTTTCCTTTTTTCTTGTCACATGTATAATAGTTAAAATATGTATCAAAACCAACCTCCAACAAAGCACTGTTGGATCTGGTAAACTAAGGCCACAGATGGATGGTGGGGGCAGGGGCAGGGGCCAGGTTCTCCTGGGACTTTGAGCAGCAAAAGCCTAGACACAGGGGCCGTCTTTCCCATCATGAGGGAGAAGAATCCATGAGATATTGAAGCAAACTCTCAGGGAAGTAGAGCAGAATGATAGACTCTGATGTGGATTCTTGAGGACATTACCTGGATAGCAAACTCCTGCTGTGCTGAAACCAGACTGATTTTTTAATGATTGTTTATATAAGCCAATGAAATTCTCTTATCTCGATTGACCTTATTACAATTGCCTTTTCTCCATAACCAGTTTTCTGCCCGCCGTTTCCGCCCTTCAACACCTTTATAAATGTTATTACAAACAAAAAAGAAAGGAAAACCTCCAGCACTGTGCTAGCCCAAGGAAAGCCAAACTGACTTTTTTTTTTTTTTTAAGTGACAGTCAATAAGTTTTATTTTGAAAATTACACCAGGAGACCACAGAAAAAGTAGCCATAGACTGTATTCTTTTATCCAGAGCTAAGTTTACAATTCCGGATGCTACCTGGGTATGTGGAATGTTGATGGAAAGAAAACATAAATTATGATGATTTCAGAGAAGTACTTTGCGGAACATCTTGGAGAGCTCCCTAATTCACTTGGCTCTTGACCAAACGGTAGGCTTAAAATGAACTTCCATTACCATCTTGGCTGAGATATTTTGCGTGACTACAAAATACCTTCATAATGATAAGATGAGTTCCAGAAGGTAACATTTAGTGACCTCTCCACATGCAAAATTGGAATTAACATAGACGACTGGCAGGACTCTGTGTTTAATGTGGCCTTCCACAATGAATTATCTTAGAAGAAGATGTAGCTCATGCTCAATGGTTCTTATTATTATTAGAAAAACCCTTACAGCCTAAGTGAATCTCTCTGATAATCTACAAAACAATTTATTAGAGCCTACAATATATTGATTAATGTAACTGCAATTGTTTTAACAAGGCTTACTTACCACGAAGCAGTCGGATCTGATGGTTAGAGCATACATTCTGTGTTCGTTGCTGCTGTTACTTTTATTTTCCTGGGCATAGATGCATACTCGGTAACCCACTGATGAATACTTCGTTCCTGGTGGTCCTTCTCAACTTTCTTTCCAAGTGAAGAAAACATATTTGCATGCATGTAAGACCGACATTAATATAGAAGCAACTTTGGATTTTCTTGCTCCAGTTCCCATTTTGGACCTCAGGTAAAGTGGGTGAGATCAATCCCATTCCTCATTCCACATCACACAATTATTATTGGTTCTTTCAAATCCCTTCCTTGTTTCATTCCTTCCCTGCATTCATATGCATTGCTTCAATTCTTCACCAGTTCCAATAGGCAATTTTTCTAATGCGTTTAATGCACATCTTTTGCTTGTATGTACACCTGCATGAATATTTCAAGTGCATGTATTGTTAACTTTTATCATAAAAGATTTCAAATGCATTCAGAGAGAACAGTGTAATGAACCCCTATGTATCTATCACCACCTACAACAATGATCAAATTACGATCATTCTTATATTAGATACACTCCTACTGAATTTACCCTGCTATTAGCTTATTTTAAAGCAAATCCCATACATAATTTTATCCATAAATACCATAGTATGTATCTCTGAAAGATAAGGACTCTTATTAAAGACATAGCCATAATATCATTATCACATCAATATTAATACCATAAAATATCCTGTCAGTGTTGAAATTTTTCTGGTAGTCAAATATATATATTTACAGTTGGTTTTTCCTAATCAAAATCCAAACAAGGCCCACACAGTATATTTTGATAAGTTCCTTAATTCTCTTTAAATCGAGAATTTCTCCTCTTTTTATTCCCTCTTGGAATTAATGTCTTGAAGAAACTGGATTATTTATCCAAGGATTTTATAGTTTGCTTCTCCATTATGTCAGTGAACATATTCCTCTGTTCAGAGGTTCGATTTCTTTTGGCAACAAAAATGTAAAGGTGCTATTTAATATTCTCATTGGGAAGTACCCAATTAATAGTGGTATCTCTTTTTAATATATTAGTGATGACTGATGACCTATTGCCTATTCTCATGACTTCATTAAGGACATGTAAAATGCCAATATTGAAATTCTAGTTGCCCTTTCCTTTATTAGATGGATGTGTCTACAAAAAGAAGCATTTCTTGATAAGTAAATTGGGTTACTCTGGGAGATGTTGTTTCAACAGAAAAGGCAGGTTAGATGCCTGATGTTTCATGTCCCTATGTTTAGAATAATAAATGGGCTCCCTAATATTCTCTAAAGCAAGTCAATGAGTTGTAAAGTATCATTATGAATCCATGGGGTCCTAACATATGTAATATATTTCAGTTTATCACATTTGTTATTCATATTGACATTCAATACGGCCCCTTGATTTGACTTCCAAGTACTATCTAATATTTTTCTTTTTTTTTTTTTTTGTAATTTAGTTTAAAAGAATTGGGAGGGGGCCAGCTTTGTTGTGTTGCTTTATGTGCTATGGTTCACATACTATATATTTCACCTAAATAAGATGTACAATTAAATGGGGTTTATATTTACAGACTTGTGGAACCACCACCATGATCTAATTTGGGAACATTTTTGTCAGGTCAGAAAGAAAGTCTACACAATCAGTCTATCTCTCCGCTTTCTTCCCCCAACAACCATCTGGATCTACCGATCTCTTTTCTAGCTCTAAAAGTTTGCTGATTCTTAGACATTTCATAAACAGGGAATCAGATAACATGTAGTCTTCTGTGACCAACTGCTCTCACTTAACATATTTTTAAAATTCCTCTGTTTAGCATGTACCAATGCTTCATTCCTTTTTATCGCCAAATGATATTCAGTTATATGAATGTATCACATTTTAGTCATCTATTCGTCAGCTGATGGGTTGTTTCAACTTTTGGCTATTATGGATGATGTTGCTATGATTTTTCATGTAAGATGTTTTTATGATAACACATGTTTTTACTTCTCTCGTATATATATGTAGGAATGGAATTGCTGAACATTGCCAGACTGTTTTCCAAAGCGACTGCACTATTTTACATCTCTACCAGCTGTGTTTGAGGGTTCCAGTTTTTCAACATCTTCACCAACACTTGTGATTATCTCTTTGATTACAGCCATCCTAATGCATATGAAGCAGTATTTGTGATTTTGTGGTTTTCAAGGTCATATATCTTTATTTATGTATTTCAGTTAATGAACATTTACTGATTAACTTTCAGATACCAGTTGCTGCCCCATGACCGCACACTCTTGGCAAACTGGAAATAGGAGACCCTTCTACTATTCTTGCAACACAGTCATACTTCTTGATATTTTTATGTTATCATAAAAGAGAAATAAAGTCATCTTTGTTTTAAAATCTGAGTTTTGATTACTTGGCAATCTTGGAAATGTTTCATACTTCCATATATATGTAGCTATTTAATAAGGTATTAACTCTAGCAATTCTTATAATTTAAAAGACACTTATATCAGGTAGTAAAGATACAACATTAAAAAGTTCAATTAGGTCTGAGGTTTTATAGACCATGAATTAATGGCATCAGGGGCCCCACAAAGCTAATTAATTTGCTTAAGATAGTTAAACAAGAATATGGTCAAGTCAGAACTACTTTTAAAATGATTAAAGATGCCAATGTGGCAGGTCAATGTGATTATATAACCAATTTACCCAGAATGCAATGGTTAGGATGTGGTCTTGGTCTTGCCTTACATAACCAGGCTTGGAAACAAGGAGCAGACAAATAAGTAAGCAACGGTACTAGTACAAGGTCAACAACAAAGGCACAATGGGCACTGGCACTGCTGAATTTTTTCTTTAAGATTTTATTTGTTTATTCATGAGAGACGCAGAGAGACATAGGCAGAGGGAGAAGCAAGCTCCCCATGGGGACCCTGATGCAGGACTCAATCCCAGAATCCCAGGATCCCAGGATCCCACCACCTGAGCCAAAGGCAGACGCTCAACCACTGAGCCACCAGGCTGCTGAATTTTTATTTAAAGGCACTGGTTTTATTGGTTAATATTTTTTTTTAGCAATTATTTTGAGCCAGAATCTGTGCTATACATTTTTAACATGTTGTCTCCTGTCATTGTTACAACCACCATATTATGGAGGGACTAGCCCCATTTTACAGATTTGAAGACTATTGAAACATAGAGGAATTTCGTGATTTTTTTCCCAAAACGTCCCACAGCTAACACAGGAAAGATCTAAATTTAGAACTAGAATCTCCATTTGTCCTTCCTTGAGCTTGACCTTTCCTCCCCATGGCCAAGTACGGAGCACCCAGGTAGTGTCTGGGGACCCCCTTTCCCACTGGCAGTTGGGACAATAATGTGCTTAAGCAAAGCATCCCCAAATCACTGTATTTATATGAGAAAGACTACCAGGCTTAGCAGCATGGAGTGTAAAAGATAAAATCTGCTGTCTGTCTAGAACTGGTTTTCTTGCCTTTGGACTAGAATGTTTCTCACTATTGGTGCTAAGAACTTTGTATAAGAAATTGCCTTTAGGCATCTACTTTGTGTACTTCTCTTTTAGAGTAAATGAAAGCTCAGGGGGGAAGCAAAACCCACAAATCCCCCTGAGTGTGAACTTAAGTGTCTGTACCATTACTGGGATGGATACCTGGTTCTGTCCAACTCCTTTCCAACCTTCTTAATCCAGACATAAAGTCAACCCACACAAATGATTGAAATATACTTAAGTATGAGGGTGCCTGGGTGGCTCAGGCAGTTAGGCATCTGCCTTTGGCCCAGGTCATGATCCCAGGGTCCTGGGATGGAGCCCTGAGTCCTGCTCCCTGCTCAGCGGGGAGTCTGCTTCTCCCTCTGTCTCTGCCCTTCCCCCTGTTTGTTCTTTCTTTCTCTCCCCCTCTCTCTCTCTCAAACAAATAAAATCTTAAAGAAAAAAGAAATATAAACAAGTATGATAATACATGGCTTCTTTGTTCTCAGTTTCCTCCCTATAAAGGAGGGATAACACTCACCCAGCTGTCGAAATCTTAGCAAGGTTAAATGATACAATGTAAGCAATTAACTTATCAGCCAAGCAGCTTCCCTGATCCTGAAATAAATGCTCTGCATTCCATTGAAGCCACTTATTCACACGTTAACAGATATTCACTGAGCGCCTACAGCTAAGCAGACTGCAATTCTTGGGCCCAGTGAATGGAGCCAGGGCAGAGAATTGAAAGACTTGTATTTCACTTCCCTTCCCCCTTACCTGGGCAGAGAAGGTTAGCTAAAGAGCATTCTTAGGTTTTACCAAATAAAAGAACATGTGATACCTGAAAACTACAGCTTGGGAGGCGGGATAGGGTGCAGAGTGCTCACAGGGAGCTGGGAGGCCGTGTGCACGTTGCTGAGCCTTTCCACCCCATAGTCACATTCCTCAACTGTAAAATGGGAATTAAAAAGTAATTGGGTTGTAATGTGGATTAGCTGAAGTAATATATCCAAAGCACCATCCTAAGGAATAGTGAGTGACACAAAAGTAATTTATGCGATCAATGTTACCTGCTACAGCTTTTGCTTGGGTTCCAGACCCAGCTCTGCATTTTTGCGATATGTGATCTTAAGCAAGTGACTCCTCTTTTTGGAGCCTCAGCAACCCCAGCGAAAAAACATATCGATTCACTTGAAATAGTACTTTCTAAGAAATTACTCTTTGCCAGAAATTCATCTAAACTCTGGAGATAAAAAAGTAAGAGACGGGGACAAACCATAAGGGATTCTTAATCATAGGGAACAAACTGAGAGTCGCTGGAGGGGAGGGGTGTGGGGGTAACTGGGGGTGATGGGGCTGAGCACTGGGTATTATGTAAGACTAAGTCACTGACCTCTACCTCTGAAATCAATCATATGTGATATGTTAATTAATTGAATTAAAAATTTAAAAATAAATAAATGAAGGGTTTGGAGAAAAAAATAAACGAGTTAAAATTAAGTAACAACAAAAAAAGTAAGATATACATGACCCCTAACCTCAGAAGCTTGCACCTTAGTGGAAATAGGAAGACATAATACCCAATAAGCTCATAAACAACAAAGTATTGTCTTATCATGGAATGTGTGTACACGCCATAACAATGAACACAGCAGATGTAAAAGGGGATGACTTTCCATAGGGAAGATCCCTCCCTAAACCCAAGAAATCGGTATGGATGATGATGCCAGTCATGCAAAATCTGGGCAAAGACCATTTCACCCAGAGGGAACAGCAGATGCAAAGCAAAGGCAGGCAGGTATTTGGAAGAGAAAGTCAGTGTGCAAAGCAAGTTTAAATTTTCCTCATTTTTCTTCCATTTTTAAAAATGTTCACATTTTAATGTGGGAAACTGTATCTCCCTCATAGTAGTTTTTGAAGATAAAGTGAGGGAACATAAAGAAAACACCCAGCATGGTATTTTGGATAGAGCAACCTCTCAGTACATGGTTGTTCCTGTCCTTTATCTGGGGCCCATGTGAACAACACATCCTCCAACACATCCTCCAACTCAGAAACCTAACACACATACAACTTACAGAGAGCAGGCTGTGTGATGTGCTTTTTATTTTGTGAGTACCACTTATTAACATGCTGGACAGAGACTAAATGACTGAAATCTCTCTGTGATTTGTCTTTCTAATCCCGTTCTGATTTAAAGGTTTAATTCCCGACCCTGTCATCATCTAGTTTTTAAAGCGTCATGCTTAAACTGGCACAAAGTCAAGAAATGCTTCTAAAAAAATGAATGGGTACCAGAGATAATAAAATTAGATGTCAGTGCATTAAACCTTTTTCTCTCCATGACTGGTCATCACAAAATATCATAAAATCTGTCATAATAAAGGGCAATACCTTATAAATGAGCTGATGGGGCATAAAAGGATGTAGATGATTTATATTCTATCAGCCAATGAAATGAGCAAGTTGTTCCTTTGATGACACCCAACTTTTTATTGTTTATGAATAGGTGAGTGTAACACAGATAGAAATAATGGCGGGGGTGGGAGGGGAGACTAAATAAGAATGAATTAACTATATAAGTAATTATTTCAAATTGTTCCATAATTTAGGAAAAATTAATACTTTTATCTGTTGGGGTTCCAAAAAATCATCCTCTATTATTCTCATTAATCTCCATGCATTTCAATGCCTCTTAAAAGTTATCATATATTGGAATGCCTAGGTGGCTCAATGTGTTAAGTGTCCGCCTTTGGCTCAGGTCATGATCTCAGGGTCCTGGAATTGAGCCCTGCATCCGGTTCCCTGCTCAGTGGAGAGTCGGCTTCTCCCTCTCCTTTGCTTGTGCTCTCATTTCTTCTTTCTCTCTTGCAAATAAATAAATAAATAATCTTTTTTAAAAAGTTACCATACTGAGCACTCCAAATTACAGCATCAGTTTTTAAATGCCCAATCACAGGTGATAAAATTCTGTTAATGCTTTGATTATGATTAAGGCTGATAATTGCAGCAGCAACCATTTACTAAGCAGTAACTGTGCCTGAAGTCTTATGTAAAGCCTTCATATTTGTGACACAGAGGGCAGTGATCACCCAATATTTGATTTCCTGCATGGCCAGCTCCCCTATAATTATGCAAAGCCACATGACTACTTCTGATCAAAGGCTGGGGTGTGGGTCCCATTCAGATGAGGCAAATCAAAATATGCAATTCTCCAACTGTCTCCTCCTCGACTACAGGGCAGATTATCCTTAAACTGTTAGATCTTCCATTAGCCTAAATCCATGAGTTACCATATAGAGCAGAAAACTTACAAACTGCACTGGGCGTGAGGCATGGTGACAAAAGTCTTTGTAGTCTTAAGCCACCGAGGTTTGGAAGTTGAGTTATTACTGAATCATAAACCAACCTGTTCTGGCTAATATAACAGTATCATCTCATTCAATTCCTCCACACACCCATGAGGAAGGTACTGTGATAATCTCTCACAGATGAAGAAAGTGAGGCACAAACAATAATTCACTCAGGCGTAAACGACTATTTGGAGAAGCTCAGGACCAGCAACCAAACCTGGGATTATAGAAACTCAGTTCCTTGCAAAGTAATTAAAGAACCAAATATTTGGTTCGAAATGATTCATGATTTCGAATCCATGATTCAAATTCTGTCTCCATGTCAGAATGACATTTGTCAGACAGAAAATAAAGATAATACTAACATATGTCTACTAGGTTGGTTGTGAGGTTCAAGGAAGTTGAAATGTGTTACATGCTTAGAATTGGGCCTGGCACATAAGGCTTATTTATTACTATACTATACCTATATTTATTACTATTACTATACCTTATTTATTACTATACTATATTTACTATGTCTATCAAAGAGGGAAAAAAATCAATTTATAAAAAAATATTCTTTTGTACTGGGAGCCCAAATCTCCTTCATTTTACAAATCAGGAAACTGAAGCCCAAGAGGTTGACTAACTTGTTAAAGGTCACAAAACAGAAGAAAGTCCAGATCTCCTTTCTTTATAGCCCAGTGGGTTTCCATGTCACTTTGCTGATTCTAGTTCTAATGAGGTCAAGTTGGGAAGAAGACAGGGAAGAGAGGTCTTCGTCACTTTTTGTTACAGATGCTTGGTTTCTTCCCCCTTGCTCATCATCTTGAATAACACAGTTCTTATTAAATACCACCAGTAGGTTGAAAGCTTCACTCAGTCTAATAAAGGAACAAACTGCTGCTGGCCTGATGACAATACTTCTCGGTCTCCAGTGTGGCATCTGTGACATCTGGTCACTTGGTTCCATGTGTTAAGATGGTGATCAGGCTTAGCATCCCAAACAAATAATTCCATCTTCTTAATAAAAAGAAAATAATGTAAAAAGAAGGAAGGAAGAAAGGAAGGATAAAAAGAAAGAAAAAGAAACCAAGGAAGAAAAAGAAAAGAAAGAGAGGGAAAGGAGAAAATGCAGAAAACTCTGTTGCTTTTCCAGAGTGACAATGCACTTTCTCATCTGATGCTAGAAGACACATCTCTAGCCACAGCTGTTGAATTGCTGTTGTGGGCATCTGAATACTTCAAAAATACATTAAACCTTCACTACACCTGTAGTTAGAAAAGTGATATAAATTAGACAGAAATTTCTGTTGCAAATACTGTGATGCCTGGGAGTTGCCTGCTTTTATTTTTTTCCTTTCCTGGGATTAGCTGCTCAACAGATTGCAAAGGATTTTACTTAGTAATAGGTGTTTTACTTTTTTTTTTTTTTTCAAAATTAGTCTACCACCTGTTTTGTCAATTTCATATCCTGTTTCTCCATGCCTGGGAGTCTTCCCTAAAACCCTTCTCACACACTTGCTGTTTAGATTCCTGTAAACAAAGAGACAGCTATTTGACACCAGAAATGATGGAAACTGAGCTGAACCCCATCCAATCTCTGTTTTCCTTTTTCCAGCTGCTCCCCCAGATGGCATACACCACTAGTGAAGTTGACATTTTGGGGGAAAAAACTTTATTCCAAAATTATACTAACATCTCCATGGGAAGGTCTGGTTTATACTAGGGCCTATTTGGGGAAGATACTTGAAAAATGATGGAAAAGTTCAAAATAAACTCACATAAGACATGAGCCTCATAAAATAAGTCAAAATGGCAGTTAATCATATATTTAACATAACTTTTGACTTTTCTCTGAGTGTCTTGTTATCATATCCAGACTAAGAATGCCTTGATTCAAATAGGTCGATCCATACATAGACAAATTATTCATGGATTCCCCAACTAGTTTCTGCAGATATGAAAGTAAGGCAGACCTGGTCTGATCCTGTGAAGCTTTCACGCAAGAAGAAGAGAGACTGACAAGTCAGGAAACTGTCAAGAGGGCTCAAAAAATGGTAAATACGAAGGCGGAAATAAAATAGGGCAGTTGGTTGGGGGAGATGGGGTATTTGGGGGATGGGCATTAAGGAGGGCACTTGATGGCAGGAACACTGGGTGTTATATACAACTGATGAATCACTAAATTCTACCTTTGAAACTAATAATACATAGTCTGTTAATCAAATTGAATTTAAATAATAAATAAGTAAAAGAGGACGGAGTAAGAAAGCCTAACTAGGGATGTTGTAGAAGGTCTAGAGAAAGCCTCTGTAAAGAGGAATGTTTATAAGAAAATAAAGACCAACACAAGCCCTGGGAAGGTTCAAGAATTAGTATTTAAACTTTGATAAACAGTACAGGCCCCGGATTCAGGGAGGTAGAGTAAAATGAATCGGAATCAGTTGGTAGCTATAGCTGCGATACTAATTATACTACTATACTTACTATACTATACTTCTTCATTACTATATTTTATGCTTCTTATTTTACTTACAAAAAGCTCTTCATCTCTGCTAATTTAGCAGGAAGTAACAAGCTCAAGTTAGAATTCAGATTCTGGTTGTTTATAGAACTGTGGTTTATTTGCTAGACGTTATATTCTAAACTATTTGTTTATTCATTAACTCGTTCAGCGAACATTTCTTGGTTTACATTCTGTACCAGATCCTATAGCAGTTTTTCTTGTAGTGGTGTGTTTCGACACTTATGCGTGTTTTAAAACGAAGATTCTGGACTTGCAGAGGACTAAGGGGCCCAAGTCTCTTTACATGGAACTTGGGGATGGCATCTTTGAAAAAGATCCCCATCCTGGGTGGTTCTTCCTCACAAAGAAGTCTGGGAGCTTCTGTGCCATAACACGTGCTTTCTATTCATTTGAGAAAAAGGAAAATCTATGAATAGTTATTTGCATCTTGTGACTAGATTGTTCAAAAGTGCGGAGTAGATCCCTAGGCTAAGTCACTAAACATGTCAGTCAATGCTGAAAATAAAAACATAAATCATTTATAAATTAAGAAAAAAAACGTGAAGCATAGACCGCATGTTGAACTGCAGATGGGGCTACATTTGGGTCCAATCATATCTCAACCACCAAGTCATCCGTGGTGGAGAAAGTGGCTCCTGAAACTCAGTTTCCTCAACTTGAAAAACAGGGCAATAATGTTACCTAAGCGTTCAGATCTGATGGCTCAAATGAGATGATTCATCTTAACATCTGGCGGTAGTAAGCACTCAGTAAATGTTTGCTTTTCCTCTTCCAATTTTCTGGTATTCTTCCCTGTTGGGTTCATCAAGAAAGAGTGTGAAACAGGGCTATCAGAAAAAATAGAGCTGACAAAGATTATATGAAGGGATTAAGCTTTGAAAGTTAGAATATAAATAAGGAGGACAACTACTGATAATAAAAATAACTCTTAAATTCTCTTAGGAAATCACTAAATTATATAATCACTTGCCTAGATATATAACTCCTCAAATAGGAATCCCAAGTCATGGGATTCAGAATTTAGCCAAGTCAGTCATGCAGGATGAGTCTCTACCATTTGTCAAAGTGGCTCAAACTCTCCCCAAACTGGATGAAGACAATTTAACTGCAGTATTTTTTTTTTAAATCAACTTTAATTTAACATTCAAGAATTGATCAGGAACTCAGCACATTTTCCATCACCATCTTGATTGTTTCTCCAAGTATTGTATAAGCTTAAATGATCTGCACTTTGTAGTAGATAAATAAAATAGAATACATAAAAACAAAGGAAAAGTGGTCAGAGGTCAGATGAGAAACCAAGTCACATCAGAAACCCAAAATATATTAATTAACTTCTTAATCTCTCCATGTGACCATCTGGAAAGGAGATTTGTCTAACTCCATCCAAAATCATGGTGTTTCTTCACCCATGGTGCTGACAGACTAGCAGGTGAGCACCTGTGAGCACACCTATCCCTGTCCCATCCACATCAGACAAGACCTTTTCCATTTTAAAGCTGATACCTTTCAAATCTGTCCTTTATTAAACTCATACATGACCATGTCATTTCCTGGCTTAATGCCATTCCACAATGAGCACAACTCATCAATGGGGGTGGGCAGAAACTCAAGAGGGCTGGTGGAAATAAGCCAGAACTCTCAAAGGCTCTGCTTCAAACTGGCCCTGTTACTTCCACGAGCATTCTTTTGGCCAAAGAAAGTCACATGACTAGGCCCAGTATGAACTGGGAAGGAGAGAGCACTCCTCCCCTGCAGCCTAATTAGAGGCCACCTTAGAAGATGTTTCATGCCAATCGAGGTACTGACACTTCACAAGGATCTTGGCCTTGGCGCAGCAATACCTGAAGCTATAAAATTCCCGAGTTGACTTTGACTCTCATACAATGGGGACATCGAATGGCAGAGCAGGGTAATCCCAGAAAAGAGGCTGAAGTAGAATGTCAAACCAGCTGTCAGCCTGGAGAAAAGGTAGAATGTTGGGGGTCCTGCAGCCAGTAGGGGATCAAGTCAGTCAAGACATCCACAGAATGCCATTGGGAACATTATCCAAAAGTTCAGGATGTCACGTGCTTAAGACTTCAGCATCAGGGCAGCCCTAGTGGTGCAATGGTTTGGCACCACCTGCAGCCTGGGGTGTGATCCTGAGACCCGGGATCGAGTCCCACGTCAGGCTCCATGCATGGAGCCTGCTTCTCCCTCTGCCTGTGTCTCTGCCTCTCTCTCTCTATGTCTATGAATAAATAAATACAATCTTTAAAAAATAAAATAAAATAAAACCTTTAAAAAAAAAAGACTTCAGCATCAGAGGGGCACCTGGGTGGCTCAGTGAGTTAAGTGACTGACTCTTGATTTCGGCTTGGGTCATGATCTCAGGGTCATGAGATTAAGCCCCACATGAGGCTCCAAACTCAGTGGGGAATCTGCTTGAGATTCTCTTTCTCTCTTCTTCTCCCCCTCCCCATACTCTCTCTCTTTTTCTCAAATAAATAAATCTTAAAAAAAAGTCTAGAATATACAATAGTCAGAGGATATCGGTGTTCAAAGATCACAGGCACCCACAAATGACAGATATCTATGACTCTGCAAACTGCCTACCACCATAATGCTTATACCTGGGGACGTACTGATAGAGCCTGTGATCTTCAACATAACAACATGTTTCTTTTGAGATGCCATTCTGCCTTCATATATTCCTACCCCTGGGAGATAGGGAGAGCCCCTCGCATGGTCTGCAATGTGTACCAAGATCCGCTCTTGCTAACATTTGCAGCCATGGCTCTTTCCTGTCCATGTTTAGAGATGAGTGGTTACTTTCCTATAAGTCATGCTATTGCTCACCTTCTTATTGTAGAATTGCCTCACTGGCCCCACTATACTCAGCATATACTTTTTCTCCCTAAAGTTTATGTAGCTTTCAGGGTTCATGTCTTCTATGAAAGATAACCTCATGTCCTCAGGAAAGGCTAAGTGTTTTCCCTTCCTGAGTTTCCATAATACCATAAACATATTTCCATCACCTCCCTTCTAGGTTATTTTCTAATTGTGTGTGTGTCGGGAGAGGGGGTCCCAAGTAATCTGAGATCTTTGAGCGCAGGGGCTATATATTTAGAAAATTTTTTAAATCCCCAGAACCTAGCACAGTGTTTGGCATACAGTGCCACCCAATAAATACTACTGACTGAACACAAACTATTTCAGACTTCAATACTGCTTCTGAACCATAGTTTTACAACCTCAGGCTTGGAAAGAATAATATAGGTAATACAGTTGAAGCCCCTCATTCTGTAGGTGAATAATATGTGGCCAGAGAGTGACTTACCCAAGGTCACATAAATAAATAGGATTGAGCTTCTGCATGGCTCCAAGGAAATAGCTAAAAACTTATTAAATATCTATCATGTGATCCAACCAGGCTGGATATGGGCAAATTCTATTTGATCTGATTTTTACTTGTCAAGGAAGCAGATGGTCAGGTAAGTTAAATTGTTTCCTCAGTGAGACATGTCTGAAGCCAGGGTTCAAAATCTGCACTATCAAATCCAGCCTACTTTTCCAGTATACTTCTCCCAGCATCCTCCCTCACTGGTAAGAATTGAAATAATAAACTAATCAAATATATTTAACAAATGTCTACTATGTTTAAACAATGTGCTAATCATTTTAAAGGCATGATCTCAATGAGTCCTACAAGGGAGATAATATAATTATCCTCCTCTCACCCATGTGTAAACACAGACATAGGGGGTACAGAACTTGCCCAATATTTCATGTTTTCATGAAAAATGCTACATTTTAGTAAGATATGTTGTGCCCTCTTAACCTGGAATTAGCCCGAAGCTCTGCCATTTCCCAAAGAACTTTTATTTTCTCTCTCACTGCTGATCCTGTGACAACATCCCTTGATAATGAGGGTTCTGCGTATTTTCCTAATAAAAAATGATACAAGGTCATCAGGATGATAGTATACCATGCTCACATACCATCCTGTCCGAGGAAATATTAACTACATTCCTAGAATCTTCTAATGGGCACAATAATGACTGCATCGTCAGAAACCACCTCAAAGTATGTCAGAGGTGATCAAAACTACTGAGGATGTTACGAGAGAGCCCAGTGTCAGAGTGTCTCGCCCCTCTGAACTCAACAGCAGTGTAACAGAGCCCTGAGAACAAGGAGATGGCTAATTGCTTATTTTGTGAAAAATGCAGAAGGAGGTGAGCCTCACCTATCAAGCCTGTTGAAAAGGAAGATTCACAGGTGTAAGTACAGCTGCCTTCAAATATAGAACATCTTCCTACAGAAAAGATTATCCACACGACAGCAGTTGGATTGAGTAACAAAGACCATGGATTAAAGTGATTGCTGGAATAGAAGTCCACATGACCCAAAGACCCAAGTCCTTCTTTTTTTTTTCTTTTTAAGATTTATCTATTATTTGAGAGAGAGAGAAAAAAAAGAAACAGAGAGAGAGAGAGCACATGCACAAGTAGAGGGAAGGGGTTGAGGGAGATGGAATCTCCGGCAGACTTCTTGCCGACCTGATGGGTCTCGATCCCACCACCCTAAGATCACTACCTGAGCTGAAACTAAGAGTTGGTCGCTTAACCAACTGAGCCACCTCAGTGCCCCTAAGTCCTTCTTAATGAGAGTGGGGCCTCAACAATGAGTGCAGAGAGAGATGGAATCTAGCCCATGGTAGCTACAGTTAACGAATGAGGGCCCACTGGGCTGCCTCCCATCAACCACCCGTGAATTAGCTGCTGAAAAACAGGAAGGAGGAAGGTGTATGAGGCAAATGTCATACTTGCTGTTGATAAATTGTTATTAATAATAAACAACCAGGGTACCTGGCTGGCTAAGTCAGTATAGCATGTGACTCTTGATCTTGAGGTCATGAGTTCCCAACCCCACACTAGGGGTAGAGATTATTTAAAAACATAATAATAGACTATCTTTTATTAAATCCTTACAGTATGTCCAGCAATTTATGTACATGGATTTATTTCATGCCTACAACCATGAGGTAGGGTGTATTATCTTCTTTTATCTGGTTAAGTGGCAATTAAAACCAATTCTTGCTAACTTCAGCCTAAAAAGGCACTTACTGACATACTACTTTCTATCTCACAGAACTGAAGGTAAGGTTGGGTGACCAGTCTTTGGAAGGCTCACTCACTGGTAAAAGGATCAACAGTCTCTGCATTCTTCCTGCCACTGAAACAGCTCTGTTCAATTCATCTTCCTCAAATTCACCAGAGGATGACTCTTAGGGGTTTAGCCCAGATCCCATGCCTGCCTTGGAATAAGTAGGTTCTCAGTAGGTTCTCAAGTAGGTGATAAGTAGGTTCTCAGATCTCTTATTGCTATTGCTAGGAGGAGTTACCCCCCGACCCACCCCCGAGGTAGGGAAACAATCACCCAAACAACAGGGAGGAAATGAGGGAAAGACAAATAGAAGACATGCCCACTATATGAAAATAAGACAAGTCTCATATAAAGAAACGGAAGCAAAGGCATTATTTCATTTGGTCAACATCGCACAGGTTGTGGGCAGCCAGCATAGGAATTAAACTAATCTCTACTTGATTTTTCACATAATCCATAAATATATAGACTTTCCTCTAATACTGGCCGCATCCACAGCATTACTTTGTAGCACCTTGCATTTTACAAAGACGGCTCTGCAGATGTGTGCGTTTTCTCCCCTATGCTCTTCCTACCATGAGATTGACATTCCTTCAGCCAAGAGTCAGGGTGTGAGTTCCCTTCCCTGGAAATTGCTCAAGGGGTTGTTTACTGCTCTGATCAGCAGAGTGTGACAGATATGGAGCAATGTGACCTCTGAGGCTAGGCCATGGTGTGGACATGTGTCCATGTGTCCCCGGTCTCCCTCCCTCTCTGCTTGTCTCTCTTTCTCTTTTTCTGCCTCCCTCCTTCTCTCTTTCCCTGTGTGCCTACCCTCGTGATGCAGCCACGGCAACATGGGGAGGGATCCAGAATCCGTGGAGAGGTCATGTGTGAGCGTTTCAGCTGGATGCAGCACAGGCCACTAGATGCATGATGGGTGGGAGAGAGACAAACCAGGCCCGCTGAGCCTTGCACAAATCACAGATTCTTCAGTAAAACCCCTGTTGTCACTAAGGGACCGTGTGATTCAGCCATAGGAACTAGACCAGACGTGGTAGCTAGAAGTGTGGTGCTGCCACACCAAATGGAAACATGTAGAGATGCCTTCACCACAGGGCTTCAGGTAAGAGGCAGTGTAAAGCGTCGTGAAGAGGCTACTAGCAGGAGCCAGGCCTTACTTGCCAATGACAGCTTAGGGCAAAGTGAGATGTTAAATAAAATGAAGAAAATATTATTGGAAGCTGGAGAAAAAGGGACCTTCATTAGTGGCAGGAAATTTTGCATCGCCTGTAGTAATGTGGAAAACAGAAAAATGCTCCTAATGAGCTGGATGGTCCAGTTACAGAGATTTCTAGGCAGAGAGTTGCAAGCACCACCTGGCTTCCTCCTGTTGCCTGTAGGAAAATGTGAGATAAGCTAAAGAATAAAACATGAAGAAGTGTAAAGAAACCAGGAGTTTTTGAGTTCACAAATAACAACAAAACCATTTCTTATTTCCAGCCTCCTTAGCTGGCAAACAACGCTAAAATTAAGAAGTGGCTTCTGGGCAAAGATAAAATCCACGACAATGGCAGGAAACAAGGTCTAAAGATGAAGCTAAGAATGTAATTATAAAACCTTTTATTAAGACCTCAGAAGGTGCCTAAAATCAACAGGGGCCTCGAAAGCATGCCTTGGAGATTCTCTCCATGAAAGCAATAGGACTTCCAAGGATCAGCAAGGAGCGCTCCCCAGCAGTCTTAGAGAAAGCCCAAGGTAAAGAAGGGCTGATCCTGATTGGCAGGGCTGGCTTTTTACTAACGAAGTATACCTAATGCGATTCTCACGAGGTTCAGGGGCTTTTAATGAAAATTGATCTGCAAAAACACTACCCAGTAGGACTAAACATGACAGAGACAGTACAGAATGAAAAGATGATCATGAGCCACTGAATGACTGCAGGCAGAAAGCAGTCTCAGAAAACTATTCATCTGCAAGTGCCAGACACTTCTTATGGAAATGAAAGTTTGCTCATTCTGAGCAATCAAGAGCCCACAAGGAGGACCCAAGAGCCACGGAAAACTGCCTCTAGGCTATAAGATGGTATATTAATCACAACTACCAGTATCTCCTAGCTAGATTTCAGAATTACTATGGACCATTCCTATGTTCCTTTCTTTTTTTTTTTTTAAGATTTTATGTATTTATTCATGAGACACACACACAGAGAGAGACAGAGACAGAGACAGAGACATAGGCAGAGGGAGAAGCAGGCTCCATGCAGGGAGCCTGATGTGGGACTTGATCCCAGGATTCCAGCATCATGCCCTGGGCCAAAGGCAGGAGCTAAACTGCTGAGCCACCCCAAGGATTCCCCCTATGTCCCTTTCATTGCCCCTTCCCACTTTTGAACGGGGGGAATCTATAGCTGTTATCTTATGCATGTACATGGGGCACACAGAAGGGGTGGTAAATCCCCTCTTAGCTCATAGGGATAGAGAACAGGAGAACTGTGCTCAAAGAGTGGAGAGGAATCACAGCTAAAGAGCCTCTGCCACAACTGAACCAGATTTAGGTAACAGTATCTTAGACTTTGAGCTTGAGTCCAATGTGTGAAGGGAAAAGCCTTGGGGGTCCCAGGGCTGAGAAGCTGTGTGTTTCTGCATAGGTGAGGGATGTGAGGTGCTGAGACCAGAAGGCAGGATACGAAGGGCTATACTTTCCAAAGATGGCTGTGTGGCATCCCACATGCTTTTCCTACACGGTGACTGGCCATTCTCCCGTTCGGGGGTGGTGCTAATTTTTCCTCTGCTCATATCAGGGTCTCGTGGTATCTCTGACCAATGGTGTATGGTGGGTGTGACAGCATGTGACTGCTGAGGCTAGATCATAGAGATAGGGACTCACCCTCTACTCTGTCTCCTTCCCTCCCTACCTCTCCCTTCCTCTTCTTCCCTCCCCCCCCCATTTCTCTTTTTCTCCCTCCCTCTTCATGACACTTTCCTTTGGAACCCAGCCACCGTGTTATGTGGAAGCCCTATGCCTAGATACTGACAATCTCAGCTCAAGTTTCGGCCAAGAGCCAGCCTTATGACCAGATGTGTGAATGAACATGCCTTCAGATGATTCTAGCCCCGGCCTTTGGTTCAGCCAAACTGCTGTTGAGTAGAGCAGAGACACGCTCTCAATGCTGAGTCCTACTGAAATTGCAGACCCATGAGCAAAATAAATTTTGCCACTTATTATGTAGCCAAAGTACCATGGGGGTTCTGCTCATACTGGCATTACCTCACTTTACCCAGAGTGAATATTCATCAAAACACAGAAAGGAGTTATGTCATAGTTAAAGGCCTCTCAAGACCTAAGATGATGTCTTATGAAAGCCCTGAAATTACTTGATTTCAGGCTCTGAGTTACCTATGATCTTAGGGAGAATTAGCTGTTCCTTCCTTACCCACAAGCTTTTATGTATTGCTATTATAGCACCAATCACCTTGTATCTGACTTGGTATTTACATTTCTGTTGATTCCCACTTGAATGCACTCTTCAAGGATAACAGGTTGATTTTCAGTTCTACACCCACATCAAGCCTAAGTCCTAGCATATATTAGGGACATGAATCTGAGTCTCTTACAGAATCCTAGTAGCCTGAAGCTGACAGCTCTTAACCACAGCAGAAGATCTGAAGAACAGGGCAGCCTCTATGGCCCAGCGGTTTAGCGCCACCTTCAGCCCAGGGCGTGATCCTGGAGACCCGGGATCGAATCCCACATTGGGCTCCCTGCATGGAGCCTGCCTCTCCCTCTGCCTGTGTCTCTGCCTCTCTCTCTCTCTCTGTGACTCTCATGAATAAATAAAATCTAAAAAAAAAAAAAAAAAAAAAAAGATCTGAAGAACAAAGTGCTGAAAAGAGTATGCTCAAAGGTCAGACAGAGGTAGGTCAAATCCTACCTCTGGGCAGCTTTCACACATCTGGGCACATCTGGTTTCACATCTGGGCAGCTGTGTGGCCTCAAGGAAGTAAAGTAAATCCTCTAAGTATCAGTTTACCCATTTGTTAAATGGGCTTAATAATAATGCCACATCTTAAAATTGAGCATGAGAATTATAAGTGATAAAGCATCTATTTCTCAGTATAAATCAAGTCCTATCAAAGAAAAAAATTATAAATAGTGCATTAATATTGACATGAAAGCAATGTTTTGTGAGTCCCATAGATCTCATGTTTTTTTTTTTTTTAAGATTTTCTTTATTTATTCATAGAGACACAGAGAGAGAGAGGCAGAGACACAGGCAGAGGGAGAAGCAGGCTCCATGCAGAGCCTCCATGCAGAGCTTGACGTGGGACTTGATCCCGGGTTCCCAGGATCACACCCTGGGCTGCAGGCGGCACTAAACCGCTGTGCCACTGGGGCTGCTGATCTCATGGGTTTAATAACAGAGTTATTGAAAAAATTCAATGACCAGGTAGATACAAATCTGCATAGCACGATACCTGATACCTCGTAAGAGCTCTGTAAGTATTAGTTATCAACGTTATTACTTCTATGTGTGCAGGATAATACTTTCCTACCCAATTCTCACTCTTGCCTTCGTTCTCAATAATAGGAGCCTGATTTTTTACTTGTGGAGACAATGTGCCCAGATAAAAATGACACCTACCGTCTGTCTAATTGTTAATGGTGACTCAATTCTCAGTATTTCAGACATCTTCTGAGAATTTTCTGGTAGTCTCATATTCTGTTTGAGAATGTAATGTAGCCAGTACCAAGGGCATGCTCTCAGCCTCTTGTAGCTAAAGGTAGCCATGAAACACCATTCTGTCAGTGAGAACACATCACATTTCTCCTGGGTCTTTGAGATAAATTTGGCCTTCCTAAATATGGGCCTTATTTTTTTTTCCTATCATATCAAGCTTATCTCTACTCAAAATGTGTCAAAGCTTGGGCTACTCAGGCAGCAGACCCTGAGAAGAGATTAGCATGCAGGAATATTATTAGGAGCTGACATAGTATCAAAACTTGTAAAAGGGAAGGAAGCAAGATCGGGCGGAGGAGGAAGAGGAGCCTCAAGGTAATGTCAACAGACAACCCAGACAACACCACAAGGAACAGTGAGGACAAAATGACTCTTCAGTATCATTCCACCACATTGCACAAAAGGTCTGCCCCTAAAGGTCCATAGTTAGATGATCACCACCTCGGGCATGATTCTGAGCTGAGGCTGTTCCTGAAGGGGGCTGCTGGCTGAAGGCTACAGGTCTGCTGCACTCCCATCCTCCACTCCTGAAGAAGGTGGAGCTAAGCAGGACCTCACAAAATCTATAACAACAGAAATGTGAGATTAGAGGTATAGCAGCCATTTTGTGTGGATGAGGCAAAGAAAAGAGGATGAAAACCCCAGGCAAAGCAGAAAGACACAAGGGTCTTAGGACCTTGATAATATTGTGTGCAGTCATTTCACCAACTTTACACTGACTTTCTCTAAATTTCTTATCATATCTTAAAACTGCTTCCTATTTGCTTATTTTTTTAAAAGATTTTATTTATTTATTCATGAGAGAGACAGGGAGAGAGGCAGAGACACAGGCAAAGAGAGAAGCAGGCTCCACACAGGGAGCCCGATGTGGGACTTGATCCGGGGACTCCAGATCACGCCCTGGGCTGAAGGGAGGCGCTCAACCACTGAGCCACCCAGGTGTCCCTTCCTATTTGCTTAACCCACCGTATACATAATTCTGATATAGTCATGTTACCATTTGCCAAAAACATACATGCATAATAACCAAAATAAAAGTATGAATGCATTTTCCATGATTCTAATTATTTTGCCAAGATCCAGCCTATATCTTTCTCTTGCAGGTAACAGAAATTTATATAGTTCCTTTTTTTTTTTTTTTATTCCTCTAGGAAGCCCACCATGATTCCCAGGCAATGATCTCATCCCGTTGTGATTGCTTAGCAGCAGTCAGGTCTACTGCTTTCATTAAAAAAGATGGTGTATATTTCCTTTTGTACTTGTTTTCTGTACTCAGTCAAGGGTTACCTGATTGTTTCATGTGTGTCAAGAGATCTTTCCCCAATTCTTCCACTGTAAACCATTTGAGAATAAGTTTACATCACAGATTGCTTTTGTATACTCCTCACTGTAAATGTATAGTGATACAGGACATATAAAAGTGATGGACTGATACCTGCTGAAATGCACTAGAGCTCTGAAAACACATTGTTAAATATACGTCAGCTCTCCATTAATATGATAAACTAATACGGTAGTCTGTCTCTTAAAAGAAACAGAATAAAAGGCCTATAAAATAAGATTGCTTTTTTTTTTTTTTTTTTGCAGTGAACTCCCATTTAATGAAGAACAGGCTGTTTTTGAGCCTACCGCTCTCCTCTCCCCAAGTATGCAACATCCAGCCTGAATACTGAGCTTTGTTTTAAATGCCCTTTGAGAACAAAAGGGAATCAAAGCAATGACCTGATGTGCTCTGCAAAGGGTAAGGGCAGAGATCTCATCAATAGTAAATTAGGCTAGACAACAAGGAGTGGTGGGGAAAGCATCCACCTCGTGCATATGTATGGAGGGCAGCTGCTCCGTGAGGGTCCAAGGACAAAGTGCTACAAGGACCTCCAGATGGTGTCCTGGGACTGACTTTTCTCGACTGCTCCTTTCAAAGTACATCTGGGAACTCAGGACATGAGTCAGAGCACCCCCGGGTGTTCACGGGGAAGGCAGACACAATAGTGCAGGGGCAGTCCAATACCAAAGGGCAGATATGCTTTAGCTTATGATATTATCAACAGCAGCAAAATAGTAGTTTTCACCCTAAATCCACTTGAGGATTTTATTAGCCCAGTTCTGTAGAAAAAAAGAGTCTGAATCATCACTTCCATGCTGAGGATTCACTAGGCAGTGTGATCCCAGAAAAGCAATTTGGAAAGAAGGAAGCAGAATGGGGGAAAAATTTAAAAAAAAAGAAAAAAAAAACCTGGCAAGTGGGTTTTCAAGAGCAAAATGCATCAGATGTAGAAATCAAGCCAAATGGATCAGATGAAGAAATTAAAGGGTACGACAGTAGCTTTTTAAAGTGTCATAGTTTTAACATTTTCATCCTCCCACTCTTCAAATGGAATGAATATTCAGTAAGAGTGCCTAGGTTAGGGTTCAGAAAGCCTTTCCTGAGAAATCTGAGCCGTACGGTAAGAGGAGATAGTGATAAATCTGACAGGAAAGGAATAAACCGAGAAAAATGTTACTTTTCTGGATTCTATCACTTAATATCAAAACTGCGAATTACCTTTTGCAAAATAGGAAAAAAAAAAGATTGAGAGAGAGAGTTTGTATACATATATGAAAAGCCCGATGGCATTTGGCATAATATATTGGAAGTACAGAAAGTTAACCACCAACCTAAATAATCTACCTGCAAAACCCCTTCAAAAGAAAGACACGTTTGCTTCTCCCAGTTGTGTATTCACGGATTCAGTCCAGCTTTCCTACTGAGGATGATCCTAACATACACAACAAAAGGCTTGTACCCAGAGCATAAACTAACAGTAAGGAAGCAAATAATCCAATTAGGAAATGGTTATAAGACTGGAACAGACTCTCATCAAAGAGAATGTATGGATGGCAAATAAGCACAGGAAGATTTCTTTTCAACATTATTAGCCATCAGAAAAATACAAATTAAAGCCCTAAGAGATATTGTCAACATACCCACAAGAATAGCTTAAAAATAAAAATAAAGCAATGTTCAGTTCTCCTGAGAACGTGGAAAATTCTGATCCGTTTTCCAATTCATATTCAATGGCATACTATTTCAAAACCAAAGTCTGTTTCCTTTTTCATCTCCATTCTTTAGTTAAGCCATTCCAGTTGGGCTGTTTTGTTTTGTTTTGTTTTGTTTTTTAATTTCAGGTATTGCATTTTTCCATTTCAGGATTTCCATATGGTTGTTTTCTTAGAGCTTCTGTCTCTCTGCTAATATTTCTTATCTTTTCATTCATCGCCAGACTAGTTTACCTTCTATTAATCAAAGCTATAATAGCTTCCATTACCCTTTTCAACAAACCATGTCTGGGTCAGCTTCAGGTAATCTCAGGTGAATGTCTTTACTTCTGTTTCCCAGGTACTCTGTGCGGCGAAGCAATTGTGAATCACAACCAACACACTGAGCGACTTTGGCACTTTGCTGTGTTTCTTGAAAGGATGCTGCTGTTTTGTTTTAACAGAGCACGAACTTGGTAGGACTCAAATTGCAAATTCCATCTCTGAGGACACAGCTTCAGTTTCACTTTAATTCATTCATCTTTACATATTCTTCTTGCGCATGTGTGGTTCAAGGGTTGGAGAACCCATCGGGCTTTTCATATATGTATACAAGGGTCAGCCAGAGATTTGGGAAGAATTTATATACAGAGTGTGAGGTGTGTCCTCTCCAGTTCTCTTCCTGCTGGAGACTCCCCCCTTGCCTTCCCCTGGCCCTAGCCTCTGTTCTGCCTTCACTTGACAGGTTGACTATGTGACCACAGTGGGATATTCCCTAGAGAAAATATGCTACTAAAAATATCAAACCTTAAATTGTTTTCAAGAATTTTATAATTGGGGAAAATGACAGGACTAGTTTGTCTATTTCATGGCTTCCGCTATAGTTACAAGACTATTTGCTTTTTGTAAATTCAGTGAGCCAGATACTGTTCTCTCATACACATCTGTTTGTGCGATACTGTTCACAACAATAAAAATTTGATGCGCAAAGCTGAGCAAGCGTATCCACTGTTTAGTTTTAGATTGAAATGGCTAATGCCATAATTTCAATGGGAGTGAACTTTGAGATAATAAAGATTACATGGGACAAAAATTATGTGCTAATCTAAAAATATAGTCTGGTTACATAGTCAATTATAATTATTCGCCTATGCTTATTATTACATTGTGAATCCTGGTGAGGGAAAATTGTTATGCTTATCTTCTCTACTGTCTATTAGCCCACTTATTCATTCTGTCAATAATCGGATATTTACTGAGTATTTATTGAGTTGGTACCATTCTTGGCTTTGGAGGTACAAAGGTAAATATTGCAGATAAAGATCATGAACTCATAAAGATTACATGGAAGTGGGACACCAGGAAAAGGAAAAAAACCTGTTAATCAATATATTATATGACATTAGGTAATGGTGGTGCGATAAATAAATCAGACTAAAATGATAGTTGAAGAGTCGGAAAATTTTTATTGGGCACTCAGAAAACTTCTTTCAATAGTTGATGTTTAAGTTGAGATCAAAATAAAGTGAGACACTCAGGCATAAGAATGTTTGAGAAAGAATGTTTAAGTTCAGGGAATAAGAACTGCAAAGGCCCTGAGGCAGACATGTACTTCACAGCTGGAAAAAGAGAGTGGGTCAGCGTGCTCGTAACCCAGTGAATAAGGGAGTATATGGGAGAAGACAGGACCATGTTCTTTGAGACTTTGTATGTCACTGTAAGGTCTTTGCATTTAATTCTTAGTTTCATGAGAATCCGTGGGAAGACTGAGGAGGAAGTGACACGATCTGATTTATATTTTAAAGAAAAGACGAGCTGAATTAGTTGCTGTGCAGCAGCAGGTGGTAGACTTGAACAGGGAGCTGTTCAGGAGGTAATTATGGAAGTCCAGTTAAGGACAGAGGTGGCTTACACCGGGATGGTAGTGCTGGAGCTAGTGAGAAGCAGATGGGAACTGGGCATATTTTTGAAAACAGACTCAACAGGATTTATTGACAGAGTAAATAGATATATTTGGGTAAATGGTAGTACACTCATCAGATGGAAACTATTGCAGATAAGTATGCCAGGGAGCACATGATCAATAATTTGGTTTTGGATAGGTTACATTGTGATGCTATTTGTATTTAAATGACCAGTTGGGTGTATGTGTTCTGGAGTAGAGGGGAGAAGCTAGGTATATGGACAGTATTCGGAATCATTGGCCTAGTTTAAGAGGAAAAAAAAAACAGAAAAGAGAGGGTGATTCTAGTCTAAGAGATTACAACTATCCAAGTAGAATAGGCCAGTTCATACCGGGGCTACAAATGACTAAAATGCTGCGGTGTCTGCAAAGATCAACCCTCTTTCTTGGTCTCACTGCCTGCCTTGCTAATAAGCTGAAAGTCAGTTCCGCATCGCCCTTACCCCAGGACCCAAGCTGACAGAGCTGCCACTATCTTGACATTGCCAGACATAGTGACAGAGAGGAAAAAATGTTTGCAAATTTTGTACTAGTGCTTAAAGCTTTCACCCAGAAGTGACAGTGTCACATTTCATTGGCCAAAACAAGTCACAAGTCCATGGTAGACTTCAAAGGACCAAGCAAGTGCTATATTATCATGGACCCAGAATACAGAGATCCAGAAATACTGGCGGAACAGCACTAATGCTTAACACACACTGATATTAGGGGTCAGGATGAGGTAAAGCAATTGAAATGTTTTCCTTTAGGTTTCACTGTTTTAGGTATCTCTTCAACCTCAATGACAAACCAAACACTAAATGACCAATTATTTATAAGATGTCTGAAAAAATTTCTGTCTTTTCAGGCACAGGCAAGATGTTTTCAAAAGTATGACAAGGACAGAGAGTGAAAACAAGAAAATATTTTAATTTAATGGCAGAACCACCATCCATCTCTAACAAGGTACTGAGTGGCATCTTTTCTAATATTTTGGAAGTGTGGCAAAAACTGAGAGCAAGTGGAGCTAACTACCACGTAGTCTAAGTTCAAAAGTTTCCAGAAGTTGGGGTCAGACACCTCACAGATGGCCCTGTGACACATGCAAGAGCAAACCTGACCCTGCCACCACCCTGGGTCACCCAACCCAAATCAGAACCATGGAAGGACCAAAGGAGGTTGCCACCTCTTTGCAAAGGGAGTGCTCCCAGGCAGAGACTATCCTCACACCCTTCTGAGGAGGGAGAAGGAGCCACTGACTGACCCTTTCGATGATGAGGTGGTTCAGAATAATCACTTTTCAAGATCAAGAATGGAGGATTGGCATGTTACCCCCTGCTTGCATGTATGCTCAATAGTGGGGAAACTAATGTTCCCAACACCTTGTGTGGTAGGAATTTTTCAAGGCAAGTGTGACCACTGCCTGAGGAAGATGTTTGGGTTGGAGTCTTCTTTCTGGTACCCTACCAACAGGGCCAGCACCCAGACAAGGAGTCCCAGAGGATGGGAGCTATTCTGCGGGGGCCAGGAAATGGTGGAAGAGGTCACACTCAGGCCAGAAGGCTCATGTCACAGAACAAGCTGGAGGACAAGTTTTTGTCAGGCTTTCAAAAGATCTACCCTGCAAGAGAGCTGGCATTTTGGATGGCATCTTAGTTTCCTGGGGTTGCTGTAACAAAGTCCCACAAATTGTGTGGCTCAAACAACAGAAGTTTATCCTCTCACAGTCCTGGGGTCCAGAAATCCAATATCAAGGTGTCCACAGGTTCATTGCTTTGTGGGCTGTGAGAAAGAATCTTCTCCACGGGCCTCTCCTGAGGTCCAGTGATTTGCTGGCAAGTTTTGTAATTCTTTGCCTTATAGATGCATCACTCCAATATTGGCCTTTGCTTTTACAGAGCATCCTCCCTGTCCTCACATCATCTTCACTCTGTGTCCAAATTTCCATTTTTCATAAGGACACTCATCATGTTGGATTAGGGATTTTTTTTTTTTTAGATTTTATTTATTTATTCATGAGAGACAAGAAAGAGAGGAAGAGACACAGGCAGAGGGAGGAGCAGGCTCCTTGCAGGGAGCCCAATGTGGGATTCAATCCCAGGACCCTGGGATCATGCCCTGAGCCAAAGGCAGACATTCAACCACTGAGCCACCCAGGCGTCCCCCGAATGATCTTATTTTAACCTGATTATCTCTCCAAAGGCCAATTTTTAATTAAGGTCACATTACGAAGTAATAAAGGTTAGGACTTCAACATACATTCCCTGGGAAGGTGGGGGGAGAGCTCAATTCATCTATAACAGATGGATAGAGCACAAAGGGCCATGTGGACAAATCTTTACAAGGCCAAAAAGCTAGACCAACCAACCCAGGAGAGAGATGGAGGAAGCATTAGTCATTTCCTTTCCTCGCTCTTTGTTGCAATAGGGTAAGAACATCTAAAAGCAGCAATAGAGGAGAGTGAGAAGAAAAGATGATGCCCTTGTGCCCTCTTCAAGACAAATCCGCCCTGCTTTTGTAGGAGGAGAAGGGAGGTGCAATGTTAAAAGCCACTGGAGTTCTCTCTCCAGGATAGTACACCTAAAGTAAACTTTTATTAATGTTTATATTAAAATAGTAGAGTTTTGAAGCTCAGACTCTGCTGTGAGCACAAAGAATTCAACCAATGCAATAATTTCTGGATGCAATAGTTCATTTTAACATTCACTTTTTAAAGAGCTACTTATTTATTTTAGAGAGAGAGAGAGAGAGAGTGGGGAGCAGGGGAGGTCAGGAGAGGGAGAGAAAGAATCTCAAGCAGACTCTGAGCCCAGCACAGACATGGGGCTCAATCCCATGACCCCGAGATCAGGATCGGAGCCAAAATCAAAAGTTGGACGTTTCAAGGACTGGGCCACCCAGGTGCCCCTTAACACTAATTTTAAATTTGATGTTTCACTTTGCTGATAATTAGCTTACTGTCCTTAAATGGGTACCAAAAAAGATATTTAGGCCAATATTGCTAGGATTTTTATTCAAACCCAGTATCAAGTAATTAATTTCCCAGGTTAATTCTCCCTTTGTTTTTAGCCTGACTATACAGGGACAAGTGGAAATGTAATTCTTTTTGATACTTGAAACAAATTTGCTTACCTTGGGTCCTGACAAAGCCTTCATTAAGATCTGTGATTTTGAAAGATGCCACAAGCCTCTTGACAAGTGTTAGCTCAATTGATGGCATCCTATCAGATTATACTGAAACTTGAGGAACATTATTGTCATTTTAGAGCAAGAACTGAAATATTCAGATACAGTTGATAATTTATTTCCTTGGGAGCCATCTACAATTAATATTCTCATTGGTAACTCCCTGTGCGTAGTTCTGCTTTGAGATTTCCAAGACAAAAAGACAATACATTGAAAAGCCTGGTCTACAAAGGTTCTTTTTTTGGCATCATAAACCCTAGAGTCTGAGGTTCCGCTACTCCACATGAGCTAGTAAGAAAGACACTTGGGATAAATTCAGAAACTGCAAAGTGGCATCCTTAGGCAATTATGCACTGAATTTCCCTGATTCCAGGAAATTTTGACGCTTCTTCTTTATAATGTATAGATTCAACAATACGAGTATAAATATACTCTCTTTTGGACATCGTCTGAACAAAAACATAAATAGAGTCTAAAGTGTTTAACTAGAAATACATTTTAAATAACAATATATACTAATGAGAAATGTTCCATGCGATGCACTGAAGGGTAAGTATTTTCACTCAGTGAATGGACGTACGGCTTCCATTGTGTGGGTGCTGTGTAATCAACACTATAGTCCAGAACTTCTTCAAACTATCCAAACTGCAATATTCTCAATGCAACTGAGACCTCTCACTCATCATCAACATAAATGGTAAACAAAATGTATTCTCATATATATTGCATATTTCAATCAATAACCTTTTGGACAATATTCTTGGACTCTTGGAAAACTACAATTTCCTAGGAATAACCATAACAAGTAATTACCACATTGCTCTGAAGAAATCATCAAACTTTACTGAGGGTCATAAAACAGAATTTGAATAAAAGAGGAAATAGATGATCGCCCTGAATAAGAGGGCTCAATGCTGCAAAATGATGGTTCTTTCTAAAACAGTGTGTGGGCTTAACATGATCCAGTGAAAACCAGAGGGGAATATTCTTTTAACTTGCTAAGGTAACTCATATGTTTATTTAGTTTATTACTCAGAGTAAGTGAACAAGAATATTCAAGGAAATTGTGCAAACAGTTACTAAGCAATAGTGTGAACTTCCCTGTGATCATAACGTGCATCAAAGCAGAGCAACGAAAGCAGTGTGGTATGCGTAAAATATTGACTGCTCATAAGAACTTAAGCCTAGAAATAGACATAAGAATTTAATAAATAATGAGTTAGTATCACAGATTAGTTGAAAATAAATACTCCACATACTGCAGAGAAGTCAATTTTTGAAACAAAAGGTGGGGGGGCTCGAATAGATCAATTCTCAAAACGATTCTAATGAAATAAAGATAAAATGGATATTTGAAACATAGGTATGTTTAAATATAAAGATAAGTATAGTCTTAGTGTTTTAGAAGTTATATAGCAACATCAACATGATTTTCATAAGAATAACAAAGAATCACAAGGAAAAATCAGTCTAACTTATTGCACCAAAACCAAAAATCCTCTCTAATCAATAGGCATCGTGTAAAATTTGAAAGGCAGTGAGAAGAAGCTTCTCGACTTCTCATATTCTTTGGCCAGCAGTCTATCACTGAAGTCCTCCCAGTTTCCCCTTACTAACCCTTTGAAGCCATGGAAAAGGATAAAACCAGAAACCAATACTGACAGCGAACATATTACCAGAATCCTGGAGGATTTCTTACTAGTGTATCTAACTTATGGAGCTGAGATGACAAAATGACAGGCAGCTGACCCTAAACAAGTTTTGTTCTTTGAAATAGAACAGATTTGCCAGTCCAAACAATGGTAGGCAAATGCTCTTCGCCCCGTGCCTGCAGTTTACCTGGAAGTCCAAAGTTGGCACCAAGCAGGACCCCAGGCATTGCCCCCCCGCCCCGCCCCGGTCCTCTGGGCTTCCACCTAGCCCCGTGTGATAAGCTCATGTTCCAGAGAACCACAGGATATTAGGGAGATACACTGGCAAAGGCCTTTGCATTCTATCTAAGGAGGTCCTTGTTAACATATGAAAATTACCAGAATTTACCATTTAAAGTAAGTCCATGGATAATAGCCAAATTTTCAGGTCCCATAACCAAACAATTTGGTAGGTGCTTTACATTGCAAAATAGGACTAAAATTTATCAAGATATGAATATTTTAAATAATTGTGATAATGGGAAAAATAGTCTGTTTTGGTTGAAATTTTAAGTTGGAAACAAAATTATGTGATAATTACAGCCAGTTATATGCTAATTACAGAGCAGTTCTGAGACCAGTGTCCCCTAATGTCACCCTACTTCTCCCCATCCCCAACCCATCCTCAACTCCTGCTAACCTCCAGCCATCACTAATCTATTCCCATTATGGTGTTTTTTGTTTTTTGGGTTTTTTTTTTTTTATTTCAAGAATGTTATATAAATGCAATTATACAGTTACATGTATCACTAGTTTTCCCTTTTTCCTGCTGAGTACTTTTTCATAATATGGATGTGTCACCATTTGTTAGAGGACATCTGGGCTGTTTCTACCTTTGGGTTATTGCAGAGAACCCTGGTACAGACATGTATATAGAGTACACGTGTAAAGATGAGTTTTCATGTCCATGGGGTACATGCCCAAGGGGACAACTGCTGGTTCATATGGCAATAACATATTTAGCTTTATAAGAAACTGCCAAAATGCCTGCCAGAGTGGCTGCACCATTTTACATCCTATCAGTGTTGGGGTGGTCTGGCTTCTGTGCATTTTTGCCAGCATTTGTTGTCAATAAGTGTAGTCACTAAGCATTTATTTTTAGCCATTTCAATTGGCACATTCTTCCCACTCTATTCTCTTCTATTCAGAATCATTTTATTCTAGCACCTAAAACTTTACATATAAACTTTAGAATAAATGCGTCTATGTGTACAATATAAACCTACTAGGATTCCGATAGGAATTGCATTAAAACTTACAGGATAATTTGAGGGAAGTTGACAATATTACTTTGTTGAGCCTCCTAATCCATGAATGATAAGACTCTTATTTTTGCTAACATAATTTTTTGTCTCATCAGTTTTCTAAGACCCTCCCTCAATATTTTCATATTGAAATACTTGTATTTTCTATCATGATTACCCTGTGATGTTTCCTTTTAAAATAAACTGATCTATGGTTTTTAAAGTCGAAAACAGGTCAAGTCTCATTGGTAATCAAAGAAATGAATGTAAAGACAATATTATATCTTATCTATCAAACTGTTAGTTTATTTTTGGAATTAAATATAGTATTTTCAATAGTAGAGATAAATGTTTAAAGTGCTAATGTTGAAAGCTGAAAAAAATCCTAGTTAGTGGGAAATTATCTGACATATACAAAGACCCTTATACGTGATTATACCTTCGGCCAGTAATATCATTTTCTTAACTCTGTCCTAAGACAATAATAAAAGAAGTATGAAGAGCTTCATGTATAATATTTTCCATATTTAACTTATTTATATTACTAATAAACTACAAACAATATAAATTTTCAAATATATAAAAATGTAATATAACTTTTGTACATTCACAACATGAAATATTATATGGTCATTAAATGCCAATTTTTAAATAATATTTTATGAATGGTGTAACGTATATAATATGCATTCAGATAAAAATCAGAATAAAAACTTTAATATGATCTCAATTTCAAAATCAATTGACATGTAAAGAAATTTTATGGACATTCATAATTATAGCACTGTTTGCAATGATAAAAAGTGAAAAAAAATGCTAACATAGCACAGTATGTAACATTATGTATCTACTAAAAATCATGTTAAAAAATTTAACAAATTGACAAATTTGCTCATAACATAATAAGTGGAAAGTCAGGATAATAAATTGCATCTAGAGAAAGCTTTTTATAATACAAAATAAATATAAACGCATATATGCATCTTACTGCAGAAATAAGTGCACAGAATAAATCCAAAGGAAATACAATGAACGGCCAACATGAACACATGTGTGCGCACACACACACACACACACACACAGACAGTATGTTTGCTTTTCTAGAGACTGTATTCGTGGCCATTTTTTTCTCTTGGTTTCAAAATTAATATGTATTTTTCTATGATCCTCTCTGAGTAAAATTTCTTGAGGCTTTTTTCCTCCATGTTCTTTTGAAGGAAACCACTTTGCACTCCAAGAATGTTAAAAAAAATATTCAATTATTTCTGAAGTACAAACAGTTGTGGAAGTACTACTGGGTAATTAATAACATGTACACAGACAAGCACTGGACTCTAATTAATTTCTTTTGTAACGTGACTTGAAATTGGTAGCTAATTTTAGCTACATTAGATGCATGTTGTGTCGTGTTTTCTTTCTGTATTTGCAATTTTAACCAGAAGACTTTGTCGGGAGGCATTGTGTTTTCATTAATTCAAGAATAAAGGCTCTGCATTTGTCTTCCTACTGGCTGAAAGGATTTACTAAAGACAGTAGAAGATCAATTAGCGAGGGGCGCATATTAAACGAGTCCAAAGTGAAGGAATGGACAGGAGCCAAAATGAAGAGACTTTCCAAGCTTACGTGGACAACACAACAGAGTTAACGCACTGTGAGATGTGCGCTTCTTCTCATGAGTAACTAGCTAGATAGACTTTGATCTTGGATTTGGTTGTAGTAAATGAATATAAGTAGCATTACTTGTGCATCTATGAAAATGAGACACAAAGGTTTTATTTTGTCTCACAAAATGAGACAGATATAGGCATCCCCAATTCTAATACATTAGACAATGCTGATAAAAAGGATCTGGGCAAATGTGGTCACTGTCTCGTTTTGCTTCAGTTTACTTTAGTTAATTATAAAGACTTTTATTGATGCTGAATATTCCAGAATTATGAAACCACTGTGAGTTCTATTTTATTTTATTTTTTTAGATTTTATTTATTTATTCATGAGGGAGACAGAGAAAGAGGTAGAGACATAAGCAGAGGGAGAGGCAGGCTCCCTGCAGGAAGCCCGACGTGGGACTCAATCCCAGGACCCCGGGTCATGACCTGATTTGAAGGCAGACGTTCAAGAACAAATAAAAAGTTTAGGAACAGAAGGACTGAGACAAATTGTATTCTTGAGTTCCGGTTATGATAGCTGCATTTCACACGGTTCCTTATGACATAAAAACACGTTTGATTTATTGTTGAATGGGAAGGTCATTCTTGCATTTATTCCACCCAAGGTTTTCCAGCCTGGGTGCTGTCCTGCACACTGCAGGTTACTTAGCAGCATCTCTGGCCTCTGTCCACTACATGGCAGCTCTACCAACCAAAAAGGTCTTCAGATGTTGCCATATGTTCCTATGGGACAAAAATCACTACCAGCCAAAAGCCACTGCATTAATTCATCTTTACCAGCTAATTCTTAAACATTTTGAGATCTTACCTTGTGTCCAGCACTGTCCTGGGTACAGGGACAGAACTAAATTATATGCGATCTTGGCTTCAAGGAGCTCAATTTCTAGACATGAACAGATAATCAGAGAATGGGTAATGTGTTACCCATTGGTGTTCATTTCACCTGAAGAATCTGGAAAAGTATCCTAGGGAGGGAAATTCAGGTAAATTGAATTCTGAAGAATGAGTAGTAGCCAGGTTAAGGAGTTACGTAATGCCATTTGGGAGCTACTGGATGAGTGGTCAGAAGTCCAAATATCAGCCTGTGGTCGTTGTGTGTAATGGAGACACTTCCAGTCCCTGTCATCATCCCAGTCATTTCAGAACTTTCCCTTAAGCAAAAAGAGATGTATAATAACATTTCATAGTTCAGGGTCTGAGTCACATTTTCATCACAAGAGAGCAGAGATTGTCAGATAATACAATAATATAAATACCTAGATTAAAGGTGCGCCTTAAACATCAGATCAGAAAACAATTTGATGGGGTCTATCAGATGTAAACTCAAGTTGACAGAGACCAACAGGCAAAGCAAGATTTCTGGAATATTGGTCATAGTCAGTTACCAGAGAATAAAAAAAAAAATTCATGAAGTAGTTGAGAAGAGGGAGAACTGACTGTCTAGTGTTAAGGTGTGATCTTTCTCATCACTTTGTTTTCTTATTAATCTCACACCAGCCAAATAAAACTCTTTGGCTCCACTATTTAAGTTAGAAAAAAATTTCGTGGGTGGTCCATAAAAGGAAGAATGAAATCATACACAGATATAGGATGAAGTTAATGAAGGTTAAGCTTCAGGACACCTCATATTCATGTGCCCTTTCTAAGAATCTGGGAGGGGGGCCGGGGTCCTAGAAAAGCATTCATATGGCCACATGCTTTTGTAAAATTTATACAAATAAGTTCTTTTAACTAAAATCAATGAAGATCTTGTCGTTTTATATTCCTACTTCCCTTCATCACATTTGCCTTGTCTAAGGAACATATGAAGTTGCTTTATCTTTCAGAACCCTGCTTAAGTGAAAGTATGGTTGGGAATGCATTTAGTTTGGTTTTAGGGGGATATATTTATTTGGTGTGCAGCTACTTCCACCAATGGTTAAAGCATCGCTAAATCTAAGTACATGAATGGCTTTGAGGAAGATCTCTCCCTACAAATGCGCCATCTCATTTGGTGCAGAGATATCATTTTTGCAGTACCGTGATACCACACACACATACACGATTTGGGTAGTGGAGAAGAAACAAAGTTCACAATATGGGGAACCAAGGAGCAGTTCACATCAACTTCAACCCCACCCAGGCCCTGATCTCTTCAGATCCCATTTTGCCATTTTGTGCATTTCCATTTGGTGCGGAGAGCCAGAAGTGCCTGGTATGGGAATTCAACCAATTTCTGATCAGCCTGGGTATGGACACGCAGATTCCTCAGCGTTTGGCCAGGATAGCTGTGAGATCAGGGTATCTATCTTCTGAACACCCTGCCTAAAATCCCATACATACCTGGCTTTATCGTCATCCCTGGGGTTAATTCCTTATTTAAATCACTTTCAGGAAAAAACCTAATCTTGAGGTATGTTTCTGAGAAACCCAATCTAATACAAGCCAAAACTATTTGGGATGTTTGTAATATTTATCAGCGTTTTAACAATTCCAACTCAAGGTGACTTATTTTATCACTAGTTCTTATGCCTAAGTTTGTCATTTTGTGCTCTTTTTCTTAAAGAAGGATACCCAAAATGTATAAAGTTCAGGTCCCACAAAGCCTGGCTCTGCCCTGTGTGGAGTAAAATGGGACTGGAGTGTTACCTATACAGGGTACAGGTGACAGGACACTGAAACAAAGAGTCGAGGAGAAAATGAGGTATCAGTCCTTGTAGAGGTGATATGAAGGCACAGGTGTACTCTCCCCATTAGAAAAGTCAGAGGGGACACTGGGTGGCTCAGTTGGCTAAGCATTTGACTCTTGATTGCAGCTCAGGTCACGATCTCAGTCATAAGACTGAACCCCGTGTCAGGCTCCTCTATGGGTGTGGAGACTGCTTAAGATCCTCTCTCTCCCTCTCCATCTACCCCTCTCCACCCCTCCAAGGAAAAACAAAAACAAAAACCTTCTTTGCATGCAATCTCCTCCTTTAAAAAAGAAAGAAGGAAAGAAGGAAAGAAGGAAAGAAGGAAAGAAAGAAAGAGAAAGAAAGAAAGAAAGAAAGAAAGAAAGAAAGAAAGAAAGAAAGAGCCAGAGAAACAGTCCTTGGAAGCCCCTGATCAAAATCAATATTACTGGGATCCCTGGGTGGCTCAGCAGTTTGGCATCTGCCTTTGGCCCAGGCCGTGATCCTGGAGTCTCAGGATCCAGTCCCGCGTCTCTGCCTCTCTCTCTCTCTCTCTCTATATATATATATATATATCATGAATAAATAAATAAATCTTAAAAAAAACAACAAAATCAATATTACTGATGCCAATTTACTAAGTGGAGATGCATTTAAAAATATATTTTTATGGCAATAGCTACCTGAATGATTATTTGGCCAATTATTTAACTAGCCACACTCAAGAAGAAATTCAGAAACACACAGACTGTAGAAAGTCAAATCCAGAAGTGAACAGTGGTAACAACAGCTCAATATCAGAAGAATAAAGGTAATTAGGTATTACCACTCTCAAATGTAATAATTTTGCACAATCTATGCAGCCTGTTTTCCTAGAAGTCCCAAAGTTCTGCTAATCAGCATAATATTTAAAATTCCATAGCATCTGTTAGAAACAAAAGATACCCTGCCTTGAATATCATCTTCTAAACCTTATTATGCTAGTTTATCACTGAAAAATGTTAACGTTTTATTTATAATATTTTATTTAGAACATTAGTATACATTTAAGATTGAGTGAGTTACTGAATCTGATTAGTTTCCACAAAAAATTTCCTCTCGTATCTATGTTTTACAGAATTGTATATGAATTATGTGATCCTTGAAAGGTTTTTAAATGCAACTATAAAATCATGTGGTCCTGGAGAATAGCTGAAGTCTGATAATTTGAATATCTTCATAAATGTCCATTAAGTTTCCTAATACTTTGAGTCGTTTCTTTTACTTCTAGAGATAAGTCATTTATGAAAAATAATCTTTTCGTTGATGTTTTTACTTTTCTTTATAGAGAGATTTACAGATATTTAATCATCATTTTATACTGTACTAAATCGGTTTGTCATGTATTTTAAAATTATATCCATCTTAGCATACCTAAGCATTTTTTTTTCACTTTTATCTTTTTCTCATGTACCGATCTTTTTTAAACATATGAACCTCATCACTACTTTCTCATTTTAAATTTCATCATTATTTCTTCATGCTTTTCTTGGAATTTTTATTGTGAGTCTATTGATTGTAATTGTTACTTGTACAGTGATACACATTTTTAAGGGTATACATTTTCCTCTGACCACAATTTTTACTACACTCAACATTTTAATATACATATTATTCTCACTATCATTACTTTTGTAATAGCTGATGATTACATTAGAGATTTACTCTTGAACCCAAAATTGTTGAGAAGAATGTTTTCTTTTTTTATGGTTGGATATTTTATGTATTTATTCTTTACTTAAGTTATTTTACATTATTACTGTTAAGATAGCCTACAGGAAGCTCATTTTTCTGCATCTATGGAAGTTTCTTTTGAATCTATAATATGAACAATTTTTCAAATATCCAAAGATTCTTACAAAGGATAGGGTAGAAGTTTGGTATTTTCAAAATTATCCTTTTTTTATTACATTTTTTTCCAAATCACTTACTCATTTATTGTCTGCTGAATATTTCAAGTGGTGGAGGAAAGCCTTTTTCCCTCTGCTTTTTTCCCCAATAATTCCTCTCTATCAGTTCTGATATTTTAATAAGAAATTGCAATGTGTTTTGTAACTCCTGGACACACCCTTAAACACTGCATTTTTATTTCCATTATGTTTTATCTTCTTGTTTTTTAACTTCTTGTTTATTTTCTACTTCATCAATTTGATGTTTTGTAGTACCTAATCTAGAATTTTAGATGCTCATTGCTATCATAAATTTATCAGCCTCAAATCTGATCTTCACACGGTGCAGTATCCTGGGTTAGTCCTTATGAATGTAGATTAGAATTTTCAAGAATTTTCTCCTGCAATCCCAATAAAAAATTCCACCAGGACTTTTTTGGGAGAAGGTTACAAACTGATTCTTTCATTTACAGAATAATGTAAAGGGTCAAAATTACTCAATATGATTCTGGAAAGGTATAACAAAGCTTGAGAATTTATGCTACCATTTTAACAGACTTACTCCAAAAGCTGCAGTTATTAAGAAATTGTGGCAGCTTAAGAACATAGAAATGAAACAATGGAATAGAGAATCCAGAAATGGACATACAGATGTGTGGAGGAAAGTAGCAATTCAGAGTAGACTGAAGAAGCTTTTGATTTTTTAAAATAAATCAACGTGGGAAAATTGAGTATTCATTTAAAAATACAAGTGTATTTTGCATCTTTTTTTTTTTCATTCTAATACAGACATTATTCCAAGGGGATTACAGATATTAACGTGAAAGATAAAATCAACAAGTTTGTTAGAAAATAACCATGGGTAAATATCTTCATGAACATGAGTCATCAGATTGTCGAGGTCACAAGATGAACTGCTATCCAAAAACCAGATGAGACAGTGAATACAGAGAACCACAGCCCAGGTGCAGAGGCTGTAGATGCAGTGATTGGCAGAAAACATTTAAAAGGTAAGTGAGAAGATACTCGGCCTCCGGGGAAACTCCAGGCTCAGTGGAACTGGCTTGGATGTTAATAACTCCTACCGGCCCTGTCTTAGGAGGGTCCCCATCTTTTACATGCTTTACCTCCCAGGTCCCACCAATGGTAAACATCACAGAAAAAATATCTATATGCTTCACTTAGACAAGACAAGGAAAATAAGCATTCTGAAATACTCCTAGAGCTCAATATTTTAAGGTTTGCCCTCAAGAAAATCTACTTCACTAGAGCTTTCTCTGAGAAGAAGAGCAATCAAATGAATACGGGCCCCCTTATTCTCCCTATTCCACGGAAGGGGATAATTAAGAAAAATTAATAAAGGCTAAGAAACATTTCAGAAGGTCACAGCTTAAGGATTTGAGTCCACTAAAAATATCTGAGATTTAATCATAAGATTATAGAATGCTTCCCTTCCCAATACCTTACCACCACATTCACAGAGTTCAAGTATAACTACAGTGGGCCACACCTCAGAGCTGCAAGAATCAGGCTCAATTTAAGAAGAACTTCTTAGGGAAACCCAGAATCAACAAGGCAGGAAAAAAGTTGAAAACTAGAGGTATTAGTATCTATGTAGAAAGTTCCAAAGAATCCACATCCACAAAAACAATTCATGGAATTGATGAGCAATTATAGAAAGGTTTTATTTTACTAAATCAAATTCATTCTCTGGAATCATTTGTGTCCCATGTTGGGTGCCCCTTTTGGTTTAATTACACCACCGAAGCTTGGTCATTGCTTCTCATTATACAACTACTACTTTATAGTGAGTTTTTTTTTTTTTTTTTTTTTTTAGAATTAGCCACATGCTGTGCTGAAGCCAGTTATTCCCCTCAAAACATTACATTCTTATATTTATCCCACACCACTGGAATAGACATCTCCCATTCTCCAAGATAAGCTTATTGGAGCAATCTCATTGTCTTTCACTATCAATGGGGCTTGGTCAAAACCATCCTGATCCAATGTAACTGAGGGTAGCATCACTTAGGTATTAACCCCTTTTCTTCCAGAAGTTCTGTAGGATCATTATGCCACAGCTTCAAATATCAAGGGAAGAAAGAACTTTTGATAAATCTCACTAGACCAAAAGTCTTACAAAGCATTTTCCTTAGGCAAAAAGGTTTCTCGTGTTATATATATATATATATAACTAAGAGAGATTGTATGGGATCCATCTCTCTAACGCAACCACTTACATAGGACTATATAGAAAGAAGTAAGCATGTTTTCTCACCAAAAGCAAGGTAAGTAGGTAGACAGATAAGCAGGTACACAAGAGTTAACAATCTCTAGTAGGATATGCCATTACATCATCATTTAAAGGCAATGAAATGAAAACAGGGTAGACAGCTATCTTGTCTTGATTGTTACTGTATTTTCAATAAAAACAGTCACTCAATATTCCCTAATCTCATAAATTCAAATATTTTCACGAAAGCATTAAAAACTCCCTTTACAGATATAGACTATAGTCAATGGTACTATCTTAGTGTTGCATGGTGACAGGTGGTAGACACACTTGAGGTGAACACAGCATAACTCTATAGGTTTGTTGGATCACTATGTTGTATACACCTGAAGCTAATGTAACAGTGTATGCCAACTGTACTTCAAATAAAAAACTCCTTTAAGAATTATAAAAGGAGTTTTTAAAAATAATTCTTTTACAGTTATAGCCTGGTCCTAGCCAAAGGAAATATGCTTCTTTTTAATTTTTATAATCTATGTATTGTATGGTATACACAATGCATATGTTGCATACGTGTGCATAGGCATATACATATTTGTATACAGTGTTTATGTTTTCAAGTACAAAACGGAAACTGCCAGTCTTAAAACCCTTCAATAAATTTAATAAAAGATCTGAAATCCCAGGATCATATTGAGTTTAAAGGTTCAAAACCGTACCCTTGAACTGTTTCCATCTATGGTTGGTAATTCAAGCCAAACAGGGAGGGCTCTTGCAGGAATAGCCATAAAATGAAGCTCTGCTGTTATATGACAAGCTATTTCCAGAACTGGCTCTCTTAGAGCACTAATCCATCCTTGTCTGCACCTCTGTTTCTAGTCATATGCTTTTATACTTCCTCACGTCTCTTCTCAGGCACTGGCACTTGAAATATCCCTGAGGAACGCCACTTGCCAGAGCGTCTTCGTTTCCCTTGCCGACCCCAGTTTCTCTCAAGTCTCTTCCTGGGACATACCCGCTATCATTTCTCATGGTCATCTTCTACTTCTCCCCCTGAATTTAAAACATAAGTCATGAAATTGCATCAAATGCTCTTAAATCCAGGGGAAAAAGCTGAATGACCATGTAAGATCTATTTTACAAAGATACCAAGACAGGATAATGATCACTTAAAATTGGCCAAGCTTCCTTCTGCACAAGAGTCAGCACGTTGCTGTGAATAAAGAATGTAGACAGTGAACTCAGGTTGCCTCGCTGCTCTTCGGGCAACTGGCTCAACTTCTGTAAGCTTCAGTTTCTCCACTGGAAACATGCAGCCCATAACACGATCTGTCCCTGCAGGCTGCTCTAAGTAATAAGTGAGACTGTCCATAAAAACAGTCTAGCATGGTGTCTGGCACAGAGAAGTCATTCGGTGTCACTTGCGCTCTCAATTATTTTATTTTATCACTGCTGCTTATTCTTATTTTGCATACACCTTAGTTGAGATATCTGACTCAATTTGTTCATTGAAGTTTTAAATACATGTACGTGAGTAGCTCCCTTAGTCCTGGCACATCCTGGACTAAACATATAGTGGTGAATGAGTGTGTTGGTCCACCCCAGAAGAATCTAAGCCAAGGGTGGGTGATGGTCCGGTGAGGCCGAAGACCCTGAGATAGTTATGAAGACAAGTTTATTGGGGGAATCTACACGCAGGGGGTCCAGGAGTGGCCATCTGGACAAAGGGTCTGTTGCTGGGATCTACATGCACCAAGTTTTTAGAGCATAGCAACTGAGCCTAGCAAGTATCTGTGGCCTCTCCTTCCTTGCATGGCTAGTGTTCCAAGGAGACCAAGCCCTGCCATCCAGATATTCTTAGTGACGAAGGAGATGCTCCAGGCTGGCTACCCCTGATGCCCCTGGCCTTGAATGCTGAACAATGCATTCTTCTATACATTCTGCTAGATGAGACTATAGAGGGAGGGTGGGATCTTTACATTCTCAAGCTAGTGGGAAACAGGGGCATTCAGGGTGTACTTGCACAAACCCACCTTCTCGTGCGTGCCATAGAAGACAGGAGGGTCTCTGCTCTGGTCAGAGCTCTGTGCCTGTGTTCGCCTGTTTATCATGAGACAGCACAGCTACAAGGAGTGGTCAGCACATTGTCACCTTAAAGAGGAAATGGATTTTGTATCACAAGCTAACCATGCCCCATCCCTGATGCCCAGAGTCTGGTGTTGAGAAGCATGCAGCATCCGTGGTCAGGCTCACCCAAGAGAGGGCAGCACTCATGACACCCACCACACATGCAGGGGGAGAAAGCATCCATTCCTTTGATTCATATTTGCTATGTATTTAGTGACTGAAAGTATGAATTCAAAATAAATAAAATAACTGGTAAGAGTATAATTCCAGATTAGCTCTTAGTGGGGGATTTGTCATTCCACGGAGTTTAGTTTTAAGAAAACAAAATTAGTAGCATGAACCCCAGCTGCTGACATTTTCGCCTACTTCTTGGTGCCCTATTATCTCAGCTGGTCTAGGCATATCTCATCAATTACCGTAGTTCTGCAGGCAGCTCTCGGGCCACTTAAGCTGACACTTTGAAATATTAGTGGGGAAATGCTGCAGGTGTGGTGGGTTGGCAGCGACCCAGCAGCAAGTTTGCATCAGCCCAGAATTTTAAAGAGTTTTGTGCACTATCCCTTATGTTATTAAGCTGTTTCAATTAGAAGCAAAAATCCTATTTTCTTTGGCAGGCACCTTGTTTCATCTATAAAGCCATCACTTTCCCCATGAAACAAAAGGAAACCATCATTTTCTTGGGTTCTGTTATGAATGTGATCATCACGGCACCCGCTACCGGGGAGCACAGCAAGACTGTGTGTGACAGGTTGACAGTACACGGCCATACCCACCAAGGCAGCCCACTCTGATTTCTCACTTTTCTGAATGCTTCAAATGCTTCTAGTCTCTACCACGCAGCCCAACATGCAACTCTCTGTGGTCACCTTTTCCTGTCAAGCGCTTTCGTCTGTGTCACTCTGATTTGCCTTACTAGATTTTGATCATCTCATATACACCTGGGTATTGAGCAAGATGATTAGCAAAGATGAGATAAAAATCATGAACAATCAAAATCACTTTTTAAACCCTCTTAATATTAGATGATATTAGGGATTCATTATAAATGTTAGATGTGATAAGGGAATGGTTGCTATGTAGGGAAAATAAAGTACCTTTGTCAGTTCGAAATGCATCCTGGAGAGCTTGTGTGCAAAATGACAGGATGTCTAGAATTTGATTTAAGGTAATGTAGCAAAAACTAAAAGTGTAGTGGGTAGATAAACCCAATGTTGAAAAATATTGATGATGATTGAAGCTGGGTAATGGATATGAGGGGTGTTATTATACTATTCTATCTTTGTGTGTATTTGAAATTTTATATGTTCGGAATATAAAAAACACTTCAGGTGGCCTATTAAGGACAGATATACACATATAATTTCATTCAGCATGCTTATGCTTACATTACATTACTAAAATTTTATGCAGAATTTGATTGTTCAAAACCATTTAGACTTTTAGGAACTCTCAAAGTCCACAGAGGTGAATCCAGTTTCATGGTTGATTCCACTGGGTTCCTATGTGCCATTACATTTACCCCATGTGATGGTTAATTTTCTGTGTCAACCTGATGGGGCCACAGGGTGCCCAGATATTCAGTCAAATACAGTTGTGGGTCTGTGTAAGTGGGTGTTTCTGGATGAGACTGGCATTTCAATCAGTAGACCGAGTAGAGCAGATTGCCCAACCAACAAACATCTGACTGCAGATGAGAGTTCCAAAGCCTACCTGGGCTCAGTCAGCCCCTAGATTTGTGAGCAAAATAAAGGACTGTTATTGTTTTAAAGCCACTGCTGGGTGGTAGTTTGTCGTGTAGAAATAGATAAGCAGAACACAAAAGACAGCTCATTTCAGGGTCACATCAGTGATCCAGAGGCCAATTTGAAAAAAGAGAAGATGTGTTTTGCACACCTGATCATTTTAAGTTGGGGATTCTGTTTAGACATGATGTTACTGCTAGCTGGTATTTTCTAATGCCCCTGAGCCTATTAGGGACATCTCTGATTAAGATTCTACAAATTCAGTCTCTCGGTCATAACTAGAATAGCTGAATTCATTAATGTTCTCTGGTAACTGTCACTGTTTATATTTTCCCTTCATCCTTCAGGCCCCAGATCATCCGGCTAGCTCTAATGCAGCCAGAGTTTACCCATGAAGAAATCAAATTCTAAATGGCTTGAATTGAGAGAGAGAGAGAGAATGAGAGCGACAGAGACTACTGCGTTGAGTTACTGAAAATTCTGGGAAATTGGTCCAGGGCCTCAACAATGCCATCAGAAATTGGTATTTCCTCATTTCTCCTCTCTGTTGACTTCTGTGTTAGCTTCTTCATTGGATGGGCTCTCTCTTTCTGTTAGCAAATAGTCTCCAGCAGTCCCAGGACCGTCCCCTATCATCTCAGCCACCCCTACAGGAAAGAGAGCTCCCCTTTGCTACTCTCTGTAAGTCAGTTCACAAATTACATGCCATCAACTTAACTGTGGTCATAGCACACACCTAATCCAGTCTCCATTTGGCCAAACATGGGCTCCATGGCAACTTCTGGACCATGGTGTGTGTTGGCTGGGCCAGAAATACTCGGCCTGCCTCACCCGAAACATATGTACTGAGAATTGGGAAGATTATTTGCTAAAAAGAAACACCGAGGAGCTAGTAGGAAGGAGATAGAAACAGGTATGTGTCAACAGGACCCTATGGTTTTACTGATCCCACCTAACCTGCCTGGGCTTTCTGATTTTTTCATCAGTGAAATAAGAGGACAGAGTACTTGATGGGTAAATCCCTACCCACCCTGAAAGTTTAGTGATTCACAGTGATGCAGGCAAAAACTATCACTGTGGTAGCACAACGAGCACAACGAAGACCATCATTGTGATGACTTCTGCTACTGGAGGCTGTCAAAAACAGGGAGAGGTGGTCTGAACCTATAAAATAAAGACAAGAAAAGAAACATCCAAAGCTCTCTTTTTCCTCTCTCCCTCACTCCTCCAACAATTGTACAAACGGAATCATTTGCCAGGATTGTACAGCACGCAGGCTGTTCAAGGGCGTGCGGTGACTCCAGTCACCATCTGACTGGTGAGGAATAGAGCCTGGGAAGGATTCTCTGGTTTTCCATATTGCTAATGAAGCCTGTTTTGATGGGCAGTCCTAAGGCTTTCGGTGTCTCAGTGAATCTACCATGATCCGAAGCGTCCCAATTCTGCTGGGCTGATTTAATGAGGCGCTGTGTTAAAAATGATTACCAGGCTGGTCCAAGTGCCACGTGATGCTGAGTGACTCCGAGTGCCGTCTGCTACCAGGAGCCTTTGGGGTGCATGGGAAGCAGCAAGATTCTATAAATGAGGACAGGCAGCAAGAAGGTGGTCAGAATGTGACTCTCCTAGAAATGCAATTAGCCTTCCGTTGCTCCCGCTGCCACTGAATTAATCGGTCTCTTGTTTCATTCACACTTCCGCTCACCCCTAGGAGCCTGCACCTAGCTGTTGAACAAGTTCACACCCTGTGCTTTCCAGGTGCTGAGCAAACCATTTGCACTTGTCACTAGCACTTTTACCTGTGACTCACTGAAGCACAGAATGGAATGTTACCTCTCACACTTCTCTAAAGGGCACAGATACAACTTCCTCCCTAGCCTCCTGCATCAGAGTCTCCACCGAGCACTCATCCAGACCTATGACTTGTCATTATCCACGAGAAAGTAAGCCGTGCCACTAAGTCCCACCAGAACTCTCGTGTTGCTTCTTACTTTTCTTCTGCCTCAAATCACCTCCTCATGGCAATGATAATAACGATGATAGCGAAATGATGTATTTCGAGTGCTCAATATGTGCTAGGCACAGCTCTGGCTGCTTTTCTTGCCCTGATTTAACTGTTCTAGCCACAATTTTCCCCATTTTAGAGACAAGGAAAACTCAGATGAGCCCAAGATCATGCAAAGGTCTCAAATACAAATCTGTTTGATGCCAGAATATGTATTTTAATTAGCATGCTGTATTTGTTCACACTGCATTGGTACAGTACAAAGGAGGAAAATACTCTGGCTGATAGAAACAAACTTAACAGACTTGGCATTGGTACTGCTAAGCCCAGCAACCTTACAGCTAGTGAGATTGGCAAATTGAGGGTTTCTGTGGCCCTGAGGAGTTGGACTGGACAATTCCAGCCTCAATACCAAGAGCCCAGAGAGACCGCTGTCTGGGGCAGTCAGGTTTTACACCCATCCCATACTGTGTATGGTGCTGATGATCACTGGTGTGGTCATTGGACTCCCCAACGTTTACGTTGTCGCCTGCCTGCCTCTCTCTCCAGGAGCATCTGGAATCAGAAGGAAGAGAGAACGTCCATGGCCCAGGGAGTGCAGCCAATTCTGCAAGGTAGGAAGTCATACCACAGGGATTCTCTTTGAATCTGTGCAGTGTTAGTTGGTCCCCAGGGTATCTCCAGGGACTTGCATCTTATGTAGCTTCTCTTCCCTCTCTAAGGCCATTTCAAGAGTTTAAAACAATCAATACAATTCTGGTTAAATCAAGACCCCCACACAGTGTCTTTGCTAAAAGCCATGGTGCCTGTAACTTCTGGAGAATACCATATGTTGTATATTTTATTATTTATAGATATCATACAAAACAACTCTCTCTCTTCTCTGCCTCTACAAATGCTGCCTACCCCTCAATCATGGTTCCAGTTCAAGTTCACAAAACTGTCCCTGCTTATTCAGGACAAAGGTCTACCTCCATGACCAAGTTTCTATATCCCCTGTACCATCTCCCACTATTGCATCCTGCCCTAATCTCTGTATTCCTGCTGCTTCATTTCTGAGTCATCGCCTCCTGATCACATTTGTGAGCCTTTACAGTGTATAACATCAGAGCATTTCTTCAGAGGCTTCAAGCTGAAATGACTGCAGGCTTTGAGCCAACGAAGCAGGATGGGCAAATACTACGGCACCCTGGAACTGAGCGGGCTGCTCCTCTGCACAGGGCAGCTATTCCCAGGCCAAAATATGGACCAGAGTGGCTGCTTGCTGTTTTCAGAAGAAGCCATTAATTCAGACTGTGTGTATGTGTGTTACAAATTCTCCCAATTTAAGATGATGTCCCTTAATTTAATTTAAAAACAAACAAACAAGCAAACAAACTTGTGAAGGCCAAATACAATGTCCATGGAACAAAAAAAAAGAAGCTACCATTTTGTCCAGAAGGCTAGATAATAATGTGTAAGTTTTAAAGTTAATCAGTCAATTGGCAAATATTTGTTGACCAAGTATTTATTGAATGTACCAGGCTGGACTTCTTGCCTTAACCACTAGGTAAAAATGTTCAACTTCTTCTTTTAAATGTTCAGCTCTTGTATGCTAGAAATTTCTTACCTAGAATTTTCTTACCTAGAAAGTAGGGATGTTAATATAACCAATGTCACAGAATAAAAGTGAAAATTAAATAAGAAGAATGCATAAAAGTCTACATACAATGGATGGCATATAGACAATATTAAGTAAGTACTAGTGATAATTAATAAAACACAGTAGTATTTGTCATTACTGCCGTGATCACAATAGAAATAATAATTGTTACTATTTATTGAACACTCATTAATCCTGACGAAATTTCATGAGAAAGCTAATGTGCAGTGGTGATAATGGTGTTTGTGATTGAAGAAGCCACAGCTGTGGTAGTAGTAACAGAAATAACAGATGCAAATAGAAATCTATTCAGTGACATTAGAAACAGTATTAATAGGGGCACCTGGGTGGTGCAGTCAGTTGAGTATCAGACTCTTGATTTCAGCTCAGGTGATGATCTCAAGGTCGTGAGATCCACCCTGAATCCGGCTCCTCGCCAGGCATGAAGACTGCTTGAGATTCTCTCTCTCCCTGTCTCCCCTCCCCCAACTCACACTCTCTCTTTGTCTCTCAAAAGAAAAAAAAGAAAGAAAGAGAAAAAGAAATAGTATTAACAAAAATAAAAAAAACCCAGTTCATTCCTTGCATTTTTCATGTTTTCTCCTCACCACTGTGAAGAGTCCATATGGCATTGCTGGCTACATTGCATGTTAATAAATACTTGCTCAATTGGTTGTCCCTAGAAACCCAATGGAGTATAGTTCTCTCCTACCCTATTTATTTCTATCCAGGAAGGATTTACAGTGTGTGGCTCTTTTTATATGCCCTCTGATACGCCATCCTGCTACACCATTGAAATCTTCACCTAGGAAACAATTCTCTCAGGTCTCAAAAACAGAGAGGTGAAGTTTCTCTTCACTCCTACAGCAGGGGAATGGTGTCCTGTTGGGGGAAAATAAGAATGCCAACAACTGAATTTTTTTTTAAATAGCTGAGTACAGCAAATGTGTCTTTTAATGCCAGGAACTGTCAGGGAGATGTACCAGTGAAATCTTTCACACATTCTGTCCACGCAGCAAGATCACTTGCTTGGCTGTCTCCTCGCCCCAGCTGTGAGATCCCTCATTTCTACCCTGCTGGGGCCACAGCCAGATGGTAGGGGCAACTTGCTGCACCCCCATGACCTTCCTGGCACTGAAGACGTCACCAGCCGTGACTTCTTAATGCCTCATGGCAATATTCCTGACCTTGTCTTGGTGGTCACAGGGTTCAAGGCAAGACATCATTCCTCTTTTAATGTAGGTCTCCTTGGGGAGTCACTGCTAGACTTAAGGTTTAAATGGATGCCCTTCTTACCTTAATGGAACCAGAAACTATGAAAAAAAAAAAGCAGATATCCAAAATGCTTTCCAAAACCAGCGAAGACAGGATTTACATTTCAGTTTTGCAAAAACTCTGGTGCCATTGGCAAATTTAATTTTGTTAGTTAACCTTGGTAAGGAAACCACTGAAGGCATGTATTTGTAAACCTGATTATTCATATCAGCAGAGTACCTTCTCACTTAGACTCTCTCCATTTCTTCTAAAACTTGACTGTCTCCAAGCTGAGATATTCATCTTTTATTTTCACACCTGTTTTTACTTTTTATTCACAACCCTCTTATACCCCCAACTGCCAAACAAGAGTTCCGAGAACTATCTTATCACCCTTCAATTTATGCCCCACGTCCAATCAATTCACTCAATTTCCATTTCTCTCCATTCCAAACCCTCAGAACTGCTCATGATTTTTAGTCCATTCTCTACATAGCAGTCAGAGTGTAAATCTGAAATCTTTAGAGAAAGCAAATTTGATCTTCACCCTCCAGCTAAAAACTCCTAAATGTTTTCCCACTGCCCTTAGGCTAAGAGTCTATACTTCTCGATAGAGCTAACAAGATTCTCAGGGATCTATTATCTGGCTCTCCAGCCCCACCTCCGCTTTCTTCACATGCTGTGTTCTAACCAAAGTGGATTGATTATTTTTAGTTCCTAAGAATAAATATATCATTACAATAGTCACTTTTGTCACTACAATAGCTACTTTTACTGTAGCTAGTCTCCAAGATGACCTCCCTGCAAAGATCCCTGCCTCCTGGCATTCGTGTCTCTATATAGCACCATATCACATTGAATTAGGTTTGGTCTGTCTGGCCAATAGAATGTGGTAGAAGTAATACTACGATTCTGAATGGTGTAATTTCTGTCATAAATGGCATTGTCACTTCTTCCTTGCATCCTTTCATTCTGAAAGAAACTAGCAGCCATTTTGTGAGGACATTTAAGCAGCTCTATGGAGAGAGCCACAAAAGGGGACACTGAGGACTCCTGACAATACCCTACACCCACTGGACGGCTCTGTGTGTGAGGGTGCCATATTGGAAGCAGATCCTAGAGACTCGAGGATTGCTTCAGACAACTGCAGCCCCAGCTGGCATCTTGATTGCAACATCATGAGTGACCCTGAGCCAAAACCAACCACCTGAGCCCTTTTTGGGCCTCTGACTTTGCGCAGGCACTGTGACTTTTAAATATATATATATATATATATATATATATATATATATATATATATATATTGTTGTTTTAAGACTGAATTTTGAAGTGATTTGTTAAGCGGCAGTAGTTACTAATTCAACTTATAGAACTTCGTGCATGAGATATGCTATGTTAAGTATTCTACATATTTCTTACAGCTCTCCAAAGCAGCTACTATTATTGTTCCCAGTTTACAGAAGAAGAAATGGAGGCACCAAAACGTTAAAAGTGACTTTCCCAATGCTAGAAAGTTATTAAATGGTAGAGCTAGAATTTGAAACCATAATTATACAGGTCTTATGAAATCTGCCTTTATCATCTTTCAGGAGTCAGATTTGGGTCTTTCCAAATATAATTATACAGACCCATCAGCACTAAAGGAACTGCCCATGATGTTTATACTCTTGCTATTCAGGAAGAATTTGTCTTATCTGTTTCTCTTGCCCTGAGTAGCTTGGCAGGGGTAAGGAATTCTATCATTCCAGTAAATAACTGAAAAATTTTAACCTAGCCTTAGCACACTGTGGAAGTATGACTTGGACTTTAATGGAGTGCTTATTTGTACCATATCCAACCACTCCACAAACACCCATCAACTAAAAACTACCTCTGAAACTGCAATTTGAGACATTAACAAGCTGACCTCAGTTAAGGTCAAACAGGGCAGGGGAGCAGAAGGGGGGAGAAGAAACACTCCCTGTGTCATCTGGCAGATTCAGTAATGGCTTGTCCTATTAACAATCCTTCCAGATAATTCCCAATTAACAAAATCACCTGGTATAATGATCCAATAAGCACCCAGAACTTTGAAAAAGACCTAAAGAGTCATTAAGAGACCATTCTCAACCTTGGAACAAGGTCACCTCTGGTGGAGATCCAACCTCCACAACAATGCGAACAAGTCACTTGCCTGGATAGCCAATAGCAGTGAATGAACGGAGCAAATGCTTAAGAAATCTGCAGATATTTAAGGAGCTTCATCTCGGCTCCTATTGCCAATATCTGAGTATTATTTGTTCAAAGTTTTTTTTTTTTCTTCTTTCCCTGAAAGTTTCAACAGATTTTTTTTTTAAATTGAAATTCTTTTTCAATTTCAAAAGAATTTCACGTTTTACCGACTGATACCGATAAACATTATTTTCAGCTTCCAAACTATTAAATATATACTTAAAAATAATCTGCTATCTGGAAAAAAATAGAAATTTATTTCTATATTAAATAGCCTCAGCTTAGACACAATAATATAGGTGCTTTTATATACTAAACATGATCTGTAGTGGTATCAGACTATTTTGGAGGCTTTAGAAAATCTAATAGGTGCTGGCATTATTATTTCCCTTCTACATCTAGTCCCATGGCATACTAAATAAATCTCATGTATCCATTCACTTATCAAAATTCTGTATTCACTTAACAAATTGAGTTAGATTCCTATTTTCTACCAGGCCCTGGTTTGGTTGATGGAGAATAATGTAGTAAAAAGACAACCAAGTCCTTGCCTTCATGGAACATATTATCTTGTCCAAGAGAAACAAAAATCAACAATCATGAAAGTAGACAAATCAACACATAAATTTGGATGTGAGTCCTATATGGCAAAATAAGACAGAGTGATTGATAAGGAGAGACTTGGGTAAAAGAGCCATTGTGTAGGAGCTAGTCAAGGAAGAGTCTTCTGATGAGGCAGCATTCAAACAAAGACTTAAATGAAACACTTCAACAATGCAGAGTTTAAGAGGGAAGTATGCCAGGCAGACACAAAAACTAGAAATTCACTTTTGGGAATGACACTGACATACCTAAGAAATCACAGGAGGAGCAATGTGAGGAGAGAAGTGAATGGGAAGGAGTGTTTGGAAAGGTACTACCATCCCTCCATTTTTATCCTGCCTCTCTGCATGTGAATAGTGACATCACCTGGCTAATAGCTAGCCCAAATTTCATTAACTATTGTATGGAGCGTTAGTTAAAATTTATTGAACATCCACCAGGAAGGAGGTATCTACATGCTACCCAGTTGTAAAAGTATCTTTACCCACATTTTGCAGATGAAAAAAAAAAAAATCGAGCTCAAAGAATTTACGTAACATAGCCGAGGTTATATAGCTAGTAAGTGGTCAAGCCAGGATTCAAATCCATGGCTCTCTGATAGAAAAGTCTATGATATGTAAGGGGAAAAATGCAGAAGAAACCACAGTATATCAACAAAGTCTTCAGTCCTGCCTTAAATTCCCTACTAAGTCTTCACATCTCTAGGACTCCGTTCAAAGGAAAGGAGATGGTGGTCTTGCCTCAAAAGTTTAAACCTAAGCAGAGTTCTTTGATTAGACTTCAGTGGGTTACTAGACATGGAGGATCAACTGAAATGACTTACCAAATAATAAACATCCTATGAAACTGACATTCTCTAATTTATACACACATATATGTACACATAGGTATGCATATACCTGTGTGTGTGCGTGTTGTGCATATATGTATATACACACATAGAGAGAGAGAGAGGTTGGGGGGAGGGACACACTCAACAGAGACTAGGGACAATGGCAGCCAGAAGTATAGTAGAACACACCCTCCCATGAGGAGGCTGCAGGCACCAATAGAGAAAGAGCATTGCAGCAATGTCTAGCCACTCCTAAAAATCCCACAGAAAGACCAATATCATTGTCTGTGATGACCTATGAGCACTTGATACAAGAGCTTATTAAGCAGATGGGAAGTAAACAGCTTCTGCACTCAGAAGACAAACCAAACTGGGAGAGCCCCAAATGATTCCACTACACACAGGGCCACACATCTCAAACTGAAGTTACTCTGAGAGTAACCAGAGGCGGGCAAGGAAGCCTTCAAAATGACGCGAACATCATTTCTTTCTGGAGCTTTTCTTTTATTTAATTTTACTAAATGATTTACAATATGTAATATTTTTTTCATTTTTAAAGTGATTTTAGAAGTATTTTTATATTAAACAAAAATGCAAAACAATTCCTCTCCATGGATTTTAAAAACAAATTACAGGTTTCACAGAGCTCCCTTGTCCTACGTCCTAGCATCCCAGTAAACTTCTATCATTCATATACAATCCTCCCTTCATTCATATACACATTACCTAAGTCAACTAACATTTGTCAAAATACATGCCACGTCCAACACTAAGGTTCTATCATGCACTAGTATAGCAATGGTTCTGAATGTACACATGGAACCACCAAGATCATGTTAAGACACAGATTGCTGGGTCCCACCATCACAGTTTCTGATTTATTAAGCCTCTGATAGGACCTGGGAATTTGCATTTCCAGCAAGTTCCCAGGTAATGGCTGCTGCTCCAGGTACAGGAATCACACTTTGGAAATTACTACTGTAAGAAAAATTTAAGAACCCTAGATTTCTAACTAATTAATGTATGGCAATGTCATTTTATAAATGTAAAAACTAAATCACAGAGCATGAACAACTTACCTATAATGCACAGCCGGTCAGTGACCAAGAATTATTATTCCGATCCAATGCATCTTGTTTTGCTATAAGATTCTCAGAGCACCAAACTGAGACTAGATTACACACAGTAACAGGAATTATATATACTACAGTCGTCTTCTCTCTTTGTAATAGCAAATTAGCTGCTGAACTTCCTTCCTTCTAGAAAACTTTTTAAGCAACCTTTGGTTCAATAAAACGAAAGCAAAAAAAAAAAACAAAAAAACAAAAGCAGTGTTACATCAAAGGGCAAGCATTTCCTGACCCTTTTTTGGGCACCTGAGTGTGCCCGAAATAACTGACTAGACCAAAAGCAGAATCCAAAGACACACTTGTCAGGAATGAGCAACGCATGGCTCAAATGAACAATGAAAGTGCAACTCTTGAAAGGCAAATGTAAAACCTAAACGTATCATGTTGAATGAGCAGGACATGAGACTGAATTTCAGAAGACATAGGAATTTCACAAGCCAAGAACACAACTCTGTCAGTTCTTATCACCAAGTATCATCTCAGGAACATCATCACTTTAATAGTGGCCCTTGGTCTGCAAATAATTAACACCACTGCAAAAACAGTTTCAGAAAATAGACAGCTGACAGAAAGTTAAACTGGGCAGTTACACCTAATAATTAGTGTGGGAAATGGAAGCTTATTTTTTCTAAAACGCTTTGAAAAACAATGCATCAATTCCACAGAAGAAGAATAAACATGATTGAAATACAGTAAAGGTAAATATTTTATCTGGGTAAGTGATGGATGACTCTAAAAGCATATGTGGGGACTCCTGGATGGCTCAGTCACTTAAGTGACCGACTCTTGGTTTTTGCTGAGGTTATGATCTCAGGGTCATGGGATCGAGCCCCACGTTTGGGTCAAGCTCAGCACAGAGTCTGTTCGAGATTCTCTCTCCCTGGCTCCTCTCCCCGCTGCTTGCACTCATTCACATGCTCTCTCTCTCCCAAATAAAATAAATAAATAAAATCTTTAAAAGCGTATCTGAATTAGGAGTTCTGCTGCTGTGTAAAAAATTACCACACATTCTGTGGCTTGAAACAATATCCACTTATTATTCCACAGCTCTGTTAGGCCAGAAGGCCAGATGGCCTTGATGGGTCCCACAAGGTCAAAATGAAGCGATCGGCAGAGTTTTGTTCTTTACCAGAGGTTCTGGGGAAGATTCTGCTTTCCAGTTCATTCAGGTTGTTGGGAGAATCCAGTTCCCTTGGCTGTAGGACTGAGGGCCCCATTTTCTTATTGGTTATTGGCTGGGGACCATTCTCCACAATTAGGTGCCACTGTCAGGGTCTTATCCCCTGGACTCCTCCATCTCCATAGTGGGGAACCTCCCTCCCATGTCAAATCCTTCTCATGTGATGAATCTTTGATTTTCTCTTCTGCTGCCAGTTGAAGATACTCAGCTTTATAGGGCTTATGTAATTACACTGAGCCAGCATCAGTAATCTCCCTATATTAACCTCAACTGAGTAGTTAACTTCATCTGCAAAATCCCTTTTAGCATAGTACATGAAGGAATCAAGGCAATAACACCAGGGAACAGAGGTCATTGGGGCCTTCTAGAGTTCTATCTACCACAGTATCTGACATTTTTTAAAAGTGAGCATGCATATACCATACACACATATATTAATGTTTCCAGATTTCTATTATAAAGGATAAATATAAAAATGGGAAAAACCCTATAACCTCAGTGAGCACCAAGGAAGGGTTAGTCACACAGAGAAGACTTAATCTACTAGATCTATAGCCATGCCTGGATTGAGAAACAATGACCAAAAATGACCCAAAGAAGCAAATCATGAGAACGAAGATCCTACTAATGCCCCCAATTCCAGGGGTAAAGGACAGGGGTCATGGTCATGATCCTTCCATGGTCATTTCCACATCTCTGGAGGTGCAGGTGAGGTGAGCAACACTGAGCAGGAGGATTATGGACAGTGCTAACTCTTGGTGTGCCTCCATGGGGAAATCCAATTAAATGCAGAAAGGCAAGTCAGCTGTGACTACATGCCCATGAGGTTACCAGGCCCCAGCAAACAGCTGTTCCATCAACAAATATTTATTGGAAGTCAAACTCTAGGCACCAGGAATGGAATCAAGAATGAGAGAAGTGAGGTCCCTCCTTTCATAGAGATTCCAATCCAAAGCATAAGAATAACAATTGACCAAAAATGGGTTAGCTACCTGATTAGTGATTGTGATAAGTGCTACAGAGAAATTTTAAAATGGAGATCAGTGATGGGGACAAACATGATCAAAGGAAGACATTTACACTGAGAAGTATACACTTTAAAAGGGGACAAGCAGAAACATCTGAAAAAAAGGATCTTTTAGGCACAGGGCATTTCCCGAAGAAGGAGACAAGGATGAGTCTGGTAGGAAAGAAAGCCACTCTGGCCTAAGTAAAGGAAGCAAAAGAGATTAGTAAATGATAAGGCTACTGAAATGATTAAGAGCCATACCACAAAGTGCCTCATAAGCAATGGTAAAGAAAAATTTGGATTTTATGCCAAATACATTGGGAAGCCACTAGGAAATTTCAAGTTTATGGGTAAAATAACCTCACTGATGTTTTTAAGAGATCATTCTACCTATTTTGTGAACAGGGACAGGGATCCAGGAAGGAGCCTATTGCAATAGTCTAGGCAAAAGATGATGTTGGCTTGGACCATTGTGACAGATGGAAAGAAGAAGTTAGATTCAGATGTGCTTTGCAAAGAGGGTCGAGAGGACAGCCTATAACATTAAATATTAAAAGACACTTCAGAATTGTTGTAAAAGCTTCAAATACTGCTGCTGGCTGTGCCCTCACCTTTGCTTCTACACCCTTCCCAGGCTGTCTGAAATTCTAAACAGGCAAAAATAAAATAAATAAAAACTTTCCTGTTTTCCTAAAAAAAAAAAAAAAAAAAAAAGATGGTAAAGTCCACATAATTGCTGAAACTTCATCTCAATTGCCAATGCTGGAAATGCATAAACCTCAGCCATACAAAAATGAAGAAAAAGGAGATCATCATGTAAATCTTGTAGATTTATCTTCAGAGCAGCATTGTTTATATTCCCAATGTGGAAAGAGTCCAAATACCAACTGGTGAATGCATAAACAAAATGTGGTATATCCATACAGCCAAATACTATTGAGAAACAAAAACGAACAAACTGCTAATATCTGGTGTATGAGCCTCAAAAAGAAGTAAATGTAACCAGAAGCAAAAAAAACTACATATTTTATGATTTCATTTATATGAAACAACTCAAAAAAGGCAAATCTAGAGACAACATACATTCATGGTTGATTGAAGCTGGAGTTTGGCATAGATTAGGGGACTGATTTCAAATGAGTCTGAGGATTTTTGGGGGGTTATGGAAATCTTCTAAATTTCAACTGTGGTGACACCTGTACCAGCCTGTAAAGTTACAACGCATTACTGAATTATATACATAAAAAAACCATTAGGCAAATGAAAATGTGCTGTAGTTCAAAAGAAAGTTCAAGGGAAGTAACTCAAATAAGAGTCACTTTATAAGCAGGAGAAATTTGAGATAATTATGAATTCATATTTGAAGCAAGTTTCAGGAAGACCCTATACTGATGAAACTAAAGACAGGACTTACATACATTTTTTTTTTTTTCCTGTCATGGAATGCTTCCATTTAAACAGGAGTCTGAAAATATACCCTAAAAGGGAAAGAAAAAAAAAAAAAAAAAAAAGCAAAGGTCCTACTCCAGGTAACGTTACAAAAACTGTGGTATATTCACACAATACACTCCTGTTCAGCAATAAAGCCACACAAAGATATGTATTAATCTTAAATGTAAATTGGTAAATGAAAGAAGCCAGTCTTCCAAGGCTATGCAACTGTGTAATTCCATTTACATGATGCTCTGCAAAAGATAAACTAGGTGTTTAACATCATTTCTTTCTGGAGCTTTTCTTTTATTTAATTTTACTAAATGATTTACAATATGTAATTTTTTTTTCATTTTTAAAGTGATTTTAGAAGTATTTTTATATTAAACAAAAATGCAAAATAATTCCTCTCTATGGATTTTTTTTTTTTTTTTTTTTTTTTTTTTTTTTTTTTTATGATAGTCACAGAGAGAGAGAGAGGCACAGAGACACAGGCAGAGGGAGAAGCAGGCTCCATGCACCGGGAGCCCGATGTGGGATTCGATCTCGGGTCTCCAGGATCGCGCCCTGGGCCAAAGGCAGGCGCCAAACCGCGGCGCCACCCACTCTCCATAGATTTTTAAAACAAATTACAGGTTTCACAGAGCTCCCTTGTCCTACGTCCTAGCATCCCAGTAAACTTCTATCATTCATTTAGGTGTAAACAGGCTACATGGGATCAAAAACAAGAGATTAAATAAATTTTTTTTAAAAATAAAATATTCATTGTCTGCAAAAAAAAGATTAAAATCTATAAGTCATTCAATTCCACGATAGTGGGAGTAAGTTCAAAAGGTGTCCCATAATGCAGAGAAGAAGAACAAAGACATTTAAATCAGTAAAAGGAGGGCAGCCCCAGTGGCCCAGTGGTTTGGCGCTGCCTTCGGCCCGGGGTGTGATCCTGGAGATCCCGGATCGGGTCCCATGTCGGGCTCCCTGCATGGAGCCTGCTTCTCTCCCTCTCCCTCTGCCTGTGTCTCTGCCTCTCTCTCTGTCATGAATAAATAGATAAAATCTTTTTAAAAATAAATAAATAAAATAAGTCAGCAAAAGGAGGATAGTAAAGCTTAGCAAGGTTTTCAAAAATATATAATATGAATTTAAGATGGGGAGTGTGGAAAACACAAAACGAAAAGCAAAGATTAAAGAACAAAACTATATACACTAAAATTTAGCATAGAGATCATGGGACTGCTTTGTCTGAGCTGCACCTATTTTAAAGATAGGGAGATTTCACATAATACATCTTTTCAACTTCACTCAAAATTCTGAAGGCTTGGCAAACTGACGAGGTTTGTAACCTCTGTTTTATATTTATAAGAAGATGCTAGAGGAGAGAAGCAAGGGAAAAACAGAAGTGTTAAAGGCAAGAAGGAAACAAAGACAAGAAAGTTACCAGGAGTGTTGCCTTTTTTTAAAGGAAAGAAAGAAATTATTTAAAATGTTGAACATAAAAAAAATAAAATGTTGAACATAAAGTCTTGTTGTGATCAATGCAACAAAATCTCTTATTTCCCCGAAGATCATCAATAAAGATCTGCATCATTGCATAATGTATTCGAAGTCAGGTGTGTGTATTTATGTGTTTGTGTGTGTATATATGTGCAGTGGTGTGACAGATGCAGTAAAATGCTTCATCTAGTTTAAAGACAGGCACAGGATTCCTGGTCTACATGTAGTTACAGAGTGAAGAGTAAAGCAGATTTTATTGTAATAGTTAAATCATAAGCCGCCGCCACCATCATCATCATCATCATCGCCAAAAAAAGGGCAATAGAAGGACATATATTTTACAGTTAACTATATATATGAGATGGGAATACAGAGGGCATTTGTTCTTCTCTGTTTCATATTGGATCCAAAAAATATTTATTATATTTATAATCGGAAAAGGCCAATAGTAGTAGTTGAGCTTAGAATGCTTCCTCCACAGCAGGACAATAAAAGACTGCCATCAAGATATTTCAAGTGGCACAGCTGCTAGAAAGAAATCACCCTCCAGGCAAGCAGGTGAGAGCCAGAAATATACAACTCATATGTTTAGAAGTGTTGATGGACTCTCTGGTCTGGTGCTGTACTCCATACCATGGAAAATGGGGATCCCAGAAAACCATTCCTCCACAGGGAGGGACATTCAGTGTTCACTCCTGCTTCATATAGCTCCAAGATATTCCACTTCCAGTACCTGTGAAGGGACTTTGCGACCTCTGTCTATGTCTGATGGTGTCCTATCACGGTCCCATTATGCTGCTCATGCACTTCCCACTACACCACGTGTAGGAGCCCATCTTTTGTGGGTTTTAGAAGAACCAGAGACTCCCCTATTACCCTCTCCCTTCCTCTGCAAGGTCCTAACACCCTTGGTTTTCCAAACTCTCTTCTCTATTTTCCAAGCCTACTGGTTCTTTCTTTCAAAACACCACTTCCTCCACCTGAATCTCTTCTCAGCCTTGCTGACTCCCTCTCTTGTCTCAACTCAGCTCAGATGTCCTTTCTGAAAAATCCTCCAAGTATTCCGAAGGGTGTACTTCCCCTTGCTATTCTTTCCCCCACACCCATTTTTCCTACTTTCACAAAGGGTGGCAAAGGCCACATACCTCTAGGTCACTGCTGCATGCGCAGATCTAATCAAGCGCCTGAGAGGAAATGGTATCCAATGGCCAAGTATCCAATGGTAGAGCTCAACTAGGAAAGAGCATCGTTTTTACCATGTGGAATCAAACAAATGGTATTACAGAGAGATGAAACCTGTGGTGGAAGCCTCATTGGCATTGTGGTGCTTTAACAAATTGAGTTCAAAAACTACCTTTGGGGATGTCTGGGTGGCTCAGTGGTTTAGCATCTGCCTTTGGCTCAGGTCATGATCCCAGGGTCCTGGGATTGGGTCCTGCATCAGGCTCCCTGCAGGGAGCTTGCTTCTCCCTCTGCCTCTCTCTCTTTTTGTGTTTCTCATGAATAAATAAAATCTTTAAAAATAATTATTAATTAATTAAAATTACTTTTGAAGAAAGCTGTATATGTCAAACATGTATTATTGTCTAAAACTGACCATATCAATAAATAAATCCCAAACCTTTCAAAGAACTATAAATTCACATAGGTCATTTTTACCATAATGACCTGGCATTTTCCAAATATGCTGAGGAAAAAACTAGAAAATGCATTCAAAAGATGTCCTGTAACATCTTGACAAATAAGGACAATCACTGTTAGTGTTTAGGTACTTTTTCTTCAGGCTTTCAGGAAAACTGGTATATGGACAGATGGCTAGCTACCTTTTGTTTGTCTTTCCATCTACCCATCCATTCATCTACCCAGATATCCATGTCCCCTTTACATAATACACATACGCAAATGCTCACATACATGTATTTATGTGTATTTGCATTAAAGATAGCACACTAGTCATATGGTTTTATAGACTTGAGTTGCATGCTAAATAATAAGATGCCAGTCTTTGAAACAGCACAGGGAAAAGAATGTCAGCTAGCAGGGGAACAGGATGGCATTAATCATTAACATGTCCATTAACATTCATCTATAAGTACTGTATTAACTACATCCTATTGTACTATGTGGAGGTTATAACCTACATGGGTAAACAATTAAGTTGCTCTTTCTTATTTACAATTATTTATATAAAAAGATATCCATGCCTTATATGCTAAAGAATACTTACCTCCTTATGCAAATATTAAAATGGCATAAAAATATTTATTGAAGTGAAAGATGCTTCTAATGGAATGTTAAATGAAAAAAGTTATCAAATAGCATGTAAATCTGGCCACGTAGTTGCAAAACCATATTTTAAAATGTGCATTTACAATATAAAGATAACTTATGAATGAGATAAACAGCAAAATAATAAACTAAAATTTTAATATTGCTTATTTCTAACTGGAGGCCATATAGTGAATTGCATCACCACTTTTATATTCTGGATTTTCTAAAGTGGAAATGTAGAACTTGTAACAAAATATGACCATGTTAAGAAGAAAAGCAGGTTACAAATGTTTCTAATTGTTATTCCATTTTTTAAAAGACAATATATACATACTTGTTTATTCCTTTCTAAAAATTAGGAATACATATTTGTATACATGTAGAAATTGTTACCCCTAAGTCAGGAGACTGACTTTTTTCTTATTTTACCATCTATATTTTCTATAGTTTAACAATATATCAATATTATGATAGAAAATGTTTGTCATAATGTTTTCTCATTTTCAAAACAAAGTTCCATATTTATAGACACTTTTAAATGCTGACCATATAAAGAGCAACTAAGAGTATCCCTAATCTTTAATTACCAAAATAATATTAAAATATATATAGGGGCACCTGGGTGGCTCAGTCACTTGGTCATCCAACTCTTGATTTTGGCTCAGGTCATGATCTCAGGTCACGAGATTGAGCCCCGAGTAGGGCTCCGCACTCAGTAGAGAGTCTGCTTGTCTCTCCCACTCTGTTCCTTCCTGTTTTTTTTTTTTTTTTCTCTCTCAAATAAATAAATACTTTTACATACAAAGCTATTCACATAAAATTGCAACTATTTGCAAAATATTTTACAACGTATTATACAAAGTGGCTTATAGGATATGGAAACAGCATGAGCATCTGATTTGTAATTATAGTCCAACTTCTTCTGTAAAGGGTCAGATAGCCAATATTTTACAATTTGTGGGCCATGTGGCCTTTCTTGCAACTGCTCAGCTTTGCTGTTGCAACAAAAAAAGCAGCCATAGACTGCTATGCTACAGTAAACATTTATTTCTGGATACTGAAATTTAAATAATTTTCATATCATTCATTTTTTTAATTTTTATCTTTGAAAATGGGGGGGGTGAGCTATTCTTAGCTTATGGACTGTACAACCAGGTGGTAATCTAGATTTGTGTCATAGCTCATAGTTTAGGAGCTCATCTATTCACTTTTTCTAATTTTGTTTAATATGGTGTGACTCAGGCATAGTTAAACATTCATTCAGTTTCTGTTAATTTTAGGTGGCAACACCATGCCACTTCTGTAGCTGATCTGAAAATAAACTACTGTTAAAGGCTTGTCCACTGAATTTTCCACAGGCTTTGAACTGAAATGTCCTTCTCAGTATCAAACCACATTTCGATTTCATCCTGAAGAAATATTGCTCTGGCAGAGAACAGAGTCCCTAAATTTCCCAAGCAGTACCTAAGGGGCAGCTTTTAAACTAACATTAATGTCAATGAGAACTGCCCAGAACAATCTGTGTTCTCAGGTGAAACACTGTTGGCAGCAGGCTGATTGAAACAACTCAAGGTATAAAAAAAGAGACAATATATGGAAGATTTCCACAAAATCTAAAGATCATTATGAAAAACCTGGTGATTTTTCAAACTTTCCACTTTGGAACCTATTTTTGATGAGGCAATTCAAATAAAAGAGTATGTGATGGTAATACCTAGCAATGCAAAAAATAAGATCATCCGACATTTTTTAGATTGCTTTTAAATGCGCAGTTTCACATATAGCTGTACTTAAAATAGCGCAGGCAATGTCCAATAATTGAAATTTAGCCATATAAATAACTGTGACCCTAATTTACAAAAATGTGCATTCAAACTTACAAGATAAAATATGGCAGAGAGATAGCCACAGATCTCAGGGAAAAACACCTTTATGGCCACCGAAGACAGTTATAATTCAGGGCATTTAATTAAGTTCCAAGTTCCTAATAGACAGTTATTCATTGCAATGAAAATGCTTTATATACCATGAACATTTTAAGAGTCAGTATCATTTTTTCCCCAAAGTTTTGTCCAAAAAAAACTAGTGTTGGCTAAGATTGCAGTAGTTTGCCCTTTTCCCATGTAATAAAAGATCATGAACACCTCTTAGTATACAAGAGCCATGGGAATAAAGAATTTCAATATAAATTCCCAGTCTTGTTTCCACAATTTTTCTGAAGTAATCTGGTAGACAAAACACTAAGTTCTAAAGTGATTAAGGAATTGGGTATTTTTTTCTAACTACATTCAGTACAAATAAGATAACAGAGGCTATGCTGTTTTCTATTTCAATTATTCATAAACAACCTGAATGTGCAAAACCCAGGACTATGTAATTCTACCAAGGTTCAAAGTCATGTCTCAGTGAAGATGGGCTGGTGGGAAGGATCCTTTTACTTAAATAGAGGCACATCCCCACACTCTCAAACAGACTTCCAGTGCAAGCATCAATATTTGAGCTTCGTTATTCCTTTTTTCTGCATCATATGCACATCAAGTTCCTAAAGAAGTCATCCTAATATTGTAAAGTTAGTTTCCTTATGAAAACTAAACACTTGAAGTGAGATGTTATATAAAAAAAATGTTTTAAATGGTTAACTTGTGAAATGATGACATATTATGGAAGAACATGATGTTTGATGCACAGAAAATTTGGGGGCAAATGTCAGAAACCCCCAATCACTTCTGTATCTGCAGACCTGAGAGGTGAGACATGGCCTTGGGGAGTGTTTTTGGTGAATGTCAGTGATCTGCTGCTCACGGGAGAATGCCATGGTGGACGTATAGATGTTTGGATTCAAACTCATATATATGGTAGATGATTTAGATGATGATAGTAATAATGATAATAATAGTAATAATGACGATGGTGATACTGTGAATACATCAACAGTGCTAGACACTATCAGGTTATTCAAAGTTACACTGAAAAGACAAATTTCCAGGATGTCTGGGTGGCTCAGTGGTTGAACATCTGCCTTCAGGTCAGGGCATGATCCCAGGACCAGGGATCGAGTTCCACATTGGGCTTCCTGCAAGGAGCCTACTTCTCCCTCTGCCTGTGTCTCTGCACCTCTCTCTGTGTCTCTCATGAATAAATAAATAAAATCTTAAAAAAAAAAAAAGATTTTCCTATCAGACAATAGGACAGGAAGTAAGGTTTAGACATTCTCCACACACACATCTGGCCCCTGCCATACACAAGTTTACTACTATTTTTCATAAATAAGTCAGATGTCCACATATTTTTAAGGATATATATATTGTTAAATATATATATATATCCTATATATGGATTTAAATATGTATTATATATTCTTATATATAATCTATATCCTTATATAACATATAAATATTTATTAAGTATACACCAAACTACGATAAAAAGAGAGGTCTAAGGATACAAGTCTAGTTTAATATTCAAGAATTAATTAATGCAATTCATCATACTAATAGGTTAAAGAAGAAAAACCACATGATCATATAAATCAATATAGAAAAATAATTTGACAAAATTTAGCATCCATTTCTCATTAAAGCTCATAAAAATATGAATAGATGGCACCTTCTTCAACTTGGTAACAAGATTCCAAAAACCCACAAGTAATATACTTACTGGTCAAAAACTTAAAGCATTCCCCATAAGATCCCAGGCAAGGATGTCCACTCTCACCACTACCATTTAATATAGTTCTGGAGGGGATCCCTGGGTGGCTCAGTGGTTTAGTGCCTACCTTCGGCCCAGGGCGTGATCCTGGAGTCCCGGGATCAAGTTCCACATCAGGCTCCCTGCATGGAGCCTGTTTCTCCCTCTGCCTGTGTCTCTGCCTCTCTCTCTGTCTCTCTCATGAATAAATAAATAAAATCTTAAATAATAATAATAATAATTAATAATAATAATAATAATATAGTTATGGAAGTTCTAGCCATCACAATGAGGGAAGAAAGTGAAATTAAATATATACAGATCAGAAAGGAAGAGGTAAAACTGTTCCTATACATAAATGACAGATGTCTGTACAGAAAATCCTAAGGAATCTACCACAAATTAAACAAAAAAACAAATTATAAAAAACTTATAATTAATAAGTGAGTTCAGCATGGTGCCAGATACAAATTTCTATATATTGGAGATGAGCTCATTAGCATCAAAATTAAGAATGCAATACCAATTGCATCACTCAAAACATGAAATATTGAGGTGTAAGTCTAACAAAATTCATAAAATCTGTATGCTGAAAATGATAAAAGTGATTAAAGAAATCAAAGAAATCTAAACAAATGGAGAGATACATAGGCTCGTGGATTGGAAGACTCAAGAGAGTAAAGATGTCCATTCTTCTCAAATTCACATGCAGATTTGAAACAATTCCTATCAAAATTCCAGGAAGAATTTTGAGCAGATACATAAAATATTAATCCAAACTTTATTTGGAAAGACAAAGGAACAAAAATAGCTAAAGCAATTTTGAAAATGAAGAAAAAGTGGAAAGAATGAGTTCTATCCAATTTCTTTTTTTAAGCTTTTATTCATTTATTCGTGAGAGACACACAGAGAGAGGCAGAGACACAGACAGAGGGAGAAGCAGGCTCCTTGCAGGAAGCCCAATGCAGGACTCGATGTGGGCCTTGATCCCTGGTGTCCCAAGTCTACCCAATTTCAAAACGTATCTGTTAGCTACAGGAATCAAGACTGTGTGTATTGGCAGAGGGTTAAACACATAGATCAATGCAACAGAATAGAGAACGTAAAAATATGCCTACGTGATAATTTGCATAGGTGCAAAGGCAATACAACGAAGGGAAGATTATGTTTTTAACAATGCAATTGGGCATTCACTGACAAAAAAAGTGAGCCTATTATATAAAAAATGTTATTATTGTAAGATTATAAAATGGTACAATCATTCTGGAAAAAACAGTTTATCAGTTTCTTTTAAAAAACACATGGTATTAGTATATGACTCAGCACTCATACTCCTGGACATTTATCCCCTTCCAGAGAAATGGAAGTTAATGTTAACACAGAAATCTGTAGGTCCATGTTTTATAGATGATTTATTTGTAAGAATCCAAAACTTGAAGCAACCCAAATGTCCTTCAAAGTGAATGGTTAAATAAGACTGAGAGATAGCCATATTATGGAATACCACTCAACAACAAAAAGGAACTAATAATGACATATGCAACAATCTTCAAGAATCTCCAGAGAATCATGCTGAAGGTAAGCCAGTCTCAAAAGACTACACACACTATATAATTTTACTTACATAATATTCCTGAAATAACTTACTTAAAGAAATTGAAAACATTAGATGTTGGTTGTCAAAGGTTCTGGAATGGAGATGTGGGTAGGAGGAAAATGTGTGGAGCTGGGAAAGAGCAACAAGATGGCCCCGTGGTAATCTTGAATCTTGATTATGCTAATGCCAACACCCTGGTTCTGCTACCACGCTACAGTTTGGCAAGATCTTAACATTGAGAGAACGTGAGTAGCGAGTACATGGGATCTCTCTGTATTGCTCCTTAAAACTGCATGAATACTATCTAATTATCTTAAAATCAAAATTCAATTTATATTAAACAACTGAGTCTTTAAAAATGTGCTTACTGCTAAACTGTTCACACATTTCCACATCTATTTTCTAGATCTCTTCCATGCCTTTCCACGTGAGCATTCAGTATGACATCTCACTTAACAGATTTGGACACTGTAGAACTCAGGAGATTGAAGTGATGCACTAATGGTCAAAAAAGACAAAACTGACACTCTAGCTCAAAATCCTTAATTTGCTACAGCATCCACTTTCCACTTTCCTTCTCCAGGGTACCAATAACAGGAAGCTCCTTCCACACATAAAAACAAATCTAACAAACATTCAAGATATGCCAACTATTTTGTCTTAGTGATCTAATACTCTTTTTTTTTTTTTCAAATGGTCAAAACAAAAAAATCAAACAAAATTTTACAAGATAAATTAGACCTAAATTGAGGAACTAACTAAAGAAATAACTGTAAATTTATTCTTAATTTATTGGGCTTTCTTTTGTCATTTATGTATTTCTCTTAAAGTTTTTCAAGTCAATTATATGTTTTCATTCAAAAAGTTCTTAAATTTACATTTAAATTTTTCTTTAAAGATCTAAGGAGAAAGAACATTTTTGGCTTAATGAGGATAATATCAAATGACAAAAATAACATGTGTTATGTTCGTTGGAGTGCTTTCATAATAACAAAGCATTGGAAGCAATAAACAATTCTCATAAAATAAACATTGATGCATCTATCAACCAGAATACTACTACTATTATTGACAAGAGAAATGTTATAAAATCCTAACTGAAAATATAGTTTCTAATACGGTTCATAAAAGTGTCTGTACAATGTAACCTAGTTTATGCACGTATGAGAAAAATTATATGCATATTCATAAAAGTGCATACACACAGAGGGGGAAAAAAGCTAGGCAAATCTACATCAAATGTCACAACAACTGACAGAGAAAAGTTTTACTTACTGATTTATAGCTTCCAATTTTTTTAGTTTTATTTTCTAAATAAATAAACATGTATTATTATCATATGGTTGGGAAAAGTTACTTTAAAATATTACTAAGGCACAGAATACATGAAAACCACAGAACCCAAAACAACATGAATTCAAATTTCCATTAATCGAGTAACCACGGATATTTCACGATGAATTATAATTGTACATTTATAATTGTACAATTAGAATTTCCTCTTGAACTTGACATAACATGGTTGAACAGATAGGGCTGAATCAAGAGTTATACAATGACAGATATTGGGAGTGGGGCACACAGCTAGGGCTCCCCTGCATCTCCCTGCTTAAACTTTCTCATCAAAGGACTCAACTTTCCAGTTTCAGAGGGAGATATTTCTTTTTGACAACTAAATCCATTTCAACAATATCATTAGCACAACAATGCTTTTGATGAGCAATTTTCAGCTGATGAATGTACTAGGGTTTTACATTGATATTGCTTTCATTTTCTCCTAAAACTGCTAAACAGGAGAGAGGCAAAGTGTACCAATCAACCCCAACTACTGATAATCAGGATATATTCTGACATGATTGAAGAATCTTGGAGCTGTGGACCAGTAATTTGTTTCCTGTGGGAAGTCTCCAGAATGAACTGTGAGCCCCTAATTGTTTTGAATCCACTTTCTTTTTTGATTACAATGAATCAAAGTTTCTCCTGGTCCTTGTATTTTGTCCCTCCCCTATTCCACAAGTAAATATGAATATCATTCTTTCTCAAACTCAAAATTTCAGAAAAATTGATGCATTCAATAGACATTTCCAATATGATACTACCATGGTCAGAAAAATATCACTATACAACTGAAATATAAATCAAATGACAATTTCTTAACTGGAAAATAAAAGACAGACTTGAATTTCTTTAACATTTCACTTCAGGGAAATCCCAAGGAAGAGATATCATGAAACTTTTCCTGAGTCACCATGCCTCATCTACCGATAGCAGTTGTATATTTTCATGATTAATTTTTTTTTGTTATCGTGGCCATCATCATTTTATTCATTTGGACATATTTTTCCATTCTTGTTATCCAACCCACAGAAGTGATGGAATCTAAAGCCAAGTGAGAGGACCTGGAACAAGAAAGATATATGGGAAGATATAACTGGAGCCAGAGAGGAGATAATGTGTTGTCATTCCCAAACTGTACGATAGAGACACCTTCCAACTTGACTTGCTATTTGAATGTTGATGATAATTTTTTCTTGAAGAAAGAAAAAAAGCTCTTAAAATCATGATATTTTAAAGCAAAAACCTGAATCTTTCCAGACCTGAAGCTAATTCTACACTGACATCACAGCCATCTAGCCTTCAGATGTCCTGCTCAACCTCCAGTGTCAACTCCTGTCTCTCCCTGGGGTCCCAGGAATTTCGTTACCACGTGTGTTTGTGAGTAGACTTTTATTACAACACAGCCATATTCATATCTTCACTACAACAGCAGAGCTCAGTGGCAGAACGTATCTAGCCTGCAAGACCATGAATATTTACAAAATTGGTTAACTCCTTCTCTAAGCTCTAACCAAACTTTTGTTTCTTGAAAATCTAGACTCATTTTGTCTGAAAATCTTTTCCCCTGAAATATTTGACCCTATCCCCTTCCCTCTGACTTCTGCATGGCAAGTTCCTCTCATCCTTCAGGTGTGGCTTTAATAACTCCCATCTTTCCTTAAACTAAGTTTTACCTGTTATTTGCCTCAAAGCACTTGTCATAATTTACAATTACCAGATTAATTCCTTCTCCCCTTCTAGAATATGCTACCTGAATTTTATTTCCAAAGCCCAACAGCACACCTGGAATATAGACAGCTTACCAAAAATATGTTGAATCAAGGCTAAACACAGAGCAAACTCTCAGTAAAGATTTAGGAGTGGACTTGCAGTCACACCTACCTGGGCTTCTCAGCATAACAGCTGAGGTGGGATTCTAGGGGCCCCCCTCAGTTCTGGTGGCGGTAGAATTATGCAAAACTCAATGAGGGCTCTTCCTGACTCCTGATAGGGAGGTCCTGGGACTTTTTCCTCTGGCGAACTTAGCTCACTTCAGACTAAGGCTTTCATTTCCCTCAGAGTGCCCAGTAGGAAGTAAGGCAGGAGTAGCCATGACTGGGACCTTCCAACACTGACAGTGGGGGGACTCTTTGTCGCTCCTTCTTTTCAGTTGAGTTCTCCCGTTAAGTCCTCACTCAGTGTCATACCATGATGCTCTGTTGGTCCTGGGCTACTACCTCTCTTCTGCTGATGTGACGCCAAATCTATCAAAAAGAGTACGCCAGTGCCTTGGCTCTGGGGAGCATGTAGACTATTAGCAGCAATGAAGTCAGCTTGTTTCATGCACCAAAGGTGATAGCGACTGCTCTGACAAGACCTCCTGCCAGCCCAGACCACCTAGACGGTTTGAGCTAAACCCAACTGAGCCTGTGCAGATGGACCATGGTGTGAGCTCTAGAGTGACCTGCAATCACCTTTACCTCATTATAATACTAAAATTTCCACCAAGGAGGAGCCTCAGCTTCATTTATGATACATAAGACAATGTATGTATAGGCACCTTTCCTTAAGACACATGCACAGCCTTGTGCCCACCTCTACATACAATGACAAGGCTTCCCTATCTAAATATTCATCCTGGCCCTAAACAAAAGGAATCCATGCACCCTCTCTCAGGGAGTCACGGTTTTGGAAGCCATTCCCCATGATCTTTTCTGCTGCAAATAAAAGTGCCTTTGTGCGACAACTCAATAAATTAAAAAAAAAAAAAAAAAAGAGTTAGGAGTGGAAGACCTGGATTAGAGTAGTTCTCCAATGAATACATATTATAGAAAGGGAAGGCAGAAAAAGAAATCAAGGGAGAATATTTGCTCCAAGATGAAATAGGGTACCTACGTCTCTATAAATGCACACATTATCTCTACAGGCAACGTGGCGTAAGTTTGAAGTCAGGATTCCTTCCCTGGCTCCAGCACTCACTAGTGTCCAGGGAACAAGCCCCTGGAGTCCTTTCTGCTTCAGAATTCACATCTGTGAAAAGAGAAACTTGATATGGATGATCCAAAGTCCCTATGATTCTCAATATTTGATGATTCCATAGAAGTCCAATTTAATTGAAATAGGCTAATTTTTAAGCTCAAGGCGATAGACAATTCTTGGTTTTGGCTGGCCTATTTACCTTGGAACAGAGCGTTTATTCTCAGGTAGGACACCATGCAATTTCTGTAGGTTAACCTTACCCCGTAGCTCTGGTTGTGAGTATGTGGGCCACATCTAGTAAGTCAGGGGGTTCCACCTCTCGAGTATATTGGTTGGGTCTTTTATGAGTATGATACTCAAGACAGAACAACAAGACTTAATTCTAGGACTTTAGAGTAAACAATCAGGAAGAGCTCACATTCCACCAGGATTATAAGCTACAAGATAATATATGTCTGCTGCTGCAAGGGAGCCCAATGTGTAGAGAGTTGGCCTATGAAGGGAACAACAGATAGAGTGTCAAGGCCAAGAGACAGGAAGGCAGATAAAGTCTCCAAAATCTTTAGATCCCCTGGAACCAGCCCCACCTGAAGCCTGGGCCACACTGGACTGTTAGGTCATATAGGGTGATAAAATCTTTTTTTTTTTTTTTTTTTGCTTAAGTCACATGAATTCAGTTTCTTTGACTTTCAACCAAGAGTCTTGAACAGCACTTTCAGATCATCTCTGTTTTTCTGACAAATTTCTTTTTTAAAGGGTGCTTTTCTTTTTTTTTTCTTTTCTTTACTTCACTACTCTTAAATCTCTACTCCCTGCTTATCTATTCTCCTCCTACCTTCCTTGACACTTCTAGTCTCTGGTACCTGATTATCGGTAAAAGCTTTCAATCAGTGGAAGACATGAAACTGGACATGGGAATGAATATTTCCTTCCTCTAAAGATCTGAATATCAACAGTAATTATCCTGTGTAAATCATTAAAAAAAATGGAGTTGCTAAAAAAACAACAGAAAACTTATCACTGAGTCATCAATGTCATACAAAAATAAGATGGCTCTTGCCCCATTAGGCTTAAGCTGAGATAAAAAGTAGCCCAGGATGTTTACCTTTCTAACTTTAAAGAGACCCAGTAGGGAGAAATCAAATCATACTGTGATTATTGAACATTTCAGGCACTCCAAACCACAGGCTTGCTGGGCTCCGAATGTTCTGAGTTGGAAGCTCATCAGCACTTAACTTGTTGAAGTAGAGATTGACACACAATTAAAGTCAGACGCCTGATCATGATATGGAAAAGCAGAGAAACCATAAGACTCTTCTGCATGTAGTTTACATGCTACACATTATTTCCATAGATTCCATCTTACCATTTCCTAAAAATTCCCTGAGTTAAAGAATATACTTTCATTACACAGATATCGAAACAGAAACACAGATAGGCAAACAGCTTATAAATTACTTATCAGCAGAGACTAGCAGTGGTCCTTAATCTTTTGTTGTTGTTGTTTGTTTAATATTTTTAAAAATCATCTGAAGCTTAAAAGTCAGATTAAGATTATTGAGAACCGGGATAAAACCTATAAATCTTCTTTCTAGGCAACACATATATACATACTTAAAATTTGAATACAAAATGAGAAGAAATGGATCCTAAAGGCTATTAATTAGTTTTTGAAATCCTTATACCAAGGTTAAGAGCAACTGACCATAAAAATTGGTTCCCCTTTCTGTGGCCTCTCCATCGTGCAATGATGGGCATTGTTTATGAACATGAATACATTTTCTCAGTGACTGTAAGAAGCTGCATGGTAACATTTGGCCAAATGCAAAGTTTATCTTCATTTGTAAAACAGTGCAACCCATGCCTCATTCTTCCTCCTTTTAAAATGAAAATTGGAATAGCTCATTAGCCCAGTTGGCTAGCCACAAATTATCTGTGTGCCTCTTGAAGATTTGAAGTTTCAAGCGCCAAAGATGTTAAAGGAAGCAAAAAAATGGAAGGAAACAATGAAGGAAGAAGGGAGAGAGGAAAGAAAGTCTTCAGTTACTGTTAATATTATCACTATTTACATTTCTTACAGGATCATCAACTTTTTTTTTTCTTTTACTTTTGATATTTTATCTTAAAATTATTTCTGGGGTTCCACTGAGGATTTGAGGATTTCTCACATATACTTACAAAAACATTCCATTAGCTAGAGTTGTGCACCTGCCCTTTAATTACTTTGCATTCTCCGGCCTCTGCTCCCAGCACCCACAGATGAAGTACAACCTCCTATGCCACTGCCCACACGTGCTGCCACCTTCTCTCCATGGTACCACTACCACGGAGAGACCAAGTCCTGCATCAAGTGTTCTCTGTCATGCTTAATAAGTCAGAGCCTCATGATGCTCCATCTACTGATGGAAAGGTCTATCTGCTCTGTCCCCTTTTCTCATACAGATATCAAAATACTTCTCCCCAAATCATATGAAAGTCTTAGTAAAACAATTTCTTAGCCTATTAAACTTCCCTCAAGAATGAAAACTAAGAAAGTAGTCCATGGTGGGGGTTGAGCAATGAGCCATTCCATCTACAGTTTGACTGGATGTTTGATAATAAATTTCTCAGAATTATTTTTTTCAATTCTCCACTCTTTCTTGTATCCATGCCCTATTCGGTGTGACTTCAGAGCTTTTCCCATCAAGGGTGAGTGCATCTCCCCTTCCTTGAATCTGAGATGATTCTGTCCTGAATTAGATCAATAACATGTGGTAGAAATGATTTAAAATCTTAAAAAATAAAATAAAAAGGGGCACCTGGTGGCTGAGTCCATTAAGGGTCCAACTCTTGAATTTCAGCCTGGGTCATGATCTCAGGGTCGTGGGAGCAAACCCTACATCGGGTTCCATGTTCTGTAGGGAACTGCAGGAGATTCACTCTCCTTTTCCTTCTGCCCCTCCCCCTGCACTCTCTTGCTTTCTCTCAAATAAATAATCTTTTTAAAAATAAAAATAGTATATGTTGAATGATTTTGCTAATTATTCATATATATATATATATATATATATATATATAATATATTTTAGGTTTTCAATGGATGAATCTTTTCCTTCCTTGAAAACATTCCTTTTTAGATTCTGTAAGACCCAACCCTCTGTCTGAGGTTGCTCCACCAATTATTTTAAAGTATTACTTTCCTTTTAAAAAATAATCTGTGATATCTGTGGCAGAAACTGAATGAGTAAATGAAGGAGTTAGCAAATGTTATCACATTTGCTGATAACATTTGCTGATAACCTGATATCAAGTGTCAGTGTTTAACCATGAACATTTACTGAGCCCTTACTGGGTACTAGATATTGTGCTATATGCTTTGGATGAATTTTCTCATTTAATACTCAAATCAATTGAATGAGACAAGTATTAATATTCACCATGTTAGAGGTTTTAACTAATTTGGTCAAGAGTACAAAGTCAATGGCAGATGATGACTTAAATCTATGTCTTACAAAATATTTAGAATTAATGTCTCTCTGCCCTGTACTTCTCTCCCTGCTCCAACACTGACTTCTCCAGAACTCAACTGGGTTGTTTTAATCACCAATGGGTGTGGATTATTCCTATGGACAAGTTTTCATTATGTCAAGACATTGGGACACCTTTGAGATTTTTTTTTTTTTTTTTTTTTTTTTTTACACCTTTGAGATTTGAACAGGGTTAACACAGTTGGTTTCCTCCCAAAGCACATGACTTTTTAGATCCTGAAGATTATTAGTGGGAGTTTCTCTTCAGAGAGGATAATTTTTTTTGTTTTTCTTATTATACTATAAATAGCCTCGAGATTTCATTGGCTTAAAAAACAAGTATTTTCTTTTCTCACTTACAAATTTGCAGGTCAGTGGGGGTTGGCTCATCTGACTGGACTGGGAGGAGCTGAGTTCTAGGTTGAGGAGCAGCTGAGACCTTTTCTGTGCATCTTCATTATTCAGGCTCCAGTAGCGACTCAGCATAGGGCTTTGTTTTATTTTGGCTTGGTTTTGGTTTGGGTTTTTTTTTCAAAAGATTTTATCAATCGTTTTCAAGTTAAGAAGTCTCTTTCCCAGACCTCTTAAAAAGTTCTAGGTCTCATTTCACAGATGTTTTCTTTAAGGCTTGATTTTTTGTTTTGTTTTGTTTTGTTTTGTTTTACTTTTGAACAGTTTTAGGTTCAGGGAAAAATAGAAAGGAAGCTACAGGGATTTCCCATATGTCCTCTGCCCTTCTGGATGGACAGGCTTCCCATTTACCAACGTACCACCAGAGTGGTACATTTGTTACAAAGAACCTGTAGCTACATACCATAACCAAAGTCCCTAGTTTACATTACAGTTCACTCTCAGTGTTGTACAATCTATGAGTTTGAAGAAATGTATAATGACATGTATCAATCATTATAGTATCAAACATAGTATTTTCACTGCCCTAAAAATCCTCTGTGTTCCATTTATTTATCTCTCCCCACCTTCCAACTGCTGGAAACCACTGGTCTTTTTGTGGTCTCCACAGTTTTTCCTTTTGCATAATACCATATGGTTGGAATGATACAGTGCATAATCTTTGCAGACTATCTTGTTTAACTTACTAATATGCATTTAGATTTCTTCCAGGTCTTTGTATAGCTTAATAGCCCATTTCTTTTTAGCACTGAATAATACTCCATTGTCTGGATAGACCACAGTTCATCCATTCAGCTACTGAAGAACCTTGTTTGCTTACAAGTTTTGACAATTATGAATAAAGCTACTATTAACACCCATGTGCAGGTTTTTGTGTAGACATGTTTTCCACTCCTTTGGTTAAATACTAAAGAGCATAATTGCTGGCGTCTATGGTAATAGTATAATAGTAATAGTTTTGTAAGAAACCACCAAACCATCTTCCCAAGTGACTATCCCAGTTTGCATTCCCACTAGTAGTGAAGGCATGTTCTTTTCATGGCAGATTATGGAAACCCAAGATAAGAAGCCATTTGTGCAAATATATTTAAACCATGTTTGCACCACTAACCTTAATATTCCCATGGTCAAGGCAAGTTACTTGGCTAAGCCCAATAATAAGGAAATATACTCCACCTGCCATAAAGTCATGGTGATGGTAGGGAAAAATAATTCTGTAACAGGAAAGGAGTGAAAACCTTAATGACATGAAAGCAGTGCAGTCATGATGCAGTGTACTCTAGGAGGCCTGGGAAGCATTTGTGAAGGTCTCCATGTGTCTCCAGAACAATCTGGCTAATTCAACTGAGTGGAGAGCCCTTACAGGGGTGACCAATTATTAGCTTTTCAGAGCTTAATACTATTAATTTTTTAATAAACTCTTTCTGAAAAATAATATAATTTCCAGTTTACTATAAATCAAGTTGCATACTGAGAAAGGCATTCGGAGGCAAGAGAGACAAAATACTTGTCTTCCACCTATACAATCAATTATTCACTTTTAGACAATATGGTACAGTGCTTGAAAACTGGAGTCAAAACAGCATTCAAATCCTGGTTCTGCCATTTGCTAGCTGTGTTACTTCTGGAAATTAATCATTCTTTAGTAATCCCTTCTCTCGCAAAATGGAGATAACAGCACTACCCCCTTTGGTGGGCAGAACAGTGCCTCCTCCCTCAAAGATGTCTACCCCCTATCCCTGAAATCTGTGGATACGTTATACCATACAGCAAAAAATAGACATGGTGGATACAATTAAGGTTACTAATCAATGATCTTAAAATAGTGAGATTATAATGGATTATCTTAATGGACCAATCATGAGCCCTTAAAGCACAGAAGAGTCTCTAGCTGGCTGCAGAAAAATATGGCCAAAGAAGTCAGAGAGTTTCCAAGCAGGGGATGGGTTTGACACCCCGTTGCTAACTCAGAGATATAAGGGGGCCCATGTGCAGGGACCAGAGACAGGCTTCCTGGAGTTTACGACAGCCTCAGCAGCCTGCAGCCAGTAGGGAAAAGGGGACTTCAGTTCTACAATCACAACAAGTGGGTTTTGCCAACAACCTCCATGAGTATGAAATCCGATTTCTTCGGCAGAGTCCAGTAAAGAACACAGCTCCGCATATACTTTGATTTGAAGCCAGTGAGACCCATGTTAGACTTGAGACTTATAGAACGGTGAGATAATAAATGGGTGCAGTTTCAAGCCACTACATTTGTGGTGATTTGTTATGGCAGCAAGAGAAAACTGATACACTACCTCATAGTGTTGTGCTAGGAATTCAATGATGTAGAGCACTCATCATCAATCCCCATTCACTGTTTTATTTATGTGTATAACTTCTGGTGACTCCTACTGTTTTAAAACATCCAAACTCAAGTGCAATTTCTCAAACTCTCCTGGCACAAAAATATCATTAGTGGAAGATTTTTGGGTTCTAGCTAATTAGATGTGGTACCTAACAAGCAGTGCACTCTCTGTGTTTGCACAAATCCTTCTGCTGTCTGGCTACCACAGAAAACAAGTTGTTACAAATCCAACCACTGTGACTTCTCATTAAGTTTCCCTGGTTACTGACCATCAGTGAAAGCCTTTGTCTACCTTGAAATGCAAATGTTATATTTCTCCCCAACCAACTAGGCAAGATGAAAAGATCCTAAAACGTGGTTATAGAATTTAGGAGAGAGGAAGATGATTTTCTATACTTTTCTTGTCCTCCAAAAATCTTTCTTTTCCCATATGATTCCTTTTTTTTTTTTTTTTTTTTTTGCTTTTGCTTTCTTCTCCAAAAATAATTTCCATACTAGAAACTGATCCAAGGAATGACATGTGAAAGGTGAAAAAGTTTGATTTGAAAACTCTAGAGTCAGAGTAATTTGATTACGGGGAAAAAAACAAACACCTGGAGCTCGCAAAGGCGAGTTTGAGAGTCACAGACCCCTGTGAACTAAGTTAGTCTTGCCTTTCTACAAACAGGTACATTTTGTTTATATGATGCAGTAAGCGTCATTTCCCTCTCAATCAGATGGGTAATTACACAGGAGAAATGGCTATGGACTGCCACTCACAGGTTTGAAAACCAAGCTGCTACCTCTTCTGATCCAGCATTTTGCCACCTTGATCCAAAGAATCCCACCACCATGCACCCTTTAATAAAAGAAAACCACTTATTTTGGTGGGGAGTGGGGTATCAGAATAATCATGCCAACCCACATCATTCAACCTTAAAATGTTTGATGTGCTCAGCAAACAGCCATGATTTCAGAAACTGCCTGCTGCCCTGAGTGGGACTTGGGCAAATGGTCTTCCCCCCGGCCCAGTTTAGCAAATTTTAATTGTGCTGGGGCTTCCATATGACCAGGAAGGAGTATTTAGTTATAGGAGCCAAGCCTGCAGCAGGAAAAAAAAAAAAATCAAAGTGGGGAAGGTCTACTAAGGGCTTTTATTTTCAATTACTCTTACCTGAGTTATCACAGTTTGGGTTCTGGACAAACAATTGCCATGGCAACCATTATCTCCAGCAATTTGTATTCTTTGCTCATTTTTGTTCCAGTTTTGCAAAGCATTAGTGTTTTCCTGTTCAATTTATTTTTACCAGTCAGTGATACTCACACATGCAGCCATGCTTAACATCCTCTATCACACTGATACTATGTTTTTAATGGCCATGCATAGTGAAGATGGTTTCTTTTGTTAACTGTGCATTAAAATGTACCCGCTCACAGATGTGCTTTGTTCACTGAAGTTTCCTTCAAAATGATTGAAAAAGATGGGCTGTCTTGAGGTACCATCTTGCAACTCTTTGTAGTTGAAAACTGGTGAACAGGGCTGGCCTGATCCCTACAACTTTTAAGGATGAAATTGAAAGAGAAAAGAATGGCTGCCTAACTAGATTCCAGTAGCCCTTCCTCTAATCAAAGTACCGGCCTTATGGATCATTGCCTTTCCCAGCTCTATACCAGCCTCTCCATCACTTTCATATATAAAAGTGCAACGTGCTGAGATTTGTCCCTTTAAAGGTCTTTAATATCGACTTTCCTGTACTTTTATGAGAAATAATTATGCATTCTTTTAATCCTCTACCTTACCAAAATGTTACTTTGGTCTTTGGTGCTATGATTAGCACATACAAGAATAAATGTGTAGCTTCTTTCCTGCTGGATGAATTCTGGCCCCTCTGTGGATCTCTCCTCCTGACAGCACAAGGGAGTCAGTTCTATTTGATGCCAAAGGCTGTGGCGTAGACACATGGTGTGGTTTTTGTGCATTTTTTTCTTTTGCCAAAAAATATCAAGCACTATTACTCCATGCTAATTGCACTGCTATGTGCTTTATTTAATTTAATCCTTGCGATCTTTATTTTATATGGGAGATAAAAGGATATTTAGGAAGTTTAAGCTTTACTGCACTTGTTTTCAAACAGTAAGCATGCTTCAGCATCACCTGGATGACTGTTAAAACTCAGATTCAGCATGTCTTAGGTGGAGTCCAAGAATTTGCATTTCTTTAAGATTATTTATTCATTCATTTATTCATTTGAGAGTGAGGAAGAGAGCCAATGTATGCATGGGAGGGGCGGTGAGCAGTGGGGGTACGAATAGAGGGAGAGCGAGAGATTCCGTGCTGAGTTCATTCTGACCCAGGACTCAATCTCAGGATCCTAAGATCATGACCTAAGCCAAAATCAAGAGTCAGATGCTCAATCGACTGAGCTACCCACATACCCAGAATTTGCATTTCTAGTAAGTTCCCAGGAGATGCTGATGCAGCTGGTCAAGTTTTCACTTCTTTAGAAAATCTGTGCCATGGTTTACTTGATTAAAAACATTTCATTTGGTTCGAGTATAATAGGGGTCACAGATTCTTTCTAAGACTCAGCTATGTTGGGGAGTAGGGAGCCTACAGGCCCTTCCAAAAGAAATTCATCTTCACGGAAGTAAAAAGGTGTAACAATTGTGGTCCCAGAGTGAACACTTAACAAAGGAGGGTTATAAGGTTGGGGAAGGAGTAGTATCTCTCAAGTCTGTCTTCTGGTCCAGCTCCCAGAGGACTAACGTCTATGCCCTGTGGAATATAGGAAGCTCCAAAGAAAATCTGCAAGATAGTTCACGGGACTCCAAGAATCTCCTCTTTGGTGTCCTTCTAAAATGGAGCTGAGTAGAAGAGAGAAAGGGAGATCCCTGCCAGCATTCCCCACTCCTCAGAGACAATTCTGCAGTTCTGAGATTTAAGGACAGAGCCTAGCAGAGCATTGGTACATCAGCACAGGCTGCCAGCAAAGAGGCAGGAGAGGCCCAGCAGGAAACAGACACTTTCAACAGTGGCCAATATAGTCGCACCCAATAGATGCTCAACAAATATGGTGGAAATCAGGGATTACTTAGAGGAAGATAGTGTTGCACGATAGACACAAAGATACCTGCTGAATCTCCAGAATAATTTTCACAACTCTGGAAAGAAAACAGAGTTTATGAGCATGAAAGAGAAAATTCTGAGACTAACTCAGTCCTTTTGCACTCATTTATTCATTCAGTAAATGATCACTGAGTGCCTACAGTATTTCAGATGTAGCGCTAAGTGGCATAGAAAGAGATCAGATATACAGATATGGGCCTGTCTTTATGAAATTTAAAAAGACACACATTAATAAAATAATTATATTGTATATATTATATATGGAATATTACTGGTTGTACAGGGTCAGACACACATGGAAAATTAGCACTGTAGTAGATGGTGAAAGAAGTCCTGGGTTGGAGTGCCTTGTGAAGAAAGGAAGCCAAAGTTTGGTCATGGAGTGAGCAAAGTTTGCATTATGTTTTCTGTCCAAATAACGTGTCTTGGTGGGATGCTGGGTGCTTTGTTTAAGGGATAAGTCCCTTATAGTGATGGTATCAGAAGGTGGCCCAACAGGGCTGGCTGGAAGTGGCTGGGCTACCTGAATGAAAACCCCTAAAACCTGAATTCATCTCTTGACTTCAGGGCAATGGTTCCCAAGGTCTCTTTCAGGAAAAAATAAGAGGTTCTATTTTTTTTTTAACATTTCATTTATTTATTTGAGAGAGAGAGAGAGTGAAAGAGAGAGAAAGTGCATGAGCAGTGGAAGGGACAGAGGGAAAGGGAGAAGCAGACTCCCCACTAAGCAGGGAGCTTGACATGGGGCTTGATCCCAGGACCCTGAGATCATGACCTGAGCCGAAGACTGACTGAGCCACCCAGATGCCCCCAAAAGAAGAGGTTCTAAAGTAGGAAGGGTAAGCTGAGCACATCTTGACTGCAGATTGATTGTTTCTCTTCCTATTGGGGTTTCTCAGGTTCTTTCTCTACGTAATATCGCTGAATGGTCTCATCTTTTCCTATGGGTGATGACTCCCGTATTTGTGGAAAACACTACTAGCTGCCACTACAGGCTTAGTGCAAGGTTATTTGTTGATCATCCAAAGCCTGAGGCCTGTCAGTGAGACTTCCTCCATCTTGTAACTATACCACCAGGAGCACATGGTCCCCCAGGGCTGCTGTGGAAAAGAGTTGCTGAATAGCCAGAAGGTGTTTTTAAGAGTCAGAATGCCAATGGCTTCCATCATTACTTCCCCATTGGCCAGAACCCAGTTACATGATTCCAGTATAGCTGCAAAGGAACCTTAGAAAACACACATTTAAGGATGGCTAAGAGTCTCTGCCAGCCACCCAATCTGTCCCCACCTGTGACAGCACATGGTGGCTTCAAACCCCTGTATCTGACAGCCAGATGGGGCTCATCCTCTGAGAAACAGCCTCTCTCTGCATTCCACTTCTGAATATATAATGCCACCTCAGTCTCCAGCTAGAAAGCCTTGTTTCTTTCCTCTTCCTTGGCCATCCAATCCTTTTATGATCCTAGTCTTTCCCCTTCCTATCTAAGCCACAACTCTGGCAGGACACTGCCATACTTCCATCTACACAGACTTCCTATCTGGCCTCTCTGTCTTTGATTACCTCCATTACCTCCCTTTTCCCTCTTTCCTTTCCATTCCCCACATTCCAGCTAAGTTAGATATTGCCAATGGGAATCTGATCATTTCTCTCTTGTAACTATTTTTATTATTATTATTAGCTTCCTTTGGTCCTTAGAATAAGTCCATCTTCTCACAAATGGATTATGAGCCCTTGAATGATTAAATTCTCCTTCTATTCCCAGAAAAGAGAATAATTATTGAAGCAGCAACTCAAAAAGAAGGATTATTATTTAATTATGACTTTAATAAATGTTATAGAAAAGTAGTGGTTGAGAGGAAAGTGGATATTAGGATATTTAACCCAACCTGGGGTGAGGAATCTAACCCTAACCTGGGGGTCTGGACAGGTTTCCCTGAAGAATTGGTATTTAAGCTGAGATTTGGAACCATGGGAACCCATAGGCAATATCTATAGGCAATGGCCACAAGCTCATGGGAATCCAGGACAACAGAAGGGTGCCCCAGTTTTCTGAAAACATGGTTTTCTATGTGAATGCATTTCCTGAGTTCTGCAGAGCCATGACCCTTTGAGGAGAAAGGACATTTCAGGTAAGAGACCAGTGTGTAGAACGGCCGTGAGCAACTTAAGGAAGGTGTGCCGATCTCAAATATTTGACTTGAACTACTATTTTTTAAACTGAGCCCTTTAAAGTCACCTGGGAAACGTAATTAAATTTTTACCACCCCTCTCCCCACAATGACCAATAAAGTGAGACTTCCCAGAAGGCCAGGAATATGTTTAGAATTATTATTTTTTTCAATTTAGAATCCTCAGAAGAGACTAGTCCAATTTGAGGGCTGAAATTTGAGAAAATGCTACCTAAAATATCAATAAATCTGGACCAATCCCCACAGTGGCACAGAACACTTCTTACCCACATCCTGCTAGAAAACAGGAGCTATCCAGAAGAGAAAGGGGAGAAATAGAGGCCCCATTAATTTACTTCTCATTTTGGTGCCCAAAATGATTCCATTTCATTAAAAATATTGAAAACTTTTAAACAACTTGGGGTGTTGCTCAAGAATGAAAATGTTGTCTTCATTTTTTGTTTTTCTTCTTACCAGAGTACCTGTTTTAAGGCTGGAATGTGGAAGTGACAGACACATTGGATAACCCCAAAGGCTTGCTTTTTAGAATGAAATTGATCATTATGTAAATTAGCTAGAGTTTTCTATTGTAGCTTTTTGTATATTCATCTTATCTCTTTCAGTGAACTTCAAGTTTCTGGAGTCCCAGAGACTGTAGTTCTCTTCAGTGAAATCCCTCTTCTTCATCATAAAACCTTACTTATAATAGTCTAAATGAATGAGTAGTGAAGGAGACACTCTAATCATGCCCATTTCGAATTGAATAAAATCCAAGTTTTGTGACAAACAGCTACAAGAAACCCACGGGGGCTCTGCCTAACTCTTTGATCTCAGATCCTACCTTCATTCTCCTTAGTCAATATGTTGAAGTGACCTAGACCTTCCTGTGCTCAAACTCTCCAAAATTTCCCCTTAGATCTTGGCACAGCTGGATTCTTTACATAGTTCAAGGCTTGGCTCAAATGCTACCTGCTTGGAAAAGTGTACATAACGTGTAATAAAGTAGACCACGTCTACAATTGTTTCTTATTTCATCACAGGGTTGGATTTTCTTCATGTTACCTTATTCCTTCACATGTGGATTTTCTTCTCTTTCTGCTGGAGCAGAAAGTCCATGGCAGCAATGACTTGATCTGCCACATGATACATATACACATCTGTGCAGGGACTGAATTCACACAACTCCCCGTGTTCTACAACCTAGAGTCTGTATAAGTCAGCATACCAGTAGAAAACAGATATCCCTGGGATTAAGATAATTAGAGGAGAATTTAATAAACTATTTATTTACCAAGATGAGGGCAGTGCATAGAAAACTGCACTAGTATCCCGGGGCTAATTAAAACAGGTATTACCCTAGGCCAACCTAAATGGACAAAGGGTCAAAGTGGGTACACAAGGTCAGCAAGAGAGTGTCATGGAAAGAAGACTGCCTTCACAGGAAGGCCAGATGATGGCAGCAGGTGGAGCATGAAGGGAAATAAACACTCCCTCTTCAGAAATCTCCCCTCTGCTATAATCTTAGGTTTCCCATTAGCTGAACTAAAAACAAGCTAGAGGACAAGCAAGATGCCTTTTATACCTTCTCATCTTAAGATAATTCCAGATTCACATGCAGTTGTAAGAAATAATACAGAGAGAAGCCATGTATCTTTTACCCCATTTGCCCAATGGCAAAATTTTCCAAAATTTTGTAAGTTTCAAAAACAGTACAGTATATTGACACTCAAGATGCAGACTATCTCCATCACCACAAAGATCTCTAATGTTGCTGTTTTATAATTTGCATCCACTTTCCGCTCAACCCATGTCAGTGCATGAAGCCCTGGCAACTACTCCTCTACAGTCTATGTCTATAATTTTGTTATTTCAAGACTGATATATATAAATGGAAGCATACTGTACCTAACCACTGGGATTGGCTTTTTCACTCTGCACAATTCTCTGAAGATCCATTTAGGTTATTGCATGTAACAATAAACCATTTCCTTCTATTACTGAGTATTCTATGTTATGCAATTATTACAGTCTGTTTAACCATTCATCCATTAAAGGATGTCTGTGTTTTTTTAGTGTTAGGTTATTATAAATAAAACTATTATGAACATTGTGTACAGGTTTTTATTTGAGTGTAAATGCTCATTTTTCTGGAATAAATGTCAATGGCACAGTTGTTGAATTGTATGATAGTTTCAAACTTAGTATTTTTTTAAGCCACTGTCAGTTTTTTTTTCTACAATGGCTATACATCCCACCAGCAATGAATGAATGATATAATATCTCCACATCCTCACCAGCATTTGGTGTTTTATTTTATGTTATTTTAAAACTTTTATTTGCATGTGTATGTAGTGCTAGGATAATCGTCTGTGGTACCATAATGACTAATGAAGTTGAACATGTGCTTATCTATATACCCTCTTCAAAGAAAAGTCTCCTTGTGTCTCTTGTCCATTTTTCTAATGGATTTGTAGTTCTTGACTTTTGAGTCTTAAGAGTTCTTCGTGTGTTCTAGACACTAATCTTTTGTCAATATGTAATTTCTCATAGTCAATAAATACATTTTCACAGTATCTTGCCTTTTTAATCCCCTTAACAGGAGATTTCATAAAAGTTTTTAAATTTCACAAATCCAATTTATCATTTTTTTTTCCTTTTTAGAAAGTGTGCTTTTAGTGTAGACTGAAAATTCTTTGCCTGGTCCTATCCCTAAAGGTTTTCTCTGAATTTTTTTTTTTTCAGTAGAAGTATTGGTTGTAAGTCTGGGATATATGAAGCAAAAGGAAAACCATGGAAATTCCTCTCTTGTTTTTGTCCTCGCACAAGATTGCTAGCCTGTCTGTTTTCTTTTTTCCATGTTTAAGGTTCTTCCATGTGTTTCCTATATAACGTCCAGGGTTTTTAGTTGTGTTTAGCAAGGTTGAATAGGAAAAAGCATAACTACTCCATCTTCCTAGAAGACTTTTATGTAACCAAATGTCATTCTCTCTAAGAATGGAGCAAAGTCAAGAGTGAATCTGGAAAAAAAATGGAAAACATCCACTGCATCCTATTGAGGGCTTACGTAAAAGAAAACATATACCTATTTAGGCTCCTCTTACTTACACTATAAATTTTTCTAAGGAAAAGTAAAAAAATATTTTTCTAATTAAAAAAACTTTAGTAATAGTTACTTTGCATTCTGTTTTATGATGTTATTTGTTTAAAAAAATGCCTTTTGGTAGTTTCTGCATCATTTAGGAGTAATTACACAGGATGGCTAAAAAAAGCTCAACTACTATGAAAAGCTGTCAGAAAATAACCTATGTCCTTATAGAAAGATCCTTATTTTTCCTGTCCTTATTTCCTTGTATATCAGTAGAATATTCAATATAATTGCATTCAGATGTTTGAACCCAAGAGAAATAGAGACAAGATTATTTGAAGCAGATGAATTGCTGTTGGGGTTTACCCAACGATCTATTTTTTCTCATTGATTTTTTTTTAAAGCTTCACTACTGATTACAATGTTATTTTTACTTTGTCCCTTAAATATATTTGTGCTCAAGTAATAATATCAGAAGTCACAGACAAAGGAGAACTGGAAGTTGGGCCTTGTCACACAAGTTGGAAAAGTGTCATGCAAGGTCTTTCTTAAAGGAGAGAAGAGAGAGTTGATATCCCTGTGGATGGGCTTTTTGACAATGCCCTTGACCATGTAACAACAGAGGGATAAGTCACAAGCTATAACTAATTTATTGCACATGGTTCCACACAGTCAAAGTATGAACACATCTTTGCAGACAGTATGCATTTTCAATACTCAATAAATGTGGAAAAACACCTCTGCTGATGCGGGGTTTTATTTTCGATGACAATTCAGGTTCAACAACTTTCTCTACTTATACATTTCACTGGGCCAACAAAAAAGTAGTAGGAGAAGCCAGTTGCAATAAATAAGCTCCCATTATCCTACTTCTTCATTCTCAGACATTACATTGATGTGGGATAGAAACAAATTCCATAGTGAAGTAACATGCAAGCTTCTAACTTACTCTCATCATTATAAAAATGACCACTTCAGGAAAATAGTGGATTTTTTGGTATTAGCTAAAGTACATTTCCAGTTATCATTATTGGCTGAACTGAACTCATAAAAGAATGAAATAACTATAGACTATCAAAAGTATGATGTTAGAACGAACACATATTTATTCTGAAAAATTCTTGGAGTGCCTGGAGGTGGGCTTAGTCAGTTAAGTGTCTGCCTTCAGTTCAGGTCATAATCCTGGGGTCCTGGGACTGAACCCCACATGGGGAGGCTGTCTTTTCTTAGCGGAGAGTCTGCTTCTTCCTCTCCCTCTGCCCCTCCCCTTGCTCATGCTCTCTCACTCTCTCTCTCTCTCAAATAAATAAAGAAAATAAAGAATAAAAAAATAAACTGAAAAATTCTAGAGCAAATAGTGATTTTTTTTGTGATCTGGAACATGATAAAATTAAACTACATGTTCAATCCTTGGTTTTATTGACTCTCCTTTCTTTTGGGGATTAAGCAAACCAGAGTTTTTTAAAGATTCACTCACAAGCTAGCTCTTAATAGAGGAAAATGTAGCTTGATATTCAAAATATATCTACTAAGATATTGACTTGTTTTCACAGTATCCATTAAATTCTAAAAAAAAAAATAAAAAAAAGTTACTCCGAGGAAAAGTTAAAACTCATTAGAAGCTTGGAGGAAAAAAATATATCATTTGCATAGAGAACCAAGAACCATCATCAGATCAGCAGGATTCACTTGACACTCAGTTCACAACAACTTCAATGAAATTCAAGGGCAGAAATATACTTAAAACATTCTCAGGCCAGCTTTGATCAAGAAGTCAAAGAAAAGTGTATTGAAACAATCTTTGGATAATTGATACAAATTAAACTAAGGCTTCAGTCAATACTATAATCATTGGGGTAATGAACAGTGAAAAAAAGAATATGGGTTGGTGCACATGAATTCCAGTTAAGTCTCATAGTGCAGCTCAGAGCTACATCTGTTCACCTGTCAAGGAAAATGCAGACAGAACCTTTTACCTTATTAGTTCTTTAGATCTTAGCTTTTACAGGCTAGAAGTCCCAATTCCCCTTTATGTAATTTTTATCATTCTTCCACTTTTGGTAAAAAGGACTCCGTTGACCCAAAATGCACCTTTGTGCTATACTTTAAATTTTTTTGATTAAAAAAGTTGCAATGGTATGTATTATTATTTATAGCAACGGCCAATTTAACAGAAAAACAATACACGAAAATTTCTACTTGCACTACCTTTATTAACATTTTTCCCTATAATCTTTGAATCTGGAAATTTTATTTTGTCAGTAGCGCCACTGGCATTTTCAATTTCCTTTTAGCGTATTTATATTTTGCGGGATCCATTTATAATAGCCTACGTATAAAGAATAGGAAAGTTTTTTCTGTAATATATGATACAAACATGAGCCCCAGGTTTTGTCTTATCTCAAAATTCATAAAAAGGGAAGCTACTCGAGGGAAAGGCATTTTGTTTGCTTATTCCACATTATATTTCCAGCACTTGCAAAAATTCCTGGCTAGTAATTATTTTATAAACTTTATTTTAAAAAATTTTAAACATTTTTATTTGAGAGAGAGAGACAGAGAGTCTCATGAGAGACTCATGAGAGAGGGCACATGAGAGAGGGGACAAGAGAGTGTACAAGCAGGGTGGAGGGGCAGAGGGAGAGAGAAAAGCAGGCTCCCCACTCAGCAGGGAGCTCGACTCTGAGCTCCATCCCAGGACTCCAGGATCATGACCAGAGCCAGAAGCTTAACCAACTGAGCCAGCCAGGTGCCCCTGTTTTATAAACTTTAAAGATTCTTCTGTTCATGTCTTTTGCCCATTTCATGATTAGATTTTCAAAGAGGAAGACATAGGAATGGCCAACAAGCACATGAGAAAATGCTCCACATCACTTGCCATCAAGGAAATACAAATCAAAACCACAATGAGATACCACCTCACACCAGTGAGAATGATGAAAATGAACAAGACAGGAAACAACAAATGTTGGAGAGGATGTGGAGAAAGGGGAACCCTCTTGCACTGTTGGTGGGAATGTGAACTGGTGCAGCCACTCTGGAAAACTGTGTGGAGGTTCCTCAAAGAGTTAAAAATAGAACTGCCCTACGATCCAGCAATTGCACTGCTGGGGATTTACCCAGATGCAGTGAAACGCTGGGACTCCTGCACCCCAATGTTTATAGCAGCAATGTCCACAATAGCCAAATTGTGGAAGGAACCTCGGTGTCCATCGAAAGATGAATGGATAAAGCAGCTGTGGTCTATACATACAATGGGATATTCCTCAGCCATTAGAAACAACAAATACCCACCATTTGCTTCAACGTGGATGGAGTTGGAGGGTATGATGCTGAGCAAAGTAAGTCAGTTGGAGAAGGGCAAACATTATATGGTCTCATTCATTTGGGGAATATAAAAAATAGTGAAAGGGAATAAAGGGGAAAGGAGAGAAAATGAGTGGGAAATATCAGAGAGGGAGACAGAACATGAGAGACTCCTAACGCTGGAAAACGAACAAGGGGTAGTGGAAGGGAGGTGGGCGGGAGGATGGGGTGACTGGGTGATGGGCACTGAGAGGGGCAATTGACAGGATGAGCACTGGGTGTTATACTATATGTTGGCATATTGAACTCCAATAAAAAAATACATACAAATATAAGAACGGAAGGAAAGAAAGAAAGGAAAGAAAGAAAGGAAAGAAAGAAGAAAGAAAGAAAGAAAGAAAGAAAGAAAGAAAGAAAGAAAGAAAGAAAGAAAGAAAGAAAGAAAGAAAGAAAGCAAGCTTCTTCTGATGAAGAGACACAGCATGCTAACACCTGGATGGATGGGCGGTAGAACTCTGTTACTGACAGCTTGAAGGGGAAGTAGGCTGCCAGGCAGGGCCATGCAGGCAGTTACACCTTAAGATCCAGAATCATAAGCTGGAGTTCTAGGAGGCAGCTTACTTATGGCAAGTGCCAGAGGTTAGCTAGGTTTTGTGAGTCTCCTGGGGACAGGCTAATTTGAAAAATTTTTAGGGTACTGGGGCATCGGGACTGTACCCAGTTTTGCCCCAGTGATGTTAGGGCCCCAGCGGTCCTGGAGTATAGAAGCCTGATAGGGGAAGTCAGTGTAGTTTGTCCTAAATTAGCTTCTCAAGAAAGGGAACCAACCAGGTGGTAGACAGGGCCTCCAAACTAGCTAGGTCAAGAAGGACTTTAAGGAATTTTAATATAATTCAATTGTATTACAGTAATACATGTGTTCAGTATACATTTGTTGAATGAATTGTTTCCTGTTGAATATTATTTATGTTGCATTTCTGAAATGGTTTTTTTTCATGTTTTGTACATTTAAGAATGTAAGTACACCTTTGTAAATAATGATGAGAAGGACCATCGGCACATTATTTTTGCTTGTGATTTTTCACAAATAGATATTCTCTTATGTCTATCCTTTCAGTTGAACTTTCGAATAATTTTCTTGAATGCCAAACAATTCCTTTGAGATGTTGTTTTGCATTGAAATCAATTTGTAAAATGATTGAAGAGAAATACTAGTCGATGATATTGAATCATCTTAACTTCAGAAATGGTGTATCAGTGGCTATTGCTGCGTAACAGATTGACCCTAAATTAGTAACTTAAAACAGTAACAAGGTATTATTTCTCACGGGTTGGATGAGTACAGCTGGGGGATGGTTTTTGCTCCACATGGTGTCTTCTGGGGTTTCTCACAACCTGTGTTTAGCAGGGAGGTTGGGATCCCTAGCACATTTGCTGTTTAATGATGGCCGCAGCTAGAGACTCTGGTCTTTCTCCAAGAGCTCCCTCATTTCCCAGCACTACTTTGCCACATGTCTCCACCACCAAGATAGTGTATATTTTGTTGCATAGCAACTGGTTTGCAAGTGGACATGCCCTAATGCATATGCATCTGTGTCAAACTCCAATAACTCATTGGCCAAATCACATCACATAACAAAACTGAGAGTTGATGTTATGGACAAAGGAATGACACCTGGATAGAAGAGTGGCAAATTCACACCGCAAATGGACGTGGAGACTCTGAGGGTAGGGGTTTATGGACATTAAACTGTCTATTGTTGTGGTCTCTTTGCCCCTAAAATTATTTTTATCCCACTTACATGCAAAACAGGCTAATACCCAGGACTTCCAAGAGCCTCTATCACAGAACCAGGCTCAGGCTCAATCTTAAAGTCCAGGGTGTGATCTAAATTAAGTCCAAACAGAAATAGATTTCCATAATTGCAGGGCCTCTCGTTCCAGAGATCTGTTAACTAAAAAAGTACCTGTGTCTTGCACACCCAAACAACACTATACATTTCCATTCAAAATGGGTAATAATGGAAAATAAATCATAGTAATTAATCCATAACAATCTTGAAATCTGCTGGAACTTGCCCCTAGTATCCCATAGTCTGGGGTTAGGAAATGTTCTTTGATTATGGCCTAATTCTGTTCACTGGGAGGGCTTCTCAAACCCATTTTTCAAAATTTTCAACCAAAGCTTTTGGCTCCATCTTCTATGCTCCTTGCTACCTATAAAAAAGTTGGAAGCCCCTCTTCATTTTGAAATGCCTTTATCACTTTTAGTGCAAGTTGCCTATATAATTCTCTTTAAAACTTTGTGTTTTTTAAGGAATCTTATTGGGATCCACTTAACACCCCAATAATATGCCTCCCAGCCATTTTATGAAATGAGTCTTTCTGCTTTGGGTATATCAGGCTTCCTTATATACCTTGAGATTTTTTGGAGCCATTTTGTCTAATTGAGAGACACATCTTTAAGGCTTTCTGAGGTCTTAACAAAGGGTCTTAGAGCTAACGTCCTGATTTGACCTTTACCCTGAGTCTATTTGTTACCTTGAGGATGTTCTGGCAGCCAGAGAAACTTCTCAGGGTTTTCTATGTGTTCTCTAATTCTGCTTGAAAACTAAGTAATTCCTACCTCATTTCATCTCTTCCTTCCCATATTTATTATATGCAGCTAAAAGAAGCCCACTGGTACTTTTTCAACATTCTGTTAAAAACCTCATAAGCAGAGGCATCTGGGTGGTTCCGTGGTTAAGCATCTGCCTCTGGCTCAGGTCATGACCCCAGGGTCCTGGGATCGAATCCCACATCGGGCTCCCTGCATGGAACCTGCTCCTCCCTCTGCTTATGTCTCTGTCTCTGTGTCTCTCATGAATACATAAATGAAATCTTAAAAAAAAAAAATTCTCATGAGCAGTATCCACAAGTTGGTTAGGTACATTTTTTTTTGCCCCCACATTATTACCCAATATTCTCCTGTACATAAGGTAGATCGTCCTTTCTTCAATCTCCAATAGCAATTTCCAGCTTCCACTCTGAATTTTCCTGCTTTGATATGGAATAGATTTATTTTTAAAAATACAAAAAGCATCAATCATAAAGGGAAACTTAAAAATGTATTTTAATGAGGGGCACCTGGGTGGCTCAGTAAGTTAAATGTCTGACCCTTGATTTCGGCTCTGGTCATGATGTTGGGGTCCTGGGATGGAGCCCCATGTCAGGCTCCCTGCTCAGCAAGGAGTCTGCTTGAAGATTTTCTCCCTCTGCCCATCCCTCCACTTGTACTCTCTCCCTCTCTTTCTAAAGTAAATAAATAAATCTTAAAAAGAAGAATGTATATTAATGAAAAGGAACCACATTTAAAAGTCAAGCAATTCATATAACTGGCAAAGGGCTCATTTCTACATTGTGGGGAGATATCTCCAAAATAAGTAAAAGGCAACCCAGAAGAAACATGGAAGAGAGGAAGAGGCAGTTCAAAAACAAAGAAATTCCAAATGACCAAAAAAAGAGAGAGAGAAAATATGCTAATTAAGAATCAGGAAATGACTTTAAAACACCATGAAGCATCTATACACTCTCTATTAAGAGAGAACACTAAATTATCTAACAAAGGGTACTCATGACTAAGTCCTAAAGATCTACTGTTCACCATTGTGGCTGTAGTTAATAATACTGCACTGTATACTTACAAACGTTTTAAAAGAATAGATCTTATGTTAAGTATTCTTAACACAAAAATATAAAGAGGGAGGAAAGAAACTTTGGGAGGTAAAGGATAAGTTGATGGCACTAATTGTACTGATAATTTCATGGGTACATAGGTCTTTCCAGACTTGTCAAGTTATACGTTAAATACATAAGCTCTTTGTGTGTCAACTGCATCTCAAAAAAAAAGTAGTTTTTAAAAAAATAATTGATAGAATTGTAAAAAAAAAACATGTCAACACACAGCTGGTGTTCAATAGATAGAAATTACCTTCTTGTTCTATTTCTTGATTTTTTTAAAAAAAACTTACTTTTTTGCAAAACATTACAGTAAAAACAATAACTGCAAAAACTAAAGATGTCAGTTGTCCACAATTTCATTTGATAATCAAACAAATGTTCAGTTTTCACTAAAATATTAGACTGACAATACTAACTGATAACCCAGAGCAAAACAAAATATCCTACACAGTGGGAGGGAATATAATTTGGTAAACTACTTTAGAAAAGACTTCTGTATAAGCCATATAAACTTAAGGTGTAATTTATCCTACTACCTAGAAATACAGTCAGAAGTATAGCTCCAGCAGAATATTCACTATTTTTTTAATTTTTAAATTTAAATTCAATTAATTAACATATAGTGTATTATTAGTTTCAGAGGTAGAGTTCAGTGATGCATTAGACTTATATAATACCCAGTGCTCATTACATCACGTGCCTTCCTTAATGTCCATCCCCCAGTTATCCCAAACCCCCCTCCACGACCCTCAGTTTGTTTCCTATGATTAAATCCCTTATGGTTTGTCTCTCTCTCTGATTTTTTGTCTTGTTTTATTTTTCCTTCCCATCCCCAATGATTCTATTTTGTTTCTTAAATTCCACATATGAGTGAGATCATATAATTGTCTTTCTCTGATTGACTTATTTCACTTAGCATAATACCCTTAGTTATTATTAATACCCTTAAAGTGGAAACAATCTAAATGTCCAAGTGAATTGAGATATAATTACACACTGGTACTCTATATAGCCATAAAGATGGTCACCCTATAGTTACTTTAGACAACACTGATGAAATACACATAATATTGATCAAAAGAAGCTCTATATTATTCCAATTATATAAAGAAAAGAGGGATCAACTAAATTCAGGTTTTTAGGGACGTGTAGTTAAGCAGTAAAGGCATGAATTAACTGAAAGGATTATCATAATCACAGTGGTGTCCTGGAGCTAGCTAACCCAAGGCTGTATCAAAGAACTGACTGGGGCATCTCAACCCAAGTCTGTGTTAGTAGCAATGGGTGATAGTACAAATACTTACATTATTGATTTTAGCAAACACTACAAATCTGAGTTTTTGTTTTGTTTTGTATTCTAAAGAAACGGTTGTTAAATATTTATCAGCCCACCACTGCATAAAAGTCATGATAATAGTCACTTTTAGGAGACAGATAGTTAGTGGAGATAGGAACATCAGGATCTACTCAGATTCTGGAATCCACTCTGCTTATTATTATTAGCCCGAGCTTTGGTTACATAGATTTCCCCATATGAGTTATATACCATAATAATCAGTTTTTCAGAGACCTAAAGTAAATGCAATAAGGCAAGAAAAATGAATAAAAGACAAAGACATCACTTTTACAGATGAGCTATTTGGTTAATTTGACATAAACGGGAAATAACTATAAGACTCTTTTAATTAATAAGTTCAGGAGGTGTCCAAATATAAGGTTAACATGTGATACTTATAAATTTTCTTCATATCCACAATAACAACTTAAAAAGACAATGCAAGTAATGACTACTGCAAACAGATATATTAAATATATATATTTAAATATATATATAAAACCTAGAAAGCTCTGTACTATGCTATAGCAATGAAAACTATAAACCCTTACAAGAAGAGACCTAAATAAGCAGAGGAAAAAAAACTCATGTCTTTAGCTGGGAAGGCTTACTATTTTATCGATGTCATCAAACTATATTCAAATTCATCCCAATAAACACCAAAATATATTATTTTTGAACATCTTAGCTGATTATACAGTCCAATGCCCAAAGAACAGCAAATATAACTTGAAGTGGATAAAGAACAGAGGATGACATCCTATCAGATAGCATCAGATTTTATAAAATAATAGTAAAACAAGCAGTGTAATATTGGTAAAGGAATAGACAACTAAATTGATTTCAGCTTTTCTGATCTTTGAAGCAAACTCAATAAGCTTATAACCTCAGCTGGTGGAGAGAAGAGAAAGCAAGGGCACAGTTCCCTGGAAGAGTAGGTCTACTTCCATCTTTGGAGCTTTCCAGAGTGTCCGCTTCCAAAGCACTCAGTATTTGATTTAATATTTATTTACTGAAGAAATTGAAAATGTGAAAAAAAAAATCCTCCTTCATACATAATTTAAAAGTATAAAATGAAATAACAAATGGGTATTTTGCCATCCTGTTGGCAAAAAATAAATAAATAAACGATTGAAAACTGGCAATGATGTGGGGAAACTGGCTATTCTGATACAAATGAGTCATTGTAAACAGTAAAGCCTTTTCAGAAGGCAATGTGTCAGTAACTAACAAAATTTTTATGCTAATTCCTTCCACAACAAATACTGCTTCTAAAAACTTCTCCAAGTCATATAGCACAGGTGTGCAAAGAGAAATCACCATTATAAGTATCACAGAAAAAAAAACATCACTAACTGTACCATATTATTATATGTAATCATATACAGCAATATTTGAATCTTAATGACAAAATTGCATTCCCCTATTACTTTATTTTTTTAATTACGCTAAAAAGTAAAGCAAAACAAATCTAAGTTAAACTTTGGTACATTTATCTTTTCATCTAAAACTAAAATTCACATTTGAGAGGATTCTAAATAGACTGCATTTTCATAGTGAAAGCTGCTCCCCTATACGTGGAATTTAGATTCCTTCAATGTTTATATTTTTACTCCTTGAAGTAAACTCTTACTTTTTAGACAACCAAGGGATGAAATAAACAAGACAAGACATTGTCCTTCTTTGCTCTTCTTTCTCTTCACATCTGAGGGTTAGTAAAAGGGAGGGGGGGGGCATAAACATGGAAGTGATGTGACCCACACTGTTCAGTAGCAAAGTTTCTTACTGTTGCTATGGCATCTCTCAGGCTAAGCTCCCATTTACTTTTCTGAAAATGTTCCTGTTTACAAATGACATATTTTTACCTCTCACCTCCTGGTCCTCTGTTCCTAGCTCGGGACTGTTCCAACTCACAAATTACAAATTTAGAAATCAACATTTCATAAAGAAATACAAAATATTTACCATTCCTCTCCTTTTCTCTCAGTGGGTATATCTACAATAAATTTACAGCAAATGTGACAGGTCAAACCAGTAGGTTATCTTGGAAATAGTCTTGAGAATTTTCTGAGGGACAGAACGTTTTGAACAAAGTTGAATAAAAGACTTTAGAACACAGGTTAACCTGGTTTCATGACAATGACATGAGTGCAATTGTGAAATGAACAAGAAAATCCTCAAATTGCGTAGAAAAATGAAATCAACAAAGAGTTTAAAGATCCTTCTTTATGATGTATCTACTATGATTCGAGGAAAGAGGGAACCAAAGTGAAAGGCAGGTGCTGCATTTTAAGAAATATTTTTTTAGATGTTGACAAGCTAGTAAACCACCATGTTAACTGACATGAATAATCATGCCTTCCGAGATTCCTATTTGAGCACATCCGTTTTTCTTTTTTTTTTTTTTTAATATTTTATTTCTTTATTCATGAGAGACACCGAGAGAGAGACAGAGACATTGATGCAAGACTCAATCCCAGGACCCCAGGATCACGCCCTGAGGCCAAGGCAGACGCTCAACCCCTGAGCCACCCAAGCGGCCCAAACACATCCCTTTTGCTTTCACAGAGATGCCCTGGTACTCCTGACGCATAGTTAGCAAGAACTGCAAAAGACCATGTTCCCGAAATAAAGACTGAAAAAGAAGGGACACAAGTCTACTGAGAACCTCTCAGAGAAGTCATCTCGGTTTCCTACATCTCACTTGAATTGGAATTAGAATTCTGAGACACATCTGGAAGATCTGGGTGTCAATATCCACCAGAGGAAAATAATGTAATCAAAGCACACTTAGAAATGATGATGCAGAATGAAAATCAGATCTTACTGTCTTATTTCACCTTTAATCTATGCAAATGGGAATAAATGTAAGATAGATGTGTACACGCACATAAATAGCTGTAACGTATCTATCGTTTGGCTAGGTGGCTAGGTAGGTACATAGGTTCTGATACAGGAAAAAAGAAAAACAGAAGGATACACAAAATTATGAGCCAATGATTACTCAAGCAAAGAATATACTTCCATTCTTTTAAAAATATATACCCCTCAAAAACAGAAATATGGGTGTTTTTCACTTTTGTTGTGCTTTTCTGTAATTTCTACATTTTAGTAATGACCTAGACTGGTTTTTATTATCAGAGAAAATGCTGTAAATACCTTTAAAAATGATCTTTCCTCCAATTAGCCATATTTCTAGCTAGGATACTAATTAATCATATACTCAGAAGAATACTATAATCCTGAAAAACTGTAAGAAAATCAATTTCTCAAACTTGTATTTCTCTCAAGTACTCAGAAGTGGCTTTCTCTTTTAAGAAAACACTGTTGTGAATATTCTTATAAAATGTTGCGACACTCAACTTGATTAAATAATTGTCTATTAAATAAGTGACAATATATACCCATTAGTGATTAAGGAATAAAAAAACATTGTGAGTGTAAATCGGTAAACGTTTTCTGGATAGCAAGTTGGCAATAATGATTAACATTTCAAATGCCCATATCTTATTATTCAGTGATTCTACTGCTTAAATCTCACAAAGATATGCATTATAGCACTGTTTTTAATAGCAAACTTTTGAAAATTATTTAAAATAAAAGCCATCCACAGGAGACATCTATAAACTAGAGTTTATATGCCTAAAAATAAATTTTTAGAAAGAACAAACTTTGTTTATGGGCTTTGATGTGGAAAACTTGTAAGTGAAAAAAATAAGGTCAATATAATGTAGGTGATATAATCTCATTAAAAGCATTAAAAGGAACTGGGGTGCCTGCGGGGTTCAGTTGGTCAAGCATCTGACTATTGGTTTTGGCTCAGGTCATGATCTCAGGGTCATGATATTGAGCCCCGTGATGGCTCCATACTCAGTGGAGAGTCTGCTTGAAGATTCTCTCCCTCGGTCCCTTTCCTCACTTTGTATCTCTCTTAAATAAATAAGTAATCTTTTATTTATTTATTTACAAATATTCATTTATATTTATTATTATTTATAAATAATAAATAAATATTTTTAAAAAATCGTTTAAAAGGGGACACCTCGGTGGCTCAATGGTTGAGTGTCTGCATTCGGCTCAGGGTGTGGTCCCAGATTACCAGGATCAAGTCCCACATCGGGCTCCCCTTGAGGAGCCTGCTTCTCCTTCTGCTTGTGTCTTTGTTTCTCTCTGTGTGCCTCTCATGAATAAATAAATTAAAAAATTAAAATTAAAAAAATCATTTAAAAGAAATAGAATACAGGGATAAAAATATAGATAACACTATATACCAGTTTGAATTTTTTTTTTCTGAAATGAATCCCAGAAATTATTAATGGTGGTTTTCTTTATGAAAAGAAATATCAAGGAGAGAAATTAGGAAGAGAAATTTCAGTGTTTTTTTAAATTAATCCTTTGTATTTTACTTATATATTTTCTTATATATGCCTTTTATTTAATATGAGATAATATACAACTATACTACTTAAGCATTCAAAAACAGAGGTGTATAAAACTGAGAAGCAATACATGGTTTTGATTAATCTATCTGAATGTATATTCTTTTACCTACAGAAATATGTAAATAATATGTGTTTGTGAGTATGTATATGAGAATTAGACACAGGTAATCTATATATGAAGGTGTATGCATGTGTATATATATGCAATACACAGGGGTATTTTTCTTGTGTTGAATTAATTATGTCACCAGTTCATGTTTAATTTTTAAAATTTCCCTACAAAGAACTCATTTTCATGCAGTTTTCTTCTAAGAAAAAGCAATGTCTAGCTCTGCACGGGGAAAAGTGTTTGGATGAATGTGCCAAGGGTTAAAATATAATGGAAATTAATTATTATCTCCCCTACATTTTATTAATCTGGACATTTTCTCGCTTGAGAACACATGATGTGCTGAATTTATGGTATACAATCCTGTTTCAGAGAAATAAAGCATCTTAGATTATATCTTTTTTTAATTCATTGAAGTATAATGGATAATAAATTATTTAGTTTAATTAAAACCTCTTTATCAGATGGGCATTTACCCATGACATTGTTATGCACAACTGGTGTTCCACAGAAGGCATCATTTCCAATTCTCTTCTCATTTCATTCACGGATTCCTTTAATTGCATTTCGAATTACATCTATTTCCACAAAGTCATACTATAAACCCGTCAGACATTTGTGCCTACTCCTTTACCTTCAGAATTAAAAATCCCTCTCTTCTATTTGCTTTAAAATTCATTCATTTCTCCTTGGGTTTGAATGGAGAAACTAAGGAATGCTGAAATATGGTATTTAAGGAGTTTAGAACAGACTGGCCTGGCTTGAATCCCAGCTCTCCCTATGGGAAAATTATTTATCTTCTCAGAGACTCAGTTTCTTTTCTCGTCTGTAATATGAAGATAATAGTAGTTTTCCTTTTAAGACAATGAGGTTATACATGTAAAATAGCACATTTCTTGGCACCTGGTAAAAATTAAGTTTGATACGATCATAATTACCTTAATTAAATTTGAGTCAATGTCTTGAGATGAATTTTCATTTGGGCATGGGAAGATAGAAGGATGACATGTGCAAACAATACATAGCCTTTTAACACTAAAACTTCAGGCTCAGAGTTTGGAGATTGTACTGGAACGTTTTTAGGATTCTGGTATCAAAGTTTAATTTCCTTTGAGCACGAGATTCCCTGAATTACCAAGGGTCCCACTTCTCCTGCAAAAGACTATCTCTGTTCCCTTCCTTTACAAGTTCATCACATTCCCAATTTTACTATCATTTTAAATTGCCTTTTTTTAAAATTGAAGTAGAGCTGACACACGATGTAACACTGGATTCAAGCATACAACATAGTGATTCAGCAACTCTGTATGTTATGCTATGCTTAATTGCCAACATTTTAAATGTTGTTAGATTCTTATACTCTTTATTGAAGTACTATAGGAAAGACAAAGAAATTAACTAGATCAAGGTGTATAAGAATCTGTAAGGGACCAGAAATAAGTATTTTACTAAAGATTTTGTGGGGAGGCAGGAAAAAGAATTACAATATACACTACAAGGCAAAATATATTATTGAATTTCTCATAAAAATGTATCTTTTTTTCCCCAACGACTTTCTTCTCTTTAACAACCTCATCTTTCTCCTTTCCCTTCCTAAAATGGTCTAGGGAAAAAAAAAATCCATCTCTTAATCTTCGCTCTTTGGTGCCTCATTCAGCAAAATAAAGTTCAATAATTGGCTGAAAGCACATCATCTGTTTTTCCTGAGTGCGTGACTCAGGGCCCCAGTCAGAGTGATGGCACCTGACACAGCTGTCTTTCAAACTATTTGGGGGTACAGAACTCAGTGTCTTTATTCTTTCTTCTTTCCTCTTCGGGAAAAATCTATTCTAGGTGGTGTTTCCCTTGTTTCCACGGACTTGAGTTTAAAAAAAAAAAAAGACTCTCACTCACTGCCAACATTGTCGTAGTCAAATACAGGACTACCTACATACAAGAACAGTTCTTAATTTCAGAAAATGTGGTATTAGTAACAATAGTGATGATGGGTAAGGTGGTGCTGGCAGGAAATAGGGAATAAAGACAAGAAGACCAAGAAGGTTAAGCAGGATACAGGCATGATCTCTCTTAAACTTGACAACAACTGTATAAATAGATACTATGCCTGTGTCTGCTGAGGGGGGATCTGAGCCTTAGAGAGGCTAATTCACACAGCCAATGTTTACCTAAGGTGTGCTCCAGTCCAAAGCCCAGGCTCTTAACAAATTATATGTTACCCTGAGACCTTAAAATACAAAAAAATAATTTAAAAAATGAATTAAATAAAAGATGTTGACTGGAAGTGGTTTCCATTTGCATCACTTCTCTGCTCAGTAAACATATTTTGTGTGCCGATGATATACCAGATACTAAACTGGTGCACTGGAAATTTTTAAGTGGATCTTATTTATATTTTTCCTTTTATCCTGTTTACCTATCTTGTCCAAGCAACATGATGCTCCTTTTGCTGGATTAATTGTTTTATTTTACTGTTCTTGTCACTGTTTTGGTGGCAAGAAGAAATGAAGATGGCAGCAATCAGATCTCAATGATTATTTCTTCATCAGAAAGTATCTAAACTTTGCCCACTAATCCATAGAGCCCTCTCTCCTTTCCCCATTCAATCTGCAATTTCAAGTGGATCAGACAGCTCTGAAGAGATGATAAGATTTCTAAGTCACAGTGACTCTGACAGTGAAAGCACATGAGAGCCCTATGATGTTTGCAGGAGTGGGTGGCAGTGGGTTACGCCCAACTACTTACCCAGGAAATTCTTCAGCATGGGAACAAGTCTGGGGGGAAAGTGAAGGGATTTCATTTACCTTTTCATGCCCGTCACATTAAATCACATTACTTATATAATTCTGTCCTGGCAGCAACCCAGAAGTAAGATCTTCACTGTCTAGATATGAAAACAGAACTGGAGAGATTAAAGGATGGACTAAAGATCTCAGAGCTAGAAAGTGGGAGATACGGGTCCTCAAGACAGATTTTCTCATCCGACCCCATCACTTATGGCTTCTTTTCAAAATAACACAATAGGACCTTGTCTTTATATCATAAACTTGTGCACAACGGTACAGATTATTACTTATAGGCATAGTAGGAATTCTTCACATCATGAAATTGTGAATTAAACCTTCTCCATCCCCTAAAAGAATACTCTTTCAGCTTATGCCTTGTGATTCATTTTGGCAAAACAAACAAAATACATCTGTTTTGTTTGCCACTGTGGGTCCTGCACCTGGTCTGGTGCCTGCTACATAGAAGATCCTCAAGTATTTACTAAAAGTATGAATGACAGAATGATGGAGAAGCAGCACATGTTTAAGTTATTAGCCATATTCACTTTAGCATAAATTAATTCCAATTTTTCCCTCTTGAATCACTTCCCATTTTCAGGGTTTGAAATTGAAAGCCGAGAGAAAAAAAAACAGAACACAACAAAGGATGAGCTAGAGAAGCTCCAACTTCAGAGCCCATGGGGGTTCCCACAGCAGCCGGGGGCAGCTATAGACACTCGAAAAACAAAACCCATAAGCTGAAACAAACGAATGAAAATATACAAATAAAGACACACAAAGGGCTTAGTGGTATGGAAAAAATGTGAACCTAAGTGCCATGATTGGGAATCATTTGGTCAACACAAAGGTAATGGAACCACACACAAAACTTCAAGATTAAATTGTGGGCCCAGAGGGTGGTTTCTTCGTAAAGGTTAAGAATAAATATAAATCCTCTCTGAAAAAATATGTCCTCGACTTAAGCCTAAATTTCCCACGGTTTAATATCAGTCATATATGAGTTTAGAACCAAAGACACAAAATATGGGGAAAAAGAGCAAGCCACAAGGGTAAATGTCAGTACAAGCTATAAATAGCAGAACTGGCCTCTAAGAATTTCGCATAATAGAATTATGAAATACATCACAAAATAACTTTGTAGGATATATGCACCCGCATGTTTAATGGGGCATTATTTACAGTAGCCAAATTATGGAAAGAGCCCAAGGGTCTAGGACCCATAGATAGATGAATGGATAAAAAAAAAATCTGGTGTGTGAGTGTGTGGATATGTGTATAATGGAATATTATTCAGCTGTATAAAAAGGAATGAAACTTGCCATTTGCAACAACATGGATGGAGCTGGGATTTAATGCTAAGTAACAGAAGTCAGTCAGAGAAAGACAAACCATATGATTTCACTCCTATGTGGAATTTAAGAAATAAAACAAATGAACAAAGTTAAAAGAGACAAAACAAAAAACAGACCCTTAGCTGTAAGAGAACAAACTTGGTAACCAGAGGGGTGATGGGATGGAGAATGAGTGAAATAGGTGAAGGGGATTAAGAGAACACTTAACCTTGATGAGCACTAAATAATACAGAGAATTGTTGAATTACTATACTGTACATCTGAAACTAATCCTTTATTTTAAGGATTTATTTATTTATTTGGGTAGAGGGGGTAGGGAAAGAGGGAGAGCTAGAGAGAAACCTAAGGAGATTCCCTACTGAGCATAGAGCCCAAGCCAAGGCTCAATCTCACAATATGGAGATCACAACCTGAGCTGAAACTAGGTATCAGAGGCTCAACCAATCATGCCATCCAGGCACAGAAACTAATTAAACTTCTATATTAACTATAATGGAATTTAAAAACTTAAGAAAAAAGTAAAAAAATAAAAAATAAAAACGAAACAAAAAACTTTGCAGGCGTCACCAAGCAGAATCAGAATAGAAAGGAAAAAATTCAAGGCTTATAAAAATTGAAAAAAGTCATTGGAATGGAGGAGAAAAAAAGAATGGTTACATAGCACATTAGGCGGAACTAAAACAAATGATCACAGAGGACTAGGGACCAGGAAAATCAGAAATAATTACTCAAAATCCCGGCTGGGTATAAAAATTGTGAAAAAGATGTTAAAAGATATTTAATCTGAGCCTCAGGAGGACAGAAGAGAAGGAGGGTGGGTAAAAGTGCTTTTGAGAGATAATAATATATCTTAGAACCAATGCGAACTATCAGAGCAAGTAAATGAAACAAAAATCCCACTTGGACACAGTATAGGGAAACCAGAGAAGCCTGAACAGGAAGAGAAGGTTGCATTAGCAGTCAGAGTAGGAAGACGGATCCAAATCAGGGAAAAAATTATTCTGACAGCTTCTCTACAGGAACAAGAATCTTACAAAGAAACAAAGCAGCTAACTCTCAACTGAGGTAGCCCGCCACGTAAAATTATATTACAAGAATTATATTACAAGAACAGGAGTTGCAATAAAGTCATTTTTATATAAACAAAAACAAGGAACTTTTACTGTCAGCAGGCTTTTATTAAAGAAAATTCTAAAGAGTATACTTAAAAGCACTACAATATGCTTTAAAATTATCTCCTAGAGGGAAGGTCTGAAGTGCAAAAAGAATGAATACAAAAACAGATAAAGGCAGGCATTCTCAAACAAACATTCCATGTAAAATAACAACAATAAGGTCTCATTTACTGGGTTAAATGATGAAAATAACACCCTGAACAAAGGCCTATTTTTGTAAGAGTATAATCAGAGTTTAAATATTATAAATTCCTTTAATTATTTGGCAAGTACTATGATGTTACATTTTGAACAGGAATAGAATATTTAACTTCCAACATGAAAGACACACAAAAACATCAGCATAATGATATAAAGGAATAATGACACATGTTGTCAATGGTAGGAACAAGGAAAACAAAAAAGCTTATAAAGATTGGAACCAGGGGGATCCCTGGGTGGCTCAGCGGTTTAGCGCCTGCCTTTGGCCTAGGGTGTGATCCTGGGGGCCCGGGATCGAGTCCCACGTCGGGCTCCCTGCATGGAGCCTGCTTCTCCCTCTGCCTCTCTCTCTCTCTCCCTGTGTCTCTCACGAATAAATATATTTTTAAAAATCTTAAAAAAAAAAAAACAGATTGGGAACAGACTGGGGCACCATTTGTTAAGCATCTGATCCTTGGTTTTGGCTCGGGTCATGATCTCAGGGTCATGAGATCAAGCCTTACGTTGGGTCTGCACTCAACTCAATGCAGAGTATGCTCCAGACTCTCTCTCCTCTCCCTCTCCCTCTGTCCCCTCCCCCTGCTCTCTCTCTCTCTAGAAAATAAATCTTTAAAAAACAATGGGACCAGACTGATGCAAAAAATCACTATGGCAGAAACAAGTCCATATATGCTACTATGTACTAGAATTTACAAGAAATGGTTTGTAAATACCAAAACAAACAAAACAAAACAAAACAAAACAAAAACAAAAACCCTGAAAATCAGAAGTATTATTAGAACTCAAATCTGCCAAGAGCTAGTAGTGTCTAAAAAGAAATCCTTTCAAACTATTTACTGATGGCATAAAATGAAAATTGTGGTTCAAATCCAAACAGCAGAAACCAACATCGACTGGACCTTTATTATGGAATCCACACTGTACTTTCTATTAATCAGAATGCTCATCTCATGCTACGAGCAGGAGGCCTATACCACAGGATGAGACACCTAGGGCACAGAACTTACCCAAGACTCCCTGCTCCGGGAAGTGGGGAAGCCAGGTGTAAACTCACAACCTGACTACAGAGCCTGCGTGTGAATCACCTCTGCTTTGTTGCCTCCATTTTTATTTTATGCATTTGTCAAAAGTTCAAAGCCAAACCACACACACAAGGAAGGGAGGGGAGATGGAATTAGAAATTACCCTTCTCGATTGAATTGAGAGCTTCAGAGACTCCAAGGAAGCAGCTCACCCCAGTACAGCAATAAATAACCTGCATGCCTGCGTACACTTACCACTGTGCCCAGCATTGTGTGACGTAAGGATAGACGTGTCGCTCACACATTGCCCTGAACATCCATTCTCTGGACTTAGAAGTGATTTCCTAGTGTGGTTGACAGAAATCCACTTTGTTTCTCCCTCTCTCTCCTCCTGAGCCCCGTTTCCAATAGCTTAGCCCCTGCTGTGTACGAGGGGATGGTGAACACTGTTAATCAAAAGGGGACCCCATCCTGGTCACCAAGCCTGGGCGAAGAGAGACACAGGTTTGAAATCATCTTCCTTAATATTCCAGACCATACCCTGCCACACTTGCTTCCAGGTGATCATTGCAAGAGGTGGGGTTGAAACAGTGCAGCTTAACTGAGTTCATTTTCAGAGCACCAGAAGGTCTTTTCTTGATCCTGGACAAGCCTGACAGGGTACCACAAGTGAGAAATTGTTTTCAAAGACGCATGCGAATTTATCAATATGTTGTCTAGGACAAAGCACGTTTGCAGAAGGAGCAGTTTAGATGGGGTGGGGCAAAAGGTTGAGGGCTCAGAAAGTGGAGAGGAAAAGCATAAACAAGAAACCAGGAACCGTAATTTACAATTTCTTTTTCAAATCACATCTTTTTTTCACATTCTTTGCCTCAGATAATAGGAAGTGAACACTTATTCCATCCCCATTGTAGAGGTAGGTTTGGTTTGGTTTTGTCTTGTTTTTTTATCCTTAAGTAGACAAATTCAAACAGAATTAGGGATTAATTACCAGGAAGAGCTGAGAGCTTTTCAATACACCCTCTCTCCTGCCAGCCCACACACAGCTCTGTGATCTTGAACAACTTTCTGATCCCTTTATTTCCTTCTTTTGTTTGCTCTGCATTTCCCTGGGGTGGGGGGGGGTGGGGGGAGCGAATCACCATTTCTCCCTACTCCCTTCTACCTCAATGGCTCATGATTCAAGTCTAGTTTTCCTGTGTGTGTGTTTCCCAAATTAATCATAGGATCGCTTCCTTAAATGGAGCCAGCCCTCTGCTCGATACGGAGCATTTTCTGAGCTAGTGCTTCAGGAAGAGATAGAGAATGGAAGAAACCCAGGCTGTGCGTAGATTCCTCAAAGCAGGTTTTCAATATCCTTTTGCTAAGGCCCACACTTAGCATAATAATGGCTGCTTTCTTTGATAGTTTTCCTCAAATAATCATTTTAATATAAATACGAGTTGTTGCATATTCATCATTTATCATCTGCCAGGTATCTGCTAAACTCATTATATATTTATTTTATTTAATCCTCACAAACTTTCTGTGACCCTTACTCTCTCTCTTTAATAAATGGATTCAAACTTGGATAGAATCACCAAAGCACCTATGCTCTTATCAATGGGATGCAGAAGACCTGGCCAGACTGGATGGCCAGTACATGTTATGCAACTTTGCTGTGACTGGGCACTAACTCTGTGCTAGGTATTGTGCAAAGGGCTTCTGGTGTGATGTCATTACTGTGCATTGTTACTACTACAAGCTTGCAAGGGAGGAATTATTGTATCCCTGTTTAATACATGAGTTATCTAAGGCTAAGTTACTTGACATACCAAGCAACTTGAGCAAAGTACATAGCTCATCAGTACTCGATGTGGAACTAAAACCCAGGTCTGTCTGATTCCAAGCTCATCTCTCAGTGGGTGTGGCAGAGAGCCTCTGTCATGGGCCTCAGTGATCCCCATCCCCTGGTAGTCACACCTGTGTGTCATCCTGTCCAGTTTGTTTGATTCCAACAAACAGAACATGGCAAGGTTACCAAATGTCACTGTGGAAAGACCATGACTTTCATTTCCCTCTCTCTTTCTGTTGCTCCCTCTTCCAGCCTCCCCTGGTAGTAGTGGGGAGAAACAGGTTTCCATGTTGTGAGTAGCCCTATAGAGAGGCTCACATGCCTGGAATGGATGAATCCAGCTAACAGAAAATCTGAGACCTGCCAAGGGCCCCAAGAGTCAGCTTGATAATGAATTTTCTAAGACCTGCCAGGTGAGTGAACTTGGAAGCAGACCTTCCCCCAAGCCAGCGTGGAGAAATCTGTAGCCTCAACCAACACCTTGATTACTGCTTTATGAGACACTCTGAAGTGGAGACACCAGCTAAGCTGTGTCTAGATTCCTGATATGAAGAAACTGAAATAATAACGGATACATGTGGGGTTGGTAGGCAAGGGATATGGTATGGACAGGCAATGTATTCTAGAAGGTATCCATTCCTTTCTACTAGAAGCTCTATAGTCAGTCCCTTCTGGAGCAAGTCCAGCTTTGAATGACTGAAGCTCTCAATAATTGAATGAATGAATATTCTGCATTCCTTTGGGCTTATTAGGTTTCTATCAGAATTATTTTTTTAAAGGTAATAGTTACTAGTCTTATATCATCACATAAGAAATACATGAAAAAAAAAAAGAAAAAAAAAGGAAATACATGAAAATAGTCAACCATCAGCCTATCATCTTGTTAATATTTTGAGTATATGCTTTTGGTCATTTTTGCAATATAATTATTTATACCTATTCGAACAAAAAATATAATCCTATTATAATACTGTTTTATAACTTGTGTTTCATTAATATTTTTCCACTTAATTTTTAAACATTTCTGCAATTTACTAAATGGTCTATTGAAAGGCTAACACTTCTAGAGGAGGTAAGGTTTGGAGTGAACAAATCACTTTAATCAATTCTACACGCTGCCTGAGCTTAGCCTCAGAGAACAGAGTTCTGAATTTTGGAGGAGAGATGGCAAAAAGTGGTAAATTTAAAGTTAATAAATTGACTTGAACTACTGCAAAGTAGATTCTATGTTATGTTACTAATATTTAATATTTATTGAGCAAATTTATCATAAATAATTTACTATTTGCTCAATACCAGGCCATAAGTAAACTATTCAAAAATTAAAATTGTATTTGATGCACTGTGCATTCATTTTTTAAAAATTTAACATTGTGATCTAGTCCTGTGATCTAGTCCTGCTATCACAGTGTCTCTATGAGCTGGACCCCAAACTAGTCAGACTTTTTATTTCATCAACATGAGTTTGCTGTGAACTCCCAAGAGAAATTAAGCTGGTGACTAAGGGGTGATGTCAAGAAGATGATCAAGTTCTATTTTTAAAAGAATAAGATATGTTTAAAAAGAATAAGATATCATTATGCTACTATTTGGAGTGTTATCTTTTAAAAAGGAAGGCAGATGTTGGCGTCTGTGCAAGCATATTGATCCAGTACACTGCTCTAGACTCTTATCCAAAGCATACAGCCATGCGGAATCCTAGGTAATCACACTTAAGAGTATTTTATGTATTTTAGTAGACATATAAAGGATTTCCAGACAATGAGATCAGTAGGCTTGACCTCTCTGAGATTAAATTGGGGAGAGGGGAAAGGGGATGTTCAGTTGAGAATCCATTACTCTGGGGAAATATAAAGGCTCTTCTAGAGAAACCATGAGTTAAGAAGTGGTGCACATACTAGATTAAAAATACTAGGTTAAGGCTTGCCTCAGAAAACAGTGGAAATTCTAAGACAGACTGTTTGGAGGCCTGAACACTGTCAGTACCACTTTCATTTATCTTTCCTGCCAACCTCCATTTTTCCTTTCAAATCAAAAGCTAAAGTAAGACACACATTTGGGGGAAAGTTGTCAAAATTCATTTTATGGAAATGTGCTACTCACGAGGATCCTTTGATCAGCAGCAGTATCTTTTGAAATTGAAATTGAATAGATTATATGGTGATCTGCCTCTTCTCTCCTCTGAGTTCAGCTGGAAATAAATTGGAAATGCACGTGAAAAATACAAACTCCTTTTCTGGTTGGAGCTTCCCTAATATTGGTTTTACCTCATCTTTGAGCAACAGATGTCAAAAGCTACTGGCAAATGTGGCTCTTAGAATTCTCTACAGAAAGATGGGCATGCTCAGATGTAAAAATCATATTAATAAATTGTTCATATAAAGTGTGTAATTAAAAAAAATAAATAAATAAAAATAAAGTGTGTAATTAAACTAAAAACTTTGGGTCTTCAGGACATGTGGATTCCAGGACCAACTCCTGTACAGCTTCTAACAAATTACAAAGTTTCCTTTGGGTTTGGTAAATCCACCTCTAGCAGTGAGCAATTGGGAAGGTTCAAATCACAGAAACGTAAACTGAACTAGATTAAAAAATTAAATAATTTTAAAAAGCCTGGGTAGCTGAGCCTTCCCTTCAGTCCAGATAGATCTAGGATGGAAAAAGTCTTATTAGAATTTGATCTGAGAGCCTCTTCTTTCTTCCCCTAACTCCCTCCATCTTTAGCTTTTCTCTTTGTTCTACTATATTTCCTTCTATCTCATGGCTGCCAATGCTCCAGACTCACACTAGTCACAGCTCCTGGTCTATTAAAATGAACATGCCTCCTTCTTAGTAGCTTCTACAAGCATCATGGAGTTCAGGCCATTGGGACCAGCCTGAGTCACTTGCCCATCCCTGGACCATACGGGGTAGTTCTGGATGAGAACATGCTAACTGGACAGCTTGGTCAGGTACCCACCCCTTGAGACGGAGGAGGCAACAGTAGAGTCATTCACACATGAATCACATGGAGTGGGACTGGGGACATGTGGGCCTTTGTTGAGAAACCCAAAGGGGTGTTCTAGAATAGGAAAAAAAAATCTGAGCAGGAAAAAGCAACAGATGTCCACTACACTTCCCGCCAACCAAAACTTCTGGTAAGCAGCATGTCTTTTTTTAATAAAGCCAAAGTGTATTTTAAATTCCTCATTAGGTTTGAAACTGCTGTGTTGCCCTTCTTTTATCAAAAGTGGTGACAAACTCCAAATTAAGAAAAATAATTGGTAGACATTTATCACAGATGGCAAATTCTATTCTAAGTGTAGCCTGGCATGATTTTTATTGCCAACATAAATAATGCCAAAAACTGGACAAATCACTGAAACTGATTCCTATCATCCATCTGATTGGCAGCGAAAAAACAATTTGACCAAAATCTGTGATGTGCTTGAGGAATTATTCTGTGTAGAAGAAGAGAGAGAGAGAGAGAGAGAGAGATGAATGTTTTGCAGCTGTAGCTATAGGACTAGAGCACAGCCATGGTGTATACAGTAAACACATAATTTCCTTCTCCAGAAATACTCTTTTATAATCTCTAGTGCTTGGCTTCAAGATACCTGGGCCTGATAGCACAAGGGATATCCAGAGTTCCTCGAAGCTCAGATAATTCAACCCTGAAAAAACCCTCCATGGCATAACAAACTTGCTTTGAAACGGTCATTGTAGACAATCCATTTGATTTATGTGGGAGCTTCTAAGCTGAAATAATTGGTCTGGTCTCTAAAATGAACACTAAAAAGGCCATTGGCAAAGGATGGTAACGAGTTCAGCCATGTCTTCTCGGTCATGTCTATAATTTAACACCCATCTGCGGAAACAATTACAACTGCAAATTAACAGATGGCCCCATCCATGTATACAGAAATGACTGATTCAGACTGAAAAAGTGAATTTTATAAAATAATTACAGGTATCCCCTGCTATCCTTGAGTTTGTTTTGTGCCACTTCAATTATTACGGAAGACCTACATTAGTACCTGTTTGTGGTAATCAAAAGAAACCCAAAGAAGATTTTGGCTTTCACATAAGGGTAGCTGCTTCTTTGCTTGCACCATTTCGGGGTATGCAAGGGTTCATGGGGGCGCTCTACTTTCAGAGAGCAGGTCAAACCTCTGTGTGCAAAAATAGTAACTTCATGAAAGTTAATATACATAATCCTTTTCAACTTTTAAATCCATACTACTGTGTACCAATCAATATTTACTGAATACCTACTGTGCACCAAGTCATGAAGTCTTGGCAATTAAGAAGACAAAGACTCAGGATAAACCAATCATGAAATAAATATCACGATAACTTCAGAGAGTTTTAAGTACTCTGAAGAGAAATGTACAGGTTCACAGGAAAGATAGGGTGTGTGGTTGTGTGGGGGGGCTGGGGGAAGAGATTCCCTAATGCAGAATTAGTGAATAGGGACAGCCTCTGTGATGACATGGCTGGAATGAAGGGAAGAGAAAACCAACAGAAGGTTTGTAAACTCATCTTAAGACAAGCAAAGAGCAAATACCAAGACCTGCCTGGAGAATGTGCTGAAAGAAATAAATGCATTTTATTTCTTTAATTGTCTTTATTTTGCAAAAAGAGAAAATATTTTTAATGGATTTTTTAACCTAAAGCTTTTTTTACTGAAAGCTTTCATTTTTTAATTTTTATTTATTTTTTTATTTATTTATGATAGTCACAGAGAGAGAGAGAGACAGAGAGAGGCAGAGACACAGGCAGAGGGAGAAGCAGGCTCCATGCACCGGGAGCCCGACGTGGGATTCGATCCCGGGTCTCCAGGATCGCGCCCTGGGCTAAAGGCAGGCGCTAAACCGCTGTGCCACCCAGGGAAACCCTGAAAGCTTTCAATTGATTTAAAGTTTTGTCCTTTTCTTCTCATATGCAAGTCACATCTGTCAGTCTGTAGATGGCTTCCTTCTGCATGGGAATGTAAACTCCTGGGGCTCCTGGGTGGCTCAGTCTGTTAAACGTCATGATCTCATTGGGCTTCCCACTCAAGGAGGAGTCTGCTTCTCCCTCTGCCCCTCCCTGCACTCATGCCCTCTCTCTCTATCTCTCTCTCTCTCTGAAATAAATAAAATCTTAAAAAAAAAAAAAAAAGAAGAATGTAAACTCCTTAAGGTCAGGGTTTCTTCTTCATTATTGGGGATACTGCTATATCCCCAGACCTTAGGGGTGCTCACCATGTATGTTGAATAATGAATACAATATTCATTATTGGGGATACTGCTATATCCCCAGACCTTAGAGGTGCTCACCATGTATGTTCATTCGAGTATTTATTCATTGAATAGTATTTAAGCATCAAATATTTGCAAAGTGGTAAAAAAAAACCCAAAACCCTAAAACCTTGCTTTGTGAGGTAAGGTTAAGAGTATTCAATTAACAAATGAGAGGACAGAGAGAAAGAGAGAAAAAAGGGGAATCAGTGCTGTAAGTTTTGTTGAGGGTTATGTTGCAGGATTTTAGGATCCCATTTCTGACACCTAGAATGGCACTAAGGTTGACTAGAGATGAGCCACTCATGCACTAGTATAAATTCCCAATGATAGAACTTTCCAATTTTTCATAAAACATGGTTTTTGTTTTCTAACCACTTTTCACTATTTGATATCTCAGAATGCGTTCATTCAACACACATTTGAGCACTTTCTATATGCTGGACCTTTCTACATCCTAAAAACCCAACCGTTAACAAAACAGTGAAAAAGAATCCCTGAATTCAAGTTTATATTCTGATGAGAAAATGGAATTGTTTGCAGATTGGCAAATGTGACCCTCATAAGTATGTGGAGGAGCAGATGCAGCCTATGTGTGTGGCTTTTTGATTCCCCTGGGTCCATGCATCCCCCCACCATCACTGCTCCCCACTCCTGAGCCCAAGCTGGGGAGGAAGACTAACTCTTGCTATGTCTCTCTCCTTAATACCCAGCCTTCTGTTACCATCCAGAAAAACTCTCATGAAAAAAAACGATGCTCTTAGATATTAAGTTGGGTTCTCTGAAGATCAGTGGGAAAGTGATCCACTAAGTATTTCTGGAAAACATTGGTAGACAAGTGAGGGAGCTGGATTGGGAGTGAAGGGAGCCAAAAAATGGGGCACCATCAAGCAAAGTCCCATGGCAGGTGTCTCCATTCGGTCCTGCAGGAAAGTATGACCCAGTTCAAGTCACATCTGAGTCACTGCAATGGGGACAAGGCAGCCCAACCTTGGTACCATCAGTCATTGGTTGAGGATTGGCCCCTGGGGGATGCCAGCCTCCCTGTCTTCAAGCAGAACAGGTTCTTAGTGATGGGACTGGATATCCATGTGCAGCAACATGGCTAAGAAATTCAAGGGGTTAAGTGCCACGTACAGATTGCATCTCCTTCTGCAGTGGTTCTCACAGTGTGGTCCCAGACCACGGCATCAAATATCACTTGTTAGAAGTACCAACTCTGGGGACCCAGGCCATACCTACAGAATCAGAAACTTTGGGGGTAAGAAACAGCTACCCCATGTTAAGGAGCCCTCCAGGTGACTTTGATGCACACACAATTGTAAGAGCTACCAAGTCATTGGAATGTTTATGTACAGCAGGTTCTTCTTGCTCCCGATCTAAACTAAGCTCCAGCAGGACTTCATCTTCACCATGGGAAGATCAAGCAGAAATATGCCCAATTGAACCTGAACGATATGTCTCTTCTTCAGTTTTCCAGTGTCCAGGCAAGCTAGACTCTCCAAGCCAACCCTGCCACTTGCCAGCTGTGGGAAGTTTGGTTATTGGTTAACCTCAGACCTCATTTCCACTTATAAGGGAAAAGATACAAGGTCCCCCCAGTAAGATTGTTAGGAAAAACATACGAGATGAAATTTTAAAGTCCAACACCTAGATCATTGTAACTATCCTAAACATAGTTATGGTTCTTTATTATTATCATTAACATTGGCATGTGCCGAGTAAATTCTAGTTCCCTTCACACAGTAGAATGTATCAGTATCTGTCTGTCCCCAGTATCTGTCTTAGAAAGTATTTTCTCCCCTTCCCCACAATCGCCTCTAGAAAAATAGAGAAAATATTTGCTGCAGGTCAATTCCTAGGTAATTACTTTGGATAATTCCTTCCAATTATCTGTGCTTGTCTTGCTAGGCTTTGCATCACAAACCATTAAAATTTTAGAAAATAAGGTCTCCAAACTCTTTCCAAGAAAAAAAAGCCAGAAGAGCAATCATCTGCTCTTGGTCAAGGCAGAGGCAGCAGACACTGACAAAAGGTACCATGTCCAATGTCTAAGGCAAAACGGGGCTAACACTTTGTCCCTGGCTGTTCTGATGTGTCCTCGAGGAGGTGAAAGTGGGGATAAGCTGTGCATGCCCCACTCCTTAAAACTGGAAGCATCCAGTCTAGATGTCAGATCTACTAATGAAGGAAAAAGGCTCCTTCTGACTTCTTCCTAATGGAGACAGCAGGAAACAGGGTCTGGAGCTTTGAGTGGCATCCTTGAATTAGCCTAGGTTTATACAATGGTCCCTGTGGGTTTCTCCATTAACGGGTTTGCTATTACCCAGGCTTTGATCTAGGTGGACTTCCTACTGTTTTTCACAATATGAAGCCTCCCTGGCTTTATTACAGTCCAGCCTATCCATAATGCATTTAATATTATTTCTCCATCCACATTTCTACCATATTATAGCTTCACAGAGAAGTGATTTTCCTCTCTAAAAATAAGGCACCGGACTCAGAATTACACTTTTAAGATGACAGTAATCCAGTAATCACTTCTAGGAACCCAGATTTCTAGGACAACATAATTATTATACACTTAAATATGGGGATGAGGAGAGGAAATGCTAATTCCATCATTCCTGATAATTCAAGTCCAATAAAAGTTGACATAAATTAAAGGTGAGCCCAAAAGAAAAGCAATCTGAGTCTTAGATCAAATTCTTCTCTGGTACAAAAGAAAAATTACCTAAAAGCTTCAAAAGTTACAAAAATGTTCTCTGATACATATTGCACAAAGTTCTTTTCCCCTCCCCGTGTCACTTAAAAATAACCAGGACAAGTAATTTCCCTGTATCACAAAAAATATAAAGAAAAAGAAAACATGAAATGACTTCAAAGAAGGCAGGCACTTTCTCTCTTTTTCCCCCTTACACTTCTATTTTATGCAAGAAAGTATTCATCATTAGGTAGGTACTCTCTCTCCTTGAGGAAGAAAAATGGAAGGTCTTTTCTGTATTGTTACACTTGTTTTATGATTTTATTTTCTTTACAACACACAGCAGTTTTCTTTGCCTGCAGGAGGTAGGGATGTCCAATGCCCTTTACCATTCGCATCCGTTAAACTATCTGCTCATCGGCAAGAGTAAGTGCAGGCAGCAGACACTGAGATGAAAAGTTTCACTTCACAAAAATCCTTCCATTTAAATAACTGAGAGTCAGAGACAGAGACAGAAACAGAGACAGAGACAGAGGGGGGTGCGGAGATAGAGAGAAAGAAAGAACTGTCAAAGCATAAAATATATTTGACTAAAATACAAAGCAATGTTTTTTGTGACAGCAAAATTATATCCTGGATTGCTTCCCTGAGGACAGTTCACTTAGAAACAGTGCTGCAAAGTCAGTCAGTAGGAAAAATATTTCCATCTTCATTTGAAAGATTAGCACCTTGTTCCTTTTTGTTACCAAATTGGAAATAAAACCAGTTTCCTTGCTTTGCGTAAGGCGTGAAGGAGGAGAAATGTCTATTTTATGAGATGTATCCTACTGGCTCTAGCTCTGTCTCCAGTGTCAAATCAGCTCCCTCCACTGGGCTGAAAATGACCAAAATCGTTTGCACAGTAGAATTTCTCTCCGTGATGTCTGCAATATGCTCCAACCTCGTTGGACTCCATCTCAAGGCTAACAGTGTTATCAGGTTCTGGGCTGTGTGTTTGGACAGCAAAATGCATTAGCTGGTATACAAGCAAAAGACATCTCCATGCAGGATGCTGTGCATTATAGAACACATTTTGATCCTTTCCACATCTGTGTTGGTTTGTGTTACTGATAAATATGAGGGCACACAAAACAATTGGAAAGTGCATTTTAAAATCAGGACATAAAAATGTATCAGTAAAAGAGGAGAAAAGCTAGGCACAGGGAAAAGAATGGTATAGGTAGGCTTTCAAATATTCAGTCTCCAACTACTTATAATCATGCTAGCCATACATGATTGTTGTCAAGCCTAAAAATGCAGCATTTGGGTAAGCTGCTGAAAGAAAATAATGAGTAGAGGGTCTTGTTACAAAGTTGTAACCAGTAGAGGGTCTGTTCCAAAGTCTACTGTTCAGGTTAATTTGTCTTCTTTCAGCTGCAAATGGCAGAAACCTAACTGAACATAATTCAAGCTACTGGAAAGTACATGGGGTTCCTTTAGGCACAGCTGGAGACAGGATTGCTGATATTCCTCCATTTCTTGACTCTGCTTTTTCTCTACAAGGGCTTCATTCTTAGACAGATTCTCTTAATGTAGTAGTAAACTGCTCACCAGCAGCTGCAGCCTCATACCCTATGGAGCTAGCAAATCCTATTTGAAGTGGTGAGTAGAGAGAGGTGGCAAACTTATCCTTCCCTAAAATTCCAGAAAAAGTCTGGAGGGTAATTCTTATTGGCTCCAAAGCATCACATGTGAAACCAAACCAATCCCTGTGACTCCGATGGGCCAACAATAATCCCATGAGCTGGGAACGGATCACTCCCTCAAAACACAATGGACAAGGGTAAGAAAGTGAAGCCACCTCAAAAGAATGGACTTCTGTGATCAGAAGATAGGGGGTGAAAGCTGAGCAGGGATCTGCTATAAAATGGCTGCTGAAATGATGGAGAAAGCTCTGAGTGGGTCAAGGGGCATGAAAGTGTTAAGTAGAACATCTGAGGTAGAAAGAGCAAACACTGGGGGGCTGGAAATTCGCAGTATATATGCAAAAGGTGAAAGAAGCAGAGTAAAGTGGTCTGTTTGGAAGAATACTGAGAAATTAGGTTGACTGGTTATAGGGTAAAAGGGAGAACTAATTCGTGTCAAGACATAAAAGTGAGGTTTCACAGGCTGGATTTAACACAATTAGCTTATAGGTGACATCTATATATTTTAGCAATGGTTTCAGGTAGGAGAGGCTGGATTGAACACAGAGGTTATGTTAGACAACAGAGGCCCCAACAGCGAGGTAACTAAGCAGTTCAGCTTGTGGGAATAGCTGAAGGATATTTTTTACATGTCTAAATGTTTTGGATAACTACTTACAGAAATGTACCTGGTCTCTATTTGAGCTAAGGTAGGAACAATGAGCCTTGAAAACACCACAATGTGTGTGTTTTCCAAAGGCTATTTTGCGAAAGAATGTGAAAAAATATTCTATGATCATAGAGCCCTGGGGTCAAATACCAAGTTAATCCAAACTTAAAGATTTCTCGGGAACTTTACAAATATGAATATTCAAGTAAGAGACATGGTTATATGGCATTTCCCAAATTTGTCTCCAGAATCCCTGCCTATAGATCCTATAAAACATCTCGTGCAACTAGTGTTCCATAGAACATACTTTGGGAAGCACTCTTCACCTCCATGCAAGATTATATAGGATTCAGGTATTTACAAAATATTATTTTATCACAAATATTTGGACAAGCAAAACCAAGACAATTTTGGACCAGTCTAAAGTTGCAACATTTTTAATGTTATAATAGAATAGTGGATCTAACTTTTCTGTCTTCATGAAGTCATCTCTAAGCTACATAGATATATATGGCAAATACCTAGCCAAACTATAGTTTCAATGTTTGAACCTGGTGGCATTAATCTTTAGATGACTATAACCATAAGGCAGTCATTTTATGGCCAAGTCCAAAGTACCAAAGAAGAGTTACCAGCCCCTGGAATAGAGTTCCAGGACCCATGACAGCTGAAAATACAGTAATTGAGACTGAACTGAACAGAGTAGAGACGTTTTATATCTTCAAAATTTTCTTAAAACAAAAACAATCTCAAAAGGGAATTATTTTTCTGGCAAAAAGAAAGCAGAGCAATGCTTTTCCATCTAGTCCAAGTCATTTTACACTATTACCTTCCTTATAATACACATGTGTCTAGGGGAGGGAATTGGACAAATTGTGACTTGGACTGAACACAATTGATGGGTCTGCTTCAGATAATATGACAAGTTCCTCTTGGCTCCTTCTCCCCTTAGACTCAGAAAATTTGTTGTGATTTATCTCTAAGAGAAAAACAGGATTCCACAGATGATTAGTTTGTAAGTCAACACTCACAAGATTGAAAAGTGGTTCTCCAGTATGCATCCTCTTTATCCCATTGGTTTTTCAACCTTATTCTCCAAACCGTAAGTCAAAGACTCAGTGGTAGATGCCCAGAGACCACACTGGAAGACATTTCAGGGTGGGAAGCAGAAAATAGTCCCTTCCACTCATAGAGATAGAGTGATCTCTTCTGATTGCGGTTTTATAGGGGTCAGATTGAGATCATCCATAAGATCTTTCAGGAATGAAGCTATTCTTCCTAAAAGTAGGTTTCTTTTGAGCATAATTGCCTAATTCAGAGGATGATGGATTAAGGCTTGCAAAAGCAAGAAAGAGTCAGAACAAAGTCACTAGGCATAACCAGCCATGAAAATGAGAGCTGAGTATAGATAAGGGCATATGTTAGGATAATCTACGAATCAGATGTCATACTGACACAATCCAAAACACTTTCTTGGACTTGATGTGTACATAAGGTTTACATCTCATCCTTTGTACAGGCAAAGGAGTATGCTAGAATAAGTAACTGTCTTACCAGCTACTTTATAAACACAAAAATACTCAGTTGGGACTTTTCAATGTTTTTACTGTATTTATATTTATTTAAAGTAAAAAAACATGAGTGTTAGAATACTACCAACTGAAACTAAAGGAGGATGCTGTGCTCCTCTTCAAGCATGAGGAGTTTAGTACTAACGTTATTCCAGAATAAAGAGAGCATAACAACATGCATGTTTTCCTCTTGGCTGATATGTCATAATGCAGCAACCATTGCTAGCTACCAACTGAATGTTTATTTCTACAGTTACTAGTTTTTTAAACATTTATTTATTTATTAATAGAGTATGTGAGAGCAGGGAGAGGGGCAGAGGGAGAGAGTCTCAAGCAGACTCCCCACTAAGCACAGAAGCCCATATGGGGCTCCATCTCATGACCTTGAGATCATAACCTGAGCTAAAATGAAGAGTCAGACACTTAATCGACTGAGCCACCCAGGTGCCCTGATAGTTACTATTTTTTTCAATTAACAACCCTCATTTTGTTTAAATAGGCATTATATTTAAAAATTATACAAAACAGACAAAGGGGGAAAGACTATCCACTGGAAGAAAGACATTCTCTTCAATAAATGGTGCTGAGAAAATTGGACATCCACATGCAGAAGAATGAAACTAGACCACTCTCTTGTACCATACACAAAGATAAACTCAAAATGGATGAAAGATCTAAATGTGAAACAAGATTCCGTCAAAATCCTAGAGGAGAACACAGGCTACACCCTTTTTGAACTCGGCCACAGTAACTTCTTGCAAGATACATCCACGAAGGCAAAAGAAACAAAAGCAAAAATGAACTATTGGGACTTCATCAAGATAAGAAGCTTTTTGCACAGCACAGGATACAGTCAACAAAACTAAAAGACAACCTACAGAATGGGAGAAGATATTTGCAAATGACGTATCAGATAAAGGGCTAGTTTCCAAGACCTATAAAGAACTTATTAAACTCAACAGCAAAGAAACAAACAATCCAATCATGAAATGGGCAAAAGACATGAACAGAAATCTCACAGAGGAAGACATAGACAGGGCCAACAAGCACATGAGAAGATGCTCTGCATCACTTGCCATCAGGGAAATACAAATCAAAACCACAATGAGATACCACCTCACACCAGTGAGAATGGGGAAAATTAACAAGGCAGGAAACCACAAATGTTGGAGAGGATGTGGAGAAAGGGGAACCCTCTTGCACTGTTGGTGGGAATGTGAACTGGTGCAGCCACTCTGGAAAACTGTGTGGAGGTTCCTCAAAGAGTTAAAAATAGACCTGCCCTACGACCCAGCAATTGCACTGCTGGGGACTTACCCCAAAGATACAGATGCAATGAAACGCCGGGACACCTGCACCCCGATGTTTCTAGCAGCAATGTCCACAATAGCCAAACTGTGGAAGGAGCCTCGGTGTCCATTGAAAGATGAATGGATAAAGAAGCTGTGGTTTATGTATACAATGGAATATTCCTCAGCCATTAGAAACGACAAATACCCACCATTTGCTTTGACGTGGATGGAACTGGAGGGTATTATGCTGAGTGAAATAAGTCAATCAGAGAAGGACAAAAATTATAGGGTCTCATTCATTTGGGGAATATAAATAATAGTGAAAGGGAATAAAGGGGAAAGGAGAAAAAATAAATGGGAAATATCAGAAAGGGATACAGAACATGGAAGACTCCTAACTCTGGGAAACGAACTAGGGGTGGTGGAAGGGGAGGAGGGCAGAGGGTGGGGGTGACTGCATGGTGGGCACTGAGGTGGGCACTTGACGGGATGAGCATTGAGTGTTATACTATATGTTGGCAAATTGAACACCAATAAAAAATAAATTTATTATTAAAAGAATTATATAAAACAAAAAATTATTTCCTTATCTTTCCTTGCATGCATCCCAATTCTGTCTATATAGACATTCCTATGAATGGCATCCCTTCCCAAACTGAAATGCAGATCTCATTCTGTCTTGTTCTCTTCTCCCTTCCCAGATCATGAAAGATTCTTGAGGTTCTGAATTGGAATTAGAAGCATTCACATGAATTGAGGATTTCATATATACATATATGTATACATGTGTTGACAACTAATGCCTATATCATTTACTATACATCAGGATGCACAAAAATTGCCAAGAAAGGGAAATATAAGGAGACTTTTTGAACATACTTCTGTGCCAAGATGCAGGAAGTGTTGAAAACCTGATGAGAACATACCAAGAGTTCATAAGAGACAGATTGATGTCAAAATGGAAATTTTTGAGCATTTCAATAAATGAGGACAGAAGTTGACTTTCCCACACTAAATAAAAATGAACTTATGCAACTATACTGGGTATACATTCATAAAGGAAGGAGGGAAGGGTTTTGATTTGGGATTTTTGTTTGTTTACTTGTTTTGAGTAGAATACTCATACTGCTAACTAATAAATGTTGAAATACTGAAAGGTTTAAATTCACTATTTCACAAGGACAATAGCAATAATTGATTCAGGCAAAAAATCAGCAGTAGAGATTTAAAAGCCTTGATGTGGACAGGATATTCACACAATTTAAAGTACCCACCCACAGATTACTTAGTAATTACAATTGGAGGGGGGAGGTAACTTCATGGTGCAGACTTCTGGCAGACATTACCGAGAAGTGAGCAAATGTAATATAATAAAAATCGACTCAAATTGACATCTTGTACCTACTGATTTAATACATTGAGAAGGACACAACATCGTTTATACAATATCCCTGCTAAAAATGTACTGCCTGAATCCAATCACAAGAAAAACCCAAATTAAGGGACTTCTACAAAACAGCTAACCTATATTGCTCAACATTGCCAGTATCAAGAAAAATAACAAAAGGCTGAAAAATTATTAATTAAAAGAAACTAAAGAAACACAATAGCAAAAGAAAATACATGGCCCTGGATCGGACCTTAGAGCTAGAAAAAAATACTACTTATAGAAAGTTACATAAATTATAATATACAACCCTGTGCTTAGGGACACAATCTTAAATATTTGAATATGGAGTATATGTTAGATAATGAGATTCAAACAATGTTAAATTTCCTGAATGTGACAAATGCACCTAGATTTATGTAAGAGGGTGTCCTTCTACTTTGAAAACACAAAGTGATGACATAGGTGTCGAAGGATCATGATGTCTGCAAATTACTCACAAATCGTTCAGCAAAAAACAAATAGGGAGAAAGAGCACAAGAAGGAGTGAGAAAGAGACAAGTGGAAAATGTTAATAACTGGTGAATCTAAGTGAAGAGTAGTATGTGACATTCATTTAATATGACATAAAACTGGAAAAAAAGGATTTTTAAAAAAAATTCATGAACAGGATATTCAAAGAAATATTATGGCTTTAAATATTTGCATTATACTCTTCAAAGTGTAGGGATAGAGGGAACATTCCTCAATATCTTAAAAGTCATTTATGAAAAGCCCACAGCGAATATAATTCTCAATGGGGAAAAACTAAGAGCCTTTCCCCTAAGATCAGGGACATGAGAGGGATGTCCACTCTCACCACTGCTATTCAACATAGTGCTAGAAGTCCTAGCCTCAGCAATCAGACAACAAAAAGAAATAAAAGGCATTCAAGTTGGCAAAGAAGTCAAACTCTCCACCTTTGCAGATGACATGATGCTGTACATAGAAAACCCAAAAGACTCCACCCCAAGATTGCTAGAACTCATACGGCAATTCAGCAATGTGGCAGGATACAAAATCAATGACCAGAAATCAATGGCATTTCTATACACTAACAATGAGACTGAAGAAAGAGAAATTGAGGAACCAATCCTGTTTAAAATTGTACCCAAAATAATAAGATACCTAGGAATAAAACTAATCAAAGAGGTAAAGGATCTGTACCCTAAAAACCAAAGAACACTTCTGAAAGGAATTGAGGAAGACACAAAGAGATGGAAAAACATTCCATGTTCATGGATTGGAAGAATAAATATGGTGAAAATGTCTATGCTATGCAGAACAATTTACACATTCAATGCAATTCCTATCAAAATCCCATGGACTTTCTTCACAGAGTTGGAACAAATAATTTTAAGATTTGTATGGAATCAGAAAAGACCCAGAATAGTAAGAGGAATATTGAAAAAGAAAACCAGTGCCAGGGGCATCACAATGCCAGATTTCAAGCTGTATTACAAAGCTGTGGTCATCAAGACAGTGTGGTACTGGCACAAAAACAGACACATAGGTCAATGGAACAGAACAGAGAACCCAGAAATGGGCCCTCAACTATATGGTCAACTAATATTGGACAAACCAGAAAGACTATCCACTGGAAAAAGGACAGTCTCTTCAATAAACGGTGCTGGGAACAGTGGACAGCCACATGCAGAAGAATGAAGCTGGACCATTCTCTTACACCAGACACAAAGATAAACTGAAAATGGTTGAAAGATCTAAATGTGAGACAAGAATCCATCAAGATTCTAGAGGAGAACACAGGCAACCATCTTTTTGAAGTTGGCCACAGCAACTTCTTGCTGGACACATCTCCGAAGGCAAGGTAAGCAAAGGCAAAAATGAACTATTGGGACTTCATCAAGATAAAAAGCTTCTGCACAGCAAAAGAAACAGTCAACAAAACTAAAAGACAACCTACAGAATGAGAGAAGATATTTGCAAATGACCTATCAGATAAAGGGCTAGTATCCAAGATCTATAAAGAACTTATCAAACTCGACACCCAAGAAACAAACAATCCAAACATGAAATGGGCAAAAGACATGAACAGAAATTTCTCCAAAGAACCTCCACACGGCCAACAAGCACATGAAAAAATGCTCCACATCACTGGCCATCAGGGAAATACAAATCAAAACCAGAATGAGATACCACTTTACGCCAGTAAGAATGGTGAAAATTAACAAGACAGGAAACAACAAATGTTGGAGAGGATGTGGAGAAAGGGAACCTTCTTGCACTGTTGGTGGGAATATGAACTGGTGCAGCCACTCTGGAAAACTGTGTGGAGGTTCCTCAAGAAATTAAAAATAGACCTGCCCTATGACTTGCACTACTGGGTATTTACCTCAAAAATACAGATGCAGTGAAATGCCGGGCCACCTGCACCCCAATGTTTATAGCAGCAATGTCCATAATAGCCAAACTGTGGAAGGAGCCACAATGTCCTTCAACAGATGAATGGATAAAGAAGATGTGGTCTATGTATACAATGGAATATTACTCAACCATTAGAAAAGACAAACATCCACCATTTGCTTCGATGTGGATGGAACTGGAGGGTATTATGTTGAGCGAAATAAGTCAGCTGGAGAAGAACAAACATCATATGATTTCACTCATATGCGGAATATAAGAAATAGTGAAATGGAGTATAAGGGAAAGGAAGGGAATTGAGTGGTAAAAATTAGAGAGGGAGACAAACCATGAAAGACTCCTAACTCTGGGAAACAAAGGATTGCAGAAGGGGAGGTGGTGGTGGGGAGATGAGGTGACTGGGTGATGGGTACTAAGGAGGGCACTTGATGGGATGAGCACTGGATGTTATACTACATGTTGGCAAATTGAACTTAAATTTTAAAAAATGAATAAATAAATAAATGGTTGTATTATAAATGGAGGATGAATTGAAAAAGAATGAACTATCTAAAGAAAACAAGAAAAAGGAGTAAAAATAATGGCTAATCAGTGCATTAGCTAAAGAAATCCATGACTATAAGCTTAAGAGACGGTTTCAAAACAAACATTAAAGAAGTTTTCTTTCTGGCCCCAAAAAAGGAATAGAGAAGTCAAAGGAACTTAAGTTAAAAGCAAAATTAAATACGTAGGAACTTATAAATGTTACAAAAAATATAATATGCAACTTTGTGCTAATAAATTTGAATATAGTGTTTTCATTCATTAATCATTAATAAGATAATGCAAGCCACCAAAATTCACAAGGATTTATGAAATTTCAATTTTGGAAATTTAAAAAATGTTTTTTCTCTGTTACTGCTTATTAAGTTTTTACACACACATTCACACACACACGATTTGTACATACATATATAGTAATATAACAATTCCAGGCCCATGTGAGTTTAATTTTTTGTTTTAATTTCTCATTCCCAAGAATATTGATCCCAATTATATGTGCCATTCCAGAATTTTTAAAAAAAGATTCTCCAGTCTGACAAAATCTTTATGTAAAACTTGACATAGATAAAATAAGAAAAGTACAGCTCCAACTCACCCATAAATACAGATGCAAAATTCCTAACAAAAACTTGGCAGATTATACTTTGTAATTAAAAGATGATAAGTCACTACCAAATAGGGCTAGTTTAAGGAATGAAGAATGATTCAGAATTAAAAATGAGTGAATTTTATCTCATGTAAATGACACCTCAATAAAGCTTATCATTTTCAAGTATGAGATTGTCTAATATTTATAAACCACATAATCACATCAAATATGTGTGTATATCTATATATATTTTATATATATATATTTTTTTATATATATAGATATAACATATAAAAATAGAAGATGTACATTACGTTGGCACAGACAAACAGACCACAGGAAATATAACAAAATGTTTGGTGATAGACTTATGGACAATGTTTATTTTTCTTCATGTTTTTTCTTCTTTTTTTGTAGTTCTCAAATCATCTGCCAACAACATAAGACAACATCATAATACTATGAAGAAAAATATACAAATGACTGTTCAGCCTCTCATTGGAATTAAGCTCTTTATAGATCTTGGATACTTGCCCTTTATCTGATAGCTCATTTGCAAATATCTTCTCCCATCCTGTAGGTTGTCTTTTAGTTTTGTTGACTGTTTCTTTTGCTGTGCAGAAGCTTTTTATTTTGATGAAGTCCCAATAGTTCATTTTTGCTTTTGTTTCCCTTGCTTTCATAGATGTATCTTGCAAGAAGTTACTGTGGCCAACTTCAAAAAGATTGTTGCCTGTGTTCTCCTCTAGGATCTTGATGGATTCTTGTCTCACATTTAGATCTTTCAACCATTTTCAGTTTATCTTTGTGTCTGGTGTAAGAGAATGGTCCAGCTTCATTCTTCTGCATGTGGCTGTCCAATGTTCCCAACACCGTTTATTGAAGAGACTGTCTTTTTTCCAGTGGATAGTCTTTCCTGCTTTGTCGAATATTAGTTGACCATAAAGTTGAGGGCCCACTTCTGGATTCTCTGTTCTGTTCCATTGATCTATGTGTCTGTTTTTGTGCCAGTGCCACACTGTCTTGATGATCACAGCTTTGTAGTACAGCTTGAAATCTGGCATTGTGATGCCCCTGGCATTGGTTCGGAAAAAAAAAAAAAAAGGAATTAAGCAATCAAATGTATGTAGTTTATGAAAAAAAAAAAAAAACCTATGGTATTTTGTTTTTGATGCATGTCAGTATATAAGCTTCTTTGGAAATATGTCTTTTTAGGATTTTATTTATTTATTCATGAGAGACACAGAGAGAGAGGCAGAGACAAAGGCAGAGGGAGAAGCAGGTTCCATGCAGGGAGCCTGATGTGGGACTCAATCCCAGGATGCCGGGATCTGGACCTGAGCCAAAGGCAGACACTCAACCACTGAGCCACCCAGATACCCTAAGGGATGAGTCTTAAGTCTGAAAATACTACCCTACTCAGCAATAGCGACGCAATGAAATGAACCAGCAATCTCAAAACTGCCTCCAAATCTTGATTTACACATTGGTTTTTATTTAGTTACTGTTAATTCTTCACACTCTCTTTTAGTGATAATTGATTACAGGTTGATTAAATAGAAACAAACAAAAAAAAAAGAATGTCGGTGATTTTTTTTTTTTCCTCCAAAAAGTGCCCCAGTAATTCCTGGAATGGATAAACGACTTAACGCTCTGATATTTCATGTTAAACTTTCTGCCTTTAAACAACAACCACATTTTCTTAATGAGTTTTGGACGTTATTTAGCCAGAAAGAAGTCCTATCTATAAAATTCAACCGTTGAATTTTATAATCTTATTCTGTAACAAAACTGGCATCCCCTCCATTTAAATGTATAGACATTTCATACCAGATTATCAGTTCTGATGACTAATTAATGCAAATGATTTTGTTCTTTTTGGGATTCATATTTTATTGGCTCACTGTGGCTGATCTACTATTGAAATCTCTTTAGAGTACATGTGTAAACAGCATCAATGGGTTTTTCCTGTTTTCGGATTAAGAGTAAAAGAGGTAGAGTTGAATATTATGAAAGTATTTTAAAAATATTTCTGGTGTATGAATCCGAAAACTTGTTTGGAAATGTACTGAACTGGAATTAATTGGTATTCTGATTTCATTCCTAATGTTCTGCTGCTCTATTGTTTGAAAAATAAATGAAGAGAAGAGTACTGAGCTGTTAAGACTGAATGATCTATTGACTATCTAATTAATGTGCTGGGCCATTTCATTAGCATTCAGATGTTTTATGTAGATTGACAAAGCTCCTGTGGTTTTGTAATTTGTGGAAAGATTGGGAATTTAGATGACCATTCGGGCACAGAGGCCAGGGTAGCGTCTGAAGGGGGCAAGATTTGGAGAGATCCTAGGGAAACTGTAGCTCCTAGGTCCTGAGTATCTCACCCTTCAGGTGGATGTCAGTAGCCTGAAAGTGGTCCTGAGGACAAACGGTGGCCTTTTTTTTAAAAGCAAATACAACCCACATCTCCCTTCCACAGTGAAGAAACTATCTCAACTCTCCATCCCTCGGGTTCCTTATTGATGACGTGGTCCCTGATGCATCTTCTAGCTCTGATCCCTCATTCGAACCATGAGTTTATAATCACCTGAGGCATCATCTCTCCCACATCATCGCTTTGGAAGACAACACACTTGTGATTAGAATGGGGTCATTTTTTCAATATGATATTTGTGCATGTGGAAAGAGAGCATGGAAAAAAAGAACAAGTTTTTAATTGCTTAGAGCCACTTCATGAACCAGAGGAGAAAATGCTTATTCATTTAATAGTTAATATTACTCAAATAGGTCGACAAATACGCTATCTTCCTCAAGTCCACGATCTATTGCTTTTTCTCCCACATTAACCAAGCATACTGCCTGCCAGGTACTGGGATTACAATGATAAATAAACAAACAATGAACAAACAAAGATCTCTGCCTTCTGGGACCTCCAACATAGCTGGAATGTATCTAGTCAGCAAATCAGACAAGAACCCCAAAAGAAGCACGAAGCATCCTAGGTACAAAGGAAACAAACAGAGGGGTATGCCCCAGCATATGAGGTACAACCTTTATAGAGGATCTTTTCTGTGAAGAGATGACATTTTACCCTGAGACTCTGAAGGAGGCAAAGCTCACCAAACAAAAGCCAGGGGAGGGCTTTCTTGATAAGGCAGCAGCAGGTGAAGAGGCCAGGAGATGGCAGAGAGCTCGGTGTGTTCAAGGAACTGGCAGCAAGCAGGTGAGCTTCAGTGTGGTTAACAGCCCAAGCTGCAAAGAGCTGGGAAGTGAGGTTGCAAAGGAGTCCAGCCAGCTCCTGCAGAGTCTTCTCAGATGCAGAGGCATCTGGATTCCGTTCCACACACAGTGGTTTCATTCAGGGAAACGATTTGTATATTTTATTGGAGCATATAATGCCTATATAGAAAGGTGTAATGGTAGATTGCTGTGAGGTGTGCAGTTGTCAAATCAAATGCAAGACACAAAGTAGAACCTTGCCAGCACCCCAGAACCCCCCGCCTCCCCTTTGTCACTCAAAGCCACCTTCCCTCCCTCCATGGCAAATGATAGTTTTACTTCCATACTAATAATTTTCTTGCTTTCCATTATACTTTTCCCATCTAAACACGAATGGCTAAACACTACATACAGCTCGGCTTTCCAGGTTTTTAAACTTAAATGAAACTGTTCTTTGTATCAGTTTGTGTCTGGGTTCTTTTGCTAAGTATTATTGATACAGGGGGCACCTGGTTGGCTCAGTGGGACGAGCACATTACTCCCCATATCCCTGCAGTGAGTTCCAGCCCCACCCACATTGGGTACAGAGATTCCTTAAAAAAAACTTAAAAAAAACCCACAAGAAGTATTATTGATACAATTTATTTATTTTTTTTAGATTTATTTTTTATTGGTGTTCAATTTACTAACATACAGAATAACCCCCAGTGCCCGTCACCCATTCACTCCCACCCCCCGCCCTCCTCCCCTTCTACCACCCCTAGTTCGTTTCCCAGAGTTAGGAGTCTTTACGTTCTGTCTCCCTTTCTGATATTTCCCACACATTTCTTCCCCCTTCCCTTATATTCCCTTTCACTATTATTTATATTCCCCAAATGAATGAGAACATATAATGTTTGTCCTTCTCCGACTGACTTACTTCACTCAGCATAATACCCTCCAGTTCCATCCACGTTGAAGCAAATGGTGGGTATTTGTCATTTCTAATAACTGAGTAATATTCCATTGTATACATAAACCACATCTTCTTTATTTAAATATAATATTGGAAATTCCTGTATGTTGCTACACTATTATTTGGAGTGTTCCTTGGCACAGGCAGCCTTCAATTTAATCTTTGCATCCATTATACTGTGGATGTCCACTGGGTTGTTTTTTGGGGTCTGCTGATATAAACACTTGTGTACTTTTCCCGGTCCAGACATATTCTTGTTGGCTGGCAGCCCTTTAGCAAGAGAACTGTGGTAGACCTTCACTTCAGTAAGCAATGCCTCTTTTTTTCAGAGTCATTTTACCAGTGTAAACTTATGCTGTGTGGGAAACCTCATTGCTTCATGCCTCGCCACCAATTGGTGGGGTCATTCTTTTCAATTTTAGCTCTTACGATGAGAGCTTTTATTTTTGAAAGATTGTTATGGATGTTGTGTGACAGGGCCAACTAAAGCAGGTATCCAAGGTAGGTTCTAAGGACCAAACTAAGAGGACTGACTGATAGGTTGGATGGAGATGATCAAGTATGACTTCCACATTTCTAGCTTTAATAACTGGATGAGGATAATGACACTTTGAGATAGAAAGGACTGGAAGCAAAGAGAGTCAGAGGAGGGGCATATCATTTTGTGCAGATGTGTTATGAGTGACATGCCTATTAGATACCCACCTTATGTCACATGTGTATCTCAATGCATCTGGGGCTCAGAGTAACTGCTCAATTCCTAAACAAATAGGAATTCCTTTTTCTCTGAGGTAATAGGAAATCTGGAGATAATGTGATTGCTGGCATTGATTCAGTAATTTCTAAATAATGTCATCAGGAATGAGGGAGGGGTTTCTATCTTTCTTTGCTGCCATGCTCAGCCTATTGTCTTGACTTTGTCACATCAGCATTCACAGTAAAGAGAAGAAGAGAGGGGCTTCACCAGCTTTCATAAGTTTCTTTTAGGAAAATAAAGGATCTCCAAGAAACATCCACTAGACTTCTACTCACGTGTCAACCGACCTATGGCATGAGCCCAGCTCTAGCTGCAAGGGAGCCAGGAGAGGTGAGTCTCTAACTGTACGCTGTTGCCCAGAGTGAAACAAGGGTTCCCTTAGTGAAGAAGAATGGAGAATGGATATGTGTTAAACAGACAGCTCTGCCTGCCACATGAAGATGGTGGATGTTTGAGTTCAACCACACTGGACTATACTGGGTTGATTTGAGAGAGAGAGAGACAGAGAGAGAGAGAGAGAGGACTGATGCTCTTGGTAAGAGTGGTTATTTGCACTAAAAGCATAAAATTGGCCACCACTGAAGATATTGAAGATAAAAATGAAACACATTGTGGGGGCTGAGAGCAATCCACAAAGAATTTAAAGACAATTTTAATGCCTCTACTTTGGAAAACATATGCTTAACTCACACACATGTAATTTCTAGTATTTTCTTGTTTTGAAACAATAAATATCCCAGAACATCTCGTCATCTGAAAGAGATTAATGATCAACCCAGCCAATTACAGAGATAGGCTATTTTTTAAATGCATTCATTCCACAATATTAAAATATATGGCACCGTGCTATGATTTTTCAATTAATCAAAATGAAATACAATACTTATCTATCTCCAAACTGCCACTTTCATTTTGGTGGCCTATACTGTTTCTATAACTGAGGCTGGATTTTTGTACACCAAATCACAGTGAGGCTCTACACTCCATCTAGACTAAACCAATCCTACCAGGACACAAGTAAAAAGGGCTTAATTTTTTTTTTTTCCAAAAAGAACAGCACTTGATTGTCTTCATTGAATCAAACGTTTGAAAACCATTCACAAATAATCGTAGGTCCTTTCCTGTGCCCTTCAAAACAATGGCAACACCTAAGCAAATCCTAAGATGCTCTCTAATATCCCATGCATGTTCGACCTACTACAACGATGACAATTTCAAATAGAATCTGCTGCCAAAATGGGTTTCAACAGCAGAAACCCACATGCAAATTGCTCCCGCTCACAGTCTGGTTACAGGGTAATGTATACACACAAATGAGTGGCGAAGAAATTCTAGGTTTTAGATAAATGATGATAGTTTGTTACCCTCAGTACCTACATTCCAAAGGGTTGCTTCCACTGCTCTGAAAGAATAAATCAATCTTGCCACAGCCCGGGTTTAAGGATAGTGGAAGAAAAGCAGTGATAGCTTAGGAAGCTAACACATATTGAGTGCTTGGGAGGCACCAGGGACTCTATCAGGGGCATTATGTGCCTTGCCTTATCTAATCATCCCTGCTCTGGAGCTGAGGCTGGTAGAGATGCAGCGTATTCCTAAGATGACATGCCTAAAACAAGATGAAGCCACCATTAGAACTCAGCCAGATTTCAGAAACTAGGGTTTCTTTTTCTTTTTTTTTTTTTTAAGATTTATTTATTTATTTATTCAGAGAGAGAGAGACAGAGAGGCAGAGAGAGACACAGGCAGAGGGAGAAGCAGGCTCCATGCAGGGAGCCCGACGTGGGACTCGATCCTGGGTCTCCAGGATCACACCCTGGGCTGCAGGCGGCACTAAACCGCTGCGCCACCGGGGCTGCCCAGAAACTAGGGTTTCAATCATAATTTTGTCCCCCACTCCTCAACGTACAGGAAAAAGTCACACCTCGGGATCATTTCCTTAAATGACATATGTCAAAAAAATACATAGCAAAGGAGGTATATTTAACTCCAAACCCCAATTTCCATACTCTCACCTGCTCAACCCAGAGTGGATTAAAAATTTCCTGATGACACAGCTGCCTGCACTGATCAAGTCCATCAGTGATTGGGAGACTGCTATTTCTCTGCAATCTTAGGAATAAATGCTCAGGAGAAATTTGTTCAAGGGCGAAAGAAAACAACAAAAATCTTGTTGAATCCTTAACTGACACAGATTTATAAACTTAGCATAAGCAGCACGGGCATCACTGAGCTATCCTGATAGCTCTACTTAATAGTAGCAGTCCAAGGTTCTGGCCACTGCTTCATAATCTCCTCTTTTCGTTTTTCTAATGTCTCTTTATTTGTATTTCTGTGGGTTCCATGCATTTTCTCCCTCTAAGGGACACAAAAAATAATACCGCAGAGCTCCCACATAGTCATAAAGTGATAAGTGCCACTAGTAAATCCTAGCACTTACTTCATACTATCGGATTGAATGACCAAACACAAGGCAGACATATATTCCAATAGTTCTTCAATCCTTTAGCCATTTATTTCCAAATTGGGTGTGCCATTTACATTTAGACTAGCAGCCCATTTTCGTTTTTCCTCAAGTGCTGTTAACAGAATGGCCCATATAATATAGTAACTTTGATTTTTTCCTGAGGATCAATCTTTACTTGTTAGGGAGAAAACTTGCCAGAAACCGACTGCATTCTAAACTCTTATCCAAAATCTCATGATAAACCTACCCAAGCTGAAAGTGTTTTATTTCCTGTTATTTATCTTAACAATACTGTGATATAAGTATGGCAGTTGAAAAACTCAGAAACCCCCACTATAAATAATGCAGTTTTTAAGAAAGACAGTAATCCATTCCTGACCTAGTTCACCAATTCATATTCAGACGGGAACAGCCAAATTGTATCGATGAATTTTTTAAAATCAGAAAACACGGTTCTTTCCATTATGAAAAGCACCTCACTTTGCTAATTGCCAAACATCAGTGAACTTGTCATTCAGTAGAATATCTATTATGTTGATTCGTAAATGGCAAATTGAGTACCACACAAGGAAACACAAACAAGATAATTTAAATTATGAGTTATTTGTGCAGACACAAACAAAATGTGTGCTTATTCAAAGTTTCTAAAATGTTTTGGAAATGTGGTTGGTTCGGTGCCCTTAAAGCACCCACACATATGTCCTGTTAAAAAGCACAGTCTGTTCCCTTGCAGTACCTGCTTCTGTGATGTAAATTAGCTCCTACAGATCTAGAAATAAAGAGATGATGTCAACGTAGCATTTAGGGCACGGGTGTCACTTACACTCTCACTACTACACAGAGCAAGTTGCGGGAGGGGGCGGGGGGGCACCAGATGATGCCTGTTCACTCCAAGTTCCTCTCTATGCTTGGTTGACCTTGGAGGGTTTTTTTGGAAATGATTTTTGCACGATTCCTTCCACTCTTTATGTGTTTATCTATTCATTTAATTTTGCAGCTTCAACCCTTCCACACACTCTCTTCCAGTGGGTTCTCTTCACTTTTCATCAAAGATTTATTTTTTTCATCAAAGATTTAAAGTCCTATACTTACTGTAGTATTTCTTTATTATGAAGGAATATTTTTGTGCTTTGGGGTTTTTTTTAGGATTAGTATTATTGTTGTGATTGCATACTTGCATGGTTTGAGTGGTTTGTCTAATGTTATTTGCCCCCAAAGCTCCATTATTTTTACCAAGTAATTCTGTGAGGTTTTTCAAGAACACATATATTGCAGTAGAGCAGTATCTATGAACAATATTGCGTATAGATCATATGAAGACTCTCATGAGACATGCCTTTCCTTCAACTCAAGAATGCTAGTACCTTTCATAAAAAATGAGTTTGCCTTTATCCTCGTGCTGTAAACGATGTAATCTCCCTTTGTTAGAAGCTTTATAAGATGCTTTATAGATGTCTTTGTTTCCCTTATGTTAGATGCCTATAGAGAAATTTGGGCCTCATCCTATCTAACAAGTATAGAGGATTTGATAATACACATTTTTGTATCAAACTCATTACTGGCTCCATTTCTTTTCTGTTGATCATAGTGGATGTTAGTATTTCCTCCCTTTTCTATTTCTTTTACAATCCTGTTACTTTATATATTGCTTCTAAACTGCCATTAACACTGTCTAAAGGTAGGAAGTTTTATATATACACACATCTATTTATATATACACAGACTCACATGTGCATATATACATATAAATAGCACATACATATGCAGATAGATACACTCTGTATTTAGAATTACTTGGTTATTTAAATGGAATCTGAATGTAAGTAGCAGGTGGTAGGAGCCCAAAAATAAGTTAATTGGAATTAAACAGAAAAGACCAATTGATTATGTGCCTCTCTACAACGTTTCCACTGTTGTTTTGGAGTTGTGGAAAGAATGTCTCTATTACCCACCAGGATACCATTTGTCACATTGGAATAGAACCAAAATTTTCTACAAGGCATTCTGGATTCATTAAGAAGTTAGCACTTAGCACGTTCTCTCAAAGCCCCTAACCTACCCCCAGCGTGTATTAATAGACTGAGGGAATCTGAGTCAGCAAGTCATAAATTTTGTATATACACAAACAAGAGAGAAAAAGTGGCAACATGGCATGTTCTGGTTGTAAAACATAAGATATCACCAAGATATATGATAGAAGAGCTTGAGGAAATTACACCATCTCAGTCACACAAAGACCAAAATGCAAAACAAAAGTTGGGTCACTTTGATTAACATGGAATGAGATTGTAAATTTCATATATTTCATTCATTTGTCAAGCAGATATTTATTGCACACTTAGTAATGTGCACATTACTCTGTTGTTGGCCCACCCAGATCCCCTTTTCCAAGAAATGTACTGATTCCCAGATACCCTCAGTATTGCCTGCTAATAGCTCATGACTGTACCCTTCTCTGAGAATCACCCTCGGCTCGTGGGAGCTGCTCTCATGTCAATGGCTGACTCATCCTGGGGAAATGGGGTGAGAATTCAGTCTGCTGGATTCAAAGTGGGACAACTGCCGTGATGCAATTCATGCTCCCCATGGGATTAGACAGAGGGTAGGGAGCCAACAGTTCTGGCTTCCCTAGGACTGGCTTGGTTCTCTCACTTCTAAGACACCACCTCAATGAAACACCTGTGCAAGAAAACTCATCCCAGGCTCTGCATCTGGAAAACTCAACCTAAGACACCTGCTTACTATGGGCCCGCCCGTCTTAGGTGCTCAACAGCCAGGCACGGTTACTGCCATTATGAACTTACCTGTTATTGATCACAAAACCTTAGAAACACATTCTAGAAGTTAAAACACACAAGGTCTACCTGGGACCAGGTGAGCAGTATTAGGTAGAGTGGTCAAGACAAGGCCTACCTGAGGAACAACAACTGAGCTTTGACGAAAATGCTGAGAAGCATCCAGCTGTGTGAAGACATAGAGAGTGGTTCAGGAGGAGGGGCCAGCAGATGCGACTATCCTGGGGTAGAGTACACTCTGTCTGCTTTAGTGGGGAATCCTTCCTCTCCACTCCTGACACTCCTTCCTGCAAAAGCAGCTCATTTGGCGTCATCTCCAGCATCTCCCCATTCTCAATTCTCTTTGCCCCAGAGTGAGTGCAGGGACAACTGAGTGGTAAATTTAAGCAGAACAGTTGTTTATGTTGGACTCATTTGTACACTCTCAAGAGCAAGCTGCCTGCCCTCCGGGAGCAGCCTTCTGATCTGCTTCTCCAGAAGCAACTTTGCCCTGATAAAGTGTTACCTGTGACTGGCTGGGTTTAGTCTAGCCAGCTCTGGAATTCGGAATCAGTAAGCCTTCTTGACTAACAGGCTTCAAGCCCAGTCCTCTTACATGGGCTCTGAAGGAATCTAGGTGCTAGCTGACCTCCAAAGACCACTGCCTCACTGCATCGGTTTGTTCAGATCCAGGATGGGCAATAGTCCTTCCCCCTCCCAGAGGCCATACTGACTTTTCATTCACCTCACTAAGATTTACTTAAGAGAGCAACTTGGAAAAGAGAAATCATCAAACATGGCAATCCTTTCCATTGAAAATAAGGTAAATAAAGGCGTGGACCTTGAGAAAAACATCCACGATTTTGCTTCCATTAGAGCAGAAAAGTCAAATGGTAAATAAATTCTGTCGTTAGTATGGACAATATATCAAAAATTATATTAAAGTTATAAAGTTTTGATACACCTACTTTTCAATTATTCAATAGATTTTCAACTACGTGAAGGTTTTGGGAAACTAAGTATTAAAAATACATTAAAATGTGTACATGGATCCACATTTTCCTTTTGCCTCCATTTTAAATTTTTAAAGACTATTGCATTACAATATTAGTTTTCTTGATCACTGACTTTCTGTACCCCCTTAACACACTTAAATTTTGTACATGAGGCAAGTGACTTGCTGAGGCACAGAATTTGAGGCAAGGGCAGGGGTGGGGGTGAAAGGTGGGGTGAGGGACAAAGATTTAGGTGGTGCTTTACCTGCTTCACCCTCATCCTAGCACCACACAGTAATATGTTCTAAAAACTGGGGGTGGGGGAGTATAGCAAAAATTGTGCTTTTACTAAGTCATGACAGGAAAAGATAGAAGAGACAGAGAGGCAGACAAGACTTAGATCAAGTAGGGCCTTTAGATAGGGATTGAAAGAGAGGTTTCACCCTGGAACTAGTGGCTAGTCCATTTTCCTGCCACCTACCACTCACAATAGCATCAAATACGACTCTGACTTCGAAGCAATCTCTTGGTTCTTACTACCCAAAAATTAATGTTTCAGTTCCCCAGTGCCCAGTCAAGGAGTTATCAAAAAGATATCTATTTTTTCCACCTGAAACTTCTATAGTGACCCACAAAATCTCCCAGCAAGCTCATCCTTCCCATGATGCTTGATGTTTGAAGAGCTACCTTGTATTCGTAAAGTTCATATGATTGTGAATACTTCTAACAATACAGAAAAGAATAAAAAGATATGAAAAATCAAAAGAAGATACCAGACATTAAGGAAGTTAAATATTAGTAAGAGAAGAAAAAGCAGAACCAGCCTTGGATTATTTTCAAAAATAATAATAGTGGTTTTCTTTCCAAATTGCAAAAACAACGATGTTTGCCTGCCCCCAAATCTGCCTCATGTGACGGCATATTCATTTCCTTTCCTTTTTAAGCTGTAAAAAAATATCCTCATAAATAATTACGCAGGGAATAGAGCCACAGAGCAATACTTATCACCTCTGTATTATTAAGGAGTAAGAAGATACTGAAGCTTAATTGCTACCGTATTAGTATTTTAGTAAAGTTAATGGTGCTATCACTAGTATTTTCATTCATGGTCTCATCCTTTTAAACGTCCATGGAACAGAATTTAAACCTTTGCTACTGATTCTGGGGAATCTCAAAATTGAATGCTCGTGGGATTAAGCAAGCAACATAAATACAGATCATGAAAGAGACAAGAAGGAATGGTGGGGACTAGGGTAAAATGGGAAGTGTTCATTTCCTTTTTAAAGGGTGCTGCTTGAAATTCTATAACAGAAAAGCTAAGGATTTTCACAATAAAACCCAGTCTTCCTATTTGTCGATGATGACAACTAAGTCCTTTTTTAATGTTTTTAACAAGCCAAACAAAGCATGTCTTTCAGAGTGCTTACAACTGCAGGCGAGAGTTATCATTCTGAACATCCATCTTTGTGCTGAGTTGAACTACAGGATTGCTTTCAAAGAGATGCAAAGGTATGAAGAATTAATGGTCTCTAAGTGCTTTTCTCTTCCTACCTCCCTGCTATTTCTTACCTGCTTCTCAATATCTGTGGTAAATAGAAAAGCAAAGTAAGGGAGTTTGTTAAAGAGTCACCCTGTTTTTACCAAAATTTTAAGTGAATATACTTTGGGTTGCTGGCAAAGGGTGGCTTTGGAATTCTCATGTGAAGGAAAATGCACAGTCTTTATAGCTGTGATTTCCTTTCCCATTCAGAGAGGTGTTTTACCTACTCCTGGATTCTCATCCCCACATAGGATTTTCTGTTACCATCACCCTCGTTACCTAATCAAGGCCACCTTCCCCTCTTTCCTAGCCTCCCTTGTCCCCAGCAACCGGAGAGGTCTTCTTCAAATATGCATCAGTCACAGTTCCTGATTGCAAGCAAGACAGTAACCTAAGAAAAATTGTTTAGAGGGATGTTGGGGAGTTCACTAGACCAACAGCAAAAGCTAGGGAGCCACGGGGGAGAAATGAAGGGGAATCATGGGAAAACAAGCCACAGGACCCTTGCCAAGGCCATGCCCTGAAGCAGCCATTTGACTAAGACCATACTGTTGGAAGTAATTCCTTCCCACCTCTCCAGATCCAACGTCCTGAGGAGGTGCATGTAACTGGCCACGCCAGGATCCTGTGCCCCACACTGCTAGCTGACAATGGATGGAAAGGGGAAGGACTCTGCTGGGGAAGGTGGCAGGGGGAGAGCACCAATCCCAGGATCCACACGAGGGAGAATCCTGCCCCCACCCGCACCGCCAAGTACAGGAAGTAGATGGGATGCCTTGCAGACAAAACATGACAAATAAATATTAAACCACTTTGCTACATAAAATCTCTTTGTGAATTCCCATGTCTTTAAGAATAAAATCCATACTCCGAACCAGAGCACTTCAAGAAGTGGTCCCTCTTCCTACCTCTGCAACCTCTCCTCTCACTCCCTTGAAAGGTACTTCTCAGCCATAGTGGCCTCTTTAGGTTCTTGAAAGAGCACCAGGTCTCTATCTTTGGACCTTTATGCACGCCTTTCCCTCTGCGTAAAATTCTCTTACCACTCCTGCCCACCGCTCCCATGCCTGGGTCCACATCATTTAGGGCTTTAGCTACTTTTGGAGTTCTTATCAGAGCATACTATCATAAAAAGCTCACGTTTTGCCACAGGGCTCTCTACCAGATTCATATATCCACTTCATATTTCTTATGACAGCCTGGAGATATACTGGTGTGTATTGACTTGGTGCCTGTCAACTTGGTGTGTGTTGGTTTGTATGCTGTCCCTATTCCTCAGTAGTCCACATGCGATGACAGTGGACCTTTCCAGTATGTTTCTTCTCTAGCACCGAGTATAGTATCGGGCACAGAAAAAGATGCTCAATAGCTATTTGTCAAACACGTGAAAGAATGCAGCCTTAGAAGACTCACTGAGGGAAAAGTATGGCATCATGTAGACCAAGAGTTTCAAGTGGTGTTTTGCAGAGCTGCTCCCTAGATTGCACTGAAAAGGGAAGAAAACAGGCAAAGCTTCCGGGACCCTATTCTCGCTTCAAACAGAACATCTTCTCTTATATGTCTTCTACAATTTAGCCTCCTAAGCAAGATTTAACTTAAAAGATTTGCATCTAAATGAAGCTTGACAATGAAGACCTAATTGGGAGAAAGGAAAATTATTAAAACAGGTTAGTACTTTGATAAATTCCGATAAATATTCTAGGTGGTGATGAGTAAGACTGATAGATCATGATTATTCAAATTGACCTACATCTTTTACAAATCTTTTCCAAAGAAGCATTATTCTGGGAAAATCCCTGCTTGTGTTCACCTATGTTTAAATCTGTTCATAATGTTTCCATATATGTTAGTCTTTAACTCTGATATGGTTTATGTGACTGCCTGATGAAGTTTGGTGCCTACTAAAGAAAAGTAAAAGCTAAAAAATATATTGGTGTTTTCCAGCTAGGGGGCAGGTTCCTTGTGAGCAGAAACTAAGTTCATTTTGCTCACTCTACCATCTCCTGTCTTTAGAACAGTGAGTGCCCACACAGAATATGGTTCACAAATATTTGATGACCAAGAGCTTAGAAAGGGGTAAAGAGGTTACCAGGTTGGAAGGTGATAGTGGTGGTCTGGCACAAAACCTCAGAGACCAGGAATCCCTGGGTGGTGCAGCGGTTTAGTGCCTGCCTTTGGCCCAGGGCGCGATCCTGGAGACCCGGGATCGAATCCCACGTCAGGCTCCCGGTGCATGGAGCCTGCTTCTCCCTCTGCCTATGTCTCTGCCTCTCTCTCTCTCAATCTCTCTGTGTGACTATCATAAATAAATAAAAATTAAAAAAAAAAAAAAACCCTCAGAGACCAAGTAAGGTAAGGATGAACATCAAAACAGGGAGGGTGTGTTGATGGATGATTAATTATACTGATGGGGAGTATTAATCCTGTGAATAGATGCATTAAGAATAATAGCAGCTAGGTTTTTTTTTCACTATTGGAGAAAAAGGTTACATATATGGAAAAGGAAAAATGTAGTTGAATAATACACACACACAGGCACACACACACATACATACATGCCCAGATTTTATTTTTAAATATCATTTTCTACCAAAAGGAACCCAAGTTTCTTGGAGTAAAGCCTGATTCAAGGCTGGGACAGAAGCAGAGCTAGATGAGCCTAGACCACCTTGTGCCAGAAGTAAGAATGGTAACAGATGGTAACTACACTTATCACGGTGAGCACTGCATAAATAGAATTGTTGAATCACTCACTAGGTTGTACACCTGAAATTAATGTAACATTGTAGGGCAACTTTACTTCAATAAAGCAAAATAAACTTAAAAAAAAATAAAAACAATTTAAAAATGCTCTCAGAGAAGAGCAAACATGTTAAAAAAAAAAAAAAAAGAAAAGAAAAGAAAAGAAGAAACCAAAGTCAGCTTGAATAGATTCCCAGTGGTCAAATCTGGTACAATCTCATCATCAAAATGAACAACTATAATCATAAATTACACCCATTTAGTAAAATATGAATCCATGAGATTGCACTGATATGAACAAATGGGAAAATAAAAATCTTCTTGCAAGAAGTCAACTAATAAAAGTCGAGGGAAGGGGCACCTGGGTGGTTCAGTGGGTTAAGCATCTGCCTTCACCTCGGGTCATGATCCCAGGGTCCTGGGAACCAACCAGCATCAGGCTCCCTGCTCAGCCGGGAACCTGCTTCTCCTTCTCCCTCTGCAGCTCCCTCTGCTTGTTCTCTCTCTCTCTCATCAAATAAGTAAATAAAACATTTAAAAAATAATAAGAAGAAATAAAAGTAGAGGGACGCCTCGGTGGCTCAGCGGTTGGGTGTCTGCCTTTGGCTTGGGGTGTGATCCAGGGTCCGGGGATCAGGTCCTGTGTCGGGCTCCCTGTGGGGAGCCTGCTTCTCTCTGCCTGTGTCTCTACCCCACCCCCCTCTCATGAATAAATAAATAAATCTAAAAAAAATAAATAAAAGTAGAGAGAATAACAGAACTGGGCAATCACCATTTGGCAACTATCATAGCAATAATTTAGCCAAGGGATATCAATGAATACAGAAATAATCAGTAAAAGTTTGTTTAGGAATTGGATACTTATGAAGCTGCAAGTTACCTCCCAACAAGATGCACATGATGCGCAAAGGGAAAAGAATAACTTTCCATTGGGAAAAGTCCAGAAGTGATCAAAGTGAACATTAAGAGTAATGGGAGAAATCACGTGCCACTTGATGGGGGGTAGTGACAACCACAGCTGCCACAGACTAGACATGTCATCATATTGAGACATTCTTGCCCCAAATACACAACCTCAATCAAATTATGAGGAAATATCAGCAACCCAAATTGAAAGACATTCTTAAAAAATGACTCATCTGTAAAGTTCCGAATTATCAAATCAATGTCACGAAAGTCAAGGAAAAACTGCGGATATATTCCTAATTGGAGATTAAAGAGACAAGGCAACTCAATGCAAGATGTGATCCTGGATTTGGCTTCTTTTGCTATAAATGACATTATTAGAATAACTGAAGAATTCTGAATGGGGTGCATGGATTATATGGTAGCAATATGTCAATGTTAATGACCTGAATTTGATGGTTATACTGCGGTTAGATAGAACAATGCCCTCATTTGTAGGAACACACACTGAAATATTAGCTGGTGATACGGCATCACATCAGCAACTTACTCTCAAATGATTTAGAAGAAAAAAAGTTCTTTGAACAAGGCTTTTCTGTAAGTTTGAAATTATTTTTCAATAAAAAGTAAGTATATTGATACTGCCCTATATTCTACAGACAGTATAACCAGTATACTTATTAATAAAAACCAAGGCAAATTAAAACAATGTAGTATTGTTTCAATGTGAGGAACCGGAGGCTTCTTAATTGACCAGCTATTTCTCCTTTTGCCTTAAAAAAAATCAGCCTCTCATTTTGCAAACGTTTAAGGACCATGCCTTATGTGCCACCCACTGTTCCAAAGATGCACAAAATGAACCAGGTTCCTGTTTGCACGGAGCCTTGCCTTTTTATTGGGAAGTTGAATATTGAACACATTTCTATCAAGGAGAGTGGAGAAAGAGGTAGACAGGCAGAGAACGTGTGTACAATCTGTCACCTCCTACGGCGCTACCTTCTATAATTAGTGATGAGGGTTTTTTTTTCCTTAAGCAATAAAAGCAATTTTCAAAGTGGCATATTCATACATCTCCATATATTCATGATGTATAGATGACAGGAAGGTAGGTAGGTATGCACTTTGGGGGGAGGGAGGGGGAGGCCGGATGGAGAGAAAGGGAGAGAGAGGAAAGGAGGTGGAAGGGACAAAAAGAATACTGTTTTATCATCCCACTGCTGGACTTGACATCATAATCAAGAGAAGGGAAAGCATCGGAAGCAAACTGGCATCTCAGATGTAACCTCATATGGGAAGGGAAGGGCAGTGTGGGACAGCACTGGGGCAATGGCAGCTATTTCTATGACCATCAAGTCCTGAGGCCCTTCTTGTCTGACCTCACGATATGCCCTTGAGCGAGGCACATGACAGCAGTCAACTGCACCGTGTTTACCACGCAGCGTAGAGCACGTCAGATGGCACACTGCCTGGGCTGACCTCCAGTGCTCCAGCTGCTTGCTGGCTGTGCCTCCCAGCTGTGGTGGAACCGGGGCGTTCTGGTGGGATATCACGGGTGTTCCTTCTCTCCCAGCCTTCCTGGAGAGAACTCTAAGACATAGATTGCCACCTTTAGGTGCAAAGCAGGCAATGCAAACGCAAGGAAGGAGACCAGAAAAAGCCACAGAGAAATGATTCTGCTTCCCATTAATCTTCAAACATATGATTCATTCACCTTTCGTTGGATCTTTCAACTTCCTGTATTTACTAGAGACATGGGTACCCCAAAATTTAAAGTTTCCTCTTCAACGTACAGGGGCAAAGATAAATAGCATGTGGAGCACAGCCTCAGTGTTGGGAGTGAATTGAGGAAGTAGGGGCACTGGGGTCAGCAGGAGAGCACATAATCCATTGAAACACAAAGGGTCCTAATCAAGTACCAGCAATTTCTGCCAGCAGGAAAAAAGTGTCAGATTACCTGATCTTCCAATGTTTTCCTTTCCCTTTTTGTTTTTTGTTTTGTTTTGTTTTTTGTTTTTTGGTCTTTTTAAACATTAACACTTAATTCACATAGCATAAAATTCACCTGCTTAAAGTATACAAATCAATGCTCTTTAGTGTATTGAGGGATGCAACTCTCACTATAACCTAAATCCGGAACATTCTCAGCATCCCCCAAAAGAAACCCCAATCCCACTGGCAGTCCCGGTCATTCACCTTTCTCTCCCCCAGCTTCTAGCAACCACCAGTCTTATTTCCCCGTCTCTGTTGATTTGCTTATTCTGGACCTTTGATATAAATGGAGTCTTGAAATGTGTGTTTTGCTGTGGCTGACTTCTTTCCCTCAGCATAATGTTTTGGAAGTTCATCTATGTCGTAGCAGCTTACAATATTTTAAGAGCAGCCAGCAACACAGATTTTCATGTGACCTCTGCATTGTTCAAGGATGGTCACTAATTTGAAAACATAGTATAGTCGAAAGAAAAGATCTGAGACAGTTGATCTGGTTTTATACTTTGTTAAGAGTATAGAAATTACACACGAATTTTAAACAACCATTGAGGTCAGAGGCCATTTGCCTCTGGGTCCCCAGTGAAAGAAGAACCAAGGGCAGGGTGGTAGGAGGAATCTGTCCTGCATGAAGATAATAAGGATACACATTGTTCATAGAGAATTTTTAAGTGATAATAAATGACTAAAAGTTGGTCTGCTTATCATCATGCTAAAAATTTTAAACAATATTACAAATAAAAAAAAATCTTTCTCCCAAACATATTTTGCTTATCTTAGTTCTCATCGATTCCTCTGATAACCATTGGGTTTTACTAATACATAGAGAGTTTAGGGGCACCTGAGTGGTTCAATGGGTAAAGCGTCTAGCTTCAGCTCAGGTCATGATCCCAGGGTCCTGGGTTCGAGCCCTGCTTTGGGATCCCTGCTCAGTCTGCTTCTCCCTCTCCCTTTGCTGCTCCCCCTGCCTGTGCTTTCTCTCTGTCAAATAAAAAAAATAAAATCTTAAAAAAAAAAAAAGATAGCCTCAGATTAGCACACTGTCTTTACTTTTCCTTTAAAAAACACTGCTTTATACATGGCAGTTTATTTGGAGAATTTCCAGTTATAAATTGGCCTCAGACACAGGGGAACTCAGTCACATGCATCTATTTCAAGAATAAACTCTTAAAGGATCGGAACCCTTCGAGCTCGCCTCAGGGTAGGTTGTATCCTCTACCCCTGTGGACCTACCTAGTTTTGCATTTCAACAGAAAATGCAAAACAAACATGGATTGCCCAGGGATTATGATAAAGGAAAAAACAAAACATAGAATACTTCAAGTCTTGTCCTTTTTTGTGACTACTTGGAGTTTTCATGCATATAAATTTTTAAACTTGCTTAATAAACAGAAGCCAAAATGTTATTATTTGTGAATGCAAGACAAATAGATAGGCAGATAGGTCCCTTTAAAAAATGTAGTGATGGGGATCCCTGGGTGGCTCAGTGGTTCAGCGCCTGCCTTTGACCCAGGGTGTGATCCTGGAGTCCCGGGAGCGAGTCCTCCCAGCATGGAGCCTGCTTCTCCCTCTGCTTGTGTCTCTGCCTCTCTCTCTATGTCTACCATGAATAAATAAATAAATAAAATCTTTAAAAAAATGTAGTGATGAAATTAAAAACTACTATCACGTTACTGTTTTTCTTTTTCATAGTTATTTTATTTTTTATTATATGTATATTTATTTACTTTTTTACTGGCATGTTTACATATAGAAAACATGATAAAAGAAAATTTAACTTAATTATATTTCTTTTCTGCCACTATTTTGTTTCATTTCATAGTAGCTATTGAAAATGCCTTTGTCATAAAGACAAAAGGGAGTGATACATGTGATCCACCCCAAGTATCAAAGTTACTAGTTATGTCACTAGTTCCAGAGAGTGAGAGGGAGGGAGTACAAAAGGATTTCATGAAGTAAAAGACGGCATGCCAATGAAAAACAAATTCCTTCACTCATCTGAAAAATAACTTTAAGAACTAAGCGTGTATTCGACAGTTTTCCCATTATATACTGGTGCGTAACAAACTCCCCCAAAAGTCGGTAGTGTGCTGTGTTTGTTTTATTGTAGAAACTCCAGCCTGTGTGTGTGTGCTGAGAACTGCCCAGGGAAGGGATTAAGACAACAACAACAACAAAACAAAATAAAATAAGATAAAACAACAACCACAAAATCACCGATGTAAGAGGAAGCAGGAACACTTGCTAGACAGAAATCATGGAAGAGCAGGAATGAAACTGACTGCTCCAGTGGTAGGGTATGTTCTTAGCAGGCCACACAGCCACATTGCTCTTAGATCAGGCCGCCTGGAGTCCCTGACCTGGGCCTCATGGTGCAAGGCACAGATGTGCCTCAGGTCCATCCACAGATGCTTCCCCCCCAGGAAGCAGAGCCCCCACTTCCATAGTGCATTACATACAACCAAGATCCTGGATTTCTCTGCTCAAAGCACCAGCATCCACTTCAGGACCTACAAGATCCTCTTCCCAAGTCAGAGTCCCTGAGAATGGGCCACACTTCTGGGGACTGCTCTTTGCTTAGGAGAAGAGAATAAAACTTGAAAAGGAAGTGGTCATGACCTGAGCTGGGACAGCCAAGTATGCTTGTTCCCCAAGCCTTACAAATGCTAGCCACAGGCTTTGCCAGACTGTTTATCTGCAGCAACTGGATGAAAGGCAGAACACAGGATCGTGGAAACTGACAGTTGGTAGCTGACCGGTATTGCCAGGCAGAAGCTCTCCTATCACTATTTTATCAAGAAAATAAAAAGCAACAACCATCAGCCAAGTTGAGAGGGGGAAGGTGTGGTTTGCAGGTTGTAGAAGAAAGGAGGTCCAAGGAGAATGGGAAGTGAGTGGACCAAGAAAAGTCGTAGGAGAATCAGCCACACAGCCTGTCCACCTAAAGTTAGTAGTTCTATATTTTAGGTCAGACCAGTTAGTGGACTGTGTTTAGGGCCTGAATAGGTAAAATCTGTACTCAATCTATGGTGTGTTTTCTCTGAAGGGGATGATGAAGGCCAAGAGGGCTGAGGCCATATCTAAAGGAGGTTGTAACAATGGGCTTTGGGACATCAGCTGGGCAAAAAAGGGAGTAAAGATTAAAACTACTGAAGGACTGGGGATCCCTTGGTGGTTCAGTGGTTTGGCATCTGCCTTTGGCCCAGGGCGCGATCCTGGAGTCCCAGGATCGAGTCCTGCATCGGGCTCCCGGCATGGAGCCTGCTTCTCCCTCTGCCTGTGTCTCTACCTCTCTGTCTCTCTATCATTAAATCAATCAATCAATCAATCAATCAATCTTAAAAAAAATACTGAAGGACTATTAACAGTGGGGGTTCAATGGTTTAGAGGTCCTACTGGGGTGAAGTATTGTTGGAATCAGAAAACAGGGAAATGACATAAGACATGATAATTGGGCAGTGGAGTTCGTGACACTGAGAATGTAAATAGTGTCCTGCTTATTGGTAACAACAAAGTCTAGATGGGAATATGATCAAATTTGATCAGGAAATAGGAGGCTGAAGACCACTGGAGAGTCCAAAGCATCAACAATTCAGGGGAGTGAAGGTTTTATTTACACGAATATTGAAATTACCAAGAATCATGAAATAATAGCTAAGCTAATTGAGAAGAGCAAGGTGCACAACAGGACTATAGGAAGCCCTCATTTGAGTAAAAAAAAAAAAAAATGACAGATGTGCTATACATTTGTCTAGACACAATCTTTAAAGACCCATATACATTGTCTAGACACCTGTATGCTTGTGTGCACATGCAAAGACTAATTCTAGAAGGAGACCTGGGGAATGACACCCATCACCGACTCTCATAATGGAGTCTAGGGAACTAGACTGGTTCAAGACCAGGAGTAGTCTTATTTTTCAAAACATAACCTTTGGCACTGCCAGAATGGTTTACAATATATCTGCACTATTTCTTAGTTTAGAAAGGAAAGAAAATAGCTAGTGAATAAAAAATAAAAACTGGGGCACCTGGCTGGCTCAGTCAGAAGAGCATGAGACTCTTAATCTCTGGGGTCATGAGTTCGAGCCCCATGTTGGGTGTAGAGATTACTGAAAAGAAAGAAACTTCTAAAAAAAACTAGAATGTTGATCTTAGCCTTATTCAGCTGGAGTTGCTTTCCTTACACTCTCAAGAAGTACTCAGTCCTTAAAATGGAGCCAAGTTTTGAGAATAAAACTCTCAGAGTAATCAGGACAATTAAGATGTATTTAAACATCTCTGGGCTGAGGAAAAATGGATTTTTCTTGCTGCTGGCAATGTGAGTAACAAAAGTCCTATTCTCTAACTGACTTACTTGAGAAAGCCTGTGTCTTGATCAAAGACCAAATGATTGCAATTTAGCCACCCAATATCTTTTCGCTGATTTAATTAACATAATGTTCCCTTAACCAAATGAAACAACATTATTAAGCTGCATTGATGAAATGCAGCCCAAACCCTCACAGGAAGGCTGCCAAAGGATGTGGGCTTGGAAAATATTTTTCCATTTCATGCTCTCTCTCTCTCTCACACACTAGAACAGTTCAAATGGGTGCTCTAGGAGGTTCACCATTTTACTAATTAGGGGAACTCCTGCAGAAAGATGAAAAGGGTGTAGCCCAGGAGGGAAGTGGAGAATCATGCTGAAGTAGACAATGGATATCACCCTTTGACCCCACTCAAAGATTCCCTCACCTCTGGGGACTATCCACTGCAGAAGGTAAGCCTGACTTGGAGCAACCCCTTCAAGAATTACAGGGCAATTATATTCCTAGGGATTAGAGCAAGTGAAATGGTCAAGGCAATTTTCCCCAGCTCATCTCCAGCAAATCTCTCAGAACGGCAGAGAGTAATGCTCCCACCTGTTCTGACCCTTTCCTGTTTGGAAAAGGGAGTGCAGAGAAAAGTGTGAGCAGGAGGACGTATTCAGATGAGGACTGTGACCCAGTCATATCACACACTTTTTGTATGTGAGCTGGTCCAGAGTAGGGTCACATATTCACTTCTCCCTACCCCACTGCCACCATAGCCCAAGGGAGCACAGGGGACTCTCGTAAGCTGGAGAGCTCATGCCTCGTCTAAAGGGGCAGTCACTACATGTCAGCTGCCACGCATTGCAGAGTAGTCATGCACACACCTACAGGTGCCAGACTGCCTGTCCGGCTCTGCCATTTGGGTCCTGGGCAAGTTCCCCCAGACAAGGTAACTTGTTTTTTCCCTGGCAGCCAGTGTGACTTTTTAAAATAACCATCAAATAAAGTTTCCACCACACACCCCACTTCCAGGTCCTTATTGGTTTCCCATTGTCCTTAAAGTTAATTTCAGACTCATCAGCATGGTGTTTGAACCCAGCAGAGCCCAGTCCTGTGCTCCCTCCAGCCTCATCTTCAGGTACATCCCCCCCACCCCTCTGCACTCACTATCCTTCAGGCACGCCAGCCTTACACTCCATGCCAAATTCTTTCCTACCTTCAGATTTGGCACACACTGTTACCTTTGTCTGGAATTCTCTTCAAAAAAAAAAAAAGCAATCTCTAGCTGGAAAATTCTTACTTTATCCTTCAGTTTCAACCTAAAATTTCTCCCTTAAAGGACCTTTCCCCAAATCCTTAGCCGCACACAGGGTCCGACCATTATCCTCTTCCCCAGAGCACAGTGCCACAGTGAATACCACCAGTTGGGTATCAATTCATTTACTCACTCACTAAATCATCAGCTCCAATAAGCACATGCCACTTCTATTTTGCTCACTCTCAAGTCCATAGACAGGGCCTGACACAGAGTAGATGCTCAATAAATAGCTGATGTATATATGATTAACGAGTATTATGGGACACTTTGGATGTGCCAGGTATTGTGCTGACAAGGAAACAAAAATAAATCAGACATGCATCCTGTCATTCAGACCCTAAGCAGCTAGGAAGAAGGGATCCCACTGCTATGTGTTTTAGGCTATCTAGCTTTCAAAACTACTGAGAAGCCTGGCATTTCCATTCTAGGAGCCATTACACGAAACAGAGAAAATTAATCCAGGCTCATGACTGATTTCAATGCTGAACATAGGAGACTCCTTTTCTTTTTTCACATATGCCTCTAAGTGTGAGATGGCCAGCACCTGGCATGAGTGTGCCGCTCCCCTGCCCACTCCCAATGCCAGAGCGAATTAATTGATTACAGCACCCTCTGTGCTGAGAATTAACTTCTGACTCCTTTACAAGCAGTCCAGGCAGCCACACCAATGGATCAGAGTTGGCATGAAAGATGGACAGTTTTTTCCATCCCCCTTGCTAGCCCTTAAAACCCCTGGACATAACCGTGGTGAGAACTGACAATTGTATCAAGTGAAATGGCATCCTCCCCCTGCCTCTGAGGCTCAGGTTGGCACATCACCTTGGAGCAGACTGTCTGGGGCGGCACACTATAGCCAAGTCACTCAAATCTCCACTCTGCCCATCCTCAGTATGTTCAAACATGGCCTTCAAGAGGATTGCTTCCTCAAGTCTATTTGTTGACTCTCTTGAGTCTTTCCTGACCATTTGGGGAAAGACTGACACAATTTTTCTAAGTATTTTAAAAATAAATTCTATTTCTGTTGGACAAAGGAAGGCCAAGTCTTAAAAGCATCCCTTAATTCTCGATTCTAGAAGGGCAACCACAATTTCAGCTCGTTTATAATGCACATCAATTCATAAGTCTTCATTATTTTGAATTACTTATTCATGAACCTAATTATTCCCCAACACTAATGTGTGTAACTCAGCTTGGTCTGCATCCTTCATTAAAGGGTTTCAAGTCCATTAACTGAAAATCCATAGAAAAATTAAATCTAGACTCTAACTTCAAGTGTTTCTTTTGTGTTAGTACTTAAATTGTAAAACAAGCACATCTAATCATAACCCACTTTAGCGCGTGTGTGTGCGCACGCGCACGTGTGTGTGCATGCACGAACACTCTTTGTTTAGCAGTAAACTCGAAGCTGTAACTTGTGGAGATTTGCAGTTCTTCATAATGTATTCAAATAAATAAAGAGCTAAGTTAATATTTAATGGATTATTAAAAAGCTTTTTTCCAGAGAAATCAACATCTTTTCCCATTAAATATGAAATATACTATTAAGATAAATTAAAAGTGTTGCCTATAAATAAAAATTCCTCACAGGCTAGGTCATGGGCCCTATATCATGAGGCGACATTATGACGCGTCTACAAAATGTAAATCATATCATTACAATAATAATAATAATAATAACAATAGCATATTCATTACGCTTAGTGTGTGCTTATTAGCACTGTGTTAAGCATTTCATGTATATTAAACCATTTTATCTTTAGAACAATTATGTTATTATCTCCATGTTATGTATGAATAAACTGAGGCACAGAGAACCTAAGCAATTTGTCCAAAGCCTGCCAGCTAGCGGGATTCGCAGCTGGCAGGCCCCTGCCCAAAATCGCACAGTTAGATTCCGACTCCAGAGTTCGTGCTTTAATCCCCATGCTATACCACCCCTAGCATTTAGTGCACTGTTTTCATAAGTAGCAACTTGCAAGCATCATTACCCTCTGTAGTCCTTCATTATCCTTTGTATAAACAAAAACCCACAGAATTCTTGCACGCAAACACTGGTTGCGCAGTTCCTCATTTCATTTTTCACACTGGGACCCTAAATTCTAGGACTTTGAATATTTCCAGATACTAAAAATGTCCTATTGGATCCTCTAGGTACCTTTTCACCCACTGGGGATACCATCTGTGATGTCTCAGGACATTTGACACAAGACTTGAGTGAATTCCCCAGGGTCAAGGTCCCCCCCCTCATTTTGCCTGTTGTGGGTGGTGATAGGAATTCGACCATTTTCCTGGGTCAAATCAGCTAAATTGAAAAGAGAGTTCCATCCAAAGGAAATTAATGTAAGTTATGAACAAGCAAAATTACTTCAGAAAATCAAAGTTTCCAGCCAGGTAGTTGGCCATGTAGTCCAAAGGACAGAGAATCTCATCTTGCAACATCTCCTGTCCATTATTTTTTAGTGAATTGCCCAAGCTGGGGTAGGAATCCTTTTTTGAGGAGGTAAGAAGTGGACATTAAAGCAACTCAGGATAAGAAAATCTCAATTATTTTGCAGTTGTAACATGAGCTCTTGTGTTCATAAATTTCCAGACTCATTTCTTACCAAGAGTAAAACGAAATCCATTAAAAAATAAGGACATGGGGAAAATGTGGGATAAAATGAAAAATACAGAAATAATAAGTGCTTAAGAAGGTTAGAACAGACTGAAAATTAGAAATTAAAATAAATATGAGATAAAACCTGAAATATTTAAGCCAAGAGATGTAAAAGGGTAAAAGCAACAGAAGAAAGTAAATCCTAGAGATAGAAATCCTAAGTCTATGATTAGGATTTAGAGATTAAGGTGGAATAAATCAATGATTTAGAAGGATATTTTAAGAAGTTCCAAGCTAAGGAGAAAAAAATAAAACCATGAAAGTGAAGATATGCAAATTTGAGATAGTCTAAGAAAAATTACTTAACAGGTAAGGTAAACTGAGTCAAAAATGAACAAGTCAACTCCTAGGATATACTTAGAAGCACAGTTTTCTTACTCGAGAGAACATCAGAATCACCTAAAAACCCAGGTTGCTGGACCCTACCCAGAGTTTCTAATTTAGTAGATCTGGTATAGAGCTTGAGAATTTGCTAGAAAGGTACGTGATGCTCTTAGAGACCCAGTAACCTACAGAATCTTCAGAAACCTACTTGCAAAAGCTTATTTGGAACAGCTCTCCCATAAAGCAGAAAGGCATAAACAACTCTACTACCTAGTGAAATGATACTGGACAAAAACAAGAGCGGGCTGCCATCACCCAAGGGAATGTCATACACCAGTGAAAATTAATGAACTGCAGCTACATGCAATGACACAGTTGAATCTTAGAAACAGCACGCTGAGTGAAAAGGTGCAAGTCACAGCTGACTACCTACTGAACAAAACGATCTTTAAAGCTCAGAAATGAACAGCAGTTACTTAAGGATATACATGCGTGTTTGGTAGAAACTTTTTTAAATCTAAGAGTAATAAACTCACAACTCAGAGATAGGAGAAAAGGACTAGGAGGGAGACAGGTGGATTAATGCACATCCATTTTGCCACAGTGGTTAGTTTGGGCAGGGCATTCACGGGTTTTGTTTCATTATTATTCTTTTCAACTTCTAAATTTATATATGTACATAATATATATTTTCATGCAGTACATACATTGTTATTTATATATTATACTATTCCATGTTACTAGCTTATATATAATTCTATACTATATATTGACATATATCTATATCATATATATATTCTCTGCAATGTATCAGCTACCACATTTTAAAATATATTCACTGCGAGGTTAATTTTATGTCTCAGCTTGACTAGGGCACAGTACCCAGATAGTTGGTCAAACGTTCTGGATGTTTCTGGGAAGGTACTTTTTAGGTGAGATTGACATTTACATCTATAGACTTTGAGTAAAGCAGATTACCCTCCATAGTATCAATGGGCTTCATCCAATCAGTCTAAGATCTTAAGAAAAAGACTGACCTTCCACAGGGAAGAGGGAGTTCTGGCAACAGCCAGCCTTCTGACTCAAGACGTGTCAACTTGTCCCTGGGTCCGCAGCCCGCCTGCCAGTTCAGCCTCCACAATGGTGTGAGCCAATTCTTTTTTTTTTTTCCAATTCTTTAAAACAAACAAGATACATATAATCTCCTAGATGTATCCTATATATGTCCTATTGTTTCTGTTTCTCTGGAGAATGCTAATTCATTCATATTTCCCCAAAAATATTTTATTTGATTTTTCAGTCTGGAATTTGGAGAAGAATAATGCCAGGCTCAAAGCCGAATCACTAGGAAAGAGGTCACTGCTGAGAAACCAGAGGTATGAGAGGCCAAGAATGGCATACACGTCTAGACCTCGTGCAACTTCTGTGTCTGGATCACTCCCAGCCATCCAGGTATACAGGGTTAATTGGTCTGAACTCTTACCATTTTGAGTTACAGGAACAGCCCAAACTAGCTTAGGCAAGAAGAGTGAATGTATTGATTGCTATAACTAAAACTTTCAAAGAGAGGTCTGACCTCAGGCATACGTTGGTTCAGGGGCTCGAATGATTTGACTAGCTCTCAACTCTGCTCTCCTAACAACCTCAAACATATACAATCCCTTAATGCCATCAGTGGAACAGGTGCTTATCTATCTTCCTTGAGTATTGTGACAAACATTCTCAAATCGAGTTTCATTGTCCGGGGTGGGTCAGGGCTGGTGAATGGAATGCCATGATAAACTAAGGCTTCACTTCTAAGGCTAATTCCTGTGCCCACCTGCACCCATCAAATCACACAGATCAAAGGTGGGACATGGGTTGTTCCTCAGTGGAAAATCAATTGTGATGTTGTTATTGAAGGGGGAAATGACTGCTGGGCACATAAAACTCTAATACTACTAATAATAATGACACAATAGATACCCACTCCACAGGGAAATGATTTCTCCTGAGAGAACAAGCAACTATGGCTCATTTTGTGATAACTACAGCACAGCCAGCTGCATGAAAATTTCTTCCTCGGTCCCCCCAACAACATCCAGATACACAGAGGTTCAGCATTGGATGAGCTTTTAGACTTCAATAGCATCATCTCAGATAGAAATTAGGAAATTAAAGACCAAGGATGTTAGAAATTGGTTTAAGGTCAATCAAAGAAATAAGTGGCAAAATTGAGGCAGTGAGTGAAAAAGCCTAACATTTTCTTAATGTGCAAAGAGCATGAGGAAAAGGAAAAACAGACTGGAAAGAGGCGTGAAAATGATGGGGTGATCTGGGGAAGTATTTGTTGAATGCATTTGAGAACTGCTGTTTTAAAATGCTGAGTTTAAGTACTCTTCAGAAGCTTGAATTTGTGATTCTTCTAAAACTTATTCACTTAAATGCATTTTCAGTTCCCATTTAGTGAAGGCTTATTCACAACAGAACTGTGTATTTTGTCAGCTAAGGTCATAACAAATCCAGCTTAATAGCATATACATCTAAATTTCTATAGCAGATAATTCATGTTCATACAGTATTATCTTACATTAAAAAGAAAAATGCTATCAGACTCAATTGTCATCTTCATGCCAAAAGTCAAATTTTCATGTTTTCATATGCTAAATATCAACGTTGCTTATGTTTCAAAACTACTTTTATTTTCAGTGTTCAGAGGCAGGATACAACATCTAAAGATCTGATTATCGTCATGATTTTCCTGGAAAATCTTCTGGGTTTATTTTACTTGTCTCTTATTAGGAGATTAAGCATGAGAAGTATTACTTATCCATTCCAAGATGTGGAATATAGAGTGTCCACAAAGGAGCAGATTGGCAAAAGCTGTCGTCTCATTAATAACCAGAAAGGAGCATATAGAAATGTCCACTCAATTCTCCATGACTGGGGTAGTTGCAAAATATAGTAGACACTGGGTATCCCAAGAGAGAGATCTGTAGACTTTCTCAAGCCACTTTTATTCCTTTTTTCATTTGACTTCCTCCATAATTACGCCATAATTGCAAACTGTAATACTTAATGATTGTTAATGCATGTGAGAGACTAGGAAGCAGCTCTGTCACAGTGAGGTGACCACGCCAGGAAAGTGACTACACTCGGGCCCTGACGTAGTGATTGACAACTCCGCGTCTGCATCACAGCATAGGACATTTAGTTTTGACTCTCAGCATTTTTTTATTATGAGAGATATCAAACAGTAGATCATAAGAGAAAATAACATATCAAGCACTGATATATCCTTTACCCAGATGAATGTCTTAACAGTTTATAATATCTGCCTCCCTTTGATTTTATTTTTTATTTTTGGTTTTCTTTTTTAAGATTTTATTTATTTATTCAGGAGAAACACACAGAGACAGGCAGAGACATAAGCAGAGGTTCAAGCAGGCTCCCTGTGGGAAGCTGGATGCGGGACTCGATCCCAGGACCCCAGGATCACGCCCTGAGCCGAAGGCAGAAGCTCAACCACTGAGCCACCCAGATGTCCCTGATTTTATTTTTTAATAGTACATTAGAGTTATACCTCAAGGCCCTTTTTGCTATATATGGCAAATACATAAATGAAAAACAAACACAGTTTAGGGGTAAAGGTTCCTTTTCTTTTTTTTGGAATCTTTTTACTTATTTATTTGAGAGAGAGAGCATGCACAAGCAGGATAGGGGGAGCAGAGGGAAAAGCAGACTCCCCACTACCCTGGGGCTCAATCCCAGGATCCTGACCTGAGCTGAAGGCAGATGCTTAACCTTAAGGGGACTGAGCCACCCAGGTGCCCCTAAAATGTCCTCTTCTGGTACCAACATCCTGGACCTGAATTCCACTTTTTTTTTTTTTTTTTTTTTTATTGGTGTTCAATTTACTAACATACAGAATAACACCCAGTGCCCGTCACCCATTCACTCCCACCCCCCGCCCTCCTCCCCTTCTACCACCCCTAGTTCGTTTCCCAGAGTTAGCAGTCTTTATGTTCTGTCTCCCTTTCTGATATTCCACTTTTGATATTCACCGGCTGTATGGCCTTAGGCAAGTTAATGGACCCTTCTGTGCCTGAGTTTGCTCATCAATAAAAAACAAGGATGATGATGGGGCGCCTAGGTGGTTCAGCCGGTTAAGGATCTGCCTTCGGCTCAGATCAGAATCCCGGAGTCCTGGGATGGAGCCCTGCCTTGGGCCCACTGCTCAGCAAGGGGTCTGATTCTCCCTCTCCCTTTGCCCCTCCTCCTGCCTGTGCTCTCCCTCTCTCTCTCAAATAAACAAATAAAATCATTAAAAAATACCAACAAGGATAGTAATAATAATAATAACAGTACTTTACCACCTAGGATTGTTGTGAGGATTAAACAAGTTTATTCATGTAAACCACTCTGACTCTGCCTGGCACACAGTGAGCATGCTTCCTATTCCTCCCATGGAGGTCATGTTACTTACATTCTCCATTGGTATTAGGGCAAAACAAGTTTTTGCCAACATGCTTTACAAATGTTCACCTCGCTTCATGTATCTGATCTTTCAGTGCCTCACTTGCAGTCGTGGGTTAAAACGATGACTTATATAAACTATATCATTTAACAAAATACATCACACTATACAAAATAAAAATATTTCAAATCGCAAATGGTGGGAGACTTTTAATAAATCTATGGTAGCAAAACATCAAACTCTAGATTAATAGGGCTACAAAATACTCTTCCTCCATAACCCTGAGACTCTAGTAAAAGATATTATAAAGATATTTGTTTTATGTCAAGTTTTAAATTTGACACTTGGTAACAAATAGAGGAAGCAAATCAAAGTAAAAAAAAAAAAGTTTTACACCTTACTGATAAATTAGAAAAATATGCCTGTAATTATCAACCATTCCACCAACATAGTTTATTATATTCGGAGAGACAAATGCATTTAACATGCTGACAAGTTCAATTTCCCTACAGTTTTATTACTCAAATTACTTATAACCTAGGAAAATGTCAAGTGTCAACTCTTTTAAAGGGTTGGCATAGCTTTTAAGCAAATTTGTGAAGTCTAAGAAGGAAGACCTTGTGGCTGCTTCTGGCATTCTCTCATTGGTTTTCTAGGAAAACAAATTTTTTCAGGGTTGTCATTTCCATGAAGTTCACTCTTCCGCTCATTTTCTATCTTTCTGATCATGAATCTGTTTAACTGATATGGCTATTGAAGTTGAAATTCACTGGTAAATATTTCATTTAAAAAACTTAGTAGGAAAAAGACATACATGGTGTAACTGTGGATTTCATGTATATTTGGGGATTATCCAACCCTTCTTAAAGAAAAATCTCCAGATAGACTAGAATATACATTTAAAAATGCATGCAGGGGCACCTGGGTGGCACCATCAGTTAGGCGTCCCACTCTTGGTTTCAGCTCAACTTGTGATCTCAGCGTGTGAGACTGAATCTCATTGAATGTGGAGCCCACTTACAACACTCTCTCCTTCTCCTTCTTCCCTCCTCCCCTCTAATAAATAAATAAATCTTTAAAAAATACAAAATAAAATAAAAATATGCATGCAATCCATACAATGTGAGAGTAAGACCTGAAACTTAGCATTTGTTCCATAAATGACACTTCAGTGTGTAACTGTTGTATGCCTACGTTAAAATGTTTCTTACAGTAATGACCATAGTTATCTTAAGAAGAAGGAATCATTCTGATGTTAGTTACTGGCATAGTAAGGCACAAATATACTGCCCAAGGTCACAGACATCAAAAGGTTGATAAAGATATGATGTGAACCCCAGATACCTAAAGCCAATGTCTCCTCTCCTGACTAACCTGAGGTATGATTGTGTCGAGGAAGAACACTTACACAAATCACGTACGCCACCATGAATGACATTTGATAACATCACTATGCTGACAGGATGGTAGATATCCATTCCTAAGCAAACACTTCTTTCAAAAACAGTCACCAGTCAGGGCATCTGGGTGGCTCAGTCAGTAAAGCGTCTGTGTTTGACTCAGGTCATGATCTCAGGGTCCTGGGATGGAGCCCTGCGAAGGGGCTCCCTGCTTAGAGGGGAGTCTGCTTCTCCTTCTGCCTCTGCTGCTCCCTCTGTTTATGTTTTCTCACTATCTCTCAAATAAGTAAATAAAATTTAAGATAGTCACCATTCAGCAAAGGCCCAATACAGAAAGGCCCAATTACTCAGAAAAGGTCCAATATTGTTGTTTATCATTTCCAGCGAGAACCAATTATCTCTACTAGTTTCTAGTCCTGTCTATGAACTGTACACATATTTCTGATAAATTCAAAAAGTCAAACCATTTCGCTATCATTTATCTAGTTAATGAATTCTCTTCAAACAATAGAAACCATTAAAACTCCCAACCCCCTTTGCTCAGTGATCTAAGTTTATAATTAGCTTTTACAGTTTCCAAAACAAAATGACAAACCAAAATAGGTGCCCAGAGAAGTGATGGAAATAGTTACACAGTCTAACACAGATGAGAGACAGAGACAGGGAGACAGAGATGGAGAAAGAAACAAACAGACAGGAGATTGAGTGGGGAAGGTCACTGTAAAGGAACCAATGTTCAGGCACATCAAATGCAGAGGGATTGAAAAGACTAAAAAAATGCCTTTCTTATCACCATATCTTATGTCACTGGAGAAAAAAAATTTGATGAGATTAAATAATGAGAGGTTAGAAAATAATATTATTTTTCTCTAATTCTTTGTGTAAATTGGAATGAATTTTTACTGAATGATAATTCACTAAACCATCGAAGGTGATGACACATTCCAAGTCACCACCTGTTCCATTACTCTACTATAAATTAATATCTAAGTACATATGGAATATGACACAGTAAAATGCTCATTATTCCACATCTGGTGCATCTTGATAAGGTGTGGATATATATGCCTGTAGCAGTAAGTAAGCTCCAAATTGTTGAAACTGATTATTTATGGGTCCCCAATTTCCTAGAAAACTGCAAATCCCCATCTCTTTATGTCACATAGAAGTATGCAAAATATCGTAACATTTTTCCCTAGAATTAATAACCACAGAGATTTCCAAAATATCAAAAAACCAATCTATTTTGGTTATGTTTCTAGTGGAAAATATACTATAAGGGCTCCTAAAGTGAATGGATACATACAACAAGAGCCAAAAAGGCTATTATGTAGTTGGCATTGCATTCATCACGTTAACCAAAATATGTCTCCTCACTACACTGGAAGAGAAATTAAATGAAACGTTTAACAATGCAAGTGCTCCTCAAAGGTTAGCACTGAGCAATCCTTTCATTACGGGAAGGCCCGGAAAAAAAATCTTCAAAATACTCATGTATGTATTATCTCTAGGGAGGTCAAAATATTCATGAACTTCGCCATCCACTAAAATATGTGTGTTGCAACAGAGGTAAGAGACAGTGTACATGTGAGAGAGGAAAAAGGAGAGATTCAGAACACAAACTAAATGCTGGTCCATTTTCCTTGTACAATCAATCTGCAAATTTACTAATTTATGTATCTAACTTTAAAAATCCGCATGTAAATTATATTTAAATATACGTATCTATTTGGCAATATTACATCGTGGGCAACTTTGTACACTCTGTATGCAGACCCCCTGTGACTGTAGCCCTGTTCTATCATTTGAAATCATTTTGTGAATGTGGGAAAGTACTGAGCCTCCATAATTTCCACTGAGACAATATCTCTACAATATTACTCAAGTTCATACAGCCCACAAAAGTATCTGCCACATAATAAATGCTCAATAATTGTCATTTTCTCTTGATAGAAATATCAAGTTATTTAGTGATGCAAAATAAATAAATAGTTTACTAATTAAAATGAGTTAATTATAAGAATGATTTTTGAGAACTCTAACAATCTATTCAAATAATTTCCATTTAAGGTTACATATTTGCTATACGACTGTACTTGTCACCCTTGCTGTAGTAATGTTGCATAACAATTAAACCCAAACATTGGTGGTTACACATTTATATCTCTTGCTCCTAGGTGAGATGAGTGTGCTGTGGTTGCTTCACTCCAGCCCTGAGTTGGAAGTGGAGGAAGTGGGGGAAGTGGAGGAAGCCCTCCACATGTCTTCTCAACTCTAGATCTCAAGCTGAAAAGTCAGTGTCACCCAGGTCTTGATATTCTCATCACAGAAGCCAGGAACTCAGGAGAAATGGAAACCTGTGCAGGCTCTTAAAGCCTCTGTTTGAAATTTCACAATGTAACGTATATGCCTATTCCATTGGACAACACAAGCCACCTTTGCAAGCCCAAAGTCAACAGCAGAGCACTGAAAGGTCAAACAACCTTAAAAAATGATGAGATCTACTGCAACAATCTGTGATTTATTTCACTATTCTAAAAAATGTGACACACACCTATACACCAGACATTCTCTACTCCACAGTTGAACAAGCAGCTTCCAGAGTCTACATTACAGTGAAGAACATACATATTCAGAGGCTCCTTTTGTTCCAATGTTGGCTCTTCCACCCACAAGATGTGAGAACTTGGACAAAGTATTTAATCTATCAAAGCCTCCAGAGCTATCCCCCACAATTTTTATAAAATGGAGACAAAGGTCATCATAATTTTGTGGGATTGTTAGGAAGATTAATGTGTAGTAACTTCATGTAAGGCAGTAGCATTTCTGTCTGGCACGTAGAACTCATTTCACTTATAGCTTTGGTTTCCCAAGGATAAAAATCAGGATCAATAAGGGGGAAAGGTACATGTGGCAGAGCCTGGAGGATACCAGGTGTGGGCTTCTAAGAGTCTTTTCCCAGTGGGTTTGCATGATACACCTTCAATCCTCCAGCAATGAACTGCAGCAATGCATATGAAGTGTTTTCTGTCAGGGAATGTCGTCTGAGCCTACAAGTTCACGTTTTTACTGGAGTTTGTCATGCAGTAACATGTGCCTCCATCCCTCCGTACCTCCATGACTTAGCACAGCTATTAAAATTCCAAACCCGGGCAGCCCTGGTGGCCCAGCGGTTTAGCACTGCCTTCAGCCCAGGATGTGATCCTGGAGACCCGGGATCAAGTCCCACATGGGGCTCCCTGTATGGAGCCTGCTTCTCCCTCTGCCTGTGTCTCTGCTTCTCTCTCTCTGTGTGTGTGTGTGTGTGTGTCTCTCATGAATAAATACATAAAATCTTAAAAAAATAAATAAAATTCCAAACTCTCCAGAAGCAAAGTGCATGTTCACCATAAGCCACACTGTTTGCACAAACTATCCAGACAAGCTGGTACAAAGGGGTGTAAGGCTTCAAGTATATACAACATTCTTAGTAGTGTAAGAAACATTCTAGGAGCTCAGTTTCCAATTGCTTTCCCCTAGTAACGATAGTCCAATTCATCCTTCATCATAAAATGTCTGATTTGCAGTTGAGAACACAGTCTACTTAGAGACTTAATTCCACACAACTAAGTCCTGACCAATATGACATAGGTGGAAATGTTGTATATTACTTTTCAAAAATGTCTTCAAAGATAGGTGAATTTGAGAGTGTGGACTTCTGATAGCAGGTGTGCAAATATGATGACTAGAACTCGATCAGCCATGAAGGACTGTATGTTGGAAAACCAGTGCTGTGGCCAGCAGAAGCAATGGCATAGAAATAGCCTCAGCGTCTGACCCAGTGTTAATAGTTAATTTTGTGTGTCAACCTGACTGGGCTAATGGCTGCCCAGGTATGATCAAACATTATTGCCCTGTGTGCCTTTGAGAGTGTCTATGGAAGACATAAGCATTTGAATCAGTAGACTGGGTAAAGAAGACTGCCTTCACCAATGTGGCTGGACATCCTCCAACCCACTGAGGGCTTAAATAGAACAAAAGGGTGGAGGAAGTGCAAATGCACCTTCTCTATTTGAGCTGAGACAACCATCTTTTCCTGTCCTCAGATTAGTAATCCTGGTTCTTGGGCTTTCCTGGGTTTTACACCATCAGCCCCCTGATTCTCAGGCCTGTGGACTTGCACCGAAATTACATCACTGGCTTTCCTGATTCTCCAGCTTGCAAATGGCACCTCACGGACTTCTTACAGACTCTTTAATCACTTGAGCCAATTCCAATTATATCTATATATATTCCATAGGAAATTCCACATATATCTGTCTGTATTTCCTATTGGCTTTCTGTTTCTCTGTGGAAGCCTGGTTAATACAGTTCCACTGTATTAGAACGCCATATATTGTACTGCCTTGTCTTACTATCTCTAAGTCCAGGTGTCTTTTAAAGGAGAGAAACACATATCTATCCTGTTTAACCCACTGTGGTTTTTTACTTCTCACTGCTGGTAGAGCAGGGAGTCCCCTCTGCTTTGAGCATGTGAACAAAATCCTAACTATACAGAACTCAACTAATATTTGTAAATTGATGAGTCCCCTGCTTATTTCCCCTAGGAGCTCTGGGAACCCCAACTTAACACAGTGTACCCTGTACCATGGCTGGGGCACAAGCCGGAAACCCTCCACACACAATCGTGATTTCCAGCAGAGAAAACAAGGAGGGAATGTTGTGGAATTGCAGTACAAGCTAATCATTCATTCTCAAAATAGAATTGCAGACAAGCATATTCTTTCCATAACGTTGCTCTATGGTGCCTTTTGATGAGTATCATTATTTCCTCCCATTGCCCATATTTTTCTCAAATGTTGAAATCACAAATTCCTCTAAGCTACTCTTGTTCCCTCTTCTATAGATCCATCCTCTTATTCCACCCCACAATGAAATAGATATAAATCAAAATGTAGAAATCCATCAAGGAGGCTATCCATTTCTGTCACAAGGGGGGTTTTCTCTCTTAAGCCAAAGGAAGCAAAATGTTAGAATTTGCTATGTTGCTATTAGCTTTAATACTTCTTCTTTTCTGGGGCAATTTCCTTGAGAATCTACATGAGCAATGTGAAAGTTGAATATATTTGTGATGAGAGCAGATGTGTATATGACTTTTCTTGTTAGTTCCTCTCCAAGAATGAGAAATCTGTTTGAATTCACATGTCAATGCATTGTAAATGGGCATTTGTTTCTGTTTTCCACAGAAAACACTCTTGCCCCTTCTTATAGAATTTCATCATTATTTCCTAAATACTCCTCACTGAAGCCTTCCAAAGTCCGACTGATGTATAAAAATCTTCGTCGGCTTTATGGCTAAAACTGAGTAGCTATAAACTACAGGAGTTTGGATAAAGCTGAGGGGGTGTGGGGTGGGAGGGGTGGTTCTGCCTGAAGTACTTTCCCCTCTCAGATAGAAACATGGCTCACCCCTCACCATTTCTAGGTCCATATTCAAATGCTGACCTTTTCAGGCAAGGTTTCCCCTGCCTATTTTATTTAAAATTGCAACACCCCACCAAGCACTCCCAACTCCCCTCACTTGTTCTTTCTGTTTGTCATAGTACATATCACTTTCTGACATATCATATATATGGATAAACCAGGGTAGTCTCTCTGCCTAAATCATGAGAAATAACCTGAATTCCATCTGCAAACCCCCTTCGGAGCACCTACATTGGTACCTGATGGAATAGCCGTGAGATGGGAATCTTGGGGGAGAATCATTAGGAATCTGCCTACCACAGGCGTCAACATATGGATAAGATATTCATGTGCCTTGGGACAGGACAAAGGGGAAATAGAAGCTGGGCAGGCAACAATCACTGCCCCTCAATGTTCTACATGCAGATTCTTAGGGTTCTTTTTTAAATTGTTAAAATTCTAAAGTTATTTTTATTACATGTCAGGCTCTAAATATAATGAGGATTAAAATGTAGCCTCTGACCTTACACGTCTTTTCCTGCAATAAGTCCTAAAGAAACTCAATTAGGAAGAATATTTCTATTTTTCTTACTCAATAAAAATATATATTGAGCTCCTACTCTGTGTCAGACTCTGTTCTAGGGAGTATGGTATTGGGAAAAAAGATCCCTGCTTTCATGGAGTTCATATTTTTGTGAAGAAGGCAGGCAGTGAAAATCACACATACATACACACATACACAGACATACATATGCAGGTGTGTGTGTGTATGTGTGTGTATGAACACAAAATTCATATAAACTCAAGAAGAACTGGAAGAACAGTTTTGTTTTGTTTTTCTTTAAGATTTTATTTATTTATTCATGAGAGATACAGAGAGAGAGAGAGGCAGAGACACAGGCAGAGGGAGAAGCAGGCTCCATGCAGGGAGCCTGACGTGGGACTCATCCCGGGTCTCCAGGATCACACCCTGAAGGCGGTGCTAAACCGCTGAGCCACGTGGGCTTCCTGGAAGAACAGTTCTTGTGTCAAGTGATAGTATTCCAATTATTGTCTTTGTTCCATATTTCTCAGAATTGATTAAATCTTTTATAATAAGTACACACACATATATATTCGTATATATTCTCTCTCTTTTTTTAACTCAGAAAAGCGGTGTCTTTTTGTTTTAAAGAAAAAAATAAAATGGACAAAATGAGACGAGGTAAAAAAAAAAAAAGACAGCATAGTTTTAATGCCTATCTGCTAAATGTACCACAGAGTTTTATATATAAATATTTATTTATTTTTAATTTAAAAATGTGGTTTATTTGGTAAATAGGTTCCAGGTTGCATGTGCTCTGCAGGTGTTCTCAAAAATAACTGCATGGCAACAATACAAAAGCTCTCAGACCTGCCATTACCATGCCCATTGTCCCTATGCTCTTGGTGGACATTGCCACGGAGCTAATTTTAAAGGGTAAATTGGCACAGTATCATTTTAAATATAAATTTCAGTGCAACACTGGCAAAACCATTAATGTTGAGTATCACAATAATACAGAGCCTCTGCTTTTGTCTAAGCTATGCTAATGTTTTAAGAAATAAAGGCAAAAATCCAGTTTGGGAACACAGCTTTGACTTAAGTGTAACAGTCATAGTCAATAGGGTGAATTATGTCATGTAAGAAAATGACTTTTGACAGGTGACTTCTCTGAAACCTGCAGAGGTGCCTTTATGAGCCACTTATAGTTCATTTAATTTTCTCCATCAGATCCCTCTTTGCTCCTTCTGCCTCTCCCATCACTGACCTGCGCATCTTCATTTCCTTTACCTTTCCTCCCTCTTTAACCAATCTGAGGAGTGCTTGCATTTGAAACACTGATTTGAGAAGGAAATTTCCAGCTGTCATGTACCAGAGACAGCTTGGCACTTGCTTTTGGATCCACAGATGACTTTTCCACAAAGCTGATATGAATTTGCTCTGTAACACGCCTGGTCGGGAACCCAGAGAAATTGACAGGGCTCAGACCAGCCTCTCTTCTGCAAAGACTCCTCTAATATGCTTTGATTTAATGCCAGCCTCGGTATGTAGATTATATCCTATGTGTCTTCTCTAGCTCTAAAACCGTCTCTGTTGAGCTGCAGATGAATTTCCTTGACACAGTGTGACAGACCCTCACTGTTTCACATATCTATGCATCACTTGTGGAGGCCCCTGGAAAACGAGGAGCTGGTGTTGATCACAGGCCTCTTTTTCCCTCCTTATTCTTTATTTCCTTTGCCTCTTTATCCCCATTAACACTGAGCATTTAAGGAGTCAGACCTGCGCCTTCCCTGGGCCTGCCCACTGTCTTAATACAGAAATGGTTTGCATGCTTGGTGGCACTGCTTAAATTCTTAATCTAATAAAGTGCTAGCCAAGTGGTAAGAGGGTTAATGTGTTTACCTAACTGGTATAGGTAGTGAGGTTGTAGATTTATCCACGCTACAACTCAGTTGTGCAAAAGTCATGATCAAGTTCTGGTGATAATTTCTCCATCTCTTCCTAATCTCAACCCCTCCTGTGTGAGGCTCCTTCCTAAAACAGTGTTGTAGGCAGAATTCTGAGATGATCACACCACAGGAGATGTCTCTCATGAGATCAGGGGAGTGAGTTTCAGGTTGAAATCATTCCAACATGGAAACTGCAGCTGAAAGAGAAGACATCTGTATCTCCAGGAGAAACTCAAGACTGATACCCCTGAATCTGACCATCCTCTACTGAGTCATACACCAAGTGAGCCAAGATAATTAAGGCCAGGTAGGAATATTTTGGGTACTGTTCAGGCACTAGCTATGAGCTTATTGAGCGAATAAAAAATAAATGATTGTTGAGGGAACAGTATTCAAAACACACATTAGTGGTTTGGGGAAATGAAATCAATTCTTGAATTGACTGGAGGGAGAAGGTCTCCATTAGAAACAAGAAGTGACCATTTGGCAGTAAAGGGAAAGAGCCATGTGAACTGCTTCAGATGTAGGCATCAAACCCCTAGATATATTTTGACTCCAGTTTACTCGCTAAATGATAGCCATTCCACAACTCAGTTTCCACATGTGTAAAATACACATAATAATAGCCCATTGATGGGCATCTGAGGGATCAGATGAGATGATGCAATTAAAAGACTGAATGAAGTCCCTGGCACATAGTACCCTCTCACTAAGTGGCAGAAGGAATTACTACTGTTTATGAGAGAGAAAGAAAATCAATAGCTATCAAAGGTCAAAGGGATCACATCACCCTCCGTCGGACAATCAGGGTGTGTTCAGGTGCATGGATACATATTGGTTGATTTATTTCAATACTGTTCCCCTAAATAACTGTTAGCCCCATGGGAGTAGACCCAGATCACCATAGTTAACCACTTATGCCAGCCCCCAGGGAGGTGTCTGGCATGTAAGGGGTGCTCAATAATTACTGGATGAATGAATAAATACTATGCATAACAGTAAGGAAGCCAGGCGGGACAGTTATGCTGTTAACTACCATGTAAACCAGTCATTACCATGTAAACCAGAGAAAATCAAAGCAAAGCTGTAACATCCCAGGAAGCCTCAAAAAACAGGTTTGCCATACATTCAGCCATTACAAATTCATTGGCAATATCTTGTAAGTTTAAGAATTATACTTGAAAAGAGGATGTTTTCAATGTTTGTAAAATAAAAAAACTTTTATGCTTATTAAACATACAGATGCATTTACCTTAGAAATGTAAATTTAAGAGTCCTAGGTAGAGAAAAAATGGGCCCACCCAGTAACTGTGCAGAAAAGTAATTATTTGCAGAAATTTCTCAAAGAAGACACTGATGAGAATATTACTTTTATAACTTTAGATTCTGATATTGCTTCTTCAATTTATCAGAAAAAATGAAAAAAACCTTTTTAAGAGTCATAAATTTGGGGAATCAGAAGACAAAGGGAAGAAATGCTACCTGTGAGTATAAAAAGCAGACAGGAAAAAATACACTTCAGGAAGCAAGGAATAAAAGAAATTCACTATGAGGAGCATATGCACAAATACACTTTATTGGGGGCTTAAAGGGAGAATTATTCATTTTGGGGACAAAGGATAAGAAAAATTAACTTTCGAATAACAAAAGAGAAAATGGATTCACCATTGTGGGAGAGAAAAGACAACTCTCCTACACAGACAAAGAAAAGAAAGACAGTAAGAAAGGAGTAAGTATTTCATTTGAGGGAAGAGGACAGAAAGGGCATTTTCAGAGAAACCTATGAATTGGAGGGAAAGTGGTCTATGATGATGTCTTACTTACTTATGATAGATAATGAACAGAATGCCAAAAACTGACATTTCTTAGAAAATCCCAATATGATGACTAAAGAATACCTTCACTTCTTTCAGACAAATCAAAATGTGAAAGAAAAATGCAAAACTTAACCCATGTGAGGTGGTTACTCCAGTCCTACAAAACCCTCAGAGGCGTTTGTGTTTCACAAGCCACCAGCCATCTGAGAACCCAGTCTGTCCTTCCCGATTTCTTGCAACAGTATTAACGAAACCCAAATGTCAAAAATCTTATTTTTTTTTTTTGGTCACAAATTAATTTGATAATAACCTTTAGCCACAGTGATACTGGGTTAGCAATTAGGACCCAAACGGGAGAGGCAATACAAGATTTTGTACATTCAGATCCCGATTAATTTTCATAGTACAAAAAAATCATGCCCTGCCACACTCACCCCAACCTCTGGCATCTGTTGCGTTCTAATTAGTGATTGTTTAAACCTGTTGCTATTTAATGTTCATGCTCCCCACCCTTGCCCTCTCACCCTCCCCAAGTATGTCTTCAACATGCCAACTTTCTGATTAAGTTGAAAGCTCTCAGCATTCAACAGCCAGTAGACACCCCAGCACAGGGCACATGACCTTGCACCAGCCCCTTGCAATGTAAACGATATCACAGTAACATAAAATGTTCCTTTGATTATTTTGATCCTTAAAATCTTTAAACGAATTCTCAGAGATTGGAAATATCTTAGCAGGGAAATACATGACACATTACTGATGAGAGGTAAATGGGAAAACAAAACAAAATAAGTTGTAACCTCCAGCTTCTCGGAACACACCATTTCAAGTTGCCTGTGAAAACGATTAAAGACTTTAGCATGAAGTTAAAAGAGGGGCTTTTTCATAAGTAATCAGAAATTGGTCATAAGCTCTCACAATTTCCTGTAGGAAAATGGACGTAGAGTACATTTTCAAAGAACAATCTTTTCTATTCTTTGGTTGCTGCCTTACTCCCCCAAATAGGTAGGTGGGAAAAATACACAAATGTGTTTCTGAACACTGACTTCCCAAAGGAATAGTAACTATTTTAGTGGAAGTGTTTTAGTTGTCATTACTCAATTCAAAAAAAAAGAAAAGAAAAGAAAAAAGAAACTTAAGTTTAACTTAAATTGTATTTGAGTTCAACATAATTTTTAATAGATGTTCCCATAAGAATAACACTAAAACTAGACAAATGTCACAAAGAGTCTGTGTCAAATGAACCTCTGTGTGTACCTCCCTTTGTTTGCAAATCTTTCCCTCCCTCCATCTCTCCCTGCTGTCCCTCCTTTCCCCACTCCACCCACAAAAAAGAAGTATCCAGTCCAAAAGCTCAACCAAGATTAATAAAGTTTACATTCAAGCATTACTATTAATTGTATCAGATGGTATCATTCCGCAGAAGTATAATAACAAAATCTATTTCTGTAGTTATTTTTCTCTACTATACCACTGGCTGTACATCAGCATCTTGGAAGGAGATAATGCCAAAGCATTTACTGGAGCTGATCATTCACGGGCCAGCTTCACTGTTTCCCGAGTGACACAAACTGATCACTTCCATGGACTTTTTTTCTTATTCTAGTGTCCTGAGAACTGTAGATTATGCTACTGCATTTGGACAAATCAAGACCAAATTTCTCAAGCCTTCAGGGTCTACAACATTCTCAATTAGATGTATAAAATCTAAATTATTAAATTAGATGGTCATTTTTCAAGAAGGTAACTCTGTACGTATAAAGGTAACAATAGAAGAGCTGGCTATTTAAATTCAAATAACAAGTGAAAGAGCTCAGTGAACAACTCTGAGGGGAATCTCCCTTGACTCAGGCAGGGGCAGGGAGAGAATAAAAGTCAGCAGAATTAATATCCGTGAATGAATAAATCTATAGGTGGCTTCCTTTTTTATCTTACAGAGATAGAAAAGAAGGTGTACACATTAGTAAGACTGTGATAATGTTGGTGGAAATCCTGCAAATTTAAAAGCCCATAGCAGATGGACTGTTTTTTAGCAAAATAAGAGTGGTGGCTCATAGAAGAGGATTGCAGAGCAGAGGCTCTATCTATTAGCTATGATCCTCCAGAGCAACAGAAACAATATAATGTGTGTGTGTGTATTCATATATAAGAGATTTATTATAAGGAATTCTCATGCAGTTAGGGAGGCTGTTAAGTTCCAAATTTGCAGGGTGGGTCAATGGTGCAAAAGACCTAGAAAGAGCCGGTATTTCAATTCAAAGGTCATGGGGCAGAAGGACATGTTGTTGCAGATGAAGTCCGGGAGCAGTTGCCCAGACTATTTACATACTTACCACTTTTTAAAACTATATACATAAGTTACATTACTGAACATAAAAATTAAAACAAAAAAATTAACTTCTTATTGACTCCCCTCCAATATGTATGCTCATTGGTTTACGGATTAACCATAGTACCAGAATTTCCTCCTAGACTGTTATTTGATGCACAGGTTGAAATAACTATATATCGAAAGAGTTTTAATATTAAAAATTCTAAAAAATATATTTAAAATTCTAAAACCACTATACATGTAAACTGGAATTGGACAGTTAGGTAAATGGGTGGTGGGTGACAGGAGCCAGGCTTCTCATTGTTGGGGTGGAATGTACAAATAAGCAAAGTGGGGAGGATGGAATAAACAATGTAGAAATGCATTATAGTTGAAGACATCAGTATGAACTCAGGCTTAGTGTAATCTATCTACAGATGTTATACGCAGAAATATTTATACATCTTCTATAAATGCAAGTTAGATTTCCTTTCTGTCTGCTGAGATCACCTAGAAGAAATGACATTCCTGTAGCAATGTACATCTCGCAACCAGATCTTGGATTCTCGTGCCATTTTACATCCATGAGTCTGTACTGATATAAATTATTGACTGACTGAACCCTGAATGAACAAACAATCAAACAAGAGACGAAGAGATAAATCTCCCATGCAGAAGATTTCCAAATAATGACTGGAGAAACTCCTCAGTGAGGTGGAGTATCTCTCCCTATTAATTAAGTATGGGCTGGCATCAGCGACTTCTCTCCAAAGAGGAAAAGGGGGCGGGGAGAGTGAAAAACTAGACAGTTCAGACAAACACAGCCTCAGCCAGGTGATCAGGGTGGACATTAACAGTCATTCATCATGTGACAGAATGGATCTTCATTTCATGGGACAAGAATGATATTTACCTCTTCCTGCAGAATCCCAAGCTCCAGTATAATCATGACAAAAACTACATACAAACCTAAATGAAGGAACATCCTACCAAACCTAAATGAAGGGACATCTTACCAAATACTGGAACAGTAGAACTCAAAAATGTCCATGTCATCAAGAACATGGAAAAATCTGAGAAACAATGAAAGCCAAGAGGGACTTAAAGGACATTACAACTGAATGTAATGTGATATCTTGGATTGGCTATTTTGGAACAGGAAAGAAAAAAAAAGGATATTAGGTTAAAAACTAAAGAAATAGGAATAAACTGTGAACTTTGTTTAATAATAATGTATTAATTATATTGGTTTGTTAATTGTGACAAATGTTACATACCAATAATGTCAGGTGTCCATAGTAAGGGAAACTGGTGAGCAGGAACTCTGTACTATCTTCACAATTTTTCTGCATATCTGAACCTATTCTACAAAGAGTTATCAAAAATATAGATTAAAGAGTTTTAATAAACCCACCCCAATAGGTTTTTTTACCTTGCAAATATTCCTACAATATGGTTGATGTTCAAGGGAAGTGAGCACCACTTTGAAAACATTTATCTCCCCGTAACAAAGAACTTGGTTAAAGCTCTCTTTTCAAGATGATAGTATCTGTGTTAGAATCCATAATAAGGAATAGCTCATAATTAGGCAAGCTTAAAATACTCAGAAAATGGCCAATAAAGAAATTTGTCATAATTAGCCAAACTCAAAGCACTCAGAGTGTGGTTAATTTTCGAAAGGAAATCGTTATGCTAGACATTTGAAGACTCCTGCAAATATATTCAGGACAAAAAAAAAAAAAAAGGTTATTGACTACATAGAAGCATAAATAATGTGTATGTACTGTAAGTCCGGATTTTAATATTGTAAACTTTATCATTTTTATCAAATAATTTCAGAATTCATTAATTAGAAATGTGCCATTGACATCATTTTTAAAAATATTTTATTTATTTATTTGAGAGAAAGAAAGAGAGTGAGAGAGAATCCTGAAGCAGACTCCTGCTGAACAGGGAGCCCCACGTGGGCTCAGTCCCAGGACCCCAACATCATGACCTGAGCCAAAATCATGAGTGGACTGCTTCACTGACTGAGCCACCCACGTACCCCACTGACAGTATTTTTTAAAAATAAAGCTGTGGGGGTACCTTGGTGGCTTAGTAACACAGCCGACTGGCGAGTTTGGCTCAGGCCACGATCCCAGGGTTCTGGGATAAGGGTGTGCATGGGGCTCCCTGCTCAGCGGGGAGTATGCTTCAGGATTCTCTCTCCCTTTCTCTCTGCCCCTTCCCAACTCATACTTGCACTCTCTTTCTCTCTCAAATTGATAAATACAATCTTTTAAGAAATAAAAATAAAGTTGCAAGTACCCTTTATCTCACAGCAAGTCTTGAGTTATAAAAGTAAGAAAGGTTAGGTGGAGGAAAGTATGAGCAAAGTTGATAGTGAGCATTACTAATTCCTGAAAGGCTTGTACGCTCTCATCCAGTGTGTAGTAAATCAACATATTACCACGTGGCAGAAGCCTAGAGTATCATCGGTGGTCTCCATCATGCAAAACCATGAGTCAGTACTCTTTCTCCAACAAACTCAACTTCTCAACTACAAGCCACCTAATCAGCTGCACCGCACACTCTTCCAGTTCTTGGCCCTTTGTGATGCCAAATGTAACCAATGGCCATTTACCACATTGGCTCCTCTTCTGCATACTCTTGGGCTGCTCTGGCCAAGACTTATTTCTATGGTCTTCAATAGGCTTTTTTCTGTATGTTTCCCTTATCCAGCTCCATGACTTTAACTACCGCGTGTGGATGACTCCTAAGTCAATGTCATAGGCTCTCACTCATGTCTACTGAGTCCAGATTTCCTTACTCATCATGTGCTAATAATCTTGTTTGAAGACGCTTTCAAATGTTCTTTTCTATCTCAGTAAAGGTGTCATCACCCACCCTCCTGTTTCAAATAGAAAAATCTCATATCTCATATCTCATTATCCCCATATCTCATTTGTTAGTAAGCCCTGCCCTTTCTACCTCCAACTCCACTCAAAAGCTGGTCAATCACCTCCATCTCAATAGTGCCAGCCTAGTCCACCAACAGGTCCCACCTGCATGACTGTGATCACCTCCTATTTGCCTCCTGCTTATGCTCTTGTCAACTGGTTATGTATTTCATGCATTCTAAGATGTACATTTTTTCATATTTCAACACCTCTGAAATTGGGATCCATCTCACAGCCAGGATGGCACTTTAAAATTGCACTGGTTCTTCTTCTTTTGTTTTTCTTTCAAATTTTAACATCGCAAAAACAAGAGTGGAGGGAGATATTACAATCAATGGTGCCTTAACTTCGATGAAGTACATGGCATATATTTTCCACATAACTACAAGAATTAAAGTTTTCAAATTCAAATCAGGCCAACTACTCTCCTGCCAAAACTATTCCAATGTTTTCCACTATTGTGAGGAAAACAAATATATAAGACCAAATATAACTTCCTTGACATACCATATGAGACCCTTTATTATCTGGCCTCTGCCTAACTCTGACTTTATACTTTTTCTGTATGATACTTCAGTCTCCACAATTGTGTCAGTCACATGCCATCTTCATTCAATTTCACAAAACATGCCAAGCCCATTCTAGTAAAGTCTGCCCTCTTTCTGCCCTTGCTCCATTTTATACCTGACTTCCTCATATGAGCTGTGTGCTGATGCACACATGGCTAATGTCCTAACATCCCCCTCTTCCTCATTCACTCTTAGGTACATTTTATTTTCTGCAGAGTGTTAAATGCACTCTGAAATTATTTATTTACTTACTCTCTCACTTAATTATTGGCTTTCTTCTGCACAACACTATAAACTACGTGGTTGCTGGGAACTTTTCTGCCCATTCTCTGTGCCGATGGCAGTATCTAATAGGTAGAGATAAATAATTTTTGTGGACTCATCAATTAAGCAAGAGAAAAAAGTAAATCCTTGGAATCAAGTCTTTAAAAAAAAAAAGGTCCCTTGGGAAGGCAGCATGTTATGACAGAAAAGAGAAAGATCTGGGAAATACAGCTTGAATCCATCTCTGCCACTCAGCAGTTGTGTCACATGTGCGAGGGACGTGACTGTCTTAGTCGCCACTGACTCACGCATAAATTGGGGGACCGTGGGAGGATAAAGTGAAATGATGTGCAAACTTGACGCCATTCACAAAGCACATTTCGTGCGATTACACTGTAACTCTCCACTGATAATCATTTTCATAGTTTTATAGAAATTTGTTTATATGCTATCATGTCACTATTCAGCTGACATTTCTAAAATGTAATGTGCACACCCAGGGTTTTTAATATTCTCCAGTAAAAGGAACCAGGGATCCTTGAAGAAATGGATGGTTCTTGGACTAGGATCCGGAAACATACAAGATGAGCCAGCAGCATCCATCAGTGACAGAAATTAAGGAAAGGCTCAAAAATCCAAAGGATGGGGGTACGTCAAAAGGTCAGGGGGGCTGTCTAAAGGAGCTCCCAGTGGCCAAAGTCAAAATAATCTGAACAAAATAAACAATATAGTATTGATTACAACTGACATATAAATAAATATACAAGTCTGAACTCATGTAAATTAATGACTGACTACAGAAGTGAGGGAGGAGATAAATATTTTTTAGTGAAGAATTCTGAATAATACAGATAAATAGAGAAAGCTTAATTCCTTCCTGTCACACCCAAGCACTGGGCCAGGGACTGGACTCAATGATCCACTTCCAAAAAATTGTATGGATAGGGGGAAGCGAAGTAATTTTAGAAACCTGAAAGACCCCACCTTGCCAAGTCAGAGATGAAGGAGGACTTGACCGTGACATCATGTGGATATCGTCTGCCCTCTCAAGTGATGTGACAAGAAAGGCTTTTCATGTCTGTGGTATCCTTCCTCCAAACTCCAATCATGGGAAAGCATCAGAAAAGTCTCAACTGAAAGGCAGTCTGCAAAATAACTGGCCAATATTCCTCAAAACCACCAAGGTCATTTGAAAAAAGAAACACAAAGGAAACTCTGAGAAATCATCTCCTGCCAGAGGAGAGTAAGGACACGTGACGACTTGATGTAATGTGGGACCAGTGGATGTCGTCCTGGGAAAGGAACAAGGCATTGGTGGAAATGCTGGTGAACCTGCAGCAGAGGCTGGAGTTTGGTGGATAGTAACGCGCCAATGTCAATTTTTTCGTTTTCACAGAGGGCCCCCTAATCCTGGGAGATGGTAACAGTGAAGGGAAGTGAAACAGTTAATGGGGTTAATGGAACTCTCCTTATCGTCTGTAACTCTTTTTGGAAATCTAAAATTGCTCCAAAGTTAGAAGTTTCTTTGAAAAGAAAAAATATATATATGAGTGTTCTTAATATACATGACAATTCTAGAAAAAGCTGGTCACTGAGCTAGGTAAGTGGCATTTAAAGAAGAGAGGTCCTCCTCTCACCAAACTCCTTCATCCTGAGGGCTGGCCCTGAGCTTGGTGAAAAACAGACTCCCATTCTCCCTTGGGGCTCCTCGCCCATCCTGATAACCCATGGCCATGCAGAGAGGTGCAAGCAGAAGTTACCTGCAGGAACTTCCAGGAAGTATTTTACGTGAGGGGCAGGCAACAGGGGAAAACCACTCTTCCCACCTTTTCTCTTTTCCTCTTTCCTGTGACATAGACAAAGAGGCAAAAGACGTGGGAGCCATCGGAATCGCATGGTGATCCTCATGCTGAAGTAGCGAAGACAGCACTGAGGATGGAACAAGAAGAAGACAAGGAAAGTGCATCACACCTCACCCCGCAGAGCTGTCACACCAACTCTCCACCTGGTAACCTAAGGACAGCTTTTACACAAGGGTAACTATGAGTCTGATTCCACTTGTTGTTGTACCTTTTCTCCTTCAATTTTTTTTTTTTAATTATTGAAGTCTAGTTGACATAGGATGTTATATTAGTTGATTCTGGGCTTTTCTGATGTTTAACTGTTTATAGTTTCAAAGGCTCGCCTCGCCTCCCCCCTTCCCCTTATGCCCACATATCTAGACAAACTGAGAAGAAATCTGGGTGCTCCCACCTTCGGCACTGGCTGGAGATTCAAACTATGTGTGCATGGGAGTCATCCCTCTGGTCCCACCCCCAACCATGATAAAAGCTGAGGCCAGTCTTTTTCCCAAGCTCTCTCAGACCTTCCAGACCTGTGTGAGGAGCCTACCTTCCTCTCTCTGAGCCTCAATTATATCCATAATAAACCCTCCCTTATCCCCTCAGTGCGTGTGTGTGGCATCCTCAACCTTGCGATCTGAACCAAACTTGGGGTTGGGGGGTCATCAGCCTCTGCAGGTGACCACAACGATCTGATACACTGGCAATGTGCCGCCACCCCAAATCCTAAGCATTGCATGTACTGCGTCATTTAATTCTAGAGAGAACATCAGTGAGGTACTTGCAGGAAGTAGACTTCTCAGACACACTCTGTGATTCCTGGTCCTATGATAATCCTCCCTCCCTGAATGTGGGCTAGACCCGTAACTTCCTTCTGACCAACAGAATACGGCAAAGGAGAAGTGGTTTTGCAGATGTAATTAAAATCCTTAATCAGCTGACTTTAAATTCATCAAAGGGGAGATTAGCAGGCAATTCCTTTAAAAGAGGATCTAGTGGTCAGAGAGCTTCTCCACCTGACTTTGGAACTAGAAGCTGCCACATGGCCCAGGAGGTGCTCACAGGTCTCAGCTGACCACTGTCCAGAAATCTCCAGAGCTCTCAGCCATACAACCACAAGGAACCAATTCTCCCAGCAACCATGGTACCTTGGAAGAGGACCTCAAGCTCCAGAAAGAAGCAGAGCCCAGCTGGCACCTGCATTCCAGCCTCTGGGCAGCCTGAGGGAAAGACCCAGCGAAGCCATGCCCAGTGTTCTGACCCTCTGACACTACAAGTTAATAAAAGAATGTGGGCGACTTCCCTGACTCAGGCCACCTCTCTGAGTCATGGAACCTCGCCCGGGAGCACTCCCCATTAAAGCACTCTGGAACCTAAATAAATAAATAAATAAACAAATAAATAAATAAATAAATAAATAAAAATGTGGATTTAAGCTGCTGAGTTTGTGGTTATTTGTTGCGTGGCATGCAAAACCAATACAATACTAAGATGATTCTCATTAAAGACTTGGCATATCTGAGAATTCTTGGTGAGGTAGGTATTGCCCTTATGGACACTGATGTTAAGTGAAAGGCTGGTGTTTGAACCCAGGGATGTCTTACTGCAAGGTCCATACTCTTCCCTGCTGTGGTATTGCACATTTGTGATTTGTATCACCATAGATTCAGGAAAACAAACCAAGTCTTACTCAACTTTGAACTAGCCAAGGCTCCCTCCCTGTGCTAGATTCTCAGTAGTTGTTTGCTAAATTCAATGCACGGTTTTAAAGTATTGAGCATCACAAGCAAGCAGGCTAATTTCTAGTGGCCCGATAGTCGAGTTCCTACATCTTATCAGAACCTCACAGAAAAGTTCTTAGATACAGATTTGCGAAGGTTAAGCACTTTTATCTGTTCTTACAGTGGGTGGATGTTTTACGTGCAAAATTAGACTATGACATGAGATTTTTACAAAGCCTTTCATTTCTGCTTAGCTCTGTTGCCTGACTGCACAACCCGAAATTAGAATTTGTTCCTTTTGTGTGCATCCCAGGCTGTCATTTTCATGACAATTATTCACTGTTTCATTTTTTAAGATCCATCCACTCTACGTTATTGGAGTTGGTTCTATTTCCATTTCCATCCATCTGAGCAACACCATTTGGAAATAACCACGAATTTGAATATTCAGGAAGATAAGAAAACACTTCTCCTATATTTTACCTCTTCTCATTAAATGAATACCGTGTGGGTAGCATATAGATTAACAGGAAAATATGAAACCACAATCGGATGCACTTTTGTGGATAATTCAGATCAATATTTCTCCCTACCTTACTTCAGGTCCTTGTAAAATAGCAGTTGGCCCTATTGCAATTATCTCCTTCCTCCTGATATTCCATGGTTTTGCTACTCCACTCTGTTATTTACACTGTGGCCATAAAACCATCTACAATGCAAATCCAATGTGTTTTCCAAATCAACTAGTAGTGCCATGAAATCAGGTAGCATCTCTGGGCTTGTTTACCAGGATAGCCTGAGCACCCCAGCACCAGGCCTGGTGCAAAGTAGGTAGCTTACTAAGACATGCTAAATAAATACAGGAACGTATAAATATTAGTCTTCTCCCAGTTGAAACCCTCAGGAACTTCCATTAATGCTTAAATCTTATTCAGATATAATCTTAGAGTCTTCACAGATGCCAAGTATTTTTATTGCCACATATATGTTATTTCATATTATTTATTAGTTAATGGATGGATGACTGAATGAATAGATGGATGGATGAATAGCTGGATGGATGAACAGATGGATGGATTGGTATTGCTGCTTTTGCTCCATGAATATGAACTCATGGAGAACTGAGCCTATCTTTGCCTTGGCCACGGTGGACACAATGCCTAGCTCACGATAGGTGTTAAATAAACATTTATCACAAAAGCAAAAGTATTTTACCTCAGAGTTTCTAAAGATTGAAAATATTGACTCAAATTATTCAGGGGCTAAATTATTTCTGAAAATGCTTCAACTCTCTACTTCACTCTGTATGAATACATGTAGCTTAGTAATCACAACTATCCCTGTTTCTTAAATTCAAATCCCGGTCATGGTGAAAGACTCACATGCATGTCACAAACATACAGCACCCATGTACTGCACCTACTGCCAGAGTGATAACAGGATGATTCTAGTGATGAAGACTGCACTATTACTTTTTCAAGACTGTAGAGCCCTTCGTGCAATTCTTCACAAATATCTCCTTAAAATCCTTACAGTAAACCTATAAAGTGGTAGTAATTATGCCCATTATGGAGATGGAGAAATCAACCCTAAGAGAGGTTCCAATATTTGCACAGGTTTTCAGTTACATAGATGATGAACAAGGGCAAGATTATATCCCAGTTACTCTGCTGCAGTTGCCAATCTTTACCTTAAGGCTATCTTGTTCTGATAAATGAGAGGCTACGTGGGGATCTTTGAGAAGAAACACAGATACAATTAAATATGCATCGACATTATTTTTCTTTTACAAATAGAAGGATTGTCACATCTCTGTGGCGTGTTTCTTTTATAAATAGGACTGTCACATCTCTGTGGCATGACTATTGCCAGCTCCCCTCACACCTGGAACAACCCACTTCCTGACTACACCTACGTGGGTGACATTCCCATTTAAGAAGCTGGCTCCTCCTCTGCTCCTCCTACCAGAAGGGAAAGGCCCATGTCTTAGGATCTGCTGTAATTAGAAAGCAGCGTGGCTTACTGTTGGATCACCTGGCTTCTAGAGTCAGATTCTTGAGATAAAAGTCCATCTCTGCTACCTTGGCCAGGCCACTTATCTGACCTCTCTGGATCTGTGATTTCCTTATGGGTCAAACAGAATAGCAACCATATTTGAATCAAAAGGTTACCATAAGGACTAAATATATTTATACATATGGAGTGCTTAGCACAGTGCCAAGAATTACCTTTTTTAGGACATATGACCTCACTGATACTACCTATTTGTGTCAAGTTCCACTTCATTTTTCTTTGAAGCCATTTGCATAAAGGGATACATTTGTCAACAATATCCATTTGGAATCTTCTTGGCTACAGATGAAAGAAGATGGAATTAGACAATTACCTGTGAGAGCTAGTGCCTCTGTTGACAGATCTCAGATTTATCACTCATTGCAGGCCATGTGTGCCCTGGCAACCACCTCCCTCCCCAGTGCCACGCACCCGGAATTAAAGCAATGAACATGATAAACGGAAGCCGAGTTTGTTTGTATAATGACGGAAAGATCCAAATGAGCCTTTGTCTCTTATTAAAAGCAGCAGATTTTGCCCCAGAGTATTAAAAGTTTTAATCCAACATTCTGTTTGCCTGCAGGCAACGCATTCTGTTAGGTAAAATAAAAACACAACATTTCAAGCTCTGCTCAGAATGTGATAAATCAAGATTTTAAACAAAAATGACAAATGTTCCTTTTCGTAAAAGTAATTTTGAAGCCCAACTCTGTAATTGCCTTCAGATATCTTATTTCCTCATGTACACTTCCTAAGCAACTTCAGGGTATTTGTCTCATTACTAATTAGCTCTAAATGCAAGCTCTGTTTTCCTTTAATAAAATATAGACTTGTCTATCTTGGGTGAATGGGACTGTATGAGCTTGATGATTTCTTATTTACTAAAAACCACAGTGGAGAAAATTCAACTTGTTTATTCTCAATTAAAATTAATAGGATGCATCTTCAAATCTTTTCCTTAAAATTCTTTCACAAAAATTCAAAATCTCCCAAATGGCTGGTCAGTTGAGACAGCTAAGATGAAGCACGGAGACAAAACCACTGGCATTCAAATGCCAACTGGTAACCAAAAACAACCACCCCCATTTCCCTTTGGAATATATCATACATTCAACTTGGATGATAGACATTTCTGAAGCTGTGGGAACTGAGAAAACACAGTAAAGAAAACCACCTGGTAATTATCTGATAGAAGGGCCCGGGAAAATATCCTCCCTCCTCATTTTTAACATCACTTAGAACTCCCTCCCACTTTCCCTGTACCAAGATAGCCATGCTCAACTCTTCTGTATCACAGAGTCTTCAAACCAGCAGGAGGGACAGCTGTCCTCACTCTTGGCCACTTTGTTTGAAGCTCATTTCCACAATGAAATGAAGACGCTAATACAAAGCATGGATCATTAGAGCAAATAAAACTTGGGCATCAGAGGACAGGATCTTTTCCAATGTAACATCGGGGCCTGTGTATGGCCATGGGCAGGAATCTTCTGTCCAAGGTAATAATATTGTGGGACCACTGAGGAACCACAAAACTTTCAGCCTTTGTACATTATGTCCCCTCAAAGGTTACCAAGGTTTTGCCTATTTCAATCGGCTGTCTGTATCCTTAGCACATCAGTATCTTTGGGGGGGAATGGGCTAAAAACTCACAGGAAAACAATTTTTGCCCTTCAAGTCTTTCCCAGGTATATTATAATTTTTACTTTATTCTAAGCCATGTGCATTGTAAAAAGGAGAGAGAGAGAGAGAGAGAGAGAATCATAAATAAGGAGAAAATGTAGAGAAGCAAAAGAAAACAAAATTCACCCTCAATTTCACCCCTCAGAGATAACAACTGTTGTTTCTTCCCCTGCTCCTTCCTTCCTTCCCTCTTTCCTTCATTCCTTCCTTCCATTCTCCCTCTCATCTTGAATAATTTGTCTCTGCATCTCAGGGTCAGAGCTTCCAAACTGTGACCTTGGGCAACTTATGTTCCTCTATGCAGACAGTACCTATCTCAGCATTATGGTGCAAATTAAGCAAGTTACCATGAATAAATTTTAAAATAATGTCCAGCAAATAGGAAGTACTTGGTCTTATTATATACTGACACTTTTGTGTAATTCAATCATATCCATGGTACTTCATATAGTTGCCTCAGAACAGTATATTATCAATACTTTCAAACTTGGATTAATATATTTCTACAACAGTTCAAATGTGTAAATGGTACTCCATTGCACACACACACTCTACACACACACACACCCCTCTACTCATTTAATTCCCCGTTTTTGCATACTTAATTCATCCCAACTTTTCAGTATGTATGGCCTTCTAATTACTCTCCAATAAGAAATCATAAGAGATCTGAGTGATTCATGTTTTTCTTCTATATCTCAATCCATTCCTCCTTTCTTACTGTATGGAAAGTGTGTATGAACAGAAACTAATGGAGTCAGCGATAAAAATAAGGCTTTGAAGCCTGACCAGGTGGCCAAAGCCTAGAGTAAGACCAAGTCTGGGAGAAATTATAATACATTTGAAATAAAATGTATTATATAGGTTCTCCCTCAGGCTGGCATGCAATCTTGGTCAAATCACTAAAAATGTTTTCTAATCTATTCGACAAAGAGAAAACAGACAAAAGTCATGTAAACATGCACTTTATAAACTATGAAATGGGCTACTGCCATTGTTACATGTAAACAAGCAAAGCATTGTTTTATGTTTTATAAAGTTGTAGAAGATTCTTTTTTGGGGAGATATTTTTTCTTTAAAATATTTCTCATAGGGAAAAGGATGTTTGCCACTTATACACCAAAGGTATCTATTTTAAATATATTAGGAGTTTCTATAATCAAAAACAGAGACACCAACAATCTGATAGAAAAATTAGGCAAAGGATATGACCAGGCACTCATAGGCAATGAGGTTCAAACAGCTTCTAAACATGAAAAAGTAACTATCACCTCGTTCAGTAAAAGGGATCAAAATGAAACTTTCCGAAGCTCTCACTTTTCACTGATAAAATTGACAAAAAATTTTTTAAATTTTTAAGTCTTTTATATTAGGCATAGGTGTACAGGGTATGAGAAAGGGTATTTTCATACATTGATGACAGTTGTATAAAATGGGGACAACTTCTTTGGAGAACTATAGCTATTAAAATTTTAACATAAAGGTAACTTTTGAACCAGTGTTTCAAGTTGTGAGCCTTATTATAGTACACCTATAGAGAAAATATGGTTTGTAAGAGGAATATATTAAAACAGCCTCACAGCCTATCAGATGATTGGCTCAATAAAATATGGAACATTCTTCTTTGGAGGATCACCTAGCCATTACAAAGAAGAGACCATGTTAGGAAAATGAAAATTAAAACCACAATGAGAAACAATTACATGTTTGTCAGAATTTTTAGAATATATAAAGTCTGATAATACAAAGTACTGGCAATAATATGCAACAACTAGAACAATGAAGCATCACGGGTGGGAGTTTGTTCTTTACTCGATAGGAATGTACTTCATACCATTTTTCATGACTGCTTGGCTCTATCTATTAGAGCAAAACAATGTCTATTCCACTCCTAGGTATAAGTCCAAGAGGAAATTAATACCTGTATCTACCAAAATATATGTACAAGAATATTTCTAACAGCTATATTCATAATAGCACAAAACTAGAAGCCCCAAAATCCATAAATAGAATGGGCAAATTGTGGTATATTCTTACAACAGAACACCACTTAGAAATAAGGCAAAACCTTGACCCATGCAACAAGATGAATGACCCTCACAGACAAAGTGATAAGTAAATGAAGCCAGGTACAATCAGGTATACAGTGATGATTCAATTTATATGAGGTTCAAAAACACATTAATATATGGTAGTAAAAGTCTCTCTCATTATACCATGTCATTAATTGCAAATTTTCTAATTCAATTTTCCAAAATTAACTCATAAAAATATGCTAGTGTTTTTGCAAATGTAGATGAACCATTCAATTCTGGATCACTTCAGCATATAATTGTAGGACTTCCTGGTGGATGTGTAAGTGTTGACATTACAACTGACTCACTGGTAAAATGTGAAAACAATGAAATTCCTGCTGTAATTAGTAGAGCAGAAGAGGCAGTGTATCTAATCCATGAGAAACAGGACTGGAAAATAAAACTTTCTATTTTCCTTTCCTTTTTTTTTTTTTTTTTTTTGAAAATAAATCCAAAAGTAAGTAATCTGACCACACAAAGCAGAAGGCTATTGGAGAAGTCTCATTCCTTGGGACTGAAGAAAGAAACTCAGTGATCGACAGAAAAGCTAACTTCATGAAAAGAAAGTGGAAGGACAAAACTCACCTTTGGATAAGACAGATTAAATGTTTAGATCTAAAAGTACATCAGAAGGATTTGTTGCTTTGATTAAAAATACATTTTCCTGTGTTTGCTTCACTCTAGAATCACTGAAATAAAGTATCTTGGGTGAATCCAGGATATGATGTACATGCATGTGCATATGTGTATTTGTCAGCTTGAATGTAGGTTGTAACTGTTTTTAACTGTTTTGATTCGCGGATATTTCTCAAAATTTTGAAAAGCAAACTGCATTGTCTTTAAAGACACCAGAGACAGTGGGGAGTGGTCAGAAGTGTTGAAGCCCCAGAGTAAGACTTTTGACCATACTCCGTCAAACAGTAGCTATGTGTTCATGACTCTGTTTGCCCAAAATGAAAACAATGTTGAAGATACAGAAATAATATTCATAAAGCACCTAACAGACAATAAGTGCTCACGAAAAGTCACGTAATGTTACTACATCTTTACATATTTTACTCAAACATTTTAGGCATTTTTGTTCTAATAATTCAAGAGGGGTTTAGAATGTCAGTCAGTTTCAAGTGGGAATTTTCACAGTCAAAACTGTTACATTGTATTTCTTGTAATTTTCTATAAATAGCTTTTAAATCTCTGTTTTACTTTGCTTGTCTTATATTGCAAAATGAGTTCTAAAGGGAAGCCTCATAATAGATTGAACTATATTCCTCATGACTGATTGAGCCTATGACTTCATCCCCAGTGCCAGCATAGCCTAGCACAAAGAAAAGGCTCAATAAATATTGTAGAATGCACAAATAAACAAAATGATCCATCAAAATATTACAAGTATCTTCAATTAATAGGATGTGTAAGCTGCTTTATTTTCCCTTAGAAGTGTGATGAGGAAAACAAAGCAACTTTTTTCAAGGGCAGTTAGGAAGGTCAGGTTATTAGTATGTAAGGTTAAAAGAACCCAGTAGAGTGTCTCAGGTCACATCTAATTTACACAGCCAAGTTTATGAACACTCTGTCACGTTTTGCTTCCTCTCTCAAAAGAATGATGACATAAAGTACAGCCAATTTGAAGCTCTTTGTCATAAGATTTATCAGTTGCAAAACTGAAGATAAAAAACCTTCAGTAAAAGCATCTAATAAATATTCCATAAACAGAACTCTCGTCGCTGAATTAAATATTTAATAGTGTCTATTGTCTGGAAAAAATACCTTGGAAGGCAATAAAATTAAGCAAATGGATACAATTTCAGGTCAGTTAATCAGCAAGATGAACTGAGTTTGCACAAAGCCACGCTAAGTTTGTTAGTGCGAGACAACAGGATGAAGCCAATCTGACATTCAGTTTATGTCACAAGTTCAGATTCCCTCACAAACATATCTCAAAAAGGTGAGAGGTAAGGTAAATCCGGAAGTGACAAAGGGAAGGTTGATGTCTAAGCCTGTGGGATCCTCTCCAAATCTCTTGATATCCAGAAACCTTCAAAGCAAGTATCTCAGGAGAGTGAGAAATCTACTTCCTAAGAAGCAATTCTGTCTTGTGCCATCACCACCAGCAGCACAAACGCATGCATTCCCTGTGACCTCCAGGGCAATACTGACCCCAGTGTCAGACCACCAATGCTGCTGCCCTTGGAAGGACATCCAAGATAGCTGCCACAGTGACCGGGCTCCCACCCTACTCCATTCTGTCAACAGACAACAAGGACTACAAGTGAGGCCCTCCAGACCTCAGCTGATAAAGTAGACGGAGAAGATCTCCATCATTGTAGATACTATGTCCTAGTGGGGGGAAAAACAAACAAAAAATGTAATGTCAGATATGAAATGTCCTGAGTTAATTAAATGGCAATACGGTAGGGAAGTGGAAGGGCAGTAGGGATACAGGAAACTTAAAAGCTAACTGAGATTAGTTTTCTGGAGCTTTTCCCTGAGGAACCCTCAGCAGATGACCATCACCCTAGGAAATGAATGACACCAAGAGCCAGTAAGGTAAGGGAAGAACAGGGAGCAAGCTGTTAACAGACACACACACAGGGAACAGAAGGAATCAAGATCCTTGGGCTGGATGGAGCAAGCATGTGACACAATCGTAGGGATCAGCAAACTTACTCTGCAAAGAGGCAAAAAGTAAACATTTTGGCTTTGCACGCAAGACCATCACTGGTGCAACAGGTCAGCTCTGCCATTGTAGTGCAAGTGCAACCACAGGCAATAATATAAATGAAGGGGCTCGGCTGTGTACCATTAAAACTTTATTTATAAATGGCAGCTGGCCCTATGTGGCCCTCAGACAGTAATTTGCCAACCCTGGCTCTGTTCTAATGATAATATGTTATTCATACTTCTTTCCTAAAAGTTCTAATCATAAGTGTCCACTTGTCTAACAATTTATTAAGCTCCAAATCCCAATTTTTCCAAACTCCACTGATACATTCATTTTAACTCAGTCTTATTTTAATGTTTCCTTTTTTTGCACTGACACCAGAAACTAAGATTTTATGTCATACATTAATAGTAAAAAACACTTTTATTTATATGCAAAATACCACCATCCATGGATAATTAATATAGCAATAATTTAAAGCCACTCTATTGCATTATGCATTATAAAACAGAAATAAAGTAATCTATAGTGATCTTACAGCTCAGGAGAAAAAACAACTTGCATGGCTACAGTTTTCTAAATATTTCTGCCTCTTATAGGCAATTCACTGATTCACATTTTAATTGTCCTATAAATCAGCCTATTTCCCTTCTTAGCTCCCCCTCACATATTTTTCCTTTAGGAGACAGGAGTAGTCACCAAAGAAAAGTGGAAATAGATACTCAGAGATCAGCAAAAGCACACATACACACTCATTATAAAATTATTCAATGTATTGTCAGTTTGCCTGAAAAATAAAGCATTTATTCACTGAAATTTATCTACTCTATTTCTTCACCTGGATTTCAGAATTTTTTTTTTTTTTTTGGATTTCAGAAATTTCACATCACCATTACCATCATCTGTCTTAAACAGAACTGTCCAACTGAGCAACTGTTATGATGATTACTTATTTGCTTTTCTATCTTAGACTGTAAGCACCTTGAGAGCAGAGAATTTGCTTCTCTATCAGCCACAGAGCATCTGAGCACAGAGCACATCTCAATTTAAGTGTTGGCAAGGAAGGAAATAGAGTTATGCTCTGCAGAATAAAATCTAGACACCACTGGCCGATCTGCAACAGATGTTTAAAACCTGCTGTGCCATCCACGGCTGGTATTCAGAAGAGGTCTCTGGGCAAAAGATCCCTGAGCTGGATGCAGCTTGGATCTTTAGAACATTTGTCCATGAAGCAGCGCCTAGATGGTTCAGTCAGTTCAGCAACCGACTCTTGATTTTGGCTCAGGTCATGATCTCAGGGTCCTCTGCACTCAGAAGGGTGTCCTTTTGAGGATTCTCTCCTTCTCCCTCTGTCCCTTCTCCCACTCTTGTGCATATACTCTCTCCCTAAAATAAATACATCGTAAAAAAAAAAAAAAAAAAAAAAAAGAACCATTTACCCATGTATTAATTTACCATGTTTAATTCAAATGGCAAAACCAGTGCCCTGACACACATTAATTCATTTAGCTTTTAAAGTAACCACACAGGTATTTTTTTTAATATACAATATTATTAGTACTAATTTTACTGCTGCTACAATTGCTATCACTACTATTCTCAATTTAAGTAATTTCAGAGCTATTTAGTGGAGACAGAAATTTATTCTATTTAAATCAAATAGAGCAGAATATTGACTTCTCAAATTGCTAACAAAGTTAGAGCCATCCCTAAAAATGACAGCATGATTCCAATATTCTTTCCATTTCTTCTCATTAATTATTTAAGCCTGTTTCTTATTCTATTTGTTTTATTCTTCCCGGGGAGGGGGGGGGAGGGAATCTTGAGTTTTCCATGGAATGTTCTTTACTTACTTAATTTATTTACTTACTTTTTTTTTTTTTTTTTTTGAGAGAGAGACAGAACATGTACAAGTGGCAGGAGCAGAGGGAAGGGTGAGGAGGGGAGGGAGGAAAGAGAGAGAGACAGAGAGAGACAATTAAGCAGGCTCAATGCTCAGCACAGAGCCTGACACAGGGCTCAATCTCACGACCCTGAGATCATGACCTGAGCTGACCAGATGCTCAACTATCTGAGCCACTCAGGTGCCCTCTTAATTTATTGAAAAACAATATGTAGCTAGTTAAGACATATAAAGATACTGAAGGAAATACTTAAAGCTTTATCCAGGTTTCCTCACTATTGTTGGATTGACACACTTCTAAAGGTACTGGAAACTTTTCATAAGTACATTTGTTTTAGACTCCTAATTTCCCCTCATTAATAATACTCATTCCCCTTCTTCCATGTTAGAGGAACCCCTAATGTTTTTAGCTGGACATATGACAACTCATAATAATAAAAAAAAAAACATACACGCACACATCTTTATGCTTCCTTTGTAGATAGCTTTGACCACACGATGAGTAAGAGCAAGTATCATACACAACCTTCAGGGGATTTATCCTAAATGATAGCTGATACCATTCTTTGCCCTTCTCTTTTCTGCTCTTTTTCTGCTATGTGAAATGTAGATGCAGTGGATGGAGCTCTGGTCACAGCTTCGTACCATGAAGACCAGGGCCTCCCCCTAAAAATGATGACAGCCTGGACCTAGGTTCCTGAGGATTCAAGAAGCAGAAGTACAACACCAGCCTTTAACTGACTACTTCTTGACTTTTACACAAGACAAAACCTTCTATTTTGTTTAATCCACTATTATTTGGGGTCTCCTACTCATGGACAAAACTTATCCTAAATGATACAACTAGTCAACAGCTTTTACCCTATCACTATTCCAACTACAGGTTTTTGTATGTGAGATAGTACTTAAGGAAGATAAAGAAAATATGTCATAATGTCCTATTCACATCAAATATACTCAATTGACATATATGTGCAAACAATGCTACAGGATGTAAAAATTTTCAAACAGTAGCTACAGCCTCCGAGTGACGTACTGAAGGTGTACAAATGTAATTAGAACCTGAAAAATTAGTTAAATCTTCTCAATTAATTTCCCACTGATACAAGTTACAATTTACAATTATAATTACAGAAATCCAAGGATATTTGAGAAGACAAAGCCACAGAAAAAATTCAAAGATTCAAGTTATTATAAAACACTTTACTACCTTTTTAAACAAAACAGATGAAATAATCCTCAGACTTCAAATTAAAGCTCTCATGGTTTTAAATTTAATGACAAAACAGTTATTTTTAAGTTGAAAGGGTATCTTTGGGAGGATTCCCTAAATGGTCCTCAATTCCTCTGTCAGCCACTTGGTCAGTCTTGATTTGGAGCTTACTTTTGGCTTAAGGTATGAGGGTTCTCAGTGGATTGGAAGAGCAGGTGAAAAGGGGAGTTTCAAGGATGCTGGCTGCTATCTAGCTTTTCAGAGAGTGGTACCCTTTTGACCACCACCTCCTTTTCAACCTTCATCCTTATCACTTTTTACCGCACCACAGTCTCTATGATGTCCGTATTCAAACTCTCTGCATTTATTCATGTCTCATGGCGTTAATATTTGTGATTTCCTTTCCTTGGAATGTTCGTTCTCCAGATCTTTGCCTGACTTGACTAGTTGGTTCCTTCATATCACTTAGGACTGAACTCAAATGGCAATGCCTCAACAATGTCTCCTTGGAATTCCCTAAATTATTGCAACTTTACCTCCGTTGCTTTTCAGGCCATTTTGTCCTGTTTCGGTTTTGTTTCTCTAATTTTTAAAAAATACAGTGCACATAGGCTGCTGTTTCTTGCTTATGATCTACATTCTCCCATTTGCACACCTCTACCTGATTCATGCAGTATTCTAAGGCAGGGCTCCTGGCACAGAGTAAGTCATCAAGTATTATTGTTGAATGAATAAATGAATCAGTAAATAAACCAATCATTTTTCTCTACTTCCTTCTGTGTTTTGAATGCAACATGTCTATTTTTAAGCTGAAGAAAAGTCTGGCATATAAAAAACGCTAGTAAGATTATCAGGAATTTATAAAATCTTCAAGTAGAAATCTACTAACATTTCATCTATAAATGTCACCTAGATAATCTTTAAATGAATTAGAAAGCACAGGCACACTAAATACAGCTCACCTTTTTAATCTCCTGGATCCTGCACAGGCTGACTTCAGGTACTGCTTGATCACTAACTTGGTTGTGTCTTTCTACACAACTTCACTATGTATTTTTTGTCTTTCTTTTGCATTCCAGGCCATATTCTTGCCTAACGTTTCTGTTGCTTGCAACCAGAGAACCATCAGTGATGATAGCAAGCTGAAGAGACAGCAAGTGAGTTTCTGCATCACTCTCCTGAGCCAAGTCTCCAGCATGGATCTGGAACCCTCTTCATTTCAAAAGGCCATAGTTGAAATTTGGACAGCTACAAATTGCAATGATTCATTTGCAAACTAAATAGCAATATAATCCCATGGTAACTTCCAAGATCTCTGACTCTAATATTGAAACTACAAACAAAACAATGAAAGAGGTGCCACACGTGCTCATTAATATTGAAATGGAGCTTCATCGTGCATGCTTGTCTAATTTATTTGGCCTGAAAGCTTTTAACTTTTAAACTGAATCCAAGTGTGAACACTTGCAATTTAGTGCCTCTTTTAAAACTTATCTGTTCAGAATGCATGAATATTCCTCCAGCGGAAGGGATAATAGAAAAGTAAATTAATTATATTTTAACTTTCCAATCTCATTTTCACTTTGCAGGAACTGTGCAGGATAACTATTAACCTTTCATTTTAAATGAAAAATTTAAAGAATTACCATGAGGTAATTTCAAACTACAACAAAACGTGATCACATATCATGGATCCCTTCCTGCCAAAAATATCATCCTGAAAATGTAGATTGACTTAGCATCATCTAGTAATATTTTTAATAGCCTTTTTTAATTTTGTTCACAAGTTTTTAAGCAAGGGTGCTTATAAAATTGGCAGTTATCAAAGTAGAGGAGTGTCAAATATAAAGCTTGGTTGAATCAACTTTCATTTTTTTCAAGTTAATGTTGAACAGAATTACCTTTATACATGTCTGATCTCAGAATCCCTTCACACGAAAATATAGATTAACTTCTTTTTCAAAAACGAAAAAGCTTATTTGTAAGACAATTAGAGTTTATTTTTTTAATGAAGTGTAGTTGCCATACAATATTACATTGGTTTCAAGTGCACAGCATAGTGATTCAGCATTTAAATACATTATAAAGTGATCATCATGATAAATCTGGCTGCCATCTGCCACCACACAAAGTTATTACAATATTAACTATATTCTCCATGCTGTACATTGCATCCCCTATATTATTTCATAATTTAAAATTTGAACCTTTCCATCTCTTCCCCCATTTTGCCCATGCCCCATTCCTCTCCCCTTTGGCAACCACCAGATTGTTCTTTTCTTTTTTTTTTTTTTTAAAGGCAGCCAATTCTTTTTTTTTTTTTTTTTTTATGATAGTCACACAGTGAGAGAGAGAGAGAGGCAGAGACACAGGCAGAGGGAGAAGCAGGCTCCATGCACCGGGAGCCCGACGTGGGATTCGATCCCGGGTCTCCAGGATCGCGCCCTGGGCCAAAGGCAGGCGCCAAACCGCTGCGCCACCCAGGGATCCCCTGTTCTCTTCATCTATGAGTTTGTTTCTGTTTTGTTTGTTCATTTGGTCTGTTATTTAGATGCCTCATATAACTGAGATAATACGATACTTGCCTTTCTCTGACTTATGCTAGGTCCATCCATGCTGCCACAAAAGACAAGATATCATTCCTTCTTATGGCTAATATATATCACCTCTACTTTGCTCATTCATCTATTAATGGGCATTTAAGTTTCTTCCATATCTTGGTTATTGTAAATAATATTGCAGTGAATATGGAAGTATATGTATCTTTTCAAATTATTCATTTTCTTTGGGTAAATATCCAGAAGTGCAATTATTGGATCATATGATACCTCCATACTGGTTTTTTTATACTAGGCTGCACCATTTTCTATTCCCACCAACATGCAATGAGGGTCCCTTTTCCCCCCATCCTCATCAACATTGGTTATTTCTCGTCCTTTTGATAATAGTCATTCTGACAGGTGTGAGATGGTATCTCATTGTGGGTTTGATTTGCATTTCCCTGATGATGAGTGATGTTGAGCACCTTGTCATGTGTCTGTTAGCTGCTTTTTTTTTTTTTTTTTGAAACTGCTTACTACTTTTGGATTCCAAACGACTAAAATTTTTTTTGACCCAGTTTGGTTCTGAATCTAAAAATGTGAACAACCTGATTTATACACCATGAGAATAAGATCATGCCCTTCAAAGATTCCTTTTGTTTTGGGGATAGAGCTTATAATTCTCAAAAAGCCCCCTCAAATAGCATTCTCCTCTTGGCTTTGTCTCTATCTACTCACTTCTTCCAGATCTTCATTCCAGGCACAGTCAAGTCATAGATATTCATTCAACATGCTGTTCTCTGGACACCTAGCTGTGTTGCTTTATTTCCCTTTCATGCTACATTGGTGGAGAGGCAGGATACCTCGTCCACTTGCATTACTGACTTTCCTTTTGCCTTAGGCTGCAAAATGGCCTGACATAGCACTCCTTGATTTAAAATCTGGATATTCTGGGGCACCTGGGTGGCTCAGTGGTTGAGCAACTGCCCTTGGCTCAGGTCATGAGCCAGGAGTCCTGGGATCAAGTCCTGCATCAGACTTCCCTTAGGGAGTCTGCTTCTCCCTCTGCCTATGTCTCTGCCTCTCTGTGTCTCTCATGAATAACTAAAAATCTTTAAAACACCTGGTATTTTGTTGATCATAGAAATTTTTGTAAACATTTTTATTTCTTTAAATACTGCATTAAAATATTATCTCATGATTACTCTATATTTTGAAGCACCCTAAAATTTTGGTCCCAAAGAGAATGAGGCAGACTAGACCAGCCCTGCATACTCCCCACACTCCCTGCTACACACACACACACACACACACACACACACAGTTTCTAAGTATATTAACACAATTTTGCTTCAAAACAACTCAGTAAGGTAGATCCTCAATGGTTAAGCCTGGAGAAATACAGATGTTAGGTGACTTGGTAAATATCACACAGCTTTTAGATTTGAACTTGGAAATTATGGCATCAGAACTCAGACTCCTCCCTATACTATACTGTGTCCTAATAATTCCTTTTTTAAATTAAACTCTGATAGGAAAAAAAAAAAAAAGGACTAAGGTTCAGAGGTGTGGCAATCAAAATTTGGAGGGAAAGTATCGAAAGATTTGGGTGGATGAGACCTGAGAAAAAGGTTGGGATTGAAGGCCAGGGATGTTTTCCCCAGGGTGGGGGACAGAGGGCAGCAAGCACTACTCATGACATAAGTTGCATCTAAAGGCTATGCTGGAATGCCCAGGAACTTCACCAGAGCAAGAACTTCCCATCACAGGCACTCAGACTTTGCCCAGTTCCTACTGTTATTGGCTACGGATGGAGACCCATGACTAGTACCAGATTCACCTTGTCTTCAATCAATACCACTATGACCACCCCATTCATACTCCCTGCCAATAGCCCAGAATTCCTGAAATTCCAAAGTGGAGCTTCCTCTGGATGTCTGGGGGTTAGTGGTGGTAGGGAATCCCACCTCTATATTTAGAAGGTACTAAAAATCACAAGTTCCCTGGGCTGGGATATTGGTTACTAACCCCTATTTACACTGATTATTTCAAGTCTTCTAAAGTGCCACCCTTTTCACCCCAGGACTTATGACAAGGGGTTCCCAAAACCTAAAACAGTCTTATCCTTCTGCTGCTTCTAGAGAAGTCCTATCAGTATGATGGCTCAGATGTCATTTCCTCCAGAAAGCTCTATCCCTACATGTGTGGCTACTGGTGTAAAGGAAAGGCCAGCAAACTGTATCAGAGGTCGGCAGACACTTTTGGCTTTGTAGGCCATATAGTCCCTGTTGCAATTACTGAATTCTATTGATGTCAGGCTATAGCAGCTGTAGACAATGTGCAAACAAATGGGTGTGGCTGTGTTCCAATAAAACTTTATTTACAAAAACAAGTCAGGGCCCAGATTTTACTTCTGGGCCACAATTTGCCAAGCCCTTCTACAAACCATGTATTCATTTCTGTGAATATAGAAATTCACAGGTCTGAACTATATAACTTCTGTGTTCTCAGAAGCAATGTCTTCCCTCCCCGCCCTTGTATCCTAGAACTTAACATCATATTACGTAACAGAAATTCAATGATACTTGTCAAATATACTATGAATTATTTAATGTTAAAGGTCCATATAGGAGGACCAACAAATCGTAGACTCAGTTTGGTTTTAAAATCTACTTCAGTGTCTTGAAACATTAAAATATTTTTTTTGAAATCTGTGTAGTGGCTAAGAATAAACCCTATAAACAGATCTGTGTTCATTCCGTGTGTCCTCAGAAAAATACCTTCTCTGAGTCTTGGTTTACTCATTTATAAAGTGGGAATAATATTATCTATTTTTAAGGTTGTTGCAAGGACTAAATAGCATTATTTATGTGAAATATTTATTATACATAAGTAATCCAATATTCCATATTGCCATCAACAAAAGTTAACTGTGTCAAATAAAAGACAAAAAGGAAAGGGAAACAAGGAAGAAAAACGCCACCTCTTCATTAGCTCAGCTGAATCCAAGTTTCCACACTGAGCAGCATAGATGCTGACAGACTGGCTCTCAATATCTAAATGATTCCTTAGGAGAGTCTGCATCTCAAATCACCAAGGTAAACATTTCACCACTGCTGAGAAAAAGCAACCCTCACTTTGTGGTTAAGCATAAATAGAGGACACTCTTTCCAGGGGGCTTAAAGAAAACTTTTTTTTCGCCACAAACACACTTCATCTTTAATGCCTAAGACAGTGTTATGAACACCAAGGAGAAAAACCAGTGAAGAGTGAGAAAAGCCACCACTGAGAATGTAGAAGCAATGCGAAATTAAACTCTTTACAATCAAAAGTTGTAGGAAGGGTTTTCACGGAATTGAAGCATAGAGTAAAAGAATAATTTTTTATGTTTTTTATGTAAAACAATCATTTGAATCTCAACTAGTAGCTACTTTACATCAAGCTTTGCAGCAGTGGTCAGAAAAATATTTTGCATTGAAATTGCAAAACTGAAAAGGTCACATGTAGGCAAGATTTTTCAGACAGCGTTTCATCTTTGTTGTCATTTTTTTCAGGTATTTAACAAATATTCAGTACTGTACATAGAGCTATGCATTTTAGGCAATGCTTAATACAAATTTCTTGAATTTGCATAGAAAAAAAAAACAAGACATCCTATCTGTTCTCTAGGAGCTTATGTTTTAAAGAGAAAACCCACGAAATCTCACATGAAAACCTTAGGTTGCATTTTTTATTGCTACACAATTGCAATCAAACCGTGTATGAAGAGTAGCAGCATGCTGTATATAACACAAAGAAATGTTGGTATCCCAGTATTTTGCATTTAGCTTTATTCTAGCCTTCCCACTAAACTATATTATCTATTCACCCAACTCTCCATTCACCATCTACCCATCTAATTACTTCTACAAGAATGCACTCTGCATTTTTGTAATTGTGATCACTGAGTCCTGAATTGTGATCACTGAGTCCTGAGATCATTTTTAAAAAGACATCAAGTTGGGGAATTAATAATCCTCATAAAGAGAAACGCTTACATGAGAAACAGGCAATAAAATGACTTGGCCTTATCACCAACCTACCAGGACTTTCAAGATTTCCAAGAAAATTGTTCCCCACAAAGGAGTATTATGCAGTAATTTCCCAGTCCCAGCTTCCTTCAATCGCCATTCCACTAATCTGAAACCTTTCAGAAGGAGGGGAGAACAAAAGAGTTGCTTGTTGAACTGAGAGGAGCTTAATCCTAAACTAAAAATGAGAGTTTGAGAAATCAATGATTTAGTCCAGCTCTGACCCATCACACACCCCAAGGGTCGGTGTAAAGAGTAGATACGCAAACCCAGAAGTTAAAATGAAGATTGAGAGGGAAAAAGTCCCAGCTTTTAACTTCCACAACTCAAATAAGATGCCTGGACCCTAAAGAAAAATAAAATCTTTTCCCTCAGAAGGAAAACTTTTCCCAAAACTTTGTGGTCTTTGCTTCAGTGTGATCACGCGGCTTGCAAGCTGAAACACACTTGAAATTAATTCACTCTCTTCTGGGAGCAGCTTCATCATCAAATTCACTACTTCCTTTGTTTGTTGTAGTGACCAGGCATTTTCAGACACCATTTACAGAACTCAGATTCCTCATTATGAGACGTGGAGTGAAGCACTCTACCTTTTCTACCCTGTTCATTTTCCTGACTCCTTCTTCATTCCTACTTGGGAGTTTACAGATGCAGAACATGAGGTCCAGAGAAGGTATGTAATTTACCTAAGATCACACAACTACTAGAAGAGGACAATCAAGAAATTTAAGCTTATGTCTGCCTTTAACATCAGGGCTTTGAAAACATGTCCACATTCCACAGAACTGAGAGTTCTTCAGAACCCCATACTCGACCTGTTGATAGGGAGTATGTAGAGCCATGAGAATCCTCAGACTTCTTGTCTGCTACAACCAGAGTAGCCCGCATGTCAATCATTTTACTTGTTGCGTAAGTGTACAAGAGCTCTTTAAGAAAAAGGTCCATGTCTAAAATATGTTTGGAATCCATGGATCCACCTCATGCTTCTCACTTTCTGGATGGAAAAACTGAGACCAGACCACTAGGAGTATAGTGTCATGAGCAATTTATATGAGTGTCACATAAATAACAATACCTAGTGAGTACTTACTTATTCTGGAATAGCATTATCTTAAAGAGTTTCATTCGATTAACTCACTTATTCTTCATCAAACCTATGAGATATTCATTTTCCTAGGGTAGAGTACTAGACTCATTGTCGGTTCCATTTTACAAGTTAAAGAAATGGGAATTCTGAAATATTAAATAGCTTGACTAGGATCGCACAGCCAGGGAGAAACAGAATTGGGTTTCAAAACAGGGATGTTTGGCTTTAGATTTTAAGTCCTTAGCAGCAATGCAGTACTGCCTCTGAAACCCAGACTTAGGATTTCCACAGCAGTGTTCTTTTCCTTTTTTTTTCTGTACAACACAGTGCTTCCATTTGCTTATTAAAATTGGGTTGATTGATGGAAGATGCCCGTAGAAGGCAGCTAATCAATATAACACCCTCTCCAGTACAGAAAAATCTTAGGCCCTCCTTCTTGGGCCACGTGAGTAGCTTTTAAATCTTGTGAACACATCTCATCATTTTGTTATTTAAAGTTACACAAGAAAGAAGGCCACCAGAGAATCAATCATTCATGAGTCTGCCTATGGTTTTTTGTACACTTGAATGGCACCTTGTTGCCCATAATTTTTCTAAGTCCTCTTTAAAAAAAAATGTAGCTAGCCTCTCATCAGTTAAAGCTTTCTAGCCATGATTCCCTATGAGGTTTGTTATTCAAAGATTATTTGTACCTGGCAGTGCATGTTTAACCGTGGGTAGTTTGAAAAGCAACTATTTTACATGCAAAGACTGGATCAAATGAATGCCAGGAAACTCCCCAGTCACATAATTTATGTACAGTATTTAGAAGTGAAAAGTTTCAGATCAGCAGGCATGTTCCACCTGACAAGAACCTAGAAAGGGTTTTACTTTAGCAAAAAACCCAAAGGGTATTTTAGAGAAAAGTTTACTCTGCCTTTCATCTTTTCTCAAACATTCTAGCCTGTTTGGTAATGAGAAAAGGTTTCTATGCATCTTACTTTTAGCTTTTTTTGAATAATGTAGATAAATTGAATTTAGAGATCTAAGGGACCCAAGTGAAGTCAGGATTTACCCCCAAAATGAAAGAAACATAAAATACTATATTAAAAATACTTACCGACTGATTGTGAATCAGTGTGAGATCACTAACTTTTTATCAAACATGCAAATGGTGCCACCATAGTATTTTCTGCCATCACTCAAAGTCTTTAATAAAGGTATGAATTTGACTTAGATATTGCATAATTCCCAAGAAACTGGCCAGCTGAATCAATTCAATAAGTAGAGATTTGATTCTCACCACCTGACCATGAATTGGCAAATCGTTCAAATGAGCCAAAATGAGTCTTTTCTGGCAATATACTTCATCTACCCAATTTATAGGATGCTTTTCCATTCCTTTAATAATATTTATAGGAAACCATTTCTATGGATAAAATGTAAATTTGGCTAAATCTTCCCCCCCACCCCCAAAAGCATCATGTTAACATATTTTGAAAGAAAATGAGACTGAGCTTTTCCTTTTAATTTTTCCAAACATTACCATGCACTTTCTGAGAGAAAGTATCCTTCCCTCTCTTGTATACTTATCTTAAGGAAAGATTTTTATGAACACTGCCTTTTGTTCTTTACTTGCAGGTAGCTCGCTGTCACCCCAGTACGCTTGAGTTTCGGAATCCTGTTAATGTGATATTTCTGATTTCTGGATCTACAGACACGGGAAAATGTGATTAAATCCCGGAACATATAGCATGTCAGCTTTACGATGTTTCAAGCTAAGTTCATTTCATACTAATTAAGGATAAAATTTCCTACTTTGATCCACACCAGTATATTAGAATGCATAGCGCACAACAATCCTGCTTGTAGAAATAAGTAAGAAAGCCAAACAGAGTGCCTAATGAAAATAAACTTTGTGAAGGGCTTTTGCAAGTGAGAATTCGTGAATACCGTATGAGTTTTAAGGGCACAGAGTTCTTTCACAGTTTCAGAGCGACCCACTAGCCCCTGCATCCCTAACACCTATATTATCCAGTTTAAAATATGGCATATAACTCTCCGAAGATAGGAGAAATAGTGAGGAAATCAAATCCAAGATACATTTGAAATATTGTCAGTTTCCTGATTAACTTCCATAGACAGTAATTGCAGGTAATCCAATGTCAGACATGAAAAATTGCAGGTAATCCAATGTCAGACATGAAAAACCTAAATGATAACGAGAACTCCAAGTTTTGGAGGTTTTTTGGTTCGTTTGGTTTTTATGACACCAAAATACACATGATGTAAAATTTACTATTATAACCATTTTTAAGGTTCAAAACTCAGTCGCACTCAATACATTCACAATGTTATGCAACTATCACCACTATCCAGTTCCTCCAGAATTTTCCCATCATCCCAAAAACTGTTCCAATTAAACAGTAACTCCCTACCCCTGCCCCTGACAACCACCATTCATCTTTCTATTCCTATAAAAGTATCTGACACAGGTAGAATCTTATGTGTCCTTTTGTTTCTGGTTGTTTTCACTTAGCATATTATTTTCAAGATTAGTCCATGTTGTATAGCATGTGTCAGAATTTCACTCCTTTGTAAAACTGAGTAATATCCCAGCTATGTATATACCACATTTAGTTTATCCATCCAACTGCTGATGGACATTTGGGTGCTTACCACCTTTTCACTATTGTGAATGGTACTGCTATGAACACTGATGGATAAGAACTGAATCATTATATTTTAATCAGTGGGAACATTCAGTATTTCATCTCATCAGGAGTTAGCTACTTATTTGGGAAGTACTAAGCAATATATTTCTCTTATCCTTCCAAGTTCTACTCAACAAAATATTATAAATTGATAGAATTGTAATAAGGGACAAAAATGTGTATTTAGGACTTGATATGTCAGGCACATCCTTGGAGACTTTGTATGCAGTTTCTCCCTTAATGCTCCCCAAATCCTATTAAGAGGTACCATTTTTATACCCACTTTACAAGTGAGAAAACAAGCAGTAGATTTAGATATTTAGCTCAAGATAAAAGAACTAGTAGCTGAGCTGGGATCGGAACACAATTTCCGGATTCCTTGAGATCGCTCTCTTAATGTTCATGCTTTACCGTGATATCAACTAAAATACAAATTGCTTTGGATGCTGACTTCCGATCTACCAAAGAGTAGATTAGAGATGACAAACAAAGAAATCTGCGAAGAAGGAGGCAAGCTTATGAAATCCTTGCAGAGCTTAAGGGAAATTCTAAATGGAATGAAATGTAAAAAGAAAGATCATAAAACATGGAGGCAGACCCAACAAATTCTGCCTCTCTCCCTCTGCTGCTTCTCTTCCCCTCCCACACTCTCCCCTCCTCTCTTCCTCCCAAACCCTCCTACACACTTGCAATGGCAAGAGACAGAAAAAAAAAAACAAAACAAAACAAAAAAAAACACAGAAGATGAAATTTCAAAACAGGAAAAATAGAAACAATTTCCTAGAAATGAAGGAAATCTGTGTTCATAATGGATAGTTGCTTCATCTCCTGCTTCCTGTGTGCATTTTAGACAGGATGAAGAAAGAAAAAATGATCAGGATGGAGAGACTGTGCATATATTAGGAAAGAAATGTCTAAAACTCCCACCTGACCTTGGCCTATGTTTTTTAGCCCAATACTTATCACGGGGCCATGCCAAAGTTCGAGGGATGCTGGAAAATACAGCTCTTTCTTTCGCTCAAAATGGACCTATTTCCCTTCCAAAGAAAATTAGCATCCTAACTAGAAAGAAAAAAAAATGGAAAATAGATATTGGGTAGGCAAGTAACAATGATGAACACAGGCAGGAAACAATACAATATTTTCATGAAATTTTGATATAAAATCGCCATCAAAATAGGTAAGAATTTTAGAATACAGGAGAAATGGTCTGAAAGAAATAGAAGCTCTGAGTGACAGATAAGAAAGCAGGTAAAACACTGAGACCTTGATCATCTAAATAATACTGTCATTTTAAGAGTCACAATTGCAGTCTACAAAGAATGCTGTTTAGAATTTTTAAAGAAATATACATGGCCACAAAGAAAATCTCAAAATTCATTTTTAAAAGCATATCAACCATCATCAATATCTGGTCACACTTTCTTATCTGACCAACCTGATAATCCCAACTGCTGGCAAAGATATGGAGTGAGTGGGACTCTCATTCATTATTGGTCTAAAATGCAAAATGGCACATTTGCTTTGGACAACAGTTTGACAGTTTCTTACAAAGCTCAATAGTGTAACTATATGATGTACCAACTATGCTCCCACATGACTTGAAAACAAGTGTCTACCCAAAAATGTGCACATGAATGCTGATTAGCAGCTTTATTCATAATCATGGAAAATGAGAAGAAACAAAGGCATCCTTCAGTAAGTGAATGGATAAACATGCTATATCCAAACAATGGGATGCTACTGAGTGGTAAAAGGGAATGAGCTATCAAACCATGCAAAACTATGGATGAACCTTAAATATAAGTATTTATTTCAGGATCCCTGGGTGGCTCAGCGGTTTGGCACCTGCCTTCAGCCCAGGGTGTGATTCTGGAGTCCTGGGATCGAGTCCCACATCGGGCTCCCTGCATGGAGCCTGCTTCTCCCTCTGCTTGTGTCTCTGCCTCTCTCTCTACCTGTCCCTCATGAATAAATAAACAAAATCTTAAAAAAAAAAAAAGTATTTATTTCTATGTGAAAGAAGCCAGTCTGAAAAGACTATATACTATGTAATTCCATTTTTGTGGCATTCTAGAAGAGGCAAAACTATAGTTACAGTAAAAATATCAGTAGTTTCCAGGAATTGGGGGGAAAAGTGCATTGAATAGGTGAGACACAGGGGGATATTTTAGGGCAGTGAAACTATTCTCTATACAACTGGCATAGTGGACACTATGCATTTTTCAAAATCCACAGAACATTGTATAAAAAGAGTGAAACATAGTACATACAATTAAAACAAAAAATCATTTAGGAGATCAAGGGTTATGGGGCAGAAAGTAGAATGTGAAAAGAAGAGTCTGACTGTATTACAAATGTGTATTATTGAAGTGGGTGGGGGCAAACCTGCAAGCCTAAGTAACTTTGTTAACAAGTGATGTCTGTAGGATCACAGGCAAAAGGGACTGTCCGTAAGCACAGCATTCTAGTTGATAAAGTGGTTTCCCATGCAGATATAAATTAGCAATTCTGAAACCACTGCACACATATCCTGGAACTGAACAATTAAGTAACTGAATGGTGGATGGTAGAAACCTGGTTTCTCACTGTTGGAGTGGATAGAGATAAACGGAAAAGGCTAAAATGATCCATGCCCTAATAGTTAAGAATTGGGGACATCACTATGAACTCATGTTTAGCTTAATAGAGACACAATTATAAATATTTATATATATGTTGTTAAATTAACTAAACAAGGAAGCCATTAGACAAATGTGGCTCCAACTGTTGTGGTGGCCTATATAAGCAAACCAAAATCTAAGCCAATAATTGCCTCAAGATTACAGAATTAAAACACTAAGCACAGCCAATCACAAATCAAGCCAATCAATAATTGCCTTACTTTGCTCCTGTCATTTTTCTATAAAAGCTTCTCTCCAGTTTCTGTTAGTGAAAGGTTCCTAATCAGTTCCAGTTTGGAGCTCCCTGATTCAAATGGATTCCTGTTCAAATAAACTCTTAAAATGTTTACTATGCTTCCATTTATCTTTTAACAATGTACATACACCTTAGTTAGTATTTACAGAGGTACTTCCTTGCTAAGTCAGCTGAGAGGGGCCACAAGTAGGGGTGAAGGTACCTCAACTGCAATAAGTACTAAGTACACCTAGCACCATTAATTTGTTTTCCAATACCATTCTCTAATAAAAGGGACCAGGGTTACTTAGAGAAATGGCTGATTCTAGGACTGGGGCAGTGAATATACAGGGTGAGCCTGGAGCATCTTTGAGTACCAGAAAGTAAGGAAATGCCAACAAACAGTCCAGCAAAATCACAGGGATGTCAAAGGGCACAAGAAAAAGATGAAAGAGATGCAAAAAGCAAAGCTAGAAATTTGAGGGAAAAAATAAAGTTGCATTGGATTTTAACCCATAATATTAGAAAAGTATCTGTAAGTCTACACTGATATAAATTGAACAAATAAATAGATTGAACAAATAAGTAGAGGATAAGAAGTAAATCAATCTTTGATAGGGGAATTCTAAATAATTTATGTAGATGAACTGTCATTAATGAAGTAGAGCATAACTCTCTACTTATTTAAGCATTGGCCTGTGCCCAGTGACTCCCTTCCAAAAAGCACAGTATAAAGTGTGTGTGTGGAGGGGGTAAATTTAACAGGGAGGAATCTGACAAACACTACTTTAAACCAGTTGGTCAAGGTCAACGTCAACAGTCAGTAAACCATATGCATAGTATGTACCTTGGATATGATGTGATGAGAATGGTACTTTATCTCTGTAGTCTGCCTCCCAATAACTCATCAGCCCAGCCTAATTGTAAAAATAATAATAATTTTTTTTTCAATTGAGAGATAGTCTTCAAAATATCTGATCAATATTCCTCAAAATTTTCAGTCATTAAAAACAAGGAATGTATGAGAAACAATCAAGCTAAGAAAAACCTAAAAAACATGACTTAATCTACTGTGGGAAAAGAAAAAGGACAATAAGTAAGTATAAACTAAGAAAATCCAAGCAAACTAGAGGCTTTAATGATACCTATATCAGCATTAGTTCATTATGACAAATATACCATCCTAATGTAAATAATGGGGAAACTGGGTACGGAGCATGCAGGAACCCTGGTGTCTTCACAATTTTTCCGTAAACCTAAAACTATGCTAAAATGTAAACTTTACTTTTTAAACATGTAAAAGATTAAATCTAAAAAAACCAACAATCTTTTTTCTCTGGTAAGTGCTTGTATTAAAGAAGAAATCAGGGCCATAATTGCAGACAACTTATTAAAATTCCAATAAAAATTAAACACATGAAAATTGATAGGATTTGACCAAAACTGAAAGATGTTATTATTATAACTTAAAAAAAAGGTTAAAAAATTAACCAACATAAAAGAGTTCTGACAAATTATTTTTTAAAAGAAAACACAGTCTACCTTATCACCTAGTAGAAAGTATATATAAATGTACACACACCTTTGTACATAGATGTATGCATATTTCCCACTTCTAGAAATGAGGCTGAAAAGAAATGCATCCAGTTGGTAATAAGAATTATCTTTGAGAGGAAGAAATTTACAAGTATTTTTTAACCTCTTTTTTTAGGTTTTTATATGTTCTAATATTCTCCAATGGTCATGTTTCTGGGTTGTTGTTTTTTTTTTTTAATTTTTTTTAAAATTTTTTTTTTAAATTTATTTATGATAGTCACAGAGAGAGAGAGAGAGGCAGAGACACAGGCAGAGGGAGGAGCAGGCTCCATGCACCGGGAGCCCGACGTGGGATTCGATCCCGGGTCTCCAGGATCACTCCCTGGGCCAAAGGCAGGCGCTAAACTGCTGCGCCACCCAGGGATCCCTGGGTTGTTGTTTTTTTAAGATTTTATTTATTTATTAATGACAGACACAGAGTGAAAGGCAGAGACATAGGCAGAGGGAGAGGAAAGCTCCCTGTAGGGAGCCCAATGTGGGACTCAATCCCACAACTCCAGGATCATAACCTGAGCCAAAGGGAACTGCTCAACCACTGAGCCACCCAAGTGCCCTGTCTTCTTTTTTTTTTTTTTTTTTTTAAGATCTATTTATCCATTTGAGAGAGAGACAGAGAAAGCATAAGTTCAGGGAGGGACAGAAGGAGAAGGAGACTCCCCACTGAGCAGGGAACCCAAAGTTGGACTCAATCCCAGAGTCCTGGGATCATGACCTGAGCCGAAAGCAGACGCTTAACCAACTGAGCCACCCAGGCGCCCCTATGTTTGTCTTTTATAAACAAAAGGAACATATATTTTTTTAAGAAGAAAAAAAAACAGTATGAGTCTATGAGACCCATAGAATATTGGCGATGAAATGATTCAACAGTAATAATCCAAGTAACTGTTGCCTGGGAGATTTTTAAAGGCAGGATATAGAAAGAGCCTCCATAGCGCTGAGTTTCAGTGAAATCATTTTCATGTTGGCATCCCAAACACAGATAGATTTTATTCCCCCGCCACCACAGTAATGCAATTCCTTGTCTCCTCCCAGCACACAGTGTAAAACCACCTGGTGGTCACTGCCACAGAGTAGGCATTAATGAATGAACAAGGCATCCCTCCCACAGGTTCATGTTAGAGAGACGGGGCAACAACAAGATAGAGCTGTTCCTGGAGATAAGAAAGTGAAGCAAAATTTTCCATGACTCTGTCCCCCATCAAGGGCACAAGAAAAAAGTAAACCTCACTCCCCAAGAGCCTTGGTGATAAAATGGGCCACGCAGTACAGACAAGCAGTGGACAAAACTAGCACTGGACGCACTGAAGTAACTCAGCACAGGTCCCGAATCATGCTTTGGATACACTGTTTATTTTATTTTTTTAAGATTTTATTTATTTATTTATTCATGAGAGACACAGAGACAGAGGCAGAGACACAGGCAGAGGGAGAAGCAGGCTCCCTGTAGGGAGCCTGATGCGGGACTCGATCCCGGGACTCCAGGATCACACGCCCTGGCCAATGGCAGGCACTAAACCGCCGAGCCACCCAGGGATCCCTGGATACACTGGTTAGAACAATGGTCTCAACAGTGGGTTGCACACAATCCAGAGCAGAAACTGCACACCTGTCAAAGTGAGGTGGGAAGAGAAACTTCTTACAAAGTTCAGTATGAAGAGCACAGGCTCGTGCATAGGCTGCCTGAGAAGGATCCCACCTCCATCAGTGACTAGTTCTGGGGCTTCGGGCACAGCACTTAATGTTTCTGTCTCAATTTCCTCACATGTGAATAGTAAATAATAATAGTTATGACTTCATAGGTTTTCTGTTACTATCGAGTTTATCAAATACACAACAACATTTAGGAAACTGCTGGCAAAACACTATGCATTCAAATATTAGCAATTACTGTTCTGTTTATATTTAGACTTTGAGCACACTCTTAAATTTTACACGTTTCCCAATGTACATAATATATTAGATCAGCAATGCATACATATGATTTATAAATGAATAAACATTTACTGACTTCAAAATACTTACAGGCTTCAAAATAGTTTGGAGGCTGAAGATTGAACAGATTAGAGAATTTGTTTCATGAGTCCCTTTACAAAAATAATCTGGAAACTTAATCCTGTCTGCTGTATTATTTTTATCATCTCTGTTACTTCTAAACTGAATTAGTACATTTAAATTATAAAAAGTTTAAATGTTAAGAATGGACTTGGTCACTTTTAACCAGTTCACAGGTGATATTGTGAAATCTTTCTTTTAAAATTCCTCCAAAGGGAGAAGAGACAAATCTTTCTTATGCAAGGATTCCAAACAACATGTGTACATACTCCCTCCTCCAGGGGACTAAGCTTAATTCATCCACTACCACCACCACTTCTAGTGTAGGCTGGACTCAGTGACTCACTCCAAAGAACAGAATATGGAAAGCAAAAAATAGAAACATTACACCTAAAAACCCTAGCACTTATGATCCTAAACTAGTGAACATGGTCAACAGCACCAGTGATAATTCAATGTTGATCCCAGGTATCTCCAATATGGTATCATAAGGACACATAACTTCTATGAAATTCACCCCAAAACATCATAACCCTGGTCTATCATGCAAGAAACATCAGAGAAATATACATTGAAAGATAGTCTTAAAGAAAAAAAGAAAAGAAAAAGAAAGATAGTCTTCAAAATACACGACCAATACTGCTCAAAACTATCAGGGTCATGAAAAACAAGAAATATCCGAAAAACTGCACAGACCAGAAAAGACTAAAGACATATGATGTGTAAATACAATGTAGGATCCTGGATTAGATCCAAGAACAGATAAAGTGGAAAGGTCAGTGACATCCAAATAAAAACAAAGATTTAGTTAATAGCAGTATATTAAAATTGATCTCTCGGCTTTAACAATGTTCCAATAGCTAAGTAAGATGTTACCATCCGGGGAAGCTGGTAAAGAGTATACAGGGACTCTCTGTACTCACTTTGTAATTTTTCTGCAAATCCAGAAGTATTGCCAAATATAAGTTTATGTAAAAAGAAAATGTCTTCAGATATGATAAGTAGCCTTCTAGGTCTCAGTATCACATTGCAATGAATAGATGAGATTTTGACTACATATCAACATCATGATAAACTATTAAACATCCTACATCTAGATTGGGCAAAATTAGATAATTAACATGAAGGTAGTTTATACAGGCCTGAATTCACTTCAGGTGCAAGCACAACCTGATTTGAATAAATAACTTAAAAAAAAATCTTGAGTATTAAATCCAATTAGCCAATTATGGTATTTTAAAATAATTAGGGACACTTGGCAATAAATAACCATTCCAATTGAACTTTCAACTTGTTTTTAGCATTTCATTATGATTTTCTATATCTTTAGCTCCTCTGATTTTATTATAAAATTGGCTCTGAATTTTATCTTATTTTTTATTTTTCTATTTTTTTTTTTTTTTTTTACTATTTTAGGAGGCTCTGAATTTTAAAGTGTTAATAGAATGGTGAACCATTTAAAAGCAAATGAAGGAAGTGTCCTGTATCCAGCAGTGCAAACTTTCAGTAAAAATAGCAGAGTCCCAGGGCATCTGGAGGGGGCTCAGTTGGTTAAATGTCCAACTCTTGTTTTTTTCTCAGGTCATGATCTCAAGGTTGTGAGATCGAGCCCCCTTGATTCTCTCTCTTCTTCTGCCTCTCCCCTTCAAAAAAAAAAGAAAAAAATAGCAGAGTCCCAGGAGCCATGGGAAATTTTTGTGACACTATCATTGTTATTTGAATATTGTCTGTGAACAGTTATATTTAAAGATCTGATACACTGTGATTTCTGAGACTCTTTTAAGAAATATGGGGACATTTTTAACTGGAATATTTGAAACGTTCAAGAGGATAGAAATACTTCCGTGTGATTCAAACTACTGCCTAGTTAAAGAGAGCCGCAATCTATTAAAAGGTAGCAATAACCAGGCCCTTTGCACTTCTCCCTTTCCTCTGTGTGGGACTCTCCTAATCAATTGTATTTCAATGTAGCTTATAGGATTTGTTCTTTGTCTGCTGGCAGGTATACGCAAGGCATAAAAATAATATTACAACTCCCAGTGAAATCTTTTTAGTCAACTTAGCTGAAATCATTTACAGTTAGATTAGAGGAACCTGAAACCTCAACTGATTTATTTAAAGTCTTGTGATGCGAGTACTCCCTTTCTCAAAGCGTGCTTTTGTATTCGATAGCTGTCCTCATCCTAAAACATTGCAGTAGGTTTAGTGGGCATGAATTCTACTCTATTGTAATTGGTGGAAGAAGGGTCACATTATTTTTATCTTCCTAAATGGAATTCAACCTGACTCTAAGTGTCCCCCTGTTTAGGCTGGGATGTATTTCGATGGTAGCAGTCTTAGGAGCCTACCCTCCTTCTCGGCTGTTACTAGGGCTCTGTCATCAAAAAAAGAAGCCGTGCAATTATTCAGGGTGGGATAAAGGCTACCTACAATCCAGACTCAAATTTAGGGAAGACCTTTGCTTTTCACTGACCCTATTTTACTGCTGTTTATGCTCATTTGTCTAACCACTGTGATGTGTGGTAGCAGGCAGCTCTGCTACATGAGAGCTTAGCAGTGGTACAAGAGACTTTACCTAAATCAGAAAAATATCACTCAGCCATTCCTTGTGAGTCCTTGGAGGACTATGCAGGACAGGAGTCTGGGCAGCAGTGTGCCAGAGAAGGCTAGAAGGGGCTTGGGAGAGCTACCAGTTAATTTTTCAGGAATTTTACAAGCTGGGTGTTCAAAGAAACATGATTTAAAAATAAATAACATAAAGTTACAATTAAATTATGCTACAAAGGTGGTGAATATGTAAAGATGATCACCTGCTAATATTTTACTTCATTTTACAATTTATGCTGAGTTTACTTATAAGTCTAAGTAAACAATACGATGCAAATTCCATATGACATTGCTACTTCCCATGTCTTCCCAACTCCCCATTCAGTATCCTCACATCAGAGGCCTGATGTCAGAGATGGTGAGAAAATTTACCGTGTAAATTTTCATGTCTTGATATTGTCTTGTGGATTTCTAGACTTAAGAAAGTGATGGAAAGAGAACATGTTGACGATGTAGATTAAACTTAAAAGTGTGCCATGCCTGTAACCATTACATTGCAAAGAACACACAACACTCATACAGCACAAAAATCGAGGAATTACCCTTTCAGTTTTCTAAACTATTATCCAATTCAACAAAGAACTTTCTCACAGTATTGATGAATAAAGGAAGTACATTATATATTCAATTTTTCACTTCCATCCTATGAAAAAAGATCAGTCAGCACAATTCTTGATCAATTACAACCATAAAAAAAAAAAAAATTACAGGGGCAGCCCGGGTGGCTCAGCAGTTTGGCGCCACCTTCGGCCCAGGGTGTGATCCTGGGGACCCAGGGTCGAGTCCCACATCGGGTTCCCTGTATGGAGCCTGCTTCTCTCTCTGCCTCTCTCTCTTTCTCTGTGTCTTTCGTGAATAAATAGATAAAATCTTTAAAAAAAAAAATTACAACTGTAAGTTGGCTAAAGATATGAGTTCAAGAATGGGGCACCTGGTGGCTCAGTGGTTGAGTGTCTTGCTCAGGTCGTGATCCTGGGGTCCTGGGATCAAGTCCCGCATCAGGCTTCCCATAGGGAGCCTGCTTCTTCTGCCTATGTCTCTGCCTCTCTCTGTGTGTCTCTCATGAATAAATAAATAAGATCTTTAAAAAAAAAAGATAGGAGGTTCAGCAAAAACTAATGAAAATATTCTGTGAGAATCAATTGCCTATATGGAGTTTACAATAAAGAATATAGTGAAGTTTCTTATCATTAGTATATCATGTGCTGCATACATATATTGCATATTTTAATGATTTCATTTATTCATATATTTGCATACATGGATTTTCAAGGAGTCACTATAGTTAAACATTTACCAGCACACGTTGGGTATGGGACCTCTTAATACAAAAGAAGAGTCAACTCCTCCCTACCCTCTTCTGACCCCAGTCACAGGGAATTTTTCCAAAACACCTTAATTCCAGCATTCTACTATTCTACTATCATTCTACTATTCCACGCCCCCCACACACACACACCAAAATCAAATAAACAAACATCTTCTCCCGTCTGTCCTCTTTAAATTCTGCATAATTTCTCCTCAGTAGAATTTGAGACACAAAGCCCCAGTCTTTCTTCTTAGAAGAAAAACAAACTTGTCAGGTTGCTTTGATTTTGATTCTAGAGTTTTATTATTTTGGTTTTGATTCATCCATCCTAACTAGCCCTGTGATACAGGATATTGAAGAGTTCTTACTCTTAAAATTCTAATCTTCTAGTACAATCAACTTGTTTAAAAGATTTTACAAGACATAGTTCATTTATCTCTCCCACTCTCTCCCCTTACCCTCCTTCACTCATTGACCTATATACAGGCTTACTGGTATCCCAATTAAACTGTTGAAATGGTAACGTACGTTCCCTGCCCAAACAGTGCAGGTTAGATTTTCTGTGATCATGACTGGAGAAAACTAAGCCTTATATTCAATTGAGCCCAAATACCACATCATAATAGTGTGAGAGCTAAGACAACACCTGTTAAAAATTATAAATCTGTGCTTTGAAAATTGTTACTAGATCCTCTATTTCAAAATGGCAAATGAAACCATAAATAGTTGAATTGAAGCCCTTCCCTTCATAGGCATATTTTATGTATAATCAAAAGCCACTGGCCCTTTACAGATGGTAAAACACCTGAACAATTGCAGTGTAGTAACTGAGGGAGGCCTCTAATGGTGCTGAAGTAACCACAGAACAGACCCAGAAATGGTTCTAGAATGTGAGTCATTCAGCACATACTGCTATTAAAATTCTACATAATGTCGACAAGTCAACGTACTGAAAATTTTTTTAAAGGTTTTATTCATTTATTCATGAGAGACAGAGAGAGAGAGGGGAGAGACATGCAGAGACACAGGCAGAGGGAGAAGCAGGCTCCATGCAGGGAGCCTGACATGGGACTCGATCCAGGTCTCCAGGATCAGGCCCTGGGCTGAAGGCAGCGCTAAACTGCTGAGCCACCAGGGCTGCCCCAACGTACTGAAAATTTAAAACAAACCAGTATCCTGGCAGTCCTATATGTGAAATCAACCAAACCAATCCATTATTATTATTATTATTATTATTATTATTATTATTATTATTTGCATTGTTGAACCAGCCACTATGACTTGGATTCCAGTTTGTATTGCGTGTGGACATTTATATGGATATTTGTAAGGAAGACTTTTCTGAAGATGAGCACCTAATGATGATACCAAAACAATGTGCTTAGTTTCTTGACTAAACGGGTATATTAAATCACTTGTATAGACAACATTAAAAAAAAAAAAAAAAACTTAGCAAATTGTGTTGGCAACAAAATTACAACTAGAGCTATTTCTTGAAGCAAATTAAGACTTTAAACAACAGGCCCATGAGAATCAAGTATCACTGGGTATATAGCTTCATTTTATCTTTTGATGATGAATCAAGAAAGTAGATGTAGGCGGGGTTACAGCGTGTGTGTGTGCGCGTGCGCGCGTGCGTATTTGTGTGTTTTTCCTATCCCATGAGCAACTGCATTTTCTCCATGTGATTGCAAGCCTCATTAACTCTGATTTTCTCATTCATCTCAAATTGCTATATTTATTTTCATGGCTTAACCCAGCTGAGGTATTCTCCTTATGGGAAAAAGTCCCTGATCTTTGTCAATGCCATGTGGCAAAGTATAAGATGAAAGCTGTAAAATTCAATTTCTGAGTCAGTGCCTGTCATCAGATGGCTCGGCTACATAAACAAAGCTGATTGGGACAACACTAGTCATGCACCCAAACTGTTTATTTAGACAGGATCAGAACAGATGCATTTTGTATTCAGAATGGTTCCACAAGTGTGCTTCTCTAAAGTCTCTATTTAGCAACAAAAGAATCACCCGGTTAGGCTATAGAATATTTCTCATCACCAAACCTTATCACTATACATTAGCAGTACACCACAGCTGAGTAGTGAGTTCCATCTTCTGCCGTGGCTGAATTAATTTTTTTTTATATTTAAATTTGATTTTTCATTATACAGAGTTGGGCTGCACAATAAGGACTGTGCCCTCTCTTCAGACCCCTGGATGGCTCAGCGGTTAAGCTCTGCTTTCATGATCAGGGCATGATCCTGGAGTTCAGGGGTCGAGTCCCACATCGGGCTCCCTGCATGGAGCTGCTTCTCCCTCTACCTATGTCTCTGCCTCTCTCTCTCTGTGTCTCTCATGAATAAATAAATAAAATCCTTAAAAAAAAAAAAAGGACCGTGCCCTCTCTAACACGGGCCTACCAATTTCTTTCAAATAGTTTAGATACCTGTACCTTTAGAGAGACTGTTTCAAATTTAATATCCTTGGAAAATTATCAGTATGAACAAGACCAGACATTAATTTCTTCCTTAAAGTGCTGAATTTTGGAGCCAACCTTTGGCCTGTAAGTATTTACACCCTCACTGCCTGCACAGATCACAGATCTGCCATAAAGGCTCTAAAAGGCAGAGTGAGGGATCTCTGGGTGGCGCAGCGATTTGGCGCCTGCCTTTGGCCCAGGGCGCGATCCTGGAGACCCAGGATCGAATCCCACGTCGGGCTCCCGGTGCATGGAGCCTGCTTCTTCTCCCTCTGCCTGTGTCTCTGCCTCTCTCTCTCTCTCTCTCTCTGTGTGTGTGACTATCATAAATAAATAAAAATTAAAAAAAATATTAAAAAAAATAAATAAATAAAATAAAAGGCAAAGTGAAAATTATACTATTTTAAAAGATCTTCAATCTTAAGAGACCCAAACATTACATATGAATGGGGACAGGGCTCCAGGAATCTCACCAAGATCCATTTGCATGGTCACTTCTAGACCTCAAAGCAATGATGTGACTAGGTGTCAATCAACTGGTATTTATGGAATCTCTGATATGCCCCTAGAAAGCTGCAAGGTTCTATGGAAAATCCAGGAACAATAAAAAAATTTTTAAAATATTAAAAAAAAACTAGCATTTACTCACAGAGAGTTGATAGGTTGGTTATGAGAGATAAGATGTAGGGGTGCCTGAGTGGCTCAGTGGTTGAGCATCTGCCTTTGGCTCAGGGCATGGTCCCGCAGTCCCAAGATCGAGTCCCACACTGGGCTCCCCTCAAGGAGCCTGCTTCTCCCTCTGCCTATGTCTCTGCCTCTCTCTCTGTGTCTCTCATGAATAAATAAATAAAATCTTTTTTTTAAAAAAAGAAAGAAATAAGATGTTTGAAATCAATAAACCTTTCAGGTTAGTGGTGCTAGAACTCACTACTCTGGTTGCTATGGCTCATGGTGGGGGGGGGGGGTCCCAAAATAAGAGAATATATAGAGAGGCAACATGAACCCTGAGAGATTATATCAATGATTTGGCATCAACCAAATCATGGGATTAGGCAGTGCCTGCTGCCTGGTCCAAACCTGACAGAACAATTCAGTAGAACTGTCCAGGCCTCAACATGTCCTATTTGATCCCATCTTCCCCAAGGTCCAGTTTCTTTCCATAATAAGAGAAGGGGCCACAGCTCATTCCGTTCTCATTTTAGAAGTTCACAGTGCATCCTGAGATTCTAAAGTTCCTAAACTTTGCAGGAAATTTGAAACCTATTAGTTGAGGGGACAGAAATAACAAGATAAAAAAGGGAAGTCATTACCAAATGTATGGCCATCCGAAGCTACAGAGGGGAGATCCAGATAATAAGGAAAGAAGTAGACTCCAAAGTTGTCTGCCTTTTACTCCACATCTCTTTGAAGATAAGACACTTTTAAGATTCGAATTAAGCCTTTGTAACATTAACCCCCTGCAGCTCTAAATCATTACAATTCCACAGCCATGCTAAATATTACAGAGCCCATACAGAAGGGAGTAATACCTGCCATGAGGAGAGGTGAAAGAGATGGAGAAAGAACCCAACAGATCGAGGAATAATTTCTCTAGGTAGAAAGCCACATGCTAGCCACACTCGGTGCTTGATGTCCTGCATCCATCTGGGGTATGGGGTACCCATGTCGTCCCTATTTCACAGACGACAAAGCGACTCCCTTGTGCCGAAGTCCTATGCCAAAGTGCAGCCAGCTAGGACTCCAATCTGGTTGCTATGGGCCAGATATAAGATGAAGGAAGGAAGACCGGCCCTCCGAAATGAGAGACAAGAGTGAGGTGCTGGAGGGCTTGCAAGGGGTGCAGACTGTCAGCCACAGGAGCCAGGCCCTGCAAGAAAAACCCAGCCCCCTCGTGTCACAGATTATGAGGCTCGGCGGCAAGCCAGAGGAGACAAGGTTTTTGTCTTCTTTTTTTGTTTGTTTGTTGTTTTTTTAAGATTTTATTTATTTATTCATGAGAAACAGAGAGAGAGGTAAAGACACAGGCAGAGGGAGAAGCAGGCTCCTCGCAGGGAGCCAGATGCAGGACTTGATCCCAGGACCCCGGGACCACGATCTGAGCCAAAGGCAGACGCTCAACTGCTGAGCCACCCAGGTGTTCCTTGGCTTTGTTTTTTCATGTACAGCTGGGTTTCTTCTCTTTTGAAGGGGGACAGTCAGAGACTTTCTCAAGGCTCAGCTGTTTCAAAGAAAAGCTCCTCTTTTCTATTGTGTCTGTTAGTGTCCCTCTGTGTCCTCCAGGAGATGCTTCTTCTCTCCCAAGGTCACTCTCTCCCTCCCCTTCTCCTTTCTTTCCACCCATCCATCATCCTTCCTTTAACTTCCTCCTTCCTTCCTGTGTCCCTCCCCCCACCATCTGCGTCTCTGGTCTCGGTTGTTTTTCCCTTTGCTTGTGTATCTACCTGTGTATTTGTGTGTGTTTGTTGGTCTGCCAGCTACCTTCTTTCCTCTCTTTAGGTAAAGCCAGAATTCGTTCCTTCCCAATGTTATCAAATATGGAGGAGAAGCACAGGAGAACGAGGCCCAAGTAGCCAAAGTGAGTTTACCACTTACCTATAACCCTATATGTCCCTTGAAGGGGGGCCTAATTTGTCACCACAAAATATGCCTCTCTGGCATAAGGATTATTTTAGGAAAGTAAGTTTTAGGAAACTGCAGACACAGGAGAAGCTCTGAAAACCAAGAAGTCACTCTTTGTAAGAGACATTTACACACATAAGGAAAATTGCCAAGGTATCTTCCTCTCAGTACCTGGAAGAAGGGGATGACACTAAATCCCTAGAAACTCTTATCTGATGGAGGAGACAATTAAAATGTGCACGACAGCCATATCCTTGTTGACTGTGTTTTTCAGGGTCGCCTCCCATACCTGGCCTACTCCCCCCTGCCCCCTGCTGACATCTTTCTTTACCTGGAGAAAGCATCTGAGGTGGGGAGTTCGGTCACTTTGGAGAGTCACTTTTCCTAGGTCTCTCGCATGTATTCAAGAGGCATCTATGTTATTAAACTTTTGGGGTTTTTTCTCCTATTTGTCTTTTATCACAGGAGAGTCTCAGCCAAGAACCTAGAAGAAGGGTAGAGGGAAAAGTCTTTTCCTTCCCTACACCCAATTGTGGCTACTGCCTCAAACAGTCTTGGGTTCCATTCTCTCATCTCCAATATCAGAGAGAAAAAAAGAACAATTTAAAAGAAAAATGCTGGCATGAATAGCACTTAGAAAATAAGTAAGAGTCAAAATGTCCACCACTTCCTAGATAAAAGGAATAATTAATAGAACAAAGCACAAACCTCAACCAAGCTTCTACCTCTTTCCTGTGTGCGCTTTGAGAATCTTCACTTGAACTTTAAAATACAAAAACAAAACAAAAGAAAAAACTGTACAACTCTTATTTTAAACTTTTCAGGCCAAATACCCTAAGCAAATACACACGTTTGCAATTCATTAAGAGGAAACAATTTGGAAAGATAGGCTAGTTTTACATAATGTGTTTAATTACATACGCAAGTTTTATTTGTTTGTGCCATGATAAAAATCTTTTTTTCAAAGAAACAAATTAAAAAGGAACCATCATTTGCATTTTATCTAACTTCTGATTTTTAATCTACTGTTATCTAAGAGCTAATATTTCCATTTCTCATATTTAATCTAAACAGAGACCTTGCTACAAAGCATCCTTAAAGATTAAGAAAAGTCTCTGAAAATATCTGATCAATTATGAGAAGAATAGTCTCATTAGATGTCATTTGAATCGCATTACCATTCACCAAAGGGTATTTTGGGCAAGTATTTGCAGTGGGGTAAGAAATGAACTGGAATTGCTAAAGACTGATCCCATTTGAAAACAAGCTCTTGTGGTCTCTGAAGCAGAGGAAGAGAACTTCTAGTCTTCCCTGGAAGCAGAGATGTTCTCAGATGTTACCTTATTTGCATTGGCGCAATCTAAACAGAAATCAGGGCTTCAGACTAGGGCCAATATAGATGCAAAGCATCTATATCGTCATCAACATGACAACCAATCTGTAAATGAAAGGTCAATATTTATTAGACCACAGTTACAATATTTTTCTAACAAGGGTATGTTAGAAAAGTCCTTATGAAACAGTTCTACCTGTAACCCCAGTCTTTTAAAAATTAAAACAAAACAAAACAAGCTTCTTTGCAGTTGTTTGAAGACCATAACATGAACTGTGGGCAGTTTTACATGGAAGTACATATCCAGTGTATTCTGCGCCTGCTAGAGAATTTAACAGGAGCCCATTCTCCTCCCTCACTTCTGATGGGCCTATTTATTCATCCTTCTTTCACAAAAATGTACTGAGCTCCAAATTGGAAAATGGGAGACATATATTGTTTACATATTTTACATTTTGTCTGTATATTAGGATGTTCTGATACACTTCTTCCAGCTTTGACACCTGAAAAAAAAACACCTTTCTGGCTAGAGAGAGCCAGCCCCTCCGAGAGCTAGCCAATTCTTAGAGATAGCAACGGGCCAGCCTGGGACATGCTTTTGATATGCAAACTAATCCTGAACCAGACCAACTCATCTGGCCTGAATACCCCAGGAGGTAGTACTGTTCTGCCTTTATCATCCAGGGTCAGGTGCCAAGCAAGAGAGAACCATCCCTGCAGCCCAAAGCTCAGGGAAACATCAAAATGAGCCAATCCTAAACTATTGACTTTGCCCTGCTCTTTCTGCAGAAATCCCACAATGAGATCTAGCCTTGGCTTTCTCCACCCTCTGGTCTTTGGAAACCCGACCAAAACCTCACTTTTCCTCTGTGACCTGCAAGATGTGTGGTCAGCCCTTCTTTGGGACCTGGGAGTATGCTGAACTTTGTCTTCCCAAGCCTCATCCGGGTCTCCTCCTGTGGCCGCACCAGACTGACCATCGCATAAAAGAACACAGAACAAGTAGCTGTGAAAAGCACAAGTTTTGGGGACAGGACAACCATCCTGCGGGCACAAAGGAAAAACCCACTTGATAAGAAATTACCCAGAGCAGAGAGGAGGGGTAGGACAGAAAAGAAATTATGGAGAGAGGGAGAGAAAATCAATGAGAAGGAATAAGTGAGCTCCAGAATAGAACTGAGTCTGGATTTTTAAAATACTGGTTGACAGACACGCTATCCATGACCAACTTAACCAACTTTGTCAATAAGACCTGACTTTTGGGCTCCCAGGGTTCCTCGCTGCGTTTTCTAATATCAGCAAGAATTCCTCTAAGGCAGTTTTTCCAGAGTCCCCCATTCTTCCTAATCAGGTCCTCATCCTCCCCAGCTGATACCTCATCACCCCAGCTGGCTGTCAGCAGGTATCCTGAATGGTCAGAATAATAGCTAGATCCCCGCTTGCCCCTAATGCTCCTCTTAGTGACTTCTATTCTCTGATCCCCATAATGGCCACTTGCTCCTCAGCTATGAATTACCCTTGGCTATCAAGTATAAATCCACACTGTCTTTGGAGTCCAGTTCAATCCCCTCCCTCCGCAAGTCCCCACTACAGTCAGTGGTCCCTACACCCCCGTGGCACCTCTTGAATAATGTCTTTCTTAACATCTCCCACAAGTGTCATGAATATGATTGTTTCTTAACACTGTGCCTTTGGAGCCCCCTCTTAAATGGTAACACATTTTCAATTGTGTTTATATCCCTGGCAATTGAGTCCTAATTAGTAAAGCTTTTGGCTTTTACTGGAGGATTTAATAGGAGTATTTCATCATTTATTAAAGGAATATATACTGCACTGCTAACATATTTGGTCTTTTGTGACAAAGTCACATCCTTAAGAAAGCTCAATCAAGGTCACATCGCTAATGAGAATCTGTTAAGAGATGAACTCAGACCCCACCCTCCTGTCTGAAAGCAGCTGGCATGCATTGCAGAAGGAAGAGGGTATTTGTTTTTTGTTTAAGATTTTATTTATTTGAGAGAGAGCAAGCACAGAGGGAGAGGGAGAAGCAGACTCCCCACTGAGCAGGGAGCCCAACGTGGGGCTCAATCTAGGACCCTGGGATCATGACCTGAGCAGAAGGCGGACGCTTAACCCACTGAGCCACCCAAGCACCCTGCAGGAGGGCATTTTGTTAGGTTTCCACTGTGCTTAAAACATAACGCCACTTTGTAAATGAGATTTGTTTTCTTTTATCTGACTGTTCTATTGATTTATGATAAGTGCAGGCTTCCCTGAAAGTGTTGGATTTGTGATTCCAATCTACACTACCATCCCAGCATATATACACCACATATTAGTTGAAAAATTAAAAAAAAAAATTGTAAAAGCCTAGAGTCATGGGGGAGTGAGGGAGAGTACATGCTGGTTACACAATGATTTCCAAAAACCAAAACTAGAATTATCCTTGGTTTTTCTCTTTCCCTCTGCTCTGTATCCAGTGAATACTACAGCTTTCCATTATAGTATGAAAATAACAATGATATAAACCAAATTGAAACTCAGACAACTCCACTCCCCATGCCTCTGTCACAATCAAATTCCTGTGGAGCCAAAGAATTTATGCCCTTATTTATAGCGGGTTTGCAGTGGCATCTAACTTCCATTTGGCTTTGACTTTGAGAAAACCTTTGGGAGCACACATACATCATTTCCCTAAGCAGGCACAGAAAGGTAGCTTAGCAAACTAAAGACTGGATTTAATGGATTAAGCACCTGGCTTACAGAGATTTCAATCTGACTTAACGATATTGCCAGTCCCAGGACCCACTGGTTCAAAACCTGACTAAAGCTTTGGTTCTTCATCAGAAAATGCCAGTAAATTTCCTTTATTCTGTAGACTAGGGGCAAACCTCAGAAACTTTTTACCCTGTTTCCTCTTCACGAGATAAACTGAATTTTCCAATGGTAAACCAGTTCCTCCTCAGAGGATCCTGCTCATTCTAGCTGAGGGCCCATCCTGTTCCTAGTGGACAATTCCAGAACCACCGGAGTGAGAGTTCTGTGTTCCCCATCTCTCTCTCTCTCTCTCAGCCCCTCTGAGTCTCTGCCCAACTGCCTTTGTCACAATCAAGCCTCCACTTAAGACTTTTCTTAAAAACCCACTGCTACCTCCACTTCCCTATATTCCTTCCCTGCTGCGTTTTCTCCCTTGCTCTTACTACCACCTAACATGACATATTTTACATATTTTAGTGTCTGTTTCCCCAGCTAGAATTAAAGCTTAGTGAGGATCAGGCCTGCTATGCTTATTTCCTGCTATATAACCAGAGCCCAGAACAAGGCTGGCAGGTAGAGAAAGCTCAATATATTCCGGCTGAATGAATGGGTGAATCTCAGTACATGGTTTCATCTTTTGAGGTGCACATGCTCTCTCTCATATCTTTCCATCCCTATCTCTCCATCTCATTCGTGGTCCTCCACAGCCCCACGCCCATGCCACCACATCTCAGCAATCCTGCTCCCTCTCACTTCCTGATTACTTGGTGTCTCTTGGTTTAAATTCTCAAACAGGGGAATCTGATCAGTCACTGATCATCCAATGGATTGGTTAGCTTTGGATCACGCGTCTATTTCCCGTATACCTAAAAATATGACACAGATGCCATGGCTGTATGAGTTTGAAGGGAAGTGCTGGGTTCTCATCACTCTTCCCATGTACACAGAGCTTCCTTGACCAGTACTAGCTGTCAGACTGCCCACCAGCCAGCCAGGGCTTCCCCCAAGAGCTTACTATCAATAAGACTTGCTATTTTACCTAGTTGTCTAGATCTCCTCATTAGGTTCATTCATACATTTACTCAGTAAGTTATTACACAAATAATTATCATACAAATAATTATTGAGAGTCAACTATCTAATAAGCCCTCTGCTAGCTTCCGGGAACACTGTTGGTGTCTAACCTTATGAAGCTCACTGCCAAGTGAAAGATAAATAAGTAGCCTTTCCTTTATAACCCAGAGATAAATCAGAAAGCTATGGAAAGACATAAGTTAATTTAAACTTGGCTGAGGGGCATGAGCCCTAGGGGATTTGAGATAGAGGTCTTACCAAGAGAAAATGAAATTTAATTGGAGTCTTGAATAAAATATATATAGATAAGTTAGCCAGGCAAAGAAGAATTGGACAGGGAAAAATGTTTCAGACAATGAGAACAGCAGGGTCAAAGTTTGGGGGTGAAATGTGCTCTATGCCTTTTGGGGAACGAAAAGAATTTCACTTTGGCTGCCATGAAGACAGTACAGAATAAGGTGCTGAAGAAGTATATAGATGTCAGATGTCAGCAGGACTTACCAACTTAAGAAACCGGACTGTGCTGTTAGGGAAATGAAGGGATATCAGGTCTTTATTCAGGTTAGTAACACCACCTCACCTCTGAATCCATCACCAACTCTGAGTTCTGGTCTGTTCTTAGTGCTAGTGAATGCTTGGTGTCTTCCAGTGAAATCATACACTATCCACGGTCTTTTGTCTCACAATATTTGAAGCCCTAACACTTAGCTGAAGGAGCACAGGCTTGGCATGTGGGCAGAAATGAATCTGAATTCGACTTTGAGTATGAACCGAGAAACATGACCCTATCTCTTTCTGAGCTTCATTTTCTTCATTGGTAAAATGAGGATAAATGAACTTTCCTCCACATGTTGCCATGGTAATTAGGTTTGAAAACATATGTCTAGAACAGTACCTAGCACACCGGAGATACTCAATAAATGACAATTATCAGCCAGCCTATGTTATTCCTGATGGCTGGTACTGTTGTTTTCTTTGACTCAGAGAACCAAAACAACTACTAAAATCATCAGCTTGGTTCTGGGAGCAGAATTAAATAAAGAAGGTGAAAGTTACTCTCACACGAGCAATGTATAATATCAACAATCAATAATAAGCAATCAGTAATCGATTAACTCCTGTGGCCTTAGTCCAAAATACAAAATCGAAAAGTGAATGGTAAATACATGTTACTCATTAATAGAGACAATCCATGAGTCATTTTTCGATATAATTCAAAGGATTCAAAAATAATCTTCCCAATGACTGTGTTTAGTTTTCTGTCAATTATCTGTCATTTCCCACACAAGTCTTACTTTGGAATAATTATCTCAACGTGCTAACGTGAATGTATAGAAAAAACGTGGCTGGGAGGCAGGGCTAGCCCAGGCTCAGCAGCAGTTCCATGGTACGCAAATTTTGTTAAACACAGATTCTTCCAACGATAGTTTTGCATCCAGTTAATTTATTCCTTCCTATGTCTCTGCTGAAGCAAACTCCCCACTGCTTCTGTTAACAACTGCAGCTGTATTACCAGCCGAGTACATTAGCTTAATGGAATAATCTATGAAAAACTGAACACTTTCTGGTTGGCCTGGGAAAGTTTGGTACCTCCGAAATTCATTCATTCGTTTACTCATGCCACAAACATTGTAAATGCAAGAGTGCCTAACTTTGGTACCACCAAAAATAGATGCCATAAAATAACAAGGACCTGAATTATCTACCTACTTGCAGGCAGATGTGGGGAGTGATCCCAGGAAGCACAATGAGAGAGTGAAGGGAAAAAGAGCAAATCAGAGAAAGGAAAAAAAAAAAATCTATACAGCATGAAGCTATGAGCAACCTCCTGTTGCAGGCATTTGGGCCAAGCTTCTGAGACCCTCTGAGAAATCACATAAAACACACCTTAGAATCCAGTAGAGCTGGGGAGGCTGTGCCATTTATTCACTATCTTCCATCCCCTGCTGTTTGAGGGTGGAGCATGTATCTAGTCCAGCAAGCTCCCAGGGTGCTGAGAAAACAGAGAGAGAGGAAGAGTTGCAGGTGCTAGGGGTTCAGATGAGAAGCTGTTTGTCGTAGCCCATGAACAGAGGTGGGCGGCTGGCGGGTAAGGCATCTGCTGTAAGGAAGCAATTTTTACAATGAGTGGATTAATTTATGCCTGTAAAGGCTTTAAACGATGCATGCATGGCAAAGAGTAAATGCCATATAATCTTAGCTCCTGTTCCTGGTGAGTGGGCTTGGCCCTACTTGAGGCACTTAGGATACAGAGAAGCAGGTGACCTTCTTCCTACCCTCAGATAAGCACAGAGCTATACCCATTCCCAAAAGCAAAGCCTGCTTCTCAGAGAACAGTCCATATATTTGTATTTCACTGCGACTCCAGAACTAGACTGCCATAATATAGGATTCCTTGGAGGTCCAATTAATTTCGGACTTTTGTCATACTCTTGTACCTTGGAGTCAAAGTTCAAATGCAGAAGAAAAAGGACCAGAAGTTGCATACTTATTCCTTCTTGTGCATCAAGAAAAAAATAAAGAAAAAACTCCAGAACATTCAGACCTCGTGTCCCCCTTTTGCAGGGTTTCAGAATGCAAAACTTGTATCTTTAGGCCTTAGACATGAGTGAATCTGAATTCCTTAAAAAATATGCTCTAAATTTCTCCTATAGGAACACATTTCTATAATTCCATTGTGCATTATCTTCAGACTCGTAACCCTGGAAATATGATGGGAAGAGAAAAGCAAAACAAACACACAAAACATTCGCTTCTATCTGACACCTGCTGTCTATTCAGAGGGTTTGTATCTGATCAGAATTAATGTGGCAGATGGAGCCAAATGAATAGTGACTGCCACCTTCCTGAATTATTTCAGGTTATTCTGTATCTCCAGCTATACATCAGGAAGAATAAAATGACACACACACACACAACAGTAATCATTTACGAAAAGAAAGACAAGTTAGAGAAGTCATGACTGCAGATCTCGCAGACCCCAAATCCTTTAATTTATTCACTCTTGTTTCTGCTTAAAATATAACTGGCAGGTCTTTGTAAAGTCCACAATATAATTGCCCATGTGTACTAGCCTTTAGTGGCCTTCCAAGTAATTTGAAGTAACCTTTTCTAATCTCAGAGACATACTTAAGGGCCCTCTGTGCATCAAGGAAATCATGTCTATGCAGCTGGGATAAGCTATGCATTGCCGGCATTATTCTGACACAACAATAAAGACCTAAAAAATGGATAAGCTGGGTTTTTACCCTCCAGAAGATCTTTCAATAGGCATCGCATTTTGATTTCCAGGTATTTGGTCAGGTTTCTTGGTTTCTAACACTTTGTTGATCTCTAGGTATCTGAATTGGCATGCTGTAAGTTTTCCAATTAGAATCAAAGCACATTTTTGAGTAATCAACTTGTAGTGAAATTGGCTGTTAATAAACACCCATTAACGTTTTTGAAAAATCTGAAGCGGATGAAGTAGGCAATGAATGGATAAAATGGAAACTTCTACAATTATGGATCTTGTTAATCCCCTAAACAGTTCAAGTGTACTAATTGAAAAAAGTCTAATATTAAGGTTTTGAATGAAGTCCTTGAAGAAGCATGAGTTAAATCTCAAATTTTATGCCAGGAATGTTCTAGTTTAAAATTAGAGGTGCCTGGGGGATGAGGCCAGTTAAGTGTCTGATTCTTGATTTTAGCTCAGGTCATGATTTCAGGGTCCTGGGATTGAGCCCCATGTCTGGCTCTGCGCTCAGTGTGGAGTCTGCTTGAGAAGTCTCCCTCCCTCTTCCTCTGCCCCTCCTCACCCCCAAATAAATAAATCTTTAAAATTAAAGAAAATGTTCTCCATATACCTTTGCCAATATTAAACAAAGACATAACATTTACAGTTCATGATGAGCAAATTTCAGTTTTCTTTATGGATGTTTCATGTTTCTTTGTTTTACATCAAGAAAAATCAAACCTGGGCAGCCCAGGTGGCTCAGCAGTTTAGCACCATCTTCAGCCCAGGATCCAGCCCCATGTCAGGCTTCCCTGCATGGAGCCTGCTTCTCCCTCTGCCTGTGTCTCTGCCTCTCTCTCTCTCTCTCTCTCTCACTGTCTCTCATGAATAAATAAATAAAATATTAAAAAAAAAAAGAAAAATCAAACCAAAATATGAATTAGCCCCAATGCTTTTTCCATTAACATCAGAATTACTTGTTATTTATCTATTTCAGACATTCTCAGAGAATATCCACTTCTCACTTCACTCCCGGCTCCAGCCTTGGCAAGATCCGATTCAGCTGGGAAAAAAGAGGTCTGATGTTTGGGAGAAGTAGAATTCTTAACTGAATAATCACTATCATTTGGACTAACTTGTCTTATAACCAAGCCATTATAATATAGCTTGCTGCTATCTTTTTATTTTATTTTTTTAAGATTTTATCTTTAAGTAATTTCTATACCCAGCATGAAGCTTGAACTCACAACCCCAAGATCAAGATTCCCATGTTCCACTGACTGAGCCAGCCAAGTAGCCCAAGATCTCTTTTTATATTTGAACAACCAAAACCAAAAGAGTACACATTAGCTTTCTCCATACCACAATCCTTCATCTTGTATAACTACTTTATAACACTTATCTCTGCAATTATATAGCCACTGTTATTTAGAGGATACTCGCTTAGATAGAAGATAGTTCTGTTTCCAGCCCTACACTGCATATGTCATGAAGATATGATAGTATTTTTTCACTTCCCAATATCTGCAAAACTTGGTGTTGGACAAATAATTGCTGTAATAAGTGCTAGTTAAAAAGTTATACACTTGGGAGGAAAAAGAAAAACGACATGCACCTGGCTTCTAAATCATAACCATAGATACTTCCTATTTCTGTGATTAAGCTTTTTCTTCTGCAAAATAAAAGTAGTATTTATACTTACCTCATATTGTAGTTCACAGATATTAAGCATTGAGAAAAATACCTGACATACAATGAAACTTCAAGAACAATTAGGTATTGATGTTATTATTACTAGTAGTAGTAGTAGTAGTAGTAGTAGTAGTAGTAGTAGTAGTTCCTTCCAAGCATCCATTCTCTAGGTCCAGTAATAACTCCTGCCCACCCTGCCAAATATGGATGCTCTGTAACTAAGGGCACAAGGCTAGGTCTGGTCAATATGAGCCAAGTAATTCCAATTTAAATAAAGCCAATAAAAAGTAAAGCTTAAGTTAGAATGGCTGGGAATATGAAGAGAAGGAAGGAAGGAAGGAAGGAAGGAAGGAAGGAAGGAAGGAAGGAAGGAAGGAAGGATAAAGAAAGGAAGGAACGGGGACAAATGACATCACCTGGGCCCTTCAATCTCTCTTCTACCATTTGGATTCTCATAAACCAATACATTTCTTAAACTCCCTGTTTTTGTGCTTATGGCAACCAATAAAGAACAAATACAACCACTGATTCTTTGTCTGCCAAAGGAAGGAGTTAGACAAAAGTATTCCCACCGAAATTCTATGATCCGTGTTTATATGGCAGTACTCTGGTCCCCAGCTCAGGAACCCAGGAATGTCTATTTAGATGGCCACAACTAGCTTGTGGAGTCTGTAATGAGTTCGCAATCCCTGACTCCCCAAGGCTGACTGGCTTTTAGGGGATTCTACAGCGAGGCTGACATTGACTTAGAGTATTTTTTTCCAAATGCCAAGTCCTCTTCCCAGGTAAAAAGGGAAAAATTGGATGAAGTGGCCGCATTTCCTATCGAAAAAGAAGTAAGCTTCATAGCGAATGCAGCAGGAAGACAAGAGGTCAGGAAGAAAATGCAAAAGGCCTGATTTGGCACAATGTTTCAGAAGGGGAAACCCTTTTCATGTGTTCACAGTGAGTTTTCAAAACAATTGAGGAAAAGTAGACATCTGAGGACTGGAACTACAGCAAGCTGTCAAGCAATTTCTTTTTAAATTTTCTGAATGTAGAAAAAGAGCCTATCAGCTCTGCAGTAGCCAGAGGATGGAGGTTAAATAACCGAGTTTCTAAACTTGCACGATCTCTGGGAAATAAAGACGAAGTTCGAGGAAAACTTGAACCTTGAGCTCCAGTTTTCTGACCTGGACTCAGGAGGGCTGGGCAAGGTGATAGTGGAGAGACTCAACTCAGCTCTTGAGTTCTCTGATTCTAGGAGATCCTAGAGGATTGCAAGGCTGTGCAGACCCTCACCATGAAAATGAAATCTTGTTAGGTGAGAGCTGAGAGAAGGGAGAAAGTGCTATCATTTTCCAAGTTAACACTATCAACAAGATACATGGATTGTTAAACGAGAAACATCCAAGACAGACAGCTGATGAGTTTCAGAGAGGCTTGTTAAAGACCTTTCAGAAAAATACCCCGGATGAGAGCTTCAAAACCTGGAGATTGAAACACAGAATATCCTTTGAGAGAGTGTCATTATATTTTTTAAGTGTTTTAAAGGGTTTTTTTTGTTTTCATTTTTCAGAGATGTGTATTAGCCAAAGACAATGTTTAACATAAGAGGCATAGAAAAGAAAAAAAAAGATAAACAGTTTTCTCTCATACTACCATCTCTTCCGGCCTCAGGTTTGGTTTGGGTTTTTTTCCTCTGCAAAACTAAGATAAGGGTGTAGAGAAAAGCAACAAGGCACTGGAAAAGTTCCTCCTTCATTTAGAATCTTTATCAGGAACTCTGGCCACATTTAATGTGGTAATGTTCCTTGACTCTAATGCAGCAGACACAGCAGGGGAGCAGATTTCAGGTTAATGATTCCCGACTCCCAGGCCCAGGCTTGCCCTGCCATTCCCAGTCTTGCAGATTCAAACATCCAATGTCAGTGTTCACTCTTTACAGGTGCTGATGTCAATCCACAACAGTTTTTAAATTTTATTCACTCCATATTTTGTGAGAGTCTGTCCCCATAGTACAGATGGTTGGGGAAGTTATTTATTAAGCAAGCCCCATGGAAACAGGGACTTGGAAATGTGATTTCTATTGACTGTAAAAGCCAAAAATGTCAATATTCATTATCCTGGCTTAGCAGGAAGCTATTTTTTCTCAATTGCCCCAACGATCCACCTTAACAAATGCACAACATCACAAGAGAAATTTAAGTAGAGTAATTAACATATTTAATCGATTAAGTTGAGAGAAATTAAACGGAAGGTCCTTTTTCTGTCTTAGCATAAATCAATTGCCCTGGAGAGGTAGATGAAATGATTTTGAGTAGTTATCAAAAGTCTCTTGTCAAGGACTCTAAAGAGCACTGGAAGAAATTAAACCAACTCATTTCTAAGTTAGTAAGTGCTCTTTTTATTTAAGCCTAAAAACAAATTCAGGCTTGTCTTCCCTCTGTGTCCTGAATCCATATCGGTGTCCACATACTTCAGCATATAATTTATGCAATCCAACTCTGTTTTACTTAAAAATACTCATTTGGATATTTCTCAGCATTTCAGAACCTGGCATCTCTGGAAATACAGGTTTCTTAAGGCACCCTGTGGGATTCAATGAAGATTCAACACAACCAGAAATCAAATTCATCATCTGCAAAACCTCCTAAGAGTGAGGGGAACACTCTTCCTTTGGTATAATGGGAAATGATTAGGTTGCAATAAGAATATTAACCATTTGTCCCTTCTACCCGGATATAATCTTATCATCTTGAGGATGCAGAAAACATTTTGCAGCACCTTTAAATCTAACCCTGTGGACACTCAAGGTTTTTAGGGGTGACAGTAGCTTAATTGATTAGATTATCAGCTCTCTATAGATCCTTTCCCTTTGAATATGCACCCAGGGTTTTATTATAGGATGTAACTGCCTAGACCTTTTACTCCTATACAGGCTTTTATTTTTCAGCTAAGAATACAAGTAACTCCTACAAATCCATCATGTCTGAAAAAGGGAAGAATACTTATACACAAAAGACAGGCAGTCTCCAGTGGCCAAATGTTAGTAGTAGGTAGGCAAAACAAGTTGTCTTTGAATAGCTGCTCGTCTGGAATGAATCAATAAAATAATGGCTATTGGGAGCTAAATATCCTTAATTATTTATAGATAACAGTTTCAATTTTTTTGATGGCTATTACTAAGCCACATTTTACCATCACAACAGTAAATAGTACTAGTAATAATAACTGTAATAAGAACATAAGTTAATTATTTTATTTTTATAGGGTGCTTTCCTATGCCATCTCATTTGATCTTTTAGAATGACCCTCACAGGCCATCATTATTCCTATAATTTCATAAGTGCAGAAACTGAGATTCAGAAAGCCTAGGTGAATTGCCTGAAGCTGTTTGTATACACCTGTATTTTCTGATTCCCCAAGTTCATTTCCTGTCTTTAAGATCCTGTAGCCACTCAAGCTTAGGTTGGGTCAGTCACGTGCTGGAAGCATAGGGCAGAAGTTAAGTACAGCAGAAGATCCCCATTAAAACAGAGCTTGGGAGTCTCAAAGACCAGGGTTGAGGCTTGGCTCTGCCACTGACCAGCTGAGTGGCCTTGAGAAGTACATAACTGTTCTGTACCTCTGTTTGTCCATCACAAAAACGGACAGGTTAGGATTAAATACGATAATACATGTAAAGATCCTGGACTAGTAATTGCTCAGGAACTGGTAACGGTTTCATAACAGTCATATCATCTGTTATAGTCATACAGTCTTATAATGATTACCACCATTCATACAGAATGGCGATAAAAGAAGGATGAGGTCAGTTTTAGGAAAACCTTGAATGGCAAGCAAATAAGTATGGTTATTAAGTTATTCATCTTTAAGATCCATCCCTGCTCTTGGGGACCCTAAATGCAGCCAGTTAATATACCCCTAATATACCACAGATCTTTTTTCTTCCTTCTTTTAGAGCATTCAATATGCTCTATTAAGTCTTCTGATAATCCTCCTTTACACTAAAACTTTCCAGAGGCAAGGATTCTCCCAAATTCTAGCGTATTACCTGGCATACAGTGGACACTCAGCTAAGGAGTATCTGTCAAATTGAATTAATTAGAGATGAGGGCATGGCACCTATTATAATGCCTATCCATGGGAGTGGCCTGATGATGGGTTAAGCATTAGGAAGATTTTCAACCAAGTAATGTACAAAGTGGCTGATAAGAGAGGAGGGCCCAGAGGAGCACAGAGCATAGACTGAAAGAAGGATGCTGCAACTGGCAAAAAGATAGGGAATTCAAAACTAGCATCATGGGCAAAGGATTTAATACACCACAGAAGAAGTTTAAACTTGATGAAGAGTGGGTTTGGGGAATGAAGAAGAGACAGATTATGTCATGATGACGGGGGTGATAAGGATACTGGTGGTGCTATCAACACAACCAGAAGTCAAGAGAAGTTTGCAATGGGTAACTGATTATTACAATTTGAACATCATTATTTCTTTAATGGTATTAGTAATTTGACACCTTTTTTTCAGAATCACTAAGAAAATTCACATCAGCTTAAACATAGCCAATAATACCATAAGAGCAAATGCTTATCTAAAAACATACTGTGTCTAAGAAGCTGTTTTTCAACTTTTTAGATTATCTCAAAACCCACATGGATTCTCACCCATTGTGTCCTGAAGTTTGAAAAGTTATTTAATGCCTTCAGCAATTTTTCCATCAAAATTATATTCCTCTGGCACTAAGCCAGAGAGGTAAGAGAAGTAGGATTCTTTTCTTTTTTTTAAGACTTCTTTATTGAGAGAGAGAAAGAGAGAGTGGGGGTAGGGGTAGAGGGAGAGACACTTCAAGCAGACTCCCCACTGAGCGTAGGAAGCAGGGCTCCATCTCAGGACCCTGAGCTGAAACCAAGAGTTGGACGCTTAACCGACTGAGCTACCCAAGAGCCTCAAGGCAGGATTCTTTCCATAGTACCTAACACAACAGTAAAATTACTACCTAGACATTTTAGATATCACTTTCTGACTCAATTCTCCACTCCTCAAGTTTATTGCTTGAAACAATAAAGAAGTGATGGAAGGGCTTTATTTGGAAATACAAGTATATTAAGTTTTAGTGTGGCTTACAGGAGATGAGAGAGCTTTAAAACATTGTCTGTAATCAACAATACAGAAAAAAACTAATTTCAACATCGCCCAAAACAAACACACTTGAAAAAGAGAAATATTCCCACCCAGTCTACAGAGGGTTTGTTCAAAATGTTATGAGTAACTTGTCAAACTATTCAACTAAGTTATTCACAGTTAAATAGTTGAGGGTAGACCAGTCATTAAGCAACAGGAAAATCACCCATTGCACACTTAGTGTGTGGAGGTACAAAGAAAACACTTATTTTCACATTAAAACAAAAACAAAAACAGTAAGGAGTTAGAAAAAAAACTATCCAGTGATATAGAAAACTGACCAGTCTCCTTTATCCACATTCATGAGCCAGTCAGTGGGGAAGGGGGGCTTTACCGGTGTCTCCTTTCTGCTCTCAACCAAAGCAGCACATTTCACAGCTACTTAATTACATGTTTCCTCAAAGTGTCTGAGGAATGAGACTGTCTGGGCAAGGCAAACGGAACATCATGCTCTAGCAGGGAAAACTGATCAACTGAAGTGATCTCGAGTGCTGTGCTGCCTGCCTGCAGCCAGGTCCCCGACAAAATGAGACATGACATCTGGAACTAAACACGGGTCTCTGTTTGCTACGGAGCACAGTGAAAACAGTCTGGGTATTTACGATACAAAATACTAAGGAAAATGTTATTTGACCTTTACCCACTGGACTGGGACTTGCAAGAGGCCCAAGAAACTTCAGTCTTAGGGGAGCCAAAAGCTACAGGGCAGAATTTGCCAAAGTTCCCTCCACCCCACAGGTTCCTCTCCAGCCCTTCTCCTTCCAGCCTTGCTCAGGAGAAGGAAGTGGCTCCTTCCTCCAAACAGCAGAGGCCCCTTTAGTCCCTGGAGCATCACTCAGAAGCTTATTTCATAACCACAAGGTTCTGGCTCAAAAAAGAATAATAATAAGCACATACTCAACATGAATACAGAGCTAGAAACCAATATAATGTATACATAAGCATCTACACACATATACACACATGTATATGTGCACGCAGACATGCAAATGCAGATGTACATACATGGATACATAAACTACATATATACATATATGTATGCACACATATACCTGACTATACGTACACATACACAGATGTATATGTAGCTCTACAAATGTGAATACATATGCATATTTGTATATTCAGCTAAGCATGCATACAAATACATATACACCCGTGCATGTATTTATATATATATATATTGCATGCATACAAATACACACATACATCTATATACATGTGTTCGTGTGTTTATTATGTATATGCATATATATAGCATGTAATGCAATACAAAGCTCATAATAATTAGCATGGTTTTTAACATACATGAAAGAGAAATTTCTCTTCTCTTGAAAGCACAAATCTATATACCCCTGTATTAAGCAGGTACTGTTCTGCCTGGAGCAAAAAATGAAATCAGGAATTAGAAAATCATCATGGAAACCATGATTGTGTATGATATCCAAATATTTTAAAGAAAATGAGAAGTAGAGATTTATGAGTTGTAAACGATTTGAGCAATAAATCTCTCTTTTTTTTTTTTTTTTTTTTAACATAGACCCCTTTGCAACTCGATGAAAGCATGGGCTTTTTGTCCAGAAAAAAAAAAAAAAAAGAAAAATGTAATACCCATATCACTATGTACATGAATTCAGCCTGTCCCAGATCCTCCAAAGGTTAAGAACATTTTGCCTAAACATTTTGTAAGTAGATTCTTCTAACCTCAAATTCCATTCCCTAAAAAGCACAAATTTATCAGAAATATTTGATCACATACCCTCCCCTCATTTGTTTTATTCAAAGTCCCTGAATGTTGCTATACCTCTCTAGTATTGAAATCTACTAAATATACTCAGAAATAAATAAGTGGGCAATTTTTTTTTAAATATCAGGAACTGGAGACCCATGATAAAATTTCTAACTGAAATTTCTAACATTTCTTATGAACTTGAAAAAAAGAGGAGTCAGATGTTACGTAAGAAAAGCTTACATAGGATCTGTATATTAGGAGGTATTTTATAACCTCAATATTAAATTACAGCTGCAATACACACATTTAGATTCATCCATGTGGGCAAATCTTGCATTTTGGAAAGGGTGATAGGCAAATATTAGTATTTGCAAATGCAATTCCTTTCTTAGATCAGCAAAACACATCTCTTTACTTTTTGAAATTTGGATCTGATTGTACTTCAAAGCCTTTCTCTGGGAGACCTCTAACTTGAAAGATAAATCAAACCATTCAAGGCACAGGAGAAAAAGATTTTGTGATGAGATCTGAAAAGAGCCACAAGGCAGAGTCCACTTTTGAGGAGAGAAAGAGCTACAGGGCACCTACTTCTGACTCTACTGCCGACACCAGCCACGATTTGCCCATTTCAGAGGGTGACAACAATAATCTCTAACCTTCAGAGGCCAACATTCTCTTGTTTGGCTGCCCAGCAAACTATGGAGTAACAGAAACAGCAGAGAAACAGAAGGTCATGGACCTGAGGAAGGGGTGCAGACAGGGGAGATGATTCTGTCCTAAGCAATGGGGAAAGATTCACATGGCAGGCTGGACAAGTGGCCAATTGCAGAATCTGTTAGCATGAAGTTACCATATCACTCAATATCCCATTCCCCTCTACTCCTTCCAGACAGGTATCTGGAAAGCAAATAGGCATCCGCTACCCAGATGTGGAGTAATGCAATTAAGAATTTATCTTTCTCTGACAATTATAAGAGCAATCTTCAGAGGAAACCATCTAAACTTATAAGGATCTGACTTTATCTTAGAGTTCCATTTTAACTAATGGTTTCTAAATTACTTGAGTGGAAAATTAAGAATGCAAAACTTCACTTAAGGATGCATTAGGAACAAAGTGCTTTTGCAGTAAAACTTTCATTAAGGAAGCTATGTACACATGCATTTAAAAATACACATCTATTTCTTCAGAATACAGGTAAACAGATAAAGTAATCCGTTTGAATTATGATGTCTGGGGCCATGCTGTGCTTAGACTTCTAAAATGGATAAATTTAGGATTTTTGAAAATCACAGTTATCCAACACTGAGTTCCAAATGCAACCACTTTCTCTCCCACTTTCCCATTTAAGGTCTAAATGATTTCTGCTCTAAAACATATTTTGATATTTGGGGGGAGGGGGAAGAAGAGGGAGGCAGTCCTTTGTCAAAAAAATTGCATTGGAGAATTGGCAAATAAAAGGCAAAATTTTTAAATTTTAAAAATTTTCCTTCTTAAACTTTAATGTATGATATACCTATGAATCACCTCAATGAAGATCTTGTTAAAATGCAGATTCTGATTTAGTAGATTTGGGGAGTGGCTCAAAATTCTTCATTTCTAATAAGCTCCATGGGGTATCAATATTGCCCAAGTTCCTAGAGCCACATTTCCAGGATCAAGGAACTAGGACAATAGATCTCAGCCTGCCTCCAGTCACCTAACACATAAAGAACATGCCTACGTGCACAGGAAGTACTTTCTGAAGCATGCCCAGGGGCTCTCTAAATTCTCAGGATATCGGGTAAAATTTCACCCCTATGCACTCCAGAAAGCATATTAGACAAGACATGTGACAGCTATGTATATAAGTAAAATTTTGAGTTGGTGCTGGTTTATAAGACAAAAGTAAATCATTTGCAAAACTTCCTACTTTATTATTATCAAGGTTAGCTTCCTGGCTATTATTACTGTTCCTTGGGAAAATTAAGAACCCTCATTAAATAGGTAAATACATTCCTGCTACCATTTATCCTTGAGCAATTCTACAGCATTGCCCATAGGAAAAGCAGCTCATTAATAAATCAGTCTTTGAAACTGGGGGCAAATACCATGTGACTATTCATTTGAGTCTCACACAAACGTTAGAGATTTTTTTCCTTTTCTATGACACTTACTAAGCATGGCCTGCCTTTTTTGACATGTCATCTTTTCCCACTTTGGTTTCAGCTACTCTGGAGGATGCCAGCTTCCTTGAAGAACCACCCAAGATACATACAACATAAACAAATTGTGTTCCTACTACTTAACACTGTTCTAAGAATTATCTATCCTCAAAATGTTCTCCAAAATTGGTAAAAATTTCTCCATTTATATGGAAACAGACACAGACACTTAATTTGGCTTATTTCTCAACTCAACTCCTAAGTATTATTCAATGATTTCTGTGATACTATAGTGAGAACCACTGTTCTAAATTAGAGAATGAGATGTCCTGCCACAATATCTTGTTTATAGGATTAAGCTTGACAACACAATGTTACTCCAATATTAATATGCTGGTGCTTCGCACACAGTAGGCACACACAGAAAACTTGAATTGTAACATAAATCTGAAGACTCAATAACCAGTATTGCCTTAGAAAACACCAGCATGCTAAAACACATTCTCATCCTCATAATAGGTACACGTCAGCTATAACTCATTGAGTTAATCAGGGTTTTTCACTTAGATTCATCATTTTAATGCAAAAGGCTGGGAGCGGGAAATTAAAACAGCCTCTTTCAGATCCTTTGTTCCAACAGTCCATAACTAACAGAATGACACAACAATTCACTCAAGATCCACATCACAATACCGCTTACCATAGCATATGTCAGTGGGCGCATTCCATTCCTTATTTAAAAAACCACTGTTATACTACCCTATTTTTAAAATTTTAAATAAGATAGATGGAGTATAATTTGAGAACATGAGGCTGCCCTGAACAGACCATCCTATTGGTTTGCAAACTGGCCCTGAAACCAAGAGGGCAGGGCAAGAGGGAAGACAGAGGTAGGCCATGATGGGTGGACAGGTGGCAGTTTTAACCAGCAAAGGAACTTACTTCTGAGGCTTGTCATGGGGATCCCAGAGGAGATCTCCACACCTCCTGCCAGAGTCTTAAAGTTTATAGAGAGGCCTCCATGGGGCTCAACACCACACTGCTCTCTCAAGACTGAGAACTTGAAAATAGCTGTAGGCATAGAAGGGGAGAGAGGGCATTTTGGAAAAAAGTAACAGAAGGGAAAAAAAATAAAGTAAAATAAATCCAGAAATGGCAATTTTTAAAAGGGCAAGACAATTTTAGATGCAGGAGGCAATGCTGGTATTCAATCATGCTGAGCATTTTTTGTTCTGTGTCCCTGTGAAGCCAAAATGGCTAGTCAGTTGCCAGTGTCAACCATAACAGTAACAAAATTGGAACAGTCATGACCCTCTCCTCCACTTGTAAAGATGGATTTGTGTTCCCTCTAGTCCTGTGGACACGGTGTGGGCTTAGCTTGTGCTACCTATTCAAACAATCCTACAAATAAAATGAAAACAGGTGAAGGCACTTGACAGGAGGATGACCCTGAAACACCTCTCCTCCTGTCTTGCGCTTTCCACTTCCATTCTCACGCACTCTCACGGTGTTTCTCCTGCTGCTTTCTTCTTCTAGAGCTTCTAGAAGGAAGGATAATTCTGACCTCTGCTTCTCCCTAAAGACTCGAGGTGGCTCTCAAGGTAAAACCAACACAGCACAGCTTTCTCCATCCCATTTTCTGAAAGGATAAACATTCAGTCTAGGTCAGGAATTACACAAGGAGGGGGAAGAGTGTTTATTTGCTCTTTTGTCAACTTGGCCTGTTGTCCTTGAAGAAATAAAAGCCCACTCTGGAGAAACACGTCAGAAAACCTCTGTTCAGGGAAGAATCGCTTTCTCTTTCTTTTTCTACTATTTTGTTTTTGCTTTTGTAGTTGTCCACATATGTATCACTTTTTTTTTTTTTTTTTTTAAGCTGGAAAATAAAATCATGGAGGAAAGGTTTGAGATCTGGCCTGGACAAGAAATGTGATTAACAAGTTGAGGAACAGATGCTAATTTTGTGTAAACATTGATCCATTGAGGAATTTTATTTAATTGAGTGGTTGGATTGGTTAAAACTTAGTGCTTTTTAAATGTTTAATAGCCAAAAAAAAAAAAAAATGTTTAGTAGCCAGATCTTTTTCCCTTTCTCTATATGCCTGTGTTGATTCAATGGTAGGGACCCAATAAAGGATAGACCATATGGCAAGACAAGGAGGTAGTTCACAGAAGAGGAAGGAGCCATTGCTATGGGGCTATTTCCATTTCCACCTGCCTTTCCTAAGGTGAAGAGCCAACCCAACAAAGGAATTTCTCTAAGCACCTAACAACATTGGTGGGATACTGTCTGGGGGGATATTGCCTTTTCTTGGATTAGCTCATTTACCACATATAGTTCAGCCAAGGGAAGATGATGAACGATTATTGAAATTGGCACCAGGCTATCCATAAGTTGGGGCAACACAAAGAACCCAGAACGTATGTACCTGTGGCTTCCAGATAGAATATTCTTCAACATCAAAAAAGAGGAAAAAATCAGAGGTTAATTCTCACTTTGAGGGGTATTTTAGCAATAGTTTGAGATGTACTGAAAATGTCCCCAAAGATAACCAGGATCAATAATCATTAAACTACACGTATGTATCTTGGTCCATATTTTAAACCATATGCTATTTTGAATGGTAACATAATATAGTCTCATATAGACATATTTATTATGTGACACCTCAAGATCACTCAGGCATGAACCTCAGTATCCTTCTTTCCCTAACCCATCTAACTTCACTCAAGCCCACACCCCACTGATTTTTATCAAATGTGTCTTCTCTTCCCCCTTTGTCTGCCCGCTGCCTGGGTTCAGTACTTCATCATGCCATGTCCACGACTAAAGCAACAGCCTCTCACCTGCATTCCTCCTTCAGGGCTAGCCATGATGTGGGTTTTACCTTACAAGTGAGCTGGGTTTGCTACCCAGCTGTGCCTTTACTTCCCCAAAATAATAAATCCACGCACCAGGCTCTGCAATCTCCCTAAAGGAAAGGACATGTTTTTAAAACATGATTGATCTATCAATCACTCAGTGTGTGCTAGTATTAGCACTGCTATCCATCAAAGTATCTTACCCCCTACTTAAAATCTTTCATTTCAAAGGCTCTGAGACCATTGCTCTTAGGACAACATGAATAAAAAGGATACGTCTTTTTACATTGGCTATAAAGGCTTTTAATCACATTAGCCCGCCACATCCTCTTGCATTCACTCACTACAATTCATGCTCTGTTCACCTAAAACTAACTTTAGGCACCCAATTTAGCATATTGTTCCATGATTCCATTTATAAGTCTTCCCCCCACCTCTACATTTGAACCTTGAATCTGCATCCATGAATGCCTTCACTGGAGGGGCACAATTCATGTTCAATTCATCTTAGAGCCTGTATTGTCTGGTATGGATATTGGTGCCCAGGAAACGTGCAGTTAATAGTTGCTGAGTTATTTTAATTGGACACCAGAAGTGACAAATGCATTCCTCTGTTGATGTTCGCAATGCCTCTGAAGTGCCAGAGTAGAGACAGTGGATGGAGAGGAGGTAGAATGAAGTTTGAAGATTCATGCACTGACATTTATATTAAAAATCTGTCAGGGAGAAGGAATGAGCAGCATATTAGTTGCATTTATTCCACTGTGACTTGAAGTGATATCCTTGTCAAGGAAAAGCATGTGGAGAATTACTTAGAACAAAATCATAAAAAAAAAAAGATTCAACTATTAGCAAGAAGTTAATTTTGCTTTCAAATACTTGGTTAACTTTTGAGTTCATTTAGATATGTTCATACGTATCTCTCTTTTAGAGGAAAACTCTAGAAGAAGTATGAAAGGTGTGGAAGTCATCAGGAGCTGGGGGATAGAATACAATGGCCCTTGTGTGACAGGCTTGTGTACACACACATGTGTACACACACAGAGAGTACACAAAACTTCACTGTAAGGTTATTTTGCTTTTCTAGATCTTATAAACATTAGCGTCTGCATTATCTACTTTATACACATATGATTAAAAATCGTGTTCCGCTTGTGCTTAAAATCCTCCCGTTGTTCCCCACTGAGTCCTAAGCATGGGTCAATGCATCATTCCCCAGCCAAGTCATTCCCATCCCTCCAGTGACACATGCACCACCCTTTATTCTATCATGGGAGATTCCTTGCAATCCCCAAATGGGCTATGATCTTTCCTACCTTCTGGCATTATGTGTCTATTCCTTCTGTCACTTCCTTTTTCAGTATCTCTGCCTGTCTAAAATGCTTTCTCTGTCTCTCAAAATGTCACTTCAATATCACTCCTCCTGTAAAATCTCATCGTAGTAAACATCTCTTATATTTGTTTGCCTGGTACTATTTTTCCTTTTTATTTTTGGTAAAGCTACTCCCCATGCTTAGTTGGGGACTGCTCCTACATCCCCATGGTCATAGCCTAAGCCAGAAAATCAGAGCCCTCGGTCCCCTGACCACTTCGCTGAGCTCACTGGTCTCAGGAAGAGACTAGGAAGAGTTATAACGGACCCTTATCGCAGAAGAATCGGAGAACAGTGTGCAAAATGGAAACTAAAGCATAAAAAACAAGGTGACTCTCAAGGTGACTTGAGAAGCAGGCTTTTTGTTTCAAAGAACAAGACAAATGTACTGCTTCTGGAACCAGAGCTGGAAGTCAAAGAAAAGCCCCCAAGGCTGGTTTTGAAAGGCAGCTATTAAGTGAAAGATCTACAGGTCCTTCCTCTGTCTTATACCCTACATAAAAATCAACTACAAATGGATTAAAGACTTAAATGTAAGACCTGAAACAGTAAAACTCCTAGAAGAAAACACAGGCAGTATGCTCCTTGACATCGGTCTTGGCAATGATTTTTTTGGATTTGACACCTAAAAGCAAAGGCAATGAAAGTAAAAGTAAATAAGCAGACTACATCAAATTAAAAGGCTTCTGCACAGCACAGAAAACCCATCAACAAAATGAAAAGGTAGCATACAGAATGGGAGAAAATATTTGCTAATTATATATACAATAAGGGGTTAATATCCAAAATATATGAAAAACTTATAAAACTTGATGGAAAGAAGGAAGGAAGGAAGGAAGGAAGGAAGGAAGGAAGGAAGGAAGGAAGGAAGGAAAGGAGGGGAGGGTGGGCAGAGGAACTGAATAGATATTTTTCCAAAGAAGACATACGAATAGCCAACAGGTACATGAAAAGGTGCTGAGCACCACTAATCATCAGGGGAATGCAAATTAAAATTGCAATGAGGTATCAGATTGAGAATGGCTATCATCAAAAAGAAAGGAGGTAGTGTTGCTGAGGATGCAGACAGAGGGAAGCCTCATGCACTGCTGGGGGAAATGCAAACTGGTGCAACCACTATGGAAAACAGTATGGAGGTTCTTTAAAAAAATAAAAATAGAATTACCTCATTATTCAGCAATCCCACTCCCTATGTGTATCCAAAGGATATGAAAACAGGATATCGAAGGGATAGCTGCACTTCCATGCACAGTAACTGAATTATGGAAACAACCTAAGTTTCTGTCATGGGATGAATGGATAAAAAAAAAAAAAAAAAAAAAAAAGATGCAGTAGGAACATCTAGCTACCTCAGTAGGTAGAGCTTTGTGACTCTTGATCTTGGGATCATGAGCTCGAGTCCCACTTTGAGTGTTGATTTAACTCCAAAAAATGTGGCATATATGAACAATAGGATATTATTCAGTCATGAGAAAAAAGAATATCCTGCCATTTTTGACAACAGAGATGGACCTTGAAGGCATTATGGTAAGTGAAACAAGTCAGAGAAAGATACTGTATGGAAGCACTTATAAAAAAAAAACAAAAAACAAACAAACAAACAAAAAAACACTTATATGTAGAATCTAAAAAAGCCAAACTCATAGAAACAGAGACTAGGATGATGGTTGCCAGGGGCGGGGGTTGGGGGGGGAGGTCAAAGCAAAGGGGAGATGTTAATCAAGAGTAGAAACTTCTGGGGCACCCGGGTGGCTTAGTCAGTTAAGCATCTGCTTTTACCTGAGGCTTGATCCTGGAGTGCGGGGATGGAGCCCGGCATCAGCTCAGTGGGGAGTGTACTTTTCCAACTCCGACCCTCACAGTCTCATGCTTTCACTCTCTTACTCTTTCTCTCTCTCATATAAATAAAATCTTTAAAAAAAAAAAAGGGTACAAACTTCTGTAATAAGTTTTGTCTTCTATAAGACAAAAATGTTCTGGGAATCTAATGTACAACATAGTGACTGTAGTTAATAATATTGCATTATAACTTGAAAGTTTCTAATAAAGTAGATTTTACATGTTCTTACCACAAAAATAAATGGTAATTATATGATAGGATGCAGGTGTTAGCTAATGCTTCGGTATTAACAATTTTGTAATATTTAAGTATAGCAATTCAACATGCTGTACACTGTAAACTTACACAATGTTATATGTCAATTATATCTCAATAAAGCTGGAAAAAAAGTTAAAAATAAGGTACATTATTTCCCACCAAAAAAGAAAGAAATAAAAGCGAGAAGAAGAGAAGAAAAGAAAGACAAGAAAGGAAAAGAAAAGAAAAGAAAGAAAAGAAAAGAAAGAAAAGAAAAAAGAAAGAAAAGAAAAAAAAGAAGAAAAGAAAAGAAAAAAAAGAAAAGAAAAGAAAAGAAAAGAAAAGAAAAGAAAAGAAAAGAAAAGAAAAGAAAAGAAAAGGATCTGGAGGTCTTTGTGCTAAATGACCTCACACTGGGGATCATCAGTTAAAAGTACAGTTGACCTCTGAATGACAAAGGTATGAACTGTGCAGGTCCACTTACATGTGGATTTTTTCAATAAATATAGTACAACACTGTAAATGTATTTTTCTTATAAGATGAATATTTTATTTTCTCTAGTTTACTTTATTACAAGAATGCAGTGTATTATACATATAATATACCAAATATATTTGGTATATTTGGCAATGGATCACACGATCAAGCGTTCATATTATAGGTAAGGCTTAGTTAGAGTCAACTGTAGGCTATCAGTAATTAGCAATTAAGTTTTGGCAGGAGTTACACACAGATTCTCCACTACATAGGGGATCAGCACCCCCAACCCCCACACCGTAATCAAGCAGGTCTTCTTTTTTTTTTTTTAAGATTTATTTATTTATGATAGACAGAGAGAGAGAGAGAGAGAGGCAGAGACACAGGAGGAGGGAGAAGTAGGCTCCATGCTAGGAGCCTGACGTGGGACTGGATCCCGGGACTCCAGGATCGCGCCCTGGGCCAAAGGCAGGCGCTAAAGCACTGAGCTACCCAGGGATCCCCTCAAGCAGGTCTTCTTACAGCATGGCATAGCACAACCTAGTGGGAAAGAGGCTTTAGAGAACACAAGCTCTAGAACTTTCCAGCTTCATTACTCTGAGAAAGATGCCTACATTTTCTGAGCCTGTGTTTGTTCATTATTGAATGGGAATTATAATGTGACAAAAGTAGAGCTTTCGTAAGGATTATAAATGATATACACAAGCACGTAGTGCAGTGTCTGAAGCAAAGTGGTGTCTCCACAGACATAAGTTTCAAGACTATAATCTTTAAGGAAGACTTTCTGAAAATGCAGACTGCCTGGATGCCTTTGGAAAATGCCAATTTCTGAGCTCCACAACCAACCTACTGAGCCCACTGAACTATTTTGGGATCCCCAAATCTGCATTTTAACACCTCTCCCAGGTTGTTCTTAGATAAGAATCATAAACCTGAAAATGCCTAAAATACCATGAGGAACCAAAGAAATTAAGACAAAGGTGAAAGGTAAGGGCCAGGGCACACTGGAGGGACAGGGGGCTTCCAATTACTGCTGACAGCAAGAGCAGAAATAATACTTGGCAACAATAACAACACGGTATTTGCCAGATTGTTCTAAATACTTCACAGGTAACAATCTTTAACCCTCACAATAGCCCCAGGAAATATGTCCTATCATTATTCCCACCTTTCTAAGGGAAGACACTAAAGTTCAAGGAGATCAAGTAACAGAGCTAAGACCACATAGTGGTTTAATGCTGAAGCTAAAAATCAAGCCCAGGTGATTTCCATAGGACAAGTTCGAAGCCACTGTGCCCCAACAGGAAGAGGTGCCTCAGCATTGCCACAAATGCTACAGTTAGCCCCCCAAATATGGCATTCTAAACACAATCATGGAAACCCACCCCCCCCCGCCCCAGTTGGCTGTCTCCCCAGTATAAACACGACTGCAAACCCATGTCTGCTCTAACATGGCAGCACTCTCCAAGCCAGGTGAATCTGCTGACTGCAAGCCCCATAGGAGCAGGGCCACGCCTCTGTTTTCACCTAGCTATCCCTAGGAGTCCATGGAAGAGCATGCCATAAATAGGAAGGCACCTAATAAATATGAGTTGCATAATGGATACCCCAGGGTGGGTTTGGAATCCAACTTCTGTAGGTTCTTCAAACTACAGGAATAAATGTTTGCAACTCCACTGATCACTCATGGAAAGTCTTTCAAGTTCCTTATATAAGTGCCATCTGACCTATAAACACAGCTTCCCCTGCCTTCGGAAGACCTTCAGAGGCTCCCCTTTAAAATATAATTGTTTCCTTAAAGCCAGAGTCAGGTTCAATTGGTATTTATTGCATGACTACTGTGTGCCCAGAGCTACCCAGGCAGTGTGACTTTATGGAGGGCATCGCATAGTAGCGCTTAATGAATATTTGATAAGCCCTCCGATGTTCAAGTTAGGAATCCACTGAAGAGGAGATGAAACTGAGTCTCAGATGATTTAAGACTTTACAAGACTCAGACCCAGGGCTTCAGGATGTAAGGTCAAGGTCCTCTCCACCAGGTAAAATAGAGATGGTTTAGTAAACAAAGAGTTTAACACAAAAGTACCACAAGCTTTGGGCAGATCTTCTAACTGCAATGGTTTACATTTTCTTTCAATTCTATGCAACATGAAAAATTAAGTATAAGCTTATAATGCCTTATATTTTTATAGTACTTACTACCTCATGACTGGATTCGTTTGAATTAATTCTCAAAGGGCATTTTTTGAGAAAGGTGTCAAGTTATTTATGCAAATGCTCTCTCCATATATCCTATTCAACCTGACATTTGCCGAAGTTTCAAATATGGGGAAAACACATCTAAAATTTGACAGCGAAAACACCACAACAACATTTAATACAATGGTTTATCATGACATTAATTCATGGACAATTTATCAAATGCTGATAATGGATCACAGAGGTGACTATAAGGATTGGGGAATGATGAATCCTACCTTCTCAAGTGGAGGCTGGACCTAGTGACTCATCTGTAATGAAGAGAATACAGTGGAAGTGAAGGGATATCACTTCTAAGACAAGGGTACAAAAGAATGAAACTATCTTGCTGGCACCCCCTTGCCCTTGTGCTTGTCACTCTGATGAAGCCAGCTGCTATGTTGTGAAAAACTCTAATAGATAAGCCCACACGACAAGGAGCCCATGGAGGCCTCTGGTCAACAGCCAAAGAGGAACTGAGGACCTCAATCCAACCACTCATGAAGAGCTACATCCTGCCCATGAACACGTGAGCCAGGAAGCATGTCCTTCTGGACCAGTGCTTAGATGCCTTCGATCTTGTAGGAGCCCCTGAGGCAGAAGATTCCTCTGACCCACACCTAGGTTTCTGACGCATGGAAACAGTGACATAACACACATGTGATGTGTGTTGTTGCAACCATGATTCATTACCGGGTAATTTGTTATATAACAAGGGATAACTAATACAGCATGTCTTTTTCGCCCTAGGGCCACCTCTGACATTAGCTGTGGTTGCAGTGAAGAGTTCCATGTGGACTGAAACCTACCTCCCGTTGGTAGAATCTTACCTGGAGCATGTACAGACTTCCACCTTCTGCCTCAGAGCCTGTTTCAATGCCAAAAGGATCCCTTGGCTAAAAGGGCAAAGAATATTGGCTCTGGTGTCACTCACTCAGAGCAGGACCCAAGCAGGTGGGTAACTGCCCAAACTTCCACTCTTCACGTGGAGTTTTAGAAGGCCTTCTGCATCCTTCCTAGGAGGCTGCCACTGTGCCAGCAGAAATGAACTGCCATTGCCAATAGTAGTAACCCTGATAAAGAGTCCTGTGGTCCTTTTTCCCTTCCCTGGCTTGCTTCTCATACTCCTTTACTTATGAGTCCCATGATCACCTCTCAAATAAACCACCCTCATTCGAGTCTTGTCTTAGGCTCTACTTTTGGAAAAACCATACTAAGACCATGCCGATTGAACTGTCCACCGTGGGAGGACTCCAATAAGCAAAACGGCTTATGGAAGGCAAAGGGCATGGGAGAGGGGAAGCATGGGGCATGTTTAGTAGATGCAAAAGGTATCTTGCAAAAGGTTGCAGAGTTTCCCAGCTTGTCTGAAAGATGGGGGTCACATTTCAATGCAAGTTCCAAGTCCCTTTTCTTGGAGAATCCAATTCCTGGGAAGAGGCCTAAGGGCCACGTTTTTAACTCGTAAGTGTCCCAGTTGATATTAGCAGGCAAGTTTGGGTAATAGTGGATTTGCAAAGTATGGGCCTGTCAGGGGCAAGAGAGGAAAGAATAGAGCAAATTTGGTCAAAACCATGAAGGTGAAGAACCTCAAATTCTTCCTTAAAATACTGGAATGCATTCTGAAAGCAAATGGGGAGCCATTGAGGGTTTCTGAGCAGAGAACTATGATGATTGAGGCACTATGAAAAGGAGCAGCAAGACAAAAACAGATTTCCTATGGCAAGAGTTTGGTGAGCTGTCACATTGGGAACATGAAAGCCAATATAGAGGTGATTGCAAGCATTCAGGTGATGTGGAACAGAAATTCAAGTGAGATAATTGACAAAAAAAATGAATAGCATTTCATAAAATAAGCTTGAAATTTGAATTAAATAGGCTTGCTTCACAGCATTTCCCTTTCTGTACTGCCTGCAGACTACGTTTGTAGGGCCTCTGTGCATTTCTTTATCATTCTTGGCATGCAGTATTAATCTCTTTCTGGTAATTAATTACCATTACATTACTCTCAAAGTTATAGAATTTTCTCAGGGGAAAACTCTACTGCGCACTTAAAAAATGGATGGTTATTTATGTAGCTGGACCGCTTGGAAACATTTACATTTTTCCTTTATGATGATTAAAGCCTAATGCAAATAGAGTTTTTAACATAGGTTCCAAACATAATTTTTTTACGTGTATAATTGGAAGTTTGACACTTACCTGAGTGTTAGTTTGGAAGTGAAGCAGATTTTCTAATTAAATCAAAGAAGAAATTCATTACTGCTCTGAAACAAAATGTTAAAACAGAAAGAAAGAATAAAATACCAACACAGTCTTTTTGTTTGGGCTGCATTTTGCTTACATATTTGTTTGTTTTTGGGGGAAAAGGATTAAGCAGTAACTATCACAATAGATTGTCCATATTCTTAGGACAGAAACTTATTATTGTTACCATTTTATTTTTTTTAAGATTTATTTTTATTTATTTGAGAGAGAGAACCTGGAGAGAAGGGAGAGTCTTCCAAGTAGACTCCCCACTGAACTTGGAGGGTGACCCAGGGCTCGATTTCACCACCCTGAGATCAAAACCTGAGCTGAAACCAAAAGTCGAACGCTTAACCAACTAAGCCACCCAGGGGCCCCTATTTTTACCACTTTAATAACAAATTCATCCTTGCTCTCTATACCTCCACTTCTCCCCTTCTTTCCCCTTCTCTCATTTTAGAACACTTGGAAGTATAGGGCACAAAAGTATCAATTAACCTCAAATGAGATGCAGCATTTCTCTTTGTTACACACATCCTGAGTAACAATGTAAGAATGAGGATTGTAGAGTATGGCCCTATTAGTTTTCATTCCAGCCATGATGTTTGCATGCCATGTGCCCATGGATACCAAAGTTAGTTTCAACCTCATGGGACATCTATAAAGATGAAATTCAACAACACGGATAAGAGTCTTGGAAGAAAACCCAATGTCTGACAAGAGCTCGTCTAAGGAGCACTCCATCTGTATCATACCTCACACACCATGCCACAGAGGAGTCTTGCCACCATCTCTGCTGCAGGTAGTAGGGGAGGAGGTGCCGGGGCACACAGGCTCCTCCCTGGTCTCTTATAGCTGCCGTGTTCATAGACTCCTCTCCACCAGCCTCATGAATAACACTAACTCCCCACTGTCAAACATTCACAATTTATCAGGAGAAATGAGTGTGTCTATGTACTGTAGAATGGGGACGTTTAGGCCATGCATGAATCCATACACTTTTATTAGCAATGAAATAGCTTATGCTTCTGTTTTTCACTTGATTCAGGAGTTATTCCTTCCCCATTCATCGGCTGTAATGAATACTGAAATTAAGCACCATCTTCAAAATATAGAAAATAAAAAAATAATAAAATAAAATAAAAAACACCATCTTCTTGGTCCCTTCAAAGCCATCTAATTGGGGGTAGGGGGAATAACATACCACTATTCTTGCAGTCTAACTAGTTTATCTTTAGAATAGAGCTAAAGCAGGAGGACCTGCATCCTCTTCTAGTGCCTTAGGTCACACAACCGTCTATATGCACAATCCCACAAACACTTAGGTTATCACTAAGAAACCGACTGGTCAATCCATGAATGTACTAATATTAAGCATTTAGTGAGAATGGAGAGAGAAAGCCAACTGGAAACAAAAGATATTTGAAAAGGAAGAGAAAAGCCAGAGAAGAAACAAACAGCAGAGGAGAGAGAGAGAGAGAGAGAGAGAGAGAGAGCAAGGTGGAAAACAGAGAGAGAAATAAGAGGATAGTATTCACTAAGATAAAGATCAGCAGAACAATTAGCTTTGGATATATCAGGTTTAATTAATAGGGAGAGAAAGCATTAAGCTAGTGAATTCAGGCAAATATATATTTAGGAAAACAGCCAAAGAAACGAGTATGACTTTGTGATGTTTATATTCGTGCAACCACAGAAGGTGGATGAGCCATGAACACAGTTGGAATTCCATCAAAGGAAGTGGGGAACCTGAGTCTATAGCCACCCACCTACAACAGTCCTGGTGGCCTTGGCAACCAGATCTCCTCTTCATGCAAATAACATGGAAACAAGAAAAGGCATATTAAAAAAAATAAAATAAAATAAAAACACCAAAACCCTTATTCACAGGAAGAGCAACATGTGGTGCAACGAGAGCCACGTGGGGAATGGTCCAAAGAGGATTTGGGAGCTGTGTCTGCAGTAAGCAGAGAATGAAATCTTGAGAGTGTCAGAAATGCAAATAATTGGATTAAACCCCTCAAACTTTAGCATTTTTGTGTTTAGACATGTCGACTTCCTTTTAGTCCATGTACATAAAACAAGTATTTGCAAATCAGTGGCCATTGCTTCAGATGCAAAGTTCCAGTTCTGGGGAATACCTGGCCTCATTTTCCTAGGGTCAAAAATTTGCGTGAACAGCTGGAAATTTTGCCAAAGTCCTGCACCAAATATTCTCCCTGGCCCTTTCTCCAACTAGGAACCACACGAGAGAGACAGGATCTAGATCTGTCTTCTCCTCTCCAAACCTGCCTCTTTGTCAGGTACTGTGTGGTTGCTGTTTGCCCAGGACGTGAGGCAACAGTGAGTGTGGTCTTGAAGACAGGCCAGCCTTGAAGGGTAAGTAAGATCAAGAGAAAGAGTGCCTACTGGCCAGCCTTGTGTATTTGGAAAGGCAGCTTTGAAAGTGAAGAGACCAGAATGAAAATGCACCAATGCTTTTAGCCACGATGATCATTACCAGACTATGAACTCGGTAGCAAGGGGAAAGGGACTTGCCACTGTCACATAAAAAAACAAGACAGTCATGCCTGTGTTGCTGTTGTTTGCTGATTTGAAGGCTTACGATTTGTCCAGCACTGTGCTAAATTCTTATATGCATAATCTTATTTAGTCCTCCCTACAAATTTCTAAGATAGATACTGTTATTGTTATCCCAATTTTACAGGTGAGAAAAATTTGAGCTCAGGAAATCTTAAAAACCTGGCCAAAGTCGTAACAGCAGCACTGGATACAAATCACAGCAGTCTCAGTCCAAAGCTCATTCTCTTACTTCTCTGCTATACTCCCTCCCAAATGAATCCTGCTAAATAAACTTATTAACGTCTACAGTGAGAATCTAAGCTACCTGCATCAGATTCATCTACGATAAGTAATGCCAAAAGATTTAGGGGTAAATACTACAACACTCACATTTCATAAAAGTAACTACATGGAGACACATGCAATGGTAAGACTGTTGGGGTTTTTTTTGTCATTTTATTTTATTTAAATTCAATTTCACAATATAGAGTATAATACCCAGTACTCATCTCATCATGTTCCCTCCTTAATGCCCATCCCAAATACCCCATACCCCTACTTACCTCCCCTTTTGCAACCCTTTGTTTCTCAGGAGTTTCTCATGGCTTGTCTTTCTCTCTAATTTTTCCCCACTTGATTCCCTCCCACCCTTCCCTTATGGTCCCTTGCACTATTTCTTAGAAGTCTGTTGTTTCTGAAAGCAAGCAAAGAAGAAAATAGGAAGCAGAGACACAGGATCATTTATTTGGGGAACTTCTCAATCTCCATGAGCATGTAAAAGAATCCCACGTTTGTTCTGATGGCTTTCCTAAAGCTATGTCTTTTTGGAGACTTTCCAGAAGCATATATCTATCTTTCTTTCTACAAGGGAAGAACAACAGTTGGGCCTCAGTATAGAGATGAAAAAGAAAGCCTACTGATGGGACATAACATGGAAGTGCAGCGTCCACAAGGGAAGAGCAAGAGGAGGCTTACTTTAAATTACATTTTCTTTGAATATAGAGTCCACCACCAAGATAAACCAGATTCTACTTCCAAAGAATAAATTGAATCTAAAGAAATCAAAGCTGTGGGTCTTTTTTTTCCCTTTTTGAAGTCATACCTATATTAAGTTCTAGACAGCTTTATGAGAGATATGCCAAGTGCAAAGTAAACGCTTGGTCATGATAACACAAAGGTGTGGTTTTCTCTTAGAATCATGCAAACTACAGGGATTGGTTATTTTATTAGCTAAAAATATATAGAAAGCATAGTACTGGTGCAGGTTTTACTGTCATCAGGAAATTAAGAAAAAGGAATACCATAGTATTTCAGAGCCGTGTCATAGTATGCCTCCAGTTCTAAGTGGCAATGTGAGTTTATTATCCACTTACCTACACACCTAACTCAAATTCCCACCCAAATGATCAAAACTGCGTAAAAATAATCTATTTAATAACAGAAACCATAGGAGAATCAGCCAAGTATTTGCAATTCTAAGAAGTCTATCACCGTAAATTAAAGTTAGCATGTGATTGCAGAAATAAACAACCAAGTAACTTCACTTATGAAAGAAAAGTTCCCCAAATGAAAGAAACTATGAAAAAAACCCCAGAGCATATAAAGGCACAATTGGAAAAAGCCAAGTGGTGGGAAACAGGGAAAACCACGCCATGTTGTTAGAGGGCAAGGGAGGAAATAGGAAGAAATGTTAATCTTCTTAATGCAAAAGTCAAAGAAACAGTGTTCATTTATTCTTCCAGGTTCTGTTTTGGTGGTATGATCAGTAAAGGAAACAGAAAATATTTGAACAGAGAAACACATAAACATACACACACAAACCAGGGGTGCCTGGGTGGCTCAAATGGTTAAGTGTCTGACTTGTGATTTCAGCTCAGGTCATGCATGATCTTATGCATCAGGGGATGGAGGCCAGTGTGGGGCTCTGTGCTCAGCAGGAAGTCTGCTTCTCCCTTCCTCTCCCTCTGCTCCTCCCCTCTCCCCCACCCACCTGCAGACATGCATGTGCGTGCGCTCTCTCAAATAAATAAATCTTTTAAAAAAGCCATACACATATGCCAAGAACACAAACAAAAATGCTAAAGTAAACCCAAATATCTTGTGAATAATCAATATGAAAATAAACAGCCTTATTAAAAAGACAAAAGATCTTACATTATAATAAAAATATTAACTGAATGCTAATCCCAGGAAACATAAAATAAATGGTAGAGTAGAAAAAGAAAAGAACAATAAATCATTTATGTAGCATTTAATGCTTGGCAATCACTGTTCTAATCACTGTATAGTTTTTATCTTATTCCATATTAATAACCACACAAGGTATGTACTATTTTATTATTGTTTACAAGTGAGAAAATAGAATCACAAGGTCACTAAATAACTTTCTCAAAGCCTACAGTCTACTTGGTGGATACATGAGTCTTCTTCCTTAAGGGCAAAAAAAAAAAAAAAAAAAGGCAAAACATAGCTGGCGGATAAAAGCAAAAGAAAGAAAGATGTGCAATATTAACATAAACACTACCATTTGTCCATTTGTTTGGCGCTGAAATATTTAAACAAGAAATTGTACACACATCCCTATAAAACAAAACAAAGAAAAAGAAACAAACACAGAAAACATACGGAAGACAAACAGGTTTAACAAACTTCAAGTGACTTAAGATACTTATTAAAATACACAGAATACAAAGTAATTCAACTCAATTATCAGCAGTATCTACAGAATTTTAAATAGGTAAAAGGTCATATATGTAAATGCCATCAGTTTTTATATAAGGAATAGCCCCAATCTTTACAGAGAGAGTAGAAACCAACCATGTATGATTTGTACATAAATAAATGAAAGAATACATGAATGAATGAACACCTCTTTCAGTTTCGGACAGTCCTAAGTTGACTAAAAAAATCATTTCATAAATGTAATATATATACATATATATTTTAAATATTTTATTTATTTATTCATGAGAGACACAGAGAGAAAGAGGCAGAGACACAGGCAGAGACAGAAGCAGGCTCCATGCAGGAAGGCTGATGTGGGACTCGATCCTAGGATCCCTGGATCATTACCTGAGCCCAAAGGCAGATGCTCAACCAGGCACCCCTATATTTTGTTATTTAAGAAAACACATATATAATTAAATCCAAAAGGCAGAAATTTCCTGGCTATTATGTAACAAATAATTTTGACCAGAAATAAATAAATCACTTGGTTTAAGGATGTGTAATATTATATCCTATGAGGTAGGTAAAAAAGCAGATGCGTATGTCTGCATATGAATGTAGTAAGAGAAAGATGTAGGAATTGAATGTTAAGAACACATCGGTGAATTTTTATTTTCACCAATGTTTCTGTGTGCATTCATTTTTATGGATATGCATTAAACTGTTGGAAAACAATGTGTTAAATACATCAATTTCTTGTAATTCCTGGAGTGTATATGTTTCCCTAACATTCTATATACTATTTCTCTGTAAAGTCTTCAAAGTATTCTCATAAGTAAAAGACAGTTTTGTCCTATAAATAATCTTTCTCTCCCCCTACCAAAAAAGCCTCACTGTGCATGTTAATTTTTCAAGGAATGTAAAAATAGTGAAATTAATTTTATAAGTAAAATGTGAGCTTTTTAACCAGGAGTTATTGAAATAAATTGAATAGCCATGCCTTTATGATTGCTTTTAAGAGATTCTTTTTTTAAAGTATTATAGATATATTCATTTTTCTATCTTAACACATTCCTTTAAGAAAAAAAATATACAGTATCTCTTTTTCCTAATTTAAAAGTTAATTACTGTGCTGTAATTGTGAAGTTTGCTTTTTTTTAAAAAAAAAAAAGAAGGAATTTATCTCTTATCATCTTTAAATTTAAAATAACTTGATGGCAGTAGAAGTAATCATTACATTCTTCTAGTGTCAGAGTCCCAGATGGCATGATAAAAAAAAGGAATAATCAATAACAATTTAGCACTCATTATGTTTATAGAAAATTATAATGGTTAGATTCAACTTGTGCACATATTTTCCAAAAATGCATTTATGCATAAAATTATATTTTAATTTTAATTACATGTTACATTCTTTTAAAACGTAATTATCAAGGTATATTCTCCAGTTCCATAAATTACCCCATGAATAAAACAACAATTCAAAGTACCATTAAAAAGGTACAAATGAGGGTATATATGATCCAAGGAAAGAAGACCTCTTAAAGGCTTCAGGGAGACGGTTGCAATTTTTATGCATGATTATTGGTGCCCAGAGTTTCCAAGAATAAAGACATGAATGAGGACAAAGTTGTGGCATATAGATTCCTAGGGCGGGGGAGGGAATGTATTGTGTTCATGTCAGTTAGTACTGTTACCAGAATCATGTGTTTTGAAAAGAAAATAGGAAATAGAAGAAAAATTTAAATGAAGAATATGGCTAAGAAAACATTTTCAACAACTATGAATCAGTGACTCAAATATTTTTACCCAATTCGATGAGTGATGGGGATTCATGATGGCTGTTTTAATAGAAAAGGAGCAATGTATATATAGAACTTCACTTGAGGAATACTTATTTGAATATGTATTATTAAAAGATCGAGGAAAGGAAGCTTAAATTCAAGGCAGTCAATTGAATTATGACTCTATTCAGGTGGTTCTTAAACTTCATGCATTAGAATCACCTGGAACATCGTCAAACTACAGATTGCTGGCACTCAACCCTAGAGTCAGATTCAGTAGGTCTTGCATTTCTAGAAATTCCTAGGTAGTCCTGATGGTGCTGGTCTAGGGACCACACCTAGTGAGCCCCTGGTCTACTAGTTTAGTGAAAGCTTACAGAACACCTGAACTAGTGTGGTTCATTAGGATCATACTGAACTAGAAATGACAGAAAATTTAACAGTGTGCAGATTAGAATGTGTTTATTTTTCTCCCTTACAGATTCTGTAGGAATATCTCCATGGCTCATGCATGCAGTTGGTCAAGAATGTCACTAAAAATAGTCAAACTCCTTCTGCATGTCAAAGCTGTATGGTATATGGCTTTTATCCTCATGGTTTCAAGATGGCTGCTCTACCTCCAGTCATTATATCCCTGTTCTAGGCACTAACAAAGCAAAGAATAAAGTACTCTCTCCAAAAGAGGCTTTTTATTTTTATTCAGAAGGACTATCTTCCACAGGGATCTGGGGAAGCACATATCTCAAAAAAGTGTGCTCCAGGACTTTCTCTCTCCAAATCTAAAGATGTCTGGATAGAAAACAAAGTAAATTATCGGCTGTCGCATTTGTCCTTTTGCATAAAATCAGGATTCTGCTAATAACAAGTAGTCATGAGTATTATTAGTAGGTGACTAGCAATGTCTGCCACACAGAAGGTAGAAGGTGATTGTGAATATGAGAGGCTAGAGCAAGAATGTGTAGATCTTAAATACTGATTTTCTCAATCTCTCACATCCTTCCAACCTCAAATCACATATAACTCCTGCATGAAGTCTTAGGGGACCTACAGCTTTCAGATTAAAGTCTCCTATGATTTAGTCCTATGGCAACTAGAATAAGCACTAGGAAATTGATTGAAACACAGAACATTCAAGCAGAAAGGGTCCCACCCACAGACAAGAGGTATAGCAGCACCTTTTGGCCTTAGTAGAACTGCTTTCCTCAGGGAAAGTCATTATCTGCCCAGAAAAGGGTCCCCATTTGAGTGTTGGAGCCCAGGAGAGAGGTTAGGTATATAGGCACAGCTTCCAGTTAAGGAGGGAAAAACACAAAATGAAGGAATTTCTGTCCTATTTGTCTTCAGGAGAAATATTGTATCTACTAAAAAGAACAGGCTACTATTAAAAAGGAGCAATGAGAAAAATTTTTAAAGGAGGGCTTCAAGGGTGCCTGCATGGTTTAGTCAATAAAGCATCTGACTCTTGATTTCAGCTCAGGTCATAACCTCAAGGTCATGAGACAAGAGGCCTGCGTTGGGCTCCACACTCAGCACAGAGCCTGCTTACAATTCTCTCTCACCTGCTCCCTATGTCCCTCCATCCCCCAATCTTTCTCTCTTAAATAAATGCATAAATACATAAATATAAATAAATAAAGGAGAGTTTGGAAGTTTAGAATATGACACAGAAATAAACAATTCTATGGAGAGACTAAGAAAAAGGGCAGAGTCATAGTAACATGTCAGACGAAGCTGAGCACGTTTCCTCCATGAGAAAACTATGGGAGAAAATAAGACAGAAATTAAAAAGATATGAATCAAAAGATCCAAGAGGCCCAGAATTCGGCTAACAGGAGTTGGAAAGAGAACAGAAATAATGAGAGAGGGAAAATAATCAAAGAATAATAGAATACAATCTCCCTTGCTGAAGAAAAGTATCTATCCTCAGACTAGATAGAAAGAAATAGGATAAATTCAGAATGCTAATAATAATGAAGAAGATTCAAAAATACTAACAGAAAATGGAAAACAAAGAAACAAACCACAAAAAAAGACATTCTTCCTACCAAGGAACAAATAAGACTGAGTATCAGAATTCACTCAGAAACTCAGATCCTGGGAGACAACAAAGTTCAATGCCCCAAAGTTATAACAGGAAAAGACGTTGAACTCAGAATTCCATAATCTTCAAATCAATAATAGAAATGTATAATCAATTAAATTTCCAATCAGGAATGAAGCCAAAGGAAAGATGATGCTAGACATGTAAGAATCTTTAAAAACTTACTATCAATGCACTCTATATATATCTTCCAGTTTTATTGAAATATAATTGCCTTATAATGTTGAATTAGATGAAGATGTACAACATTTTTTAAAGACTTTTTTTCATTTTTTTTTTTTAATGATAGTCGCACACAGAGAGAGAGAGAGAGGCAGAGATACAGGAGGAGGGAGAAGCAGGCTCCATGCCGGGAGCCTGATGTGGGACTCGATCCTGGGACTCCAGGATCACGCCCTGGGCCAAAGGCAGGCGCTAAACCGCTGAGCCACCCAGGGATTTGATATATGCATATATCACAAAATGGTTATCATAATAAGTTAACATCAGCTCTCTCACATAGTTATGTTGTTTTTTTTTTCTTGCTGAGTACTTCCCTCTCTTAGCAACTTTCAAATATGCCATATGGTATTGTTAACTATGGTCAGCATGCTGTACATTACATCTCATAACTTATTTACCTGATAACTAGAACTTTTTATCTTTTGAATGCCATCCTACATTTAAAAAAAGAAAGAAAGAAAAGAAAATACTCAAGGAGATAACCCCAAAAATTTAAAGGAATACCACCCAAAAAAGAATATCATAGAATATCCTAACATGCATTTATTATTTCCATATTAAAAAAAAACAAACAAACAAACTCTAAATGCAGGAGTGGACAGAGGGGTTAAAAGAACCAAGGGAATAAACAGTCATGCAAACAAGAGAAGGAGATGATTTCAGCAAGTGATGAGGAAAAGCTAATAATAAAAATTAGTGCAGACATTTTTAGCAATTGTGTTTAGAAAAGTTAACGGGATGTGACCAATATGCCATCATAAATCATTGAAAGACGGAAGATCTCATTGGGGTGAAAGGGAGAAGGAGAAACAAAACTAGATTTAAGATGCTGAGCATGATAGGGGTGAGCAAAGAGGTTAGAAGTGAAGCCAATGAACTCTATAGAATTTTTTAACGTTTTTTTTTTTGGAGGGGACAGATATAGGGAAAAATGATGGTTCAGTGAAAACAAGCCCATGCTTGACTGAGAAAAAGATTTGTTACAGAGAGAGACACTGAAGACACAGGGTATAGCATGATCAGGGGAAAAATTTAATCTAGCCATAGACTCAGAAATGTGGATTCAAATCATGACTCCACCACTTATTAGCCAGGTGACCTTAGGGGAGGTACAATTGAACTTTGGTTTACTGAATCAGTACTGAATCAGATTCAGTACTCAATCTGCCAATAGCACTAATAATATGCCAAGAGTAAAAGAAATAATGTATGTAAGAAGTCTGACACCCAAAAGACACTCAGTAAAAGTTCATGATTACAGCTACTATTATTCAGCAGATGAAGCCCTGAGGTGGAAACATCCTTGAGGAGACGTGACCAAGAGGACACGAAAGGAATTCGGCTTTAAATAGAACAAATTTATTTCTCTTTCAAACCTAATGCAGAGAAAAATGGAGAAGAGTAAATGTGTAAGTGCAGTGGAGAGTGGGTTGGCAGCCATTTCAAGACAGAGACGAAATTAATTGAGAGAGGGGATGTTTTAGGTAAATGCAGACTGAGGGTCACAGGGGCCAAGGGTGAAGCAGCTCATTGTGCTATGGGCAAGTCTGCAGATATCTCCTCCCTACCCCTTTCTCATGAACTATTTCCAGCTTTTTGAGACAAGAGCACTATTTAATTCATTTTTGCATATCTGCATCTTGTAGAGCCTGATAAATACTTGTCTAGTAAATATTTGGTAAAGAAAAGAAGGGAAAAAGAGCAAGGTTGTTCTATTTTAGGGATCAATTCCATCCCATGCACCTCGGACTGGCATAATTGAAACTGGCAACACATTTCCACAGATTGGATCTATTCCATCACCTCTAGACGTTTGTGTACCAGCCCAGTCTCCACTGGGAGCAAGTACACTGTTCAAATGCCAAACCACAATTTGTATATCACAATGAGGTCGGGATGCAGAAAGGGCTGGAAACGGAGGGAAATCACCACATAAGCATGTGGGTAGCCAACTCAGAAGTGGGAGAGGCAGCCTGAGAGTGCATTGCTATTGCTGGGAGGGGGGATTTTCAGTTTCAGAATCACAGGGGAGCAGTTTGCATTGGATTATGCAGTTGAATGAGCAGTCATCTGAGTGAGTGGGCTGGATGGCATGAAGTCCATTGGAGAGAAGGAGGCTAAAGAACAGTGTGGCGGGCAGATGTCAAGGAATGCTCGCCCGCGCTGGTGCCAAACCTCTGCAGTTCAAATCCATCTGAATCACCCATGTGAGGTGGAGAGGACACAGCATGCTTTCTCTTAGCACTCCCTTGTTGAAAACCCCACAAAGGCTTCCCATGGGACCTTAAACTCTAAAATGAATATGGCTGCACAGCTCCCCAGTCTCCTGCAATCCCCATGCCCACCTATTTACAGCCACTCCAGTTACAGAACGGCCCTCCTCTACGGCCCAGGAGTTCGTAGTTCGGTCCTGCTCCCCAGAGCCCATGCATGTGATGCATCTCTGCTTATAACACCCACACTCTTCCTCTGCTGACAACCTCCATTCACTCTTGTATCTCAGCCTTACACACTCCTCTTTCCAAAGGGATCTTCCCTATGGCCCTGGGGCACCCTCTGGCAGCACACTTCTCTCCACCAGGACTTTTGTACACTATAATCAGAGTTATTTGCTCACATGTTTAGAGTTTCTCATCTCCCCTGAATTTTAGTCCTCTGTGGGCAGAACCAGGTCTGTCTTTGTACCTGTATCACAGGGCAGCAGTGTCTAACACACATATTCTCTGTGGGAGCACTCTCACCTCCAAGAGAGAGAAGTCCATTCTTTGGGGAGGAAAAATGAAAAGAAAAGTCTTACTTCTTTCATGCATAAAGCACCGATCTACATATAGCTCAAAAACAGACCATATATTTTGTGGTATTAAAATTTCATGGGGCAGGAAGGCAATTAAAAATGTCCAAGAGTTTAGGTAGATGGTAATGAAAACAAAACAGAAATCTGAGGGGTCCTGCTGTAGCACAATGCGTGGACATAGTTGGCCCTTCAAATATATAAATATTGAGTGAAAAGAGCCAAGATAGAAAAAAATCATCAGTTTTGGTGTGGGCCCTGATGAAGCATTCTCAGTTGGCCATCTTCCCCAGACTCAGAGCAGAAGGAAGGACCGCAAGGCAAGACAGGATCCATGGAGGAGCTTGGTGTTGCCTTTCTTATCTTAAATCCACAGAATTTTAGATGTTGCTTTTTAAAAAACAAACACTATAAACAGAGCAAAGGGAAAGAGAATTCCCAAAATATATGTCAATTGCTCCATAGCTCAGGTTTGCAAATGAAGCCAATGCCCATGATTATATGTAAGAGAACTTTTGGGTTTGGATCTGACCTTGACCTTGCTGGATGCCCATGATGCTCTACTTTGCTTTCACAAAATTTCCACACTTAATATTATCATGTATTTGTCCCAGTAGACAGAAGCCTTGCAGCGAGCAGGGGCCCCGGCTAATTATACAAGATAAAGCATATTCAGACAGAGTCTAGCATGCATTAAACACTCAGTAATTATTAACATTATTATTTTTCTAATAGTAGTGGTAGCAACGTTGTTGGTGTCGCTATCATTAATTCCGTCACGCTATATTGGCACACCAAGCCCAGCATTTAAGTAAGCACTTTGTTAATATCTGACAAATAAATGAAATAAAATTCCAGCCAGGGACTCCCTTTCCTACCCATTTTGACCCTTTCACTTTTTTGAAACCCTTATCAGACACAACCAAAACACGAAAGCACTTAAACATTTTTTTTAAAACCATGGAACACATCTGGGATGGAGTTTTAGCTGGTTTTCACTTGATCTCACATTATACCGGATATGTTTATGACTCTTGAAATTAATGCAAAACTTATTATTATCATCTCATTTTTACCCAATGAGCACAGTTCTCACTAAATCACAGCCTTCCCATTTAGACACAGCAGCTGATAAAGTCCATACCTGACCTGGCATAATCGTTGCCACTTACTCACGATGAGGCTGTCATCATACAGGCCACCAAATATTAATGAGAAGGGACTCAGGCTTGTGGCTGCCTCAGAGAGCACTCAGGATGGAAAATCAATCTTGAAGCCAGCGTCAGAAGGAAGACGGTCCTTCTCAGCAGCGTGCCGTGCTGACTACATGCTGAAAACTCCGTACCTTTTACTTAACAGAGATGACAAATGAGCCTTGGATGAAATATGTCTGTCAGGTTTTAGCAGCTCGACAGTGAGCACCCAACTCTGAAATATGATAATTATCAATCAATGTTAAATGCAATCTGGAATCCCAGAAACAGACTGTCATTTGCAGATTATAGTCGACGTAAGAAATTCATGGGTGTCAGTTGTCTGTGCGTGTATGCGACATATATATGTCCTTTCCTTAGAAGATGCGTGGGAGTGCTTCAGATGGAAAGATCAGACATTTGGACAGAAGAATTCTGTGCCCCCTGCCCTGCTGCCTCATAAAAATCACGACTCCTTCAAATGGTGTCTGTTTGCATGTATTACAGAGGGAAAATAAAAAAAATAAAAAAACAAAAAACAAAAAACGAGCCATTCTTTGAGCATTCACTGTATGTCAAATGCTCCATCAACCTAATTCACCACATTTCATCCTTCCAACAGTCCTATGAGGTAGGGCTTTCTCTTTCCATTTAGTAGATGGGCAAACAACCAAGGTGTGAGAGGACTAAAGACTCTGGCCACAGATGGCAGACTTGGGCCTGTCTCAAAGCTTATGGCTTCACTCAGTGCATTATATGGAATCATTGGGTATTTTCTAGAACAAAAAGCCATTTTCCATGGTAATAACCAAACACAAAGTAAAGCACACGGTGAATTACCTGGCTATATCTGTATCTCTATATCTCTATCTACCTACCTACCTATCTCCCCTTTATATTTAGTAATATAATCTAAAACAACCTAAATTTGTTTCATCTTTATAACTTTATCTTTAATATACTGTCACATGGCCATTAAATGGTTCCGAAGTTGACAAATGATACATTCAGGCCAAGAATACAGCTTAAAATAAGATTGTTTCCTGGAAACACTGGGACCCAGATGGGACTCTATGTAGAAACACACAAGAAGTTGATGCAAAGATGCTAAAATTCTGTATCTAATATAACCATTCTTGGAGATGACCAGGTGAAGTATGAGTCCTTTCTGGTTAATGGTTGAACCCCCACTGGCATTGCTACATTTATAACCAGTAAAAACCTGTAGTATCATTGTTCCCACTCCTTTTGGTCCATTCTGGGATAATCTAATGGGCTTAAAAAAAGACAAATATCTGAACTCTATGCCTAGGAACTCATATTTGATTGGTCTGAGGTAGGATCCAAGCGTTCATATGTTTTTGAAGCTCCCCCAAGTGATTCTCACCTGCATCCTTAGTTAACATTTACAGATACTAAATGAAATAGTAAGAAAAAGGATGAAATTTAAATAATTGGCAAAACAGGAGAAAATATCCTTTCTGCTCTCTCTCTCTCTCTCTTTCTGTTTCTCTCTCTCTCTCTCTCGGGATTAGCAGAATATTCTTGATATATTAACCTTGTGCTTCTCGCTAGTATTTCTCTTTTCTCCTTGTGCTTAATCTCTGTGCACTACTGTACTTCTCTGCCAATTCAGAGAAAGTATGTAATGGCAGAAAGCAAGAATAAAAGGAGGCTCCATTGGATTCTCGATTTTTTAAGAAACTGGGGAGCAAAACTTGTCCATCTCTCCCTAGTAGAAAAAACTCCCAATACAGGCAGAGGGGTAAATATTGGAGGTTGAATAATTTAAGTGTACACACCTGTAGTATAGACATTTGAGAATAAACATAGTTAAGAGAAAAGAGCCATGGACAACATTCTTGGAGACTAAAGATTGGTCAGCTCCCAAAACAATGTGAAGCGTGCAAGGACAGAGGTGTCCTGGGCCTTATTTCTTAGGTTAGGTCCCAGGGAGGCAGGATGACTCCAGAGGAAGAAAACAAGAGCATATATCTCTAGAAAGGGGATTTAAGCAAATTCCTATAAGTATTCTATACAAACAGTATGGAGTAGAACAACGGAGAGGTTCTATCACCTAAAAGGTACTGAGACAGCAGAGGATTCCTGGCTCTGGAAGGAATTAGGGCATCTCCATGGTAACCTGTGTAGAAGGCTGATCACCTGAAGAGGGGGCAGGACTCAGCATACACTGAGAACAGGATGTCTGTCCCTCCTCCCAAGGCCTTTGCTTTTTTTCTAAGTAGGCCCCACATCCAGCATGAAGCCCAACACAGGGCTTGAACCCATGACCCTGAGATTGAGACCTGAGCTGAGATCAAGAGTTGGACGCTTTACCAACTAAACCATCCAGGCCCCCCTGCCTTGCCATATAAGAATTAAATTTTTAGGGGAAAAAAAGGATTTAGCTCTGCGTCTCTGGACTGATACTGATACCCACTATACCTCAACTCCAATAAGCTCGCTGTACTGCACTTAGATCCTCTGAGTCATTCACCACACCTAGCCAGCTGTTCGCTTCTGCCTACAAATACTACTCTTGTGTTTCCCTTCAGAAAACTCCCCTTGCCTTCTGAAGCCACTGTGCCCCAGACACATTTTGTCTTTCCAAGGGCAGCCTTGAGCCAACAGATGCATGAGTATAAAAGCCCAGCATCCTTGCCCGAGGCTAGCATGACTCCCAGATGTGACTCCAGAGTCCCAAGCAGGGTTAGGCTGTCTGCCCTTTGTGGGATTTAATTTCTCCTCCTTTGCTGTTCTGCTTCCCTCACTTTTTAGCTATTTCTCCTGGAAGCACATCCTCCACATAATAAATTTCTCATGGATCCTCATCTCAGGATCTGCTTCTGAGGAACCAGACAGGAGAGGAAGCCATAGCACTGCCCTATGCAAACTCTTTTTCTTCAGGATGCCTATTTCCTCATGTCACATTTCCCTTCTGCATGACAACCTCCGTCATACAAGGCCTTTATTAACCTGATTGGGGTCCACCACTCTGCTTTCTTTCCTCTTCAATCCCTGCCTCACCCTTTAGAATCTAGTGACACTAAACTATAGTCACTGAAGACACAGAAGATTTATGTGTCCACATTTCTCCTGCGCCAATTACTCTGCACAAAGAGCCTCTCCCTCCCCGGTCCTCCTGGAGAACTCCTATTTCAATGGTAACACACAACCTTAAAAAACCTGTCATGAGTTTTGTAAATCATCACTCTCAACCAAAAAAAGAAATCCCTCATTTTTACAAAGGTTTAATCACTCCATCTCTATGCTTTATTTCCACCTTGTTCATAGATCTACCTGATATCTAGCACATTTGGTTTTAATTTGTTTACTTGCCTTTGCTATTGGACAGGAAATTCTTTGTTGACAAAAACTGTACTCACCCCCCACTGTCCTCACTACATAGCAAATAGCCAATAACAGTGGGAATGTTGTATTATTTCTCTCTTCAAAAATGTTTTCCATCACCTCCCAACATGATTAAATCCTAACAATTATCCCTAAGTCCACCTCCTGATATGAATATTGTTTCCTAAAACTTTCAAATATATGCAAATTTTTCTCTTCTGCATAAGTTTAAAATTCTGGAGTTCTTGTAATCTATAACACTCATTCTGCCATTTCTCCTGAGCTTTTCCACTCTGCCGCTTAACACTTTTGTAAATTCTAGGTTTATCCCCTCTCTGATGAGGTCAAGGACTATACCATATTAATCTCTGTTCCCTCTAAAATGCACTTGCTAAGTATGTGTCAGATGAGTAAATGAATAAGACAAATAAACAAATGTAACTCTTGCTTTCCTGATATTTCAAAAAATTTCACATGTAGACTTATGGCTTAAATTTTCCTTTGTCCCCAGTAGGGAACAGTGGCTTGTAGATGCTCAATAAATAGTTGCTGAATTGAAATATTAAGTGTTTTAACAGTCAATTTCCACATGAGTTAATTCCACACTACCTTATTTTACAGGAAGTGGAATGTAAGTTATGGGGAATCTGTCCAGAATTTCAAAAAGCTCCAGTGAAAAACTGAAGATTAGAGATCACGGCTTTTGATTCATGACCAAGAATTTAATCCAAAAAGTCACTAGGTCTCTTTAAATTATATATAGTCAGCTCCTCATTATACCTTACAATATTAACCTAATGAATTATTTATGAACCTTGATTTACTCTCCATCACCAATTCCCAGCTGGTTATCATATTGCCAACATCAAGGCCACTACCAAAGAGCCTCCATACAGAAAAAGTAGGAGAGTGTCTAAGCTCATGTCCTCAAAAACTACAATTTATTTAACACCTACTGTATGCTAGGCATTGTGTTGGGTGGTTTATTACATAAGCTTGTTTCATCCTCAGCAAGTCCTTGGGAAGATTCTAGTATTATAATTAAGGTGTAGGTTCTTAGATAACTAGACTTCATAGTAATAGAAGAACAATGCCAACCTTGTCCACTTAATCCTTAGTCCTGGAACACCGTATTATAGATAGTAAGTGCCCAGTAAATATGCAGTGGATGAATGAACTTGCCTGAGGCTATGAAGTTAGTAACACAGGAGCTAGGATATAAACTGAGGTTCCTCTCCTCCTCCCATTATGTCATGCTGCATCTTCTGTAGTTTTGCACCTTGGGGCATAGAGGTCAGCACTTTTAATGGGAGTTTACTAGAAACGAAGTCTCATCCTTCCACCCTCAGAACTACTGAATTAGAGTCTGCATTTCACAAAAATCCCAGGTGATCTCTGTATGCACAGTAGCTTGAGAAGCACTGCTAGAGGACATGTTTCATGGGATACGTCCAAAATCTGTAAGAACTCTCATGATTTACTGACATCTCACTCTTTTCCAACAGAAGTAGAAATCAAGAATCAATTGCTAACAAGAAAACATTTAAATGACAAAAATAGCCAGCTACGGTAATCTCCCCTGTGCCAGACTCTGTATGACGGACCAGAGGTACAAATATCAAGAAGGACAGTTCCTCTCTCTCTTTTTTAAAGATTTTATTTATTTATTTATGAGAGACACACAGAGAGAGGCAGAGAGAGAGTAGAGGGAGAAGCAGGCTCCATGCAGGAAGTCCAATGTGGGACTCAATCCCGGGACTCCAGGACCACGCCCTGAGCCAAAGGCAGACACTCAACCGTGAGCCACCCAGCCGTCCCCGAATTCCTCTCTTTAAGGAGCCCAGAGGTCAGTGCAGTTCTTAACCTGGGGTCTATGCATTTGCTTCCCCCACCGCTGGCAGCCTGCCCTTTCCATCCCATACATTTTGCATTGTACATGTATGAGGGAACAGATGCACATTTTTCATGTGTAAAGCTCCAAAACATTCATCAGACTCACAAGGCTAACTAAAATTCATTTAATATCAAAAATTAAAATAAAAAATGGACCACTAATGCTAGCATAGAGGAAAATAATTTTAAAAATTTCACTGGAGGGGTGCCAGTTAATGGAGCGTCTGACTCTTGGTTTTGGCTCAGGTCATGCTCCACATCAGACTCTGCGCTCAGCAGAGAATCTGCTTGAGATTCTCTCTCCCTCTCCCTCTGCCCTTCCTGCTTGTGCTCTTTCTCTCTCTCAAATAAATAAATCTTCAAAAAATTTCACTGGAGCTTAATTATACATATAATATCATAGCTACATATACATACCCACATACATATGCTTAATATGTACATATATGTGTGTGCATATATGTGTATATATAATATACATTTGTATATATAATATATGCATATATATGAACATTTAACTGTGTTATATTTCTACTTAGCCATTAGTCCTTACAAATAACACAGCAGCAATAGCTAATACTTTTTGAGACTCTATCATATGCCAAGCCTGATTTTAACCACTGCGTTGTCATTAATGACAATTAAGAATTACATGAGAATTAGGAATTATTCCCATTTTACGAATTAGCTGAGGCTGTGGAAGTAAGAACATTGCCCGAGGTCACACAGCTGGAAAAGTCAAAGTTCCAGGACTCAAGCATGGACAGTCTTGAGTCCATGGCTCCATAGTCTAGGCTCTGACACCACCCAGCCTCCTACTAAATGGAAGTGTACTGAATATCTTCAGCAGAGTTAATGGTGATGTTGCTAATCACACTAGAGAAGGAAGAAGCAGAACAACTGAGAAGTGGTGCCAACCCACTTGTAAGCCTAGCTTAGGTTCTACAAATCTGTCACTTCATTGTGTCAGACACATGTGCATAAATCAAAATAGACCATATACTTGTGTGTATGCATAAGACAACTCCAATTATATAGACATACATGTATGTACAAACATGCATGTATGTAGATGCACACATGCACACACACATTAGTGGTCTTAACTCAGGAATGGAAATCATTTCAATTTCTACTTCTGTTTCTTTTGCTTAACTTTTCTGCATATTCCATGGTAACCAGATCATTTGTTCTACACTGGTTCTCAACCATACGCTTCTAAATTACTGGAGGGGCTTGTTAATAATTCAAATACCTGAAACCGTCCCTAACCTACTGAAAAAACTATCTTCAGGGTTGGGCCCATGCAACTATAATTTTTAACAAGCTTTGGGAATACGTACTTTTTAAATGAGCTCTTTAGGTATTTGTAATTCTCCGCTAAGTTTGGGAACAAATGCTCTTTATTGACCCTCAAAAGTGCCTTAAAGTTACTGACAATCTTATTAAGATGCAGCTTCTGGTTCAGTAAACCTGAGCTCAGGCCTGAGAGCCTACAATTCCAGCCAGCTGCTGCTGCTGATCTTGGCAGCACTTTTGAGTACAAGGCTATGCATCAATTGGTTTAATATTTATTTTCAGTATACATTTTGGGCCTAATTGTAGTAAAACTAGAAACAATGCACTTCACCGGTTTGAGGACCAAAACCGCTTTGTAGGATAGGAGCATCCTGGACTGCTAAGGAGAACATACAGAGTTTTTTGCTTTGATGGGTGTTTCAAATGAACCAGATAAAACCAGGTTATTCATTGCAGGCAGGCAGGACTGCTCCCTGTCTGTAATACCAAAGTTCCCTCTGTGCTTGCCAGCATGGTTACTTGCTAGAACACAAAATGATAATCTAAATGTTAACAAGTTGTCATTAAAGAGTGATGACCACTTTCAAAGAACAAGTAATCCCTGACATCCTATAAAGAGGTGATGGAAGACATGATATTTTATTCATCCCAAGGCTTCATTAACAAATCTTCAAGGAGCTGGGACTCTAGTGCCTTATCTGAAGAGCTTTGCCACTGACTGGTGTAGTCATTAGTTAAACCTAAAAATTGCGAAGACGTATTGGCAAGGGGTGAATTTCATGTGAAGTAGAGAAGCACCTCTGGAATGGAAGCATGCAAGGTCTTTTGTCAACTGTATGCAGCAAGGGCTGAAATCGCATGGCTGGAGGCATGCTGATATAAGACTTTGCCCGCCTACTGTGCAGGGGTTAGAGAAGCAGGGTGGAGGAAAGCAATCTAGTTCCCCACCTGTGCGGCCCCCATTTCCAGGGATGACATAGCAGCAATAATAAGAGATTAATTACAACATAATACCAGAAGTAACAGCAATCATCATCATCTTTATCACCACCACCATCATGCCATGGAAGTTAGAAGTGATAAAACCCCAACTCAAACTGGCTTAAGGAAAAAAAAGAGTAATTTATCTACTTACGTAATTTCAAAATGCATATGTGGATTAAAGCGCCTTAAATCACTAACACTGTATCTTGCTTTCTCCCTCCTTCTGTTGTTCTATTTCTTTGTCCTACTTTTCAGTGTTGGTATCTCTCATAGGCAGACCCTCTCCACGTAGAGGCTTATAGGAACATCGGGTCTCATTGGGACATCCTGGATTATATGTCCATCCCTGAACCAATCGGTTTGGCTGGTGGATGGAAAGTGCCCATGGGCCTGGGTCACATGATCAACTCACGACTCAGGCAGGAGTCAGGGTGGCAGTTTTAAATCTACTAAATGCCAAAAAGCAAAAGAAAGAACTGTTATCAGAAGAGAAAACCCGATCTAGAGTGGACTACCATTCCATTTGATCCTCACGACACTGGAAAAGAGATGTAGATGACACTATAGATACACAAAGAGGGACATGCTCTGTTCTTAGAATGTAAAAGATGAAGCTTAGAGAATGTGTTAGCAGGATTCCTTTGGTTTTAAGAGATGGAATCTTCATTCAAAACCAGAGGGGGAGAAAAAAGCCCAAAATCATAGGAGAGAAATACATGTTGGTTCACACAATTGAAAACCTGAAAGTTCTGTCTCCTATCACAGCTGAATCCAAAGGCTGTGTCTTCCCCCCATTCATCCCAGTATGGCAGGAAATGTCGGCACTCGCCTACACAGGCATTAAAGTTAACGCCTGTAACTCCATGACAGTCTTGTCTTTGTGGTGAGACTAGATAAAAGATTAGTGGTTTCTTAAAAACTTTAGTAATTTTTCCTAGAAATAACTAGGATTTGTGTAGTTTATAATGTATGAACCATCTTTACACCAGCCGCTGTGGGATGGGTTATACTTACCAGCCTGAGTCACATCATTTTGTTGCCAAAAAACCATAGGGATGTGACTGTCAGTTCCACTGGAAAAGCAAGGGGGCAGTTACAGAAAAAACACAGCCCAAAGAAGTGTTTCTAAAGTGCTGATTGGGGAACCTGGGTGGCTCAGTTGGGGAAGCATCTGCCTTCAGCTCAGGTCATGATCTCAGCACGCTGGGATTGACCCCACATTGGGCTCTCTGCTCAGTGAGGACTCTGCTTCTCCCTCTCCCGCTACTCCTCCCCACCCTGCTCTCTCACCCACTCACTCTCTCTCTCTCTTTGTCTAAAATACAACCTATAACCACAACCACAACAACAAAAATAAGGGACATCTGGGTGGCTCCGCAGTGAGCGTCTGCCTTTGGCTCAGGGCATGATCCCAGTCCAGGGATGGAGTCCCGCATCAGGCTCCCTGTGAGGAGCCTGTTTCTCTCTCTGCCTATGTCTCTGCCTCTCTGTGTCTCTCTCATGAATAAATGAATGAAATCTTAAAAAAAAAATGAAACTACTAAAACGTATGAAAACAATGGTCTACAAGACACTGGACTTCAGCCACAGAGGATGCTGGTTCTCAGTAAATATGGGAAGCCAATGATTATTGAAGCCAATAATCCCTATGATTTCCCCAGTTTACAAAATTGAGTTTTCCAGCCTTGGAAAAGGGAGAGGTAGCTTGGTGGAGGCCCGTGGACTCCTTGAATTGAGGAAACAGAGACAAGAGAAAGACACAATGGAGGTCAGAATTCACAACACAGAACCTTGAAAAAGAGAATCGCAGAGACCTGCAGAGGGGCCCAGTGAGAACCAAGGCAGGCATGCTTGTGAGGAAACCCTCCAAGGCTGAGGCAAGAACCACTTAGAAGAATTAGAGGGAACAGTGAAGAGTACTTACACAGGGTCAGACACTGTTGGCCACTCCCATGAGCCAGGCTGAAAAACCCTTCTCATCATGGGGTCTTTTGTTGGAGGGTACCCAGAGGGTCTTGATTCAGGAGTTGTGAATAATTAGCCCTAGGCAAAAAGCTAATACTTAGTTAGGTCCCACCTTACAAATCTTAAAAATAAGACTTGAAAGGATCAAACTATTTCTAAGTAATCTAACTTGACCCGAAAGCAGAGCTCAAGAATCTACACAGAAATACAAAAATATGTAGTACCCAATAAGATAAAGCCCATTTGACAAAACTTTCTTTCTTTCTTGGTGGTACATAAAATCTGGTGGCATATTTTAATAAGTGGCATTTTAGAGCTGATGAAATATGGTTTTATTATAAGCTGGTCTTCCCGTTTTATAAATCATGCTGCCCCACTGAGTCTTTGACAACACCCAAAAAAAACCCATGACGTTTCAGTCTACGATTCTCCCGCTGTGACATCCAGCCACTGCATCTTGACAAGACAAAATGTTCCAACTCGTTCTTTTATTAGCCACTTTGTAACCCCAGCTCAGAGGCCTAGATATAACATATCTTAAAAGCAAAAGGAAAATTTTATCGAGAGAAATAAATTAATTGGAAAACTTAACATAGAAAAAAAACAATTTAGAGGAAAAGAGAGTCATAGAGATACCAATCATCTTACCATCGCCCCAGTTCTGCTGACTCAGCACGAGGTCTAGAACTCTATTGAAAAACAGCAAATTCCAAAGTATGTTCTATAGACAGCTTCTCAAGTGGCCTTTAAAGAAGACTGGTGATAATTAGTAAACCTATTGCATTTTTTTTTAAGATTTTATTTATTTATTCATGAGAGACACCGAGAGAGAGGGGCAGAGACACAGGCAGAGGGAGAAGCAGGCTACGCAGGGAACCCGATGTGGGACTCGATCCCAGGACCACGCCCTGAGCCAAAGGCAGACGCTCAACCACTGAGCACCCAGGCAATCCACCTATCGCATTTCATATAAAAGGATGAGTGAAAACCCTTCCAATTTGGACATTTTTTTCTTTCTAATTTGGATATTTCTACAGTGTGAAAAATCATTTTTTTGAGATTTTTTTTCATGTTTTTATATTTTTTTATATTTATTCTTTTTAACATTTTACATTTTTATTTATGCAAGAGAAGGTGTGAGCAGAGAGAGGAACAGAGGGAGAGGGACAAGCAGACTCCATGCTGAGCAGGGATGTGGGAGCTTGATCTCCTGACCCTGAGATCATGACCTGAGTCAAAATCAAGAGTTGGATGCTTCACTGACTGAGCCACCCAGGTACCCCTGCTGCTGTTTTTAAATGTAGACTCTTCTTCTACCCTTCCCTTCAACCTTTCCTTAAGAGAATCACCATCTCAGCACCTGGCCAAAGGGCCATAAATCCAGGAGTGTTAAATTTAAAATAGTTTGTTAAAACCCCAACATTTTCTTGGTGGCCATATACCAAGCTTCAAGTACTCTCTTTTAGACAAGTGTTGGCAAAATATTTTACCCAGAATTAGATTTATGAATAGTGCAGGATAAAGTGACTAATTGGCAAAATAATGAAGATGGGCAGGGAGTGATGGGGGGTGGGCTGGTGTCGCTTTGCTTACAGAGTTAAGGTTCTAGAAATAATAGAGGATAGGATATGTTCCTCAGACATAAATAGTTATAATGAGTGTGGTAACACATAAAGGATAACCTACTTAAACACATGTTGCCTGTTGAAGAAAATGAACAGACCAGAACTCATGGGACAAAATAAAATCATCGCTTTTGAGGCAGCAAATCTTTTGCTTCCCAGAGACCCCTTATAACAGATGTCACTTAATTAGCATTCCACTGGTTCCACTCCATCACAGGGGAACTTGACCTCTCTCACCTCCAAATTATGGAGTGGACCAGCAGAAAAAATGTTTCCTGCTCCCAGAAAATGGCTTGCAAAAGGAGAAGAGTCTAGTTGTCCATATAACATAATTCTTCCCAGGCTTTACTGGCATTTATTTGTTTTTAAAGATTGCATTTATTTGTGTGAGAGAGAGCACAACTAGGGTGAGGAGCAGAGGGAGAAGCAGACTCCCTGCTGAGCAGGGAGCCTAACACGACGCTGGATCCCAAGACCTCAGGATCATGACCTGAGCCGAAGGCAGATGCTTAACGACTGAGCCACCCAGGCGCCCCTTCACTGGCATTTAGAAGTTAGAAACTGGCCTGAATTCTGAGGGCTAGTTCATGACACAACAAGAATTGGAAATTAATCAACCAATTAATCAATTAATCAATCTGGCCCCATAATCACAATTCTATATGCTACTTGGATAGAAATAAGACAACTGTTGATTAATCAATTGGGTGAAGGGAATAAAATGCTTGGAAATATAATGATTAAGAGTACAATGTTAGTGATGCTGTTACTAATATCGGTACCTAAAATATAATTGTATGAGGACCTATAGGAATGTCCACCTCTCTCCTTTATCAAGTGTTTACAAGTGTTTTGGTGAGACCCGAGGGGTATTTCACATTGGTTCAGGCCTGTCCTCCAAGGATCTTCTAGATAAGGCTCCTTGTTGATGTCCTTGAGGTAGTCAGAATTCTAAAACATTTCCTGAGATTTCTCACCTCCCTGGTATACACATCTTGCATAATCCCTTGGCTAAATATGGTAGATGGATTTTACTGTCTGGTGAGGTTACATTATATACGTGATATATGGCACAGACGACTTTAAGATATGGAGATGACTCCCCATGGGCCTGACCTAATCAGGTGAGTCCTATAAAAGCAGGGAGGTGACAGGGAGATGCTCAGAAATGAGGATAGGAAATGAGGACCACCACCAGGAGTGGAGACTGACCCCCCAGACTAAAAAAAATTGGGACCTCAAGATCCTGAATGATACTGAAAGTGGACTCTCCCCTCAATAATCTGGCCTCCAGATCAAACCAGCCTGGCCAACACCTTGATTTCAGCCTTACGAGATCCTAAGCCAAGAACCCAAACAAGCCCACGTGGACCTTTCACTACAGAACTGTGATCATGGGGTGCCTGGGGAGTTGTTGGTGAACGGTCTGCCTTCAGCTCAGGTTATGATCCCAGGGTCCTGGGATCGAGCCCCACATTGCACTCCCTACTCACTGGGTTGCCTGCTTCTCCCTCTCCCTCTGCAACTCCCCCTGCTTGTTCTTTCTCTGTCGTGAATAATTAAAAAAAAAAATAAATAAATAAATAAATAAATAAAAGAACCGTGAGACCATAAATGGGTGTTGTGTTGAGCTGCTAAATTTGTGGCAATTTATTATGCCCCACAGAAAGGGAATACAGTCCCTGAGCCACAGTGAGTTAAGGGAGGGGCCCAGCATGGTCAGCTTCAGAAGGCATCCTCCTTGAGAACATCTCTGTGCTCAAGCCGTCCTGCTGCATGCAGAGCAGAGCCTTCCAGGAGGAACCAGGCCAGCTTCCTGCAGTGCTCCCCAGGGGCCAGTCTCTGGGCATCTCACAGAACTGGGGAGAAATTTCTCATAAATCTCTGAATCCTTCTGCCCCCAGGACCTGAGCAGTACTGCCTGTGCCTGAAAGCAGCCAGCCTCCTGGGGAAAACAGCCCTGGCCCCCTTAACTTTCAGCTCTGTCTTTCCACAAACCTCAGTCCTGAGCCTGATGGAGAACCTGAGAGAACACTACCTCCTACTTCTTTTCTCTCTCCTCTCTCACCCTAACCACAGCATCAGGATGTCAGAGCCAGACACCAGCTCCCTGATTTCTGTGCAACAATGTGAGCAAAAGAATGTTAGGGACAGCAAGTCTGTGTCCTCCCAAATTCATATATGGAAGCCCTACCCCCCACCCCCTCCCCGCAGTGTGATAGTATTTGGAGGTGGGTCTTTGGTGGGAAGTGATTAGGTTCAGATGAGGTCATGAGGGTGGGGGCCCATGATGGGGGGTAGCACCCTCCTAAGAAGAGAGAGGCTTCTCTCCCTTGTGTGCACATAGCAAGAAGGTGCCCACCATCCACAGAACAGGAAATGGATTCTTAACCAATACTGAGTGTGCTAGGACCTTGATGGTGGACTTCCCAGCCCCCAGAACCATGAGAAGTAAATTGTTTAAGGCCCACCCCCCTCATCTGTGGTATAATTTGCTATAGCAGCCTGAACTGAGTAAGACTGAGAAGCTCTTGGGGGTCCTCCCCCTGGGGCTACTGCAAGGCTCCCTGAAGGCCTCAACAGTTTGCAGGTCACTGTTACTCTCTGGGAGACCCTGCCTGAGAAGGAAGCCAGCCTGAGAAAGGAAGAGTCAATAGGGAGCATGGTGGGGGGTGGGAGAGGGCGTGGCAACAAGACCTTGAACCTGGATTCCATCTTTTTATTTTTATTTTTTTTTATAGATTTTATTTATTTATTCATGACAGAGAGAGAGAGAGAGAAGGAGGGAGAGGCAGAGACACAGGCAGAGGGAGAAGCAGGCTCCATGTAGGGAGCATGATGTGGGACTCGATCCTGGGTCCCCAGGATCACGCCCTGGGCTGAACCACGAGGCCACCGGGGCTGCCCTCCATCTTTTTAGACCAGAGCTAATGCATGCATTTTTTTTTTTCCACTCAATCCTCTTTGAGTTGGGTTTTTAGCACTTACATGGAAAAAATTCTGTCAAAGCAGTATGGTTTGTTCCCAGAGAATTCCTCTGGCCTCCTCACCCAATCAGCCCCAGTTCTACCACAAGCACCCTCCCTCAACTACCCTTATCACACCTGACTCGCTGAAACGTCTGGTTCACGAATGCAGCATTATATTCGCACCCTGTTTAATGTTTGGTTTCAGGCTGATGGAGCTTTCTACATTTTTTTTATTCATTTTTTTTTTTTAATGCGGCATTGTCTTTCCTAAGTCATCTCTCCATTATTCTGGACAAATAATAACCAGATAAAAGTTTCCTAATGGCTTTAATTAAAGTTCATGAACTACTTCTTCTAGGGAAATTTAGCCAGCTCTCATGGTCAAATAGTTTATGATCTTTCCGGGCCAGAAGTGCAGGAGAAAGGAAGATGTAGAGATGCCGTAAACAAACAATCGCCCGGGGCCCTCGGTTTGGGAGATGAGACTGTCAGGGGAGAAATAGTACATATAAAAGTAAAAAACGACTTTGGTGTCCATGCAAGGGTGTTTGTGTGGCACTTATATTGGAGATTAGGAAAAGCTCTACAGAAGATTTAAATGGGGGAGAAATGCCACACTGTCCAAGAAGTCATCTCTGTAGATGCGCTGCTTCTTTTAAATGAGTTCCTGCACCCTGGTGAGCCTGAGAAAGTTGCTATGAATATTTTTTTCCTAAGATTTGAGAGAGTATGCATGCACGCACACACATGCGCACACACAAACACACATGTGTAAGTGCATGCGGAGGGTGGAGAGGGGCAGAGCGAGAGGGAGAGAGAGAGAATCTCAAGCAGAGACAGGGGCACATCTCACGACCCTGAGATCATGACCTGAGCTGAAATCAAGAGGTGGACGCTTAACTGACTGAGCCACCAGGTGTCCCAAGTTGCTATGAATCTTAACTCATTATTTTATCCACTCTATTGGGGCAGAGTCAAACCTGTTGCACAAGTGTGTGCTGCCATTAGTAAACAAGATCAAGCGTAATCATGATAAGCTTTCACCACCACTTACTGGGCACTTGATTGGTGGTAGGCATTGGGCTACACACTTTACATTCAGGCCTCTGCAAGGTAGGGGCACCTGGGTGGCTCAGAGGTTGAGTACCTTTGGCTCAAGTTGTGATCCCAGGGTCCTGGCATCGAGTCCTGCATCAGGCTCCCCACAGAGAACCTGCCTCTCCCTCTCGCTGTGTGTTTCTCATGAATAAATAAACAAATAAAATATTTTTTTAAATATGCAAAGTGGGGGATCCCTGGGTGGCTCAGCGGTTTAGCGCCTGCCTTTGGCCCCAGGGTATGAGCCTGGAGTCCCGGGATCTAGTCCCGTGTCAGGCTCCCTGCATGGAGCCTGCTTCTCCCTCTGCTTGTGTCTCTGCCTCTCTCTCTATCATGAATAAATAAATTTTAAAAATCTTAAAAAAATATGCAAAGTGAATAATAGTATTTCCCCTTGGTGAGTTTCAGGCAGGTTAGAGTACTTACACTTACAGTATTCTATCAGGTAGCTAGTCTGTGTGCCTGGGTGGGGGTGGGGGAGGATTCCATCCACACATGAAATGTACAGTATACAACTGCTATTTTCCTAATTCACAGCATCACCTTCTACACAGACCTCTATGCACTCAACACAGGCACACACGTGTGTGCACACCCACTTCCTGCTCCAATAGCTCGTTTTGTTTATCCTCAACCCCAGCATTTTGTGTTCTAAGGAGGAGACCCCAGACACAGCCTGAAGCATTAAGTATTGATCCAGTTGAGCCAATCATGGCAATTTCATCCCCCTTCTTTAATTTGTTTAGAAAGTGGTCTATGACCCAATTCTGTCAAAGGAGATACAGTGAGAATACATGGCCAGAGCTTCCTGAAAATGTTTCTTATCTCTTTAAAAAGGAAGAGATGCAAGGAAGAGAAAGGCTCTTTTTTCTGCTTCTGAACAGTGATGTAAGCTCAGGACCCACCACAGCCATTGTGTGATCCTGAGGGCAGTGAGACGTTATGCCAAGGATGACAAAGCAGAAAGTAAAAAAATAAAAATAAAAAATCTGGGCTCCTAATAGCATCATTGAAACTCTGCAGTGGCCAACCTAGAAGCTATTTCAACTTGAGATTTAATATTTGAAAAATAAATCCCTTTATTTATTGAACATTGTGACTTGGATCTGGTGAGTCTTGAAGTCAGACATTTTTTAAGATACTCATAATATTTCATTGCACATTTGTGAGAATTCCAGTAAATGAGATACCCACTGACTGACATTCTATGCCTCTTCTCCTCACTTTGACTCCTCCTATCCTGTAAGCCATAATGGTCTGTTATTCACTAAAATATTTTTTTTCCTACAAAAATAAAAGAAGGCAGCCACCCAACCTAACACATGATTATTTGACACCTGGTGGCTTCAATCATGATCCTAGGATCCTGAGATCAAGTTCCACATCAGGCTCCCTGCAGGGAACCTGTTTTTCCCTCTGCCTGTGTGTGTGTCTCTCTCTCTCATGAATAAATAAATAAAATCTCAAAAAAAAAAAAAAAAAAGCCTACAGCACGCCCATCTTGCTGGACTCCTTTATTCCCATGACAACCTTGATGAGCAAGCAACCACATTGGGGAACCCCCAGCAACAAGGAGCTTTAAGAGTCCTCCAGATGTGCAGGGTGACCTCCAGCAGACAACCAACAAGCTGAAGCCCTCAGTCCTACAGCCACAAGAAAGTGAATTCTGCTAACTGTGAGTTTGGAGGTGGGCTCTCCCACAGCCAACCTTCTGGATAAGTCCCAGCTGGCACCTTAAAGGTGGTCTTACAGAGGACCCAGCTAAGTCATGCCAAGACTCCTGACCCACAGAAACTGTGGGAAAAGGAAGAGGTGTTGTTTTAAACCCCTATACTTGTAAGCATTTGTCATGCAGCAATGCAAGCTACCCTACATGTTGGCATTTGCATCATGCAAACAGTAGGCATTTCAGGCAGCTTCCTTGTCTCACCCTGGTTCCCTCCTTGACTGAACATATTTTGGCAGCTACAGAGTTTGGGAGGAGGATTTAACAGAACCGAGTCATATCTCGCCTATTCGGTTCAACTAACTAAACTAGCACTACTGCTCCCCCTCCCTTATGAGGTGTTAAGCACAGTGATTAAGAATATTTAGTGCTTTGTAGTTTTGACCTAATTCTATTTTATAAAAAGCAGAGTTTAAAAAAATAATACCAGTAATCCCTGGGTTCTGTCTGTATCCATTTTTACAAGCATCTAACAGCCCAAGAAAGTACCTCCTCTTTATTTCTTGCCGTCTCTGGCAGCTCCTGGTAAAAACCAGCGTTCGAGGAAAGAATTTAGCGGTGATCAGGATGCAAGCCACAACAGGCTGAATTTCCAGGTGCTTTTTTTTTTTTTAATATAAAAATTTCAGAAGATCTGCAGTCAGAGAAACTTGGGTTTAATTCGAGCTGCTCCATAATTCACAAGGTGTAGGACTTGAGAAAATTATGTTTCTCCTAGCCTCCTGTTCCTTATCTGAAAAACGCAGAGCCCAATAATAACTGGCACATCCAAAGGCCTTCAGGACATAGTACCAGTAGCGTTCTCGGCACAGCACTTGGCACAGAACCCGCAGCCAAGAGAGGACGATGACAGAAAACATTTAACAAATGCCACTTCCGTGTGAGATACTGAACCAAAGTTCTACTTCCCCTAGTCCGTTACACTCTTATTACAAACGTAGTTGTATCATGACCCATTTTACAGATGGCAACACTAATCCCTAGAGGGAGCAAGGGACTCAACCCAGCATTCTATAGATCATTAGTGAACCAAAAGGAAGCAGTTTAATTTCAGAGCCGACTCCACCAGGCTCCCCTCTCCTCCATACTCTCCACTGTTAACTGCTGATCTTTAGCCAAGATTTCATTTCCCTGAACTTTCTTTTTTTGAAGCCTATTTGCTAATATTACATGCCCCGTATTAACAGGTAATGATACAAGGAAATGTCTCAAGTTGTCCTTTGAGATTGCTTTGCTAGAAGTCACACTTACATCTCCTTAGCTTTTAGGGAAAAAAAAATCATTTTCTTTTTAAAGGGAGAGATTTGGGCTTCTTCTCAATTTTACTTCCTGTTCAGCTCATCAGATGAACCTTGCAAATGATGCACCTGCTCCGCCAAGGTGCACTGTGTCTGTTCTCCATAATCTGTTGGCGATCTTAATTGATGTAGCACTGAGTGTCTCCGGTTGGACACACAGTTCATTTCATCTGATGGACTCTTCAAAATATCCAAGTATCAATTAGTGGAGTCACTGGGCACTCCAGGAGGACTGTTGCCTTTCTTCACACAAACGCATAATGCCCTGAAGGAGACCCCCCTCTTTCTTCACCCAGTCCCACCCGCTCTAGTTCACCCACACAGAGTAGGAAGAAGAATCTTAGAGATTTCATCCCCATCCTCTATTTGCATTTGAATAAACAGATTACTCTTCAATGAACTTTGAGGAACAAACAAAAATGCAAAACCCTGAAGTCAGGAAGACTAAAATACAATGATTATGAATAGGAGTAGAGGGAGAGTCTGGTCCAGGTAAACATACATTAGTCATGAGTTTCATATAGGCCAGAAATATTTCCTTCTGCTCTCACCCATCAAGGTGGAAAACTGATTCACCTGCTCTGTCAAGGCATATTGTGTCTGTTCTCCATAATCCGTTGGCAATCTTAATTGATGTGGCACTGTCTCTGGTTGGACACATAATCATAGCCTTAGTTCTATTATGTATATTCTGCTGTTGGAGGATGAGGAAAACAATCTACAGGTGTTACATTGCAGAATTTCATTAAATTCTCTCTCCAACCTGCCCTCAAACCAATCCAGTGGCTTATTAATTTTGTAAACCTAGATGTAGTTCATTAAAGGTAGGACATTCAGGTATTAAATTCCACTGATCATACTGGATGGAATAGTTTAAAAAGAAGCTGGATTACCTTTTCACAGAACTTATATTCAGAATTTGCAGTCAATGTTCGCATCTTGCCTCAGCATCTATTTTTTTTTTTTTTTTTTTTTTGGCCAGCCACCCATGGATTTTTAAGGCATCTTCCCCTTTCCATTCTCAACATAACCTCATCAATCCTAGAACTGAACCAAAGAGTCCTGAGCACACTCAGATTTGGGCATGTTATCTAAGCCCGATCAGCAAAAGTGAACAGTGAGGCTTTCCCTAGAAATATTAGGGAGAAAGGGCTCGCTTTTCTTCCCTGGATTTGACTTTGGTAGGATTTAGCCTGAGGTTGTCCTGGCAACCACGCTGCAAATAGAAAAGAAAGGTTGTCTGGGAATGGAATCAAGTAAAGATGCAGAGTTGAGCAATGAAGAAAGAAAAGAAAGTAACTTTTAACAGTGTGAGTCCCTGTTTCCAGCCCGACCTGAACTAGATCTTGCCCTATTCTGTTCAATTGTTTGAGCCAGTAAATTTAATTTTTCTGCCAGCACAAATGGGAATGGATATTTTGACACTTGCCACTAAAGGAGAGCAAAAAGATATAATTTCTGATAGTTGTTAAATGAATACAGATAATTTCCTTGTTCATTTTGATTAAAGCACACAAACAAAAAGAGGCCCCACTACACATCTGATAGGCATGGCTGGAAGCACTTTCTTTCCGAGTCTCCCAACTCTACGTTCTAACCATTTCTTCTATTGACTCCATGTGACCCATAGAGTGTGAGCTAAGAGCTCAGACTAGGCAGCCAGACCAGCTGATTCAATTCTTGTTTCATTAACCACCATGAAACCAGCAAGCCCCTTCTTACCCCCTCTGGGCTCCAGTATCCACATCTATAATAAAAGCATATTCCTCCTAAGGGTATTATAAGGCAAGAATGGGAAAATTTATGAGAACCATGGAACAGTATCTGGCACGCTCTTAATGTAAATGAATAAAATGTCAGTCTTAAAATCTCATTCACCTGAGAGTTGTCATATTTATAATAAATGTTCTATATCAATTGACATGAATATATAAACCATGGATACCAATTTTTAAATTTTTAAATTTACTTCCTCGTCTAATACCAACTCTTCCCTACTAGCTACCCACAGCCATTTTGCTCCCCGTGGTCCACCATCCCAAATTTACATCTAAAAGAAGGTTATAGAAATTGTTCCTCTGCTTTTTCCCAAACAAATTAAACTTAGAAAGGCACTTATAAACTGGTTCACATGCCTGTGAAAATACTTGGTTATAATTAATGCATTGACCTTACTCTATCTGTATGTATAATCCACCTGTTTCAAAATGAAGAACATGCCCTAACAGAAGAATAGGTCACTAATATTAGAGCCTGAGGGATCTGAAATAGGCTCATGGAGCAGTTACTATGTGACAGAGGAAAGTTACCTGAATACAAGAAATACTTCGGCTTACATGGTCACCTTTTTTAGGGTCTACTTGGATCCACGATCCCCAAAGAGACATTTCTAGTTAAGGAACTTAATTAGCAGAGTCTTTCATTAATCCTCCTATATCACAACAATTCTAAGCATCTACTTGCGGGAGAGACGGTGGAGTTACAAAAACTATGGTATATAATCCTCCTCGTGGAGTTCCCACTCTAGTGGAGAAGACAAAACCAAAATAATATAAAAGCAATGTGATAATATATCTCAGTAACTATGTTCCAATTCCCTCCTAGGAGCTATATTAAATGCTGGTGATACAAAGATGAATTCTCACATAAATCGTACCCTTGGAGAACTCAGAGCCACGTGCCTGTGACATATGTAAGACGGTAAAGCCAAATGTAATGCACTACTGTGGCACACAGGGGATGCAAGCAATTAATGATGTCTCTGGAGAGGAGGTTGGCTAGAAGGGTTGTCCAAATTCTGTGATAGTTTCTTAATAGGATGCTCTCTGGGGACAGGTGGTTTAGGAAGATTTTGAGTGTTCTCAGACTAAAAGGAAGCCTAACCATGACTGGGTCCCCAATGTTTAGCATGGTACTTCATAAATAAAACTCAGCTTAACATGGAGAGCGCCACTGTATTCTTCCTATCCCCAGGAGTGTAAATTTTATCTACTGAGAAGACATCTTTATATAACTTGGCGAAAAGACCCACTCAGATGAGTAGATGTCAGCTCTCCTCCAAAGAAGGCAACCTCAATGAGCAGAAAGAAAAGACCACAGGACTTCCTCTAGGGGCTAAGTATTGCCAAGGGCAGAAAATTAGATGAAATCTAAGAACTCCGTATAGCACATGCTCCATAAACAAAATTAAAGATTTATCACAACACAAGGTTATGTGTTTGCAGAAAAGGGCTGGGCATCCTTATAAATCAATGAGGAAAGAAAGAACATTCCCAGAATATAAGCTCCAGGAGAACAGGACCCAGGTATGTCTAATGTGCTATGTGTCCTCCATGCTGAACCAAGTGACCAGCACAGACAAGGTGTGCAATAAACAGTCTCTATATAGATACTTGATTTTAAATCCAAATTACTGAAGATTTACACACTATAATTTCCAGAATGAAAGGGGAAAATGATCTTTCAAATGCCATGGTGGAAATATAATTTGATGTGAACTTTAGAGGTTTGAAGAGAGCAAATTGGCAGTCTGTATCAAATGCTTTGAACATGTGCTTCATCATCATCATCATCATCATCATCATGTAAGCTCAATACCTTTTAGCTGACATGTCAGGCACTATGCCAAGTACTTAATATGTATGCGTTCATTTAATCCTCATCACAGCTTATGTGCTAGATATTCATAGTAACTCCAGGCTTACACGTATGGAAGCATTCTTGAAAAGAGACGTGTCAAGTTACAGAGCAAGCAAGTGGCTCAACCAAAATTCTAACACAGCCACTTCTGATGTGAGGCTCAAAGCATCTCAATGCTATGGTACATTGTCCCTAAATAGATAATATAATGCATTTTTTTATTGTGCTGTGTCATTTCTACTAATTATATGAGAATAATTAAGTCTGTGCTTCAAAATCCAGTCAAAGTATAAGTTTTGCTTAACGTTCTTGCTATGTCATTTTGTGTCTTACTAAAATTATATTACTTGAGGCTCTGGTTCACATTTCTTTGCAAAAATGTCATTTCCACTCAATAGTTTGGAGAATCTGGGGGGTAATAAGGCAGCTTAAAATTAAACATCAGTTACCATATCTGTTAAAATCTGTTGGTGCTCCACATTGCAGACCCCCTACTGGCTCTCTCTCTTCTTGGATTGCCATGCCATTATATTTCTAGAATAAGCTTCCTCTATACCAAGTCACTCTTCTCATTTGTTTTTATATTCACATCTACAGACCTCCACTTTTGGTAAATAGACCATTTAGTGAATTAGCTTTCAATGAACTAGTCCATACTTTCTACTCTACAGCCACCAGGGGAAAATATACTGAATTCGTTCATTATGCAGAACAATTGACCTCCTTCAACTCAATTGCTCCATTTTAGACTAGACTCTGGGATTGGTTAAATAATTTACAGTATAGTAATACAATAGAATACTATAGAACAAATAAAAATTATGTTGTACAAGGACAGTTAAAAATCTGGCAAGACATTTAAAAAATATTGAGTGAATACATACATTAAGGTTACAAAAAGAATAAAATATATTACACCACATCAAAGGAAAAATTGAAGTTGCATTTGTGTTTATAACGATATACATCACAATTTTTAATCATAGTTTTGTTTTATTTTTATTTTTTTTAATCATAGTTTTTTCTGCATTGTGGGATTATAGGCTTTTTAAAAAACCTACATAAACATATACAAAAATATGTACAATTGTATACATTGATGATACCTGGAAGAAAATTCCAAATACTTATCTGTATTATCTAATTACTCTAAAATAAATAGTATAGGATGTGACTCCACAAGGGCAGGAATTTCTGCCTGTAACCCATTCTCTAGAGTGCTCCCAGAAACGTCATAGGTACTCAATATATAATTTTTGAAGGAATAAATATATATTCTTTTATTATATAATTTTAAAGGCTATTTTTTCAAATGATACTGAGAAAATTAATCATCTGTAAAGTAAAAGAACTGGGTACCTAAAATATACCGTGTACCAAAAATAAATTGCAAATAGATATAAGGCTCGAATATAACATGTAAGTCTCTTGTCTACCTCCAATCTATTCCTGATACAGTCTGAGCGATCTTTCTACAACACACTTTTGGGCATCTCACTCATCTGTTTAAAAACTTGGAAGGCTTTCCCACTACCTGGGTATTAAAGCTTAAAATGTAAAAAATACTCAGCACAGCCTTGAGGCCCTTCATGGTACAGTACCTGCCAACCACTCCCATTCATCTTGTTCTCTCTCTCTACCCCAATTGCAATGGGATTGTTCTCTTCTCAGAGAGCTCAAGACTCTTTGCTTTAGGGACTTCCCACATGCCATTTCCATCCTCCTGGAATGTCTCCCCACAGAATTCTCATAAATAACCAATCACTCCTCATCTTTCAAATGGGTCTTCCTGGATATTTGCATGGTTTCAAAGTATCACCCTATAACATACACATTTATTAAAAAGGGAAAAAAACTGTAACTTTATAGTACAGAAGCCGGCAAACACTTCCTCAATCAAGGGGGCAAATCTTCCTCAGGGTATAGATTAAAAAGAACACAACATTACTTCTATAGTATTCCTGCCAAGATGCATAACCTGAAGCTAATTATGAGGAAACACCATCAAACCTAAACAGGGATATTCTCTGTCCTGCCATCACTCTTCAAAAACAGCAAGGTCATGAAAAACAAATACTGAAGAACTCTTCAGATTAAAGGACACTAAAAGACTCAACAAATAAATGCAATGCAGAATTCTAGATTGAATCCCAGACCAAGAAAGGACATTGGTGGGCCAAACAGAAGAATCTAAGAAGATTATGTTGATTAAAGCTAAAGTGTTATTGTTGTTAATTTCCTGGTTTTGTTATTTGTAATCTGGTTATATGAAAATATCGTTTCTTAGAAAATACACATTGAAATATTTATAAGCGAAATGGCATCATTTCTACAACTTACTGTCAATCATTTGAGAAAATAAATATATGTATACACACACACACACACACACACACACACAGTGTAGCTCTAGGTTATAAGGCAAAGTAGTAAAATGCTGACATTTGAGGAATCCAGGTGAAGGGGTTATGAAAATTCTTTATTCTATTTTTGCAGGATTTTTGATTAACACTTTTATTTTGAGATAATTATAGATTTGCATTTACTTGTAAGAAATAATGTGGAGACATGTCTCACACACTTTATCCAGTTTCATCTAGTGGTAATAGCTTGCAAAACCATAGCACAGGACTACAGCCAGGCTGTTGGCACTGATGCACCTGGCACCGATACAGAACTTCATCAGCACAATGCTGCTCATTGACCTTTCATAGCCACACCTCTTCCCAATCCCTGGCACTCTGACCCTCCACTGACCACTAATCTCTCCCCCATCTCTATAATGTGCTCCTTCTAAGAATTGTTTAAAAATGGACACATATGGTCAGTATGCTTTGGGGACTGGCTTTTCAGACATAGTAAAATTCCCTGGAGATTCATCTAGGTTGTGGTTGGTATTGATAGTTTGTTACTTTTATTGCTGAATTGTATTCCATGGTATGTATATATTAGTTTGCTTGAGGTTATTGAACATTTGGGTTGTCTTTTTTTTTTTTTTTTTCCAATTTGGTGCTGCTGTGAATAAAGCTGCTATAAACGTAAATATATAGGTTTTTAAATTGAATATAGGTCTTCATTTATTTGAGATAAATGCCCAGGAGGATAATTGCTGGGTCATAGCCTGGTCACATGTTTATTTATTTATTTATTTTAAGAAACTGCCACCTTGCTTTCCAGAGTGGTTGTTCCATTTTCTGTTTTTCTCAGCAATGTAGGAGTAATCCAGATTCTCCCCATCCTTACCAATATTTGGGATTACCATGATTGTTTTTCTAATTGTAGCCATTCTAGTAGGCGCATAGTAGTATCTCACTGTGGTTCTAATTTGCATTTCCCTGAGAGCTAATGTGGAACATCTCTTCATATGCTTATTTTCTATCTACATATCTTCTTCTTTTCCCCTTTGTTGCTATTATAAACAATGCTGCTAAAAATATCTGTGTTAAAGTCTCTGCATGGGCATATTTTTAAAATTCTCTTGCATGCAAACCCAAGAGCAGAATTATGGGGTCATATGGTAATCCTATTTCTGAAATTTTGAGCAACTATCAAACTGCTCTCAAAAGTGAACAGTACAATTTTACATTCTAACCAGCACTGTATTAGGGTTTCAATTTCTACAAATCCTCACCAAATCTTTTCATTGCCTTTTGATTTTAGGTATTTCTAAAATGTGAGTGTAAAGCCTCTCACTGTGGTTTTAGTCTACATTTTCCTGATGACTAATGAGGTTGAGCACATTGTCACATACTGACTCTGGTCATTCAGACACTTTCTTTGGAGAAATACCTAGTCAAGTCATTTGTCCACTTTTTAAACGGGTTACCTATCTTCTTACTACTGAGCTGTAAGAGTTCTTTGCATATTTTGGATATGAGTCCCGTACTTACCTGATCTACAAATATTTTCTTCTAGGCTGTGATTTGTTTTACTTCACTTTCTTGGTTTCTGTCTTTTGAAGGACATTTTAAATTTTTATGAAATTCACAGGTATTTTTAATTTATACATCAGAATATATAATTTATATATTGAAAAAATAATTATTTGGAAAAGATAAACTGAAATATTAACATGGATTCGTCATATACTTACTTGGCTTAGGATCACAGAGATGAAGTAAACACAACATACAGTTATAAGGGAAGCAGTCATAAATAGTATCCATATTCAAAGTATCCATTCTAAGCCTCACTACCAAATACGTCACATTACTATTTATATACACAAATCCCTAAGTCTGATGTAATATCATCCTACCATTCAACAGGAGGATTCACCCAGTATAAATGTCAGTCTTCTTCAGTGAATCATAAGGAATGTCATTAATGGTGACTACACAGGACACTATGAAGCCAGTATAGTGAGTACAGATATTTTAGTTATAATTGAAATACCACTGAGACATTCTTATTAAAACCTGAACTTTTTCACACGACAAATCTTTTTACTATTCATTAGGCCATCTTTTGATAAAAGGTTTGTATGAAGTGAAAAAACAAAACAAAACATTTCTCTCATAAAAAAAAAACATATCATCTTGAAATGGAAAAACACCTATTACAAATGAAACCTGACCAATAAAAAAAATTATATTCCAAGACCAATTTATGAAAGTCTCTAGAGAAACAATATTCCTTAGGTTCCTTAAATGAGTAACAAACTGATGTTTCAAAAAATTCACTTATTTTCAAAGAATATATATTTAAGAATTTCAACACTAAAAATAATGGAAAGTGGATGTTCGAAAAATACATTTAGAAAATTAGCCTTTAAAATTGCTTTTCAAAAAAAAAAAATAATAAAATAAAATAAAATTGCTTTTCCTCAGAAGAATCATCTTGAATCATCAATGAAGAAACATTGCAGCCCATCTCTTCTCACTACTTGGGAAACAGAGAATGATGTTAGTTCCATGTAAGAGACATAAAGAGCCAATAGTTAGATGAGAAATGGACTACCTGCAGATGGTTTTATCTAGAAGAAGGATACTATGCCCTAAAAGTGAAAACCAGACTAGAATTCCACTAGGAAACTGTTCAAATGATCCTATCAATAATTTATACACAATGATGTTGAATGAAATTTTTTATTTTAACAAAGAACATTGGGTGTTGCATGTTTAATAAGGAACGAGCATATCTGGATACGTTATAAAATGTTATCCTACATTGCTTTGCTTTTTTTCTCTTCAAATAGTTATTAATAAATTATTACACTCAGTTAAACTGAACATCAGTTTATAAAGTACCAATTATCAGAATAATTATTCTGGGATAATCCTTGGATATTTGCTGACCTGGAGATTCAATATTTGTTCAGTGAGGCAAAGTAGTATTGTCCTAGGGTATGTCTTTTAAACATCTACATTTTGAGATGTAGATGTTGTTCCCCCTGTCAAATATTATTTGCTATTTGATAAGCAAAACCCATATTAAGCATTAATCTTGACTGCCCCCTTTTCATGCTTATATTCAACAAATTTATATATACCTGGAAGTATGCATGTTGCCAATGCTTGTAGAAAACTTACTAACATTTAAGCACTATGTATATATTTATACAAAAATCCTGTATGAATGGAAATTAGGTACTTCATTTTAAGAGGAGGAATTTGAAGCATAAAGAGTATCAGAAGCTTTCTCAAGAGGTCATACCTAGTAAATGGAAAGTGGGCTTTTTGTCTTTAGAGCTCAACTCTTTAACAACCACACCATACTGTCTCCTTATTAAAAATTTAAGTGTTTTCCAAGCAAACACAAGTCTACAATCCTTTATCTGAAGCCCGAGGGGCGGAATTTGATTCTGTGTTGAGAACTTTTCAATTTTAGAAGGGTAATATACTTGTCTGGTAACCAATCATCTTACCGTTTCTGCAGTCGAATGTATGAATGAGGGTTACACCTGCCTCAACTCGGCTTAGGTTATGTTTTACCAACACATGAATTTTGCCTATGATTTTTCCAAAAACAAAAAGTCTGATGTTCAGAACCTTGTGTACTTGAGAATTACAAATAAGTAGTAAGTTGCCAACTTAGCATTGCATGGAGTTCATCCAAAGGCTCACGACACATTACGTTATCCATTCTGCCTAAGTTGACTCTTCTGCAAACCACAGCCTCCTTTAGAGACATTGCTACTGTATACACTCGGACTCTGAGCTTCCACAGCCCTGAGACAGCCCTATCCTATCTTAAATTTGAAGCACCTGAAGTAACATGAATTTGGGCGGTTGGGGGGGATCTCATTATCAAATAATTTTTTTAAATAAAAACTTGAAAGCATTTTTTTTCTTTAAAAACTTTGCTTAGGAGTAAAGAAAACTGCTTACATTTTTATATATAAAAAACTAATATTGGGCAGCCCTGGTGGCTCAGTGGTTTAGCGCCACCTTCAGCCCAGGGCCTGATCCTAGAGACCTGGGATCGAGTCCCACGCCTGCTTCTCTCTCTGCCTATGTCTCTGCCTCTCTCTCTCTCTCTCTCTCTCTCTCTCTCTCTCTCGGTCTCTCATGAATAAATAAATAAAATATTAAAAAAAAACTAATATCACCTAAGTCTACAAGTATACCCACAATAAAAAAAAATGACTGAAAGATATACTAAATTGTTAGCAGGCTGCTGTTAACAATGATTTCTCATTTTACCTTTCCATATATATATTTTTTTTCAGTTTTCTATACACATTTTCACTCACTCAGTTAACATAACATCTGTGTTACCTGCTGTTCAGTGAGTGAATGAATACTGGGTGCTCAGAAAAGAACAAAAAGTTTCTGATTTCCTAATGTTTATAGCCCACTAGAAAACCAAGAATGAATTTCATTAAGAAAACATATAGGAGGGCACTTGGGTGGCTCAGTGGTTGAGTGTCTGCCTTTGGCTCAGGTGATGATCCCAGAGTCCTGGGATCTAGATCTGCACTGGGCTCCCCACAGGGGGCCTGCTTCTTCCTCTGCCTATGTCTCTGCCTCTCTGTGTCTCTCACAAATAAATAAATAAAATCTTAAAAAAAAAAAAAAAAGAAAGAAAGAAAGAAAGAAAGAAAGAAAGAAAGAAAGAAAGAAAACATATAGGGAAAAATTCAACCAGTACTTTAAAATAGATATACTAAAATCTCACTGAATTACTTAAATTATGAGAGAAATAAAGATAAATATGAATTAATTTAAATTTATATTTCTTTGAACTTAGTAAAATGCTTACAGGGGGATCCCTGGGTGGCTCAGCGGTTTAGCACCTCCCTTCGGCCCAGGGAGTGATCCTGGAGTCCCAGGATTGAATCCCACACTGGGCTCCCTGCATGGAGCCTGCTTTTCCCTCTGACTGTGTCTCAGCCTCTCTCTCTCTCTCTCTCTCTCTCTCTCTCTCTGTCTCTCATGAATAAATAAATAAAATCTTTTTTAAAAATGCTTACAGTTTCATAACTTTCAACAATCTCTACTAATATTATCAAGGAAATGGAATAAAGAAAGTGAACATTGTAAGTGAAACGAAAAGTTACATTCCAGGAACATAAAAACTGTTGCATTGGAAAGTTGATTAAAATTTACTTTCAATTATTTATCTTAGTTCATTACTCATTTCCTTTACAAACCCCTTTTTAAAAATTGTGCAATGATACATTTTACCACACCAGGCCTGAAACATGGCAATTTTCAAAAGTATGATTTCCAAATTAATATGAAATGCAGTAGAAATCTTGCTATTTGCAAGGACACAGATGGAACTAGAGGGTATTATGCTAAGTGAAATATGTCAGTCAGAGAAAGATAAATACCATATGATTTTGCTCCTATGTGGAATTTAAGAAACAAAACAGATGAACATAAGGGAAGGGTAAGAAAAATAAGATGAAATCAGAGGGAGAAAACTATAAGAGTCTCTTAACTATAAGAGACTGAGAGTTGCTAGAGGGGGAAGGTGGGAGGGGATGGGGTAACTGGGTGATGGGCGTTAAGGAGGGCACTAAATGTAATGAGCACTGGGTGTTACATATAACTGATGAATCTCTAAATTCTATCTCTGAAACTAATAATACTCTGTATGTTAATTGAATTTAATTTAAATTTTAAAAATGTTTTAAAAATACATGGAATGCAGTATCATCTGCAAAATACCTAGTAAGTGATCAATACCCACTAAATAAACCAAAATATAGCTACGGTATACCATACACAGCTGACCCTTGAGCAACAAGGATGTTAGAGGCACTGACCCTCCACACAGTCAAAAATCTGCATTTAACTTTTGACTGCTCTAAAACTCAACTACCAATAGTCTGTTGACCAGAAGCCTTACTGATAACAGCAACAGTAGATCAACACATATTTTGTACACTACACATCTCATACACTGTATTCTTAAGGTAAGCTAGAGAAAAGAACTTTATTAAGAAATCATAAGGAAGAGAAAATACATTTAGAGGACTGTACCGTATTTATTGGAAAAAAATCTGCACATAAGTGGACCCACACAGTTCAAACCATGTGGTTCAAGAGTCAATGGTGGGGCCATAGCATATGTCCTATGTCCTATAGATGTATCAATAACATCTAGCTAAATATGACAGTGTAGCTAAAATGACATCTTGAAACAATTCAGTAACAGTCCCTTGGCCTATCCTAAAATGCAGTTTCTCTATTTATGGTTTTATAATACCTGGTGGAAGAATTCAGTTAAAATTCCACTTTTGATCTTAAACAAAAACAAAGACTTAGAGTGATGGATCATTCTCCTTACTGAACTGACCATTTGTTTACTCATTTGTGGTCAACTACACAACAAAAACAATTGTTTCAAATGATAAATTAACCAGCAAACATGGATACTATTTCTTTCTTCCTGAGCAATTATTACATGCCAGGAACTATCCTAATATTATAGAGGACTATTCCATTTAACCTACAGTGTAACCCTATTAGACAGCAGACACTATTATAAAGTCAAGGAAACTGACCTACAGAGAGCTTAAATAATTTGCCCAAATTATACAAATAATAAATTGTGGAGCTGGGATTAGATTTGAAACAAAATTATTCCAAGTAAATTACTTCCTTAATTCGTAAATCAGTTGAGAAGAGCTGAAAACAAAATTAAAATGAGTTTAGTATAACGATTTAAAGACTGTCCAGACATTTGTCACCACAATTCCCTCAGAGATCTGTTTTTCTTGCTTCCAAAAGTGATCAGGCCCTGAGACAAACTGAACATTATTAAATTCCAAAAAAAACAAGGTAGATATAATGGCAAATTATTAATTTGAGAAAAAAGTCCAACTGTCAAAGGAATGATGAATGTTTGGGTTGACAAGACAAGAATATATTTCTTTTGTTGTTATGTAAAAATCAAGCTTCATGTAAAATTAAGTCATAATCAGAAGACATTTGAAGAATATGCAGTAAAAAAACTCTTACCATATAGACCGGAATTATTCAAAGTCCTTTTGTTGAGTCCTTCAAAGGATTACATAGAAATTATAATACTGTTGATAAAATGCAACAAACAAGTAGCACTGGCTGCAGCAAAAATGCTTTTGTATCAGCTGAGATTCACATGTTAATTCCTTAAGCACTGACTGAACTCCAACAATATGCCAGAGACAAGGACCAGTGAATAGGACATACCAAATCTGATAAAGACCTAACCTGATGTCTGACAAAGACATAAGGAATTCCTTCCACACTACAGTCTGTTTTGCTTATTTAATAACCATTTATGTAAAAGACATTGCAACTAAATGTTTTGGCAAATATTAATTTGTTTATCACAACCATCCCATGAGGCAGTGTGAAAGAAAAAAATTATTCATGATACTTATTAAAAGGATAAGGCAGACTTTTTTTCAGGGTAACTAGTGTACTGTGGTTTATCAGCAGGGAAGAGGGATTAGGTTCAGTTTTGAATGCAACAAGGAGAAATGGGGATTTATAGAGTGGAGAGGGTTAGTAGCAAACAGAAGATTACAAGGGGGTTAAGGTCATTCTTGCTAAGTAACCTAACAGGTGAAGACAAGCCAGGGTGATGAGATACCAAGATATTCCCTGGGGGATGAGGAATTTGGTCAGATATCAATGGAGATCATGTACCATGGGTGGGAGATTCTGGCCAAACTGACTTATCAGGATTCTTGCCAAAGGTAGGGACATAAGCCCAAGGTCAGGCAGAGGGCTCAGAGGAGCTCTACTAAAGGTTGGTCAGGGACAGAATCTCTACTAGTAGGTATTACTTTAATCCGCATTTTATGAAAAAGGAAACCAAGGCAAAATGTGGTTAGGTAGACTGGTTAATAGCATACAGCCCGTAGATAATGGAGCCAGGAAATTACTATCAATGCTGCTTTACGAATAAAACTGTATATTTTGTCTTGACAACACACATGTGCACACACGTGCTCTACATCATCTTCATATGCATTAAGCTCTTTAAATCAGATTTCCTCTCCTAGGCAGTACTTGGGATGGGAATTGCCAACACTTCTCATGAACAATACTTTTACTCTGTTTTCTCTGCTTACTGACATTTTATGAACTAAAATAAATCAGGAACCTAATCTGAAATGAGTTGGCATTCGTTCTGCCCTGCCTAACAATATGTCGATTTTATATGTTAAGAAGGCACTATTGGCTGTGTACAAGCATCTTTTCACTTATCTTTTTCTAAACAGCAATATACTCAGATAAAAGGTTCACTTCCCCAAATCTCCTTTTAGGAGGGGTGGACCTGTGATGGAGTTCTCATCTATAAAATTTAAGTGGGAATCTATTGCATGGAAAACTCTTACATTCCTAAAATGGTGGTAGATCTGCCTGCACTTCCCTGTGGCCTCTTCTCTTCTTCTCTCCCTGCCTAGAATGCACGTATCATGGCCATGGCTTCCGTAGCCATGCTGAGGTTGTGGGTGGAGGCCCCACAGTTGAGAAAAGCAAAGCAGAACCACAAATGCAATTTGGATCCATGCCTGCATCATGGAGCTACCATCTCATCTTAGATTTCTTCTTTAGCTCACTTACTTTGTGAAAAAAATAAATGCTCATTTGATTAATCCACTGCAGTAGAATTTGTCTCATGCACCTGAAAACAAGCACAAATAATACACGCACTTTGAAAGGGAAATTATTGATGTGATTTTCTCATCCTTGGTGAACATCTCACTATAACTATTAAGTGCTTACAGTAAATATTACCACTGACAAAACTTTATTCAATAAAGTGAGGTACATAATTTTAAGCAACAACAAGCAAAAAAAGAGAGATATTACTCAGAAATTGCTTTCCCTATTGTTTCTAGCACTCTTCTTCTTCTGGTTATTTCAACATATGACTGCTACAGAAATAAAAGTTGCATTTTGAATTCAGGCCCTCTGGTATTGACCAGTTACTTGGAATAATGGTAACCCTAGAAAAATTAAAATGGAGGGGTTAGAGATTCATATTCTGAAACATCGATGGGATACAATGCAAATCGTGCAGCCTCAATCTCAGATATAATCTGGCCTGAATTTAAAGAATTTAAACAGGTCCTTAAATTCAGTCTTTGTGAAAAGGACTGTGAGGTTTTCAAAAGAGAACACATTCAAGTATATTCTGACTTCATTCTGAAAGCCCACTCACTACTCTTCAAGCACCTTTGTTTGCCTCAAAACCCGCTGCTTCCAGAAATGCAATCTTCATCTGTAAGTGGTTTTGTAGCAATGATTAAGGAAAGAAGATCAGAAAATCCAATGGCCCAGATTATTTGAGGAGAGAGGTGGCATGAAAAATGGTCCCTGGCATATAATTTCACTTTTGAGAAACAGAAAACCTACAGGGAGGAAAAAAAAAAAAAATTACAGACGCTAAGGTCTCTGAACTGCCTTAGAAAGAGAAAAACAGTTTAGATTGCTCTGCTGCCATAACAAGCACCGGAGTTTATTGTTTTGTTTGCAGACTGAGGTCTGCAGAAAATAAATATCCGTAGCTGAGGGAATCTAGAGATAATGAACATCCAGAAGTGCGACTACACCCCGAGGTATTTGGGCAATCGTTTTACTGACAGAAAAAAGGAGATAAAGTAGCAGAAAGAAATCTTAGCGGTGGTGAAACAAAGAGGGAGAGGTTACAAGAAAGAGCAGCGGATGGGTAAGGAAAAGAACTCTATTACCAATCGGCAGCCACATCTACACAAGGCTTATTAAAGAACAGAATTCACTTGAATTCTGCTGTATGGCCTTTAGCATCTGGAATGCTAAATCAACCAGAGAACCAGTTACAATCCCACAAAGCTGACCCCCATCCTGTTTCATTCTCTTCCATCAGCTCCATCTCCTTGCAGAGAGCACTGTAAGACCATCACACCCGCCCAGGAAGGTTCCATTCATACACATGGACAGAAAACGCTTCTAAGTCAATGGTACCGAACAGCTCGTGGTACCAGAAAACTCAAGTCAGTAAGTTCATTTCTCTTCTCTTTTATAAATTCTGTATCACTCTACGGAATGACTTTTTTAAAATGCTGTGTTGGGAGGTTTTGGTTGTTTTTAATTCACGTCTCAGGTCCCAGATTATTTCTAATACCTTGGCAACTAACATGGAAAATCTGGGTTATGTGGTGTTCTAGACAGCAAAATCTTAATATTCCTAAGGCGAGGCTGGGTCATTGCAAAATGGCCAAGTGTCTGATGAATTAAGCACCTACTTGAATTGCCTTTATTCACTCACATATGAATTTATTGATTCCACGACCATCTATCTTGTACCTCCTATACCCAAAGCAATCTTCCAGGTGCTGATCCATACAGGCAAGTGTCCTAAACATAGATTTTGCCCTCAGCACATATAAGATATGTTAGAAAGAGAAAATAAGCATATTTATAAGAAAATGTAAAAAGTAGGTGATAACTTCAATGATATAAAATAATCTGGGAAACCAGTATGGGAACATTTTCATCTATGAAATAAAGAAAAACTTTATGGACACAGTGTGTGAACTTGACCTTTATGACTGTTCAGAATTTAGTTATGATGACATAGGAGCAAGAGAAAGGAAACAGTCAGCTAAGGCATTATAATGGAAAAATGTATTGTTCATGGAGAAAGGTAAGAATATGTCTGGAGAGCAGCATTCATCAAAATCAGGAAGTGAAATCATGTCCTAGGATTCTCTTTCTTATTATTCAGTTATATCTGTACTGCCGATATGAAGTTTGCATGTCAACTCACTTTCACTGACTTAGTATTTTTTTGTTAAAATGATTTATTTATTTTCTTAACAATACATTGTACTTAAAAACATTACTGGGACTCCTGGGTGGCTCAGTGGTTGGGCGTCTGCCTTTGGGTCAGGTCATCATCCTAGAGTCCCGGGATCAAGTCCCACATCAGGCTCACTGCATGGAGCCTGCTTCTCCCCCTGCCTATGTCTCTGCCTCTCTCTCTCTCTCTGTCTCTCTCATGAATAAATAAATCAAATCTTTTTTAAAAAATTACAAACATACAAAAAAAATCAGTATCATTTGGCATAAATACAAAGTAAACATACATAAAATTTAACTGAAAATAATGCAAAATTTCTTTAGGCCTTGTTGGTTGCTAGAGGTCTGTTGTCAAGGTTAAGAATGCAGATTACTGAGAGTCAGGAAGGGATTAGTACCAAACCAAGAGTTTCTCCTGGACACAACGTAGGAAACGGAACCAGAAGAAAAGAAAACCAATGTCTCATCATTGAATGCAGCTTAGTGTTATGTCTGAGTTCCACAAAAACACAGCTCATATTTACCAAAGAGGTAAGTGGCGTATTTTGGGAAAATCAACCTACAGGAAAATCAACCTTGGTTTCAAATCATAACTCTCAATAAAATAACCAGCAATCCTATGTGTTAAGCTTTGTTGAAAAGGTGCCTGTCTCTGTCTCTTTCCCCCCTTCTCTATGTCTCTGTCATAAATGTGTGTGTAATATATATAACATATATCATCACATAGAATTACATACAGCATTATAAATATACCAATTATATATAACCTATGTCCTATGTAAGCATATATAAACATTGATATATAGAGATAGATATATATAATTGACCCTTGAACAACACAGGTTGGAACTGTGCAGATCCACTAACATGTGAATTCTTTTTTCAAAAAATATAGTACGGTACTGTAATGTTTTTTATCTTCCTTATGATTTTTTCCAGCTTATTTTGTTGTAAGATTAGAGTATATAAAACATGTAACATACAAAGCATGTGTTAACTGTTTATGTTATCAGTAAGGCTTCCAGTCAAGTTTTGGGGAAGTCAAGTTATACATGGATTTTTGACTGTTGGGGGAGGTAAGGAAGGGAAAGGCACCTCTAACCTTTGTGTTGTTCAAGGATCAACTGTACATATGAGAAGAGAAACAGAGAGATAGAGATATCTAAATGTAAATTTACATCTGTATCATTTAATGTCAATATACACATATATACAGATATATCTATATAGAGACATAGGTAGATAAATATATAAAGAGAAAGACATATATAGAGAGACAGGTAGATATCCAAATGTACAGCTGTCTATCTAACTGCCACAGATAGAGAAAGAGAGAGAGACTGGTATATGCTATACCTGCAATATAGTATTACAATCCTAAAAATAAGCTAGGTCAAAGTTTGGGACCAAATCATAGAACTTCAGACCAGACATCACTAAAAGTACTATTTCAGAAAAAAGAAAAGCACATCAGAAAATGAGCATAGTATCATAAACAAGAAAAACCATAAAAATGGTCTTGGTTAGTGCTAAAAGGGAAATAAAATGGCAACAGAACTTACAAAATTCTAATTTAAGCGCTCATCAATATTCATGTCTATAGATATAATCACATATAAATTTATTTAAATTTCAGAAAATTTTGAAATAGGTTACATATATTAGTCATATCAAAAATCTTCAGTAATGCTTTAAATCTCCCAGGCAAAAAGAGAACAATTCAAATAACCGGCTGCCATCTATAGACCTCATCAAGCAATAATTTTGTCCTTTTGTGGGGGATGGTATTCCCCCAGAGATTTTACTGATCTCTTTTTTGTTTGGTAAAATGACTAACTGTTTGAGCATTCCAGCAAAAGAACATAAATGACTGTTGCTTACAGTCAAGACTCAAATATCCATATGCAAATAATTTCCAATGTGTTCGTTATCCCAGTCTGCCATTATCCTTCTGCCAAGAAGAGTTTTCTAGGCCAATTTTCCCCACTGCTGATTGGGATATACTTAGAAAATTCACAGTGGTTTCAGCATGAGCCTCAGCAAACCATAATTAGGTGAGTCTGCTGAAACAAAACACAGCCAAACTAAATAATGCATTCCAAGACCAAGTATCGACTACAGTAGATAATATAAGCCTCTGAGCTGCCATCCATTGGCATAGATAAATGAAAATTACATTTTATCTTCACTTTATACTTGAGTCTATATGAAAAAGGAGGAACAAAGTGCTTGATTCTCACATCTGCCCTTTTCACCCTAGGTATTCATTTAGAAAAGAGTGTTGAGAAAGTATTTGTATATCCAGAGGAAACGTCTCGGTCTGTGATGTTCATAAATCCAATTTGTCATTCTGTCTTTATTTATCATCTAATTAGAGAAATCATACCATTTCTGACTCCCATTTCTCCTCACCTCTTTCCCACAGAAAATAAGAGCAAAAGAAGATGCATCTCATTTGATGATATGAGTTTATAGTTCACAAATTAATCAGTAGTTGGCTTGTCCATCTAGTGATTCTAATGGAAGACAAACTGATGATGACCTTAACTAGAAGAACACATTGTAGGCGAATTAAAACAACTTTCATTTTCTGAGAATTAACTATGTGGTAGACACTTTGCTAAGCATTGATAAAATGAATTGTGTTATGTAACACTGTAAGGTAGGAACTGTCGGTATCCTCCTTTTACAAGTGGAGAAACATACTCAAAAATATTAAGTCCCTCATCCAAAGACATAGTGAGAAAGTAGCAGAGGCTTGGCATGAACCCAGGTATGCCTGACTTCAATGCCCAGCTTCTTCCACATTCTTTGCCATTTCCAGATCCATGGACACTACAGCACTAAACAATCACAAGCCGGAAATGCTCAGTAGGATCAGTTAAAGTTAAACTAAATCACTTACATCCTCAAATACGATTGAAGTTTGGAGTCCTTGCAAAGCAGAGAAACAGAAGATGGAAAAATCTCTAGTGGCCAGAGAACGATAAAGGCCAGAAGCCTGAAGGTCATGTCATCTACCCTGCAGATTTCTATGTTGGCTGTTTCAAAGTTGCTGCTTAATTTTGTTGTCTTTTCTAACCTATTTATTCAAAAAAGGTCATTTCAAGCTCAATGTCTTCTTGATGGTGACATCCTGATCTTTATCAGAATTTCCAACTGGATTTACTAAAGCCTGAGAAGGTCAATGGCACTGAGTCATGGGCTCTGACCACCCTGTAGTTGAGACTATTTGGCTCACTGCTCTTTGCTCTTTCACTAATCACTCCCACTATTTGTTTAACATTGTGGTTCTTCAGATAAAATTCTTCATGTTAGGCTTAAGGACTCAAAGATTCAATACTACTTCCCATCCAATGTCTGCTATAATCAAGTTTCAATTAAATAAAATGATTTGGGAAAGGAAGAAACTGTATTTTATGTAAGAGGAATCTCATGCGTTAAATTTATTGTTAAAAAAGTGCCAAAGCATGTGCCAGATGCTGTGTAAGGAAAAACCGCAAGTTTTCTGTTCACAGGGAGATGGCATGCTTGAGGGTATCTCCTGTATATACACCAATCCCCTTTACATCATCTTCTCATTAATGAAAACTGTCATTTGAGGAACCACTGCTCTGCCGGAGTCCACATGATTTGGGTTAATCTGGCCCAATCCTGGCTGCTGAAGAAGGGTAGTGTGTAAAAAAAGGATGAAACACATGACTCAGTCCTGGCCAATTGGCACCATCCATTCCACTAGCCATATTGATGAACTCCAAGATGGGCTATGACCCAAGTGGGGCAAATGAGACTTATTTCAGAACTTTTTTCTGGAAATTTGAAAGCATGGCTGCTAAATCCTGGAGCAGCTGTAACCATCTTACCACTGTAAGGAAAGAAAGTGCCTGAGAGAGAAGAATCCAACACACACAGAGTAAAGAGAAGTAGAAAAATTCCTATGATGCTATTTGATCCCATAGATCCAGCTTAAGTTGTGTCTATCTCAGGGCCTCATAAGTTATAAGATAATGAATTTTCCTTGTTTCTTTTTTTCTTCCTGGGCTAGATTAAGGAGGAATTCTATTCACTTATAAGCAGAAAAGTTCTGATTAATAACTCTAAAAATAATCTTAGCTTTTATCTTTTTTTTAAAGGCTATTTTTAAAATGAAGAGTTCTATTTTCCTGCCATAATAAATACAGGAAGGTATCATAAGCTTTCTTGCTAAGTTAGGGTCTTAGGCTGAACATCCAATTTCAATCTTATCAGGGGAAGAGACTGGCTATAGTAAGTTTTGGCTCTGAAGCCACCCTGGAAGTAAGGGATTATAAAAGAAGTAGCTGGTACTCATTTATTTTCCTTTTTCTTGAAAAATCAAAGGAAGCATTAAAAAATGTTTATTTGCAATATATATGTAATTGATAAATGACTTTTCTGATTGGTAGAGACAGAGGCAATTTTATTAGATCTTGAAAGCCTATCTTCTACTTTGGCAAGGCTGGCTTACATCTAACCTGATTTGTCATCTGAGAAGAATGCTTCTTTCCATGGCCTAACTTCCCAAAAGTTAGAGTGGCAAGTATCCTATCTATTTTGGTGAAAAAGAAATTGGAAGACGACATAGCACCACTCACCTGAGGTTGTCGAAAAGGATCTGCCATTGGTTTTCTCTAGTCAACCAAGCCAACCATTGAAAGCCAAATGATGAGAAAAATTTAAAAAGAAACCAGCTGTCTGGGGGTAATCATACAGATCTTTGGTGATACAAAGGTTATAAGAGTCATAGATTGTCTAAGCCTCAATGGCCTCTGGGACCATCTAGCTCAATGGCTTCATTCCACTTTGGCTCCCTACAGCCCATTTTTCCTTCATCAGCAGAGATACCTTAGGTGAAATAAATAGAACAATACAACAATTGAAAAATTGAAAAATCTCCAACATTTCCCCACTATGCTTGGGATAACATAAAAACCCTTAACTTGGTCTAGCAGATGATTCACATTCTAATTCATGCCCACCTATTCTCTTCATCTGCCTAGACTCCCCCTACTGCCTTACTGACTGTTTTTTCTCATTTTCTGAAATGAGTTCCTTCCAGACTCAGGCCTGTTTACTTTATTCTCCTTAATCTCTTTCACCTGGACAATTCCAATTCCTCCTACAATCTTGGCTTACAGTTAATTTATTTAGAATTGTTCTTTGGCATTACTAAAACAATTAAAACTGCTCATGTAAATGTTAATTGGACTTGCCACATATTCTTTACATTTCCCATAATCTTTCATTATTTAGTTAGTGTATACATCTTTCAATGTTTGTTTGCTCACTGGTCTTTAAGCTATAAGGCCAAAGAAAATGTTTGTTTTACAACAAACTAATGGTCCTGGCATATAGCAGGTATTTAACAAGTTTCTTCAAAGAATTAGTAAAATAAATTGGAACTTCTAGAGAAGTGAATTATCTTCCCCTTGGAACCAAAAATGTTTTAGATATTTCCATATTTTTGATCCATGGATTCCAATGACTCTCTAGCATTTGTTTTTAGTGGTAATGAGAGATTGGCATATTTGTGTAAGTCATATATATATTTACATATACTATAATTTCTTTTCAATTTTCTGCTAATTATATTAATACAAAATTATAAATTGTAATATGTTAGGAAAGAAAATATAACTGAAAGTATCAGAAGGTACAGTATGTAGTAAGGTGGATGTTATCTCATATACAAATGTTTTATATAGGGACACCTGTGTGGCTCAGCAGTTGAGTGCCTGCCTTTGGCTCAAGGTGTAATCCTGGTCCTGGGATCAAGTCCCACATCGGGCTCCCTATGGGGAGCCTGCTTCTCCCTCTGCCTATGTCTCTGCCTCTCTGTGTGTGTGTCTCTCATGAATAAATACATAAAATCTTTTCAAAAAATGTTTTATACAGAATAGACATGGGTCTATCCTTCATAGGTACACATGTATACACATACATACATGCACATCTATACACACATCTGGATATAGTAAGTCACATTACAAAATGTATCTCATTATAAATTACAATCAAAGTGCTCAAAAATCACAAAACTAGCCTTCCAATGAATGATAAGCCCTTATTAGCTTCTAATTCTTCAAAAGCATTTTTTTTCTCTAGTCTATCACCACACTTATAAAAGTCACCATTGGTATCCTGGGGCACTTGGGTGGTTCAGTTGGTTAAGTTTCTTTGAGTCAGGTCATGATCTCAGCATCCTGGGATCGAGCCCCCAAGTTGGGCTCCCTGCTCAGTGGGAAGTCTGTTTCTCACCCTCTCCCTCGGGCCTTGCTCCTGCTTACGCTCTCTCTCAAATAAATAAATTTTTTATAAAAATTTTAAAAAGTCACCATTGGTATCCTATCTTGTATTTTGTGTCTTCTGTGACTCAAAATGGTAGAATGAACTTGGGATTCATAACCAACTAATATTCATGCAGAAAAAGCATGCATCCCCATTGTCTGAAAGTACCTTTCAATATCATGAAACAGTAAGATCAATAATTCAAAGCACATGTTCCCAAATCCAACCAAAGGCTTAGAAGTTCTAAGTTTTCTAAAATAAAGTACACACACACACACACACACACACCTCACTGAATATTTATTTTCCCTCAGTCCTTCAGGGAGTGGCTGCCCTCAGAGAAACTAGTTTCACAGTTCAACTGAAAAAACATGGACTTGTAAGTCCAGGAAACAAGTACTTCTTAAGTGAGGTTTGGGCGACCCAACAAGGAATTATAAATGAAAGAAGAACAAAATCCTGTGCCTGAAAATCTGTTAGGAATCTGGTTCCTATTTCCAATTAGTCTTATGTCCGTGGTCTTCTTTAAGAGGCAGGCTCTAGAATCTGCTGGATCTTAGTTAATCAATTTTAACTGGACCTTTAGTAGAGGCCAATATATGATGGAAAGGAAAGAAAATTAGCAGTGACTAAGAAGGCATTTTTTAAGACCAAAGTGCCTGAATTTAAATTCCAATTCTGACACTTCCCACAAGGGAGATCTTCAGCAAAGTACTAGAGCTCACCTGATCTCAGATCTCTCATCTGTAAAGGGGACAGGCCAGGGCCTTGCCATAAGGACAAAATGAGGGCATTCAGGTAAAATTATAAGCTTTGCAGCTGGCATGTAGAAAGATCCGGTGTGTATTTGCTACTGTTGTTACTTCTGTTATATTTATGGTCATCATTAATAAGCCTACTACAGTCTTCCCTGACTAAAATATAGCTCCTCTAATTTGTCATTGTACCTGCATATTTCAATTTTATGTTTCTGTTCCAGTATATTGGAAGATGTAAGTTCCAATTCCATTCAATTCAACACCAGACAGATTTGTTGAGGATCTACTATGTGCAAGGCAATATGCTAGGTATTCGTGATATGGACATGAAGAAGATACAATGCCTGTTTTCTTAAAGATTCTCTTTAACACTGTATTCTTTAAAAACTTCTGCCATGATGGGTGATGGTACATTTTATGTCTACGGTTTCTTCTCTTTCAGAAAGACTGTCAGTAAAAACCACTGTAATATATTACCCATATAACAACAGTGCAATAATATTGATCAATTCAAAAAGTAAAGAGTTGCTTAGCTGCATTTTAAGCAAAGCTTTAATAACCACAAAAACGAAACATACTCTGTTATCAAAGCTTATCTTCTCAAAATCATTAAAGCCAAGTGAACAAAAACATTTTTAGGTGCTTTCATCAGACTGAAAAAAAAAAAAAAACTTGATATTTGAATTAAATTTTACTAAGAAACAGGACATCTGAAGGTGATTTTGCCCATTATTTGATTTCACAGAAATAATTCAAAGTTCAATTCTACAGCTAGTTAAAAATTTTTTTTCAAGTACTTATTTAAAAATAAAACCTACACAGTTATTGGGCACCTGGGTAACTCAGTGGTTGAGTGTCTGTCTTTGCCTCAGGTCAGGACTCTTAGGTCCTGGGATCAAGACCTGCATCGGGCTCCCTGCAGGAAGCCTGATTCACCCTATGCCTACGTCTCTGCCTTTCATTGTGTGTCTCTCATGAATAAATAAATAAATAAAATATTCAAAGAAAAAAACCTACAATTATTGTTCAGTGAGTCATTCGAACTGAGGGTTTCAATATCATTGGGTCAATCCACAGTGTTGAAAGCACAAAAGTAACAGAATGGTAGAAAGCATACAATAAAATACATCACTTGCTTCTAGAAGGATCAGTAATCAGTCCATCTTAAATAATTCTTTTATCAAATTGGAGAAGTCAACCCCAGGGGAAAGCATGATATGGTCTGCTCTGATTCAGAACAGAAATGCTCACATTTCAGATACTTCACCTTGCTCCCCAGCCTGCATGTGGTATAACTGGGCTGGGTGTTCTGGAGGGGGAGATTGGGAAGACCAACATGTTGGAAACCCCTGCCCTATCCCAGGCTCAACAGCTATTATTCCACCTTACAACGAAACTGCTTGACAGATCAAAAATGTTGGCCATGTCTTTGCATAAAAAATGTAACATCTTTAGCTTCCATTTTTACTTAAAGATGATCTACCATTTTTGCAATTACTATAGTTGGATTTTCTATATTTTTTAGGAAGGCTTAGCTCTCCTTGGGAGCAATCAATTAAGCTAGAAGTGGCCATGGTGCAAAGGGCTCAGACCAACCTGAAAAGCCACCAAGATACAAAAGCACACCACCTTCCACACCAGGATTTCCCCCACATAAGAAAGCGCCCCCCCGCCCCCACCCCACTCCACCCCACCCTTGCTGCAATAGAGGATCTCACTCTTATATTTAAAACTAAACCCGTTCCCTCTGGATCTCATCCTGTGTCATCTACTCAAACTTCTCCCAGATTTCCTCCACCACCATTGGAGCCAAAATGCCCTCTGCTCTACCCAATTACAATTTAATTTATTTAATTTGCATGTAGCTCTTCTCTGAACCATCCTGGCATAAAGGGCTGGTGGAGGGGCATCCCATAATGGAAACAAACAAGGAATGGGCTACACAGGCTCAGCTTAACTGGACCATTCCACTCGGCCAAACACACTCTTTTTTTTTTTTTTTTTTAAGATTTTATTATTTATTCATGAGACACACAGAGAGGGGCAGAGACACAGGTAGAGGGAGAAGCACAGGAAGCCTGATGCAGGACCCCATCCCAGGACCCTGGGATCATGACCTGAGCCAAAGGCAGACGCTCAACCAACTGAGCCACCCAAGTGCCCCCAAACCTTGTTATCACAAGACTGTAATGACTTTGCAGTCTCTCCTTTTCCACCTTGCTCATTTTTCTCTCAGCATGTACATTCTCCTTAAATTTCCTTTTATTTCAATCAATTAATGTGTATAAAAATCCCTAAGCATACAAAAATCTCGTAATTTATAAAATCTTGTACCAAATAAAAAAACTCTACAAGAACTATTTTAAAAGCACCCATGTATTCAATTACTTCTTATAAAACTCTCATGGGTAGTTACTACTACTACCTTTGTTGTATAAAATTGAATAAAGAGGCACAGAGAGGCTAAGTCACTCTCTCAAGTTCTCACTGCTGGTAAACTCTGGTGTTGGGCTCCAAATGCAGGCATTTTGAATGTAAAATTCACACCCTTAAGTACAATACTTACATTCCATATATTAAATTCCTTAATTCAAATACATAAGAAAATTCCAAATAGCATTATTCATCAAACAATAGGGAATCATGTGGAAGGTGAGTCTTGGTAGTACATCAGATGACTAAAAAGCAAATTCACGCAAAGTAACATCCAGACAGATGGATTAGAGGCTGCCATAATCTCCTGCACTAATAACTGCCCCCGCTTCCTCACTCCCCATGGGGAGAACCTTTTCCATCCTCTCAAAGGCTTATCCCCAACAAGCCCTGACAAGTAGGCAGTCTTGTCCGATCTCACTGCCCCACAATCACCAACAACCCCAGTTAGGCCCTTGAGAATCTCTACCCCAGAAATTTTCAAACTGTATTTAAAAGATTCACTTGGGCTCTGAACTTGAAAAGCTATGTACTGGTAGGTTGGGATGGCTTAGCTACAGAGACAGAGAACAAATTATATCTACACAGACAAGCAGAGATTCCATTTGAGTCATGAAAGATAAAAAGATTAACTTTAATTTTTAACTTTATAGTTTTTGGTTCCATTCTCTCAAATCTGTGTATATTTTCTCCCTCTGAGATCTTAATACACTCTGATCCTCCCAACATAGTTATACATACACAAACACGTGCAAATATTTTTTGTTTCTGGAACTTAATCAAGTTGCATGAGGTTTCTGTTGGAACCAAAAATTACAGAAAGCAAGAATCAAAGTTATTATAACAAAAATAGCAATGAGGCTAATCGCTCAGTGGAGGCTACTCATCGTAAATAAAATGCTAACATATCTATACTGGCAATTCAGTCAACAAAGATAACATAAAAAAATCAAACACCCTACAATTTACTTTGGTATCTAAATTGGCCATACCTCTTAATGACCCTTCTTTCATAAAATAGACCAATTTTATGTCTGCTTGCATTGGTCCACTGAGACAGAAGTGTTTGGGTAGCCTCAGAGTCATAGATTAGGACTAAGAGGTGACACTGGGTCTAGCTGACCATGTAAGAGTCATAAAATTTATAGCATCAAGACCCAATAAGTCAGCAATCTGAAATGTGGGATCCACGTTGCCACAAAAGTCCTATGGCCCACTGCCCTGTGAGACCCTGTCTCTGGTCCCTATGATGTTATAGGGACATCACAGGAGAGACGTGGTTTCCCTAGCGAAAATGCAAAGTTGTCTTAGCAGCCTACACTGCTCTTTCAGTCATTAAATGGTTCAGATTTTTTAAAGATTTTATTTATTTATTCATGAGAAACACAGAGAGAGAGAGGCAGAGACACAGACAGAGGAAGAAGCAGGCTCCATGCAGGGAGCCTGATGTGGGACTTGATCCCAGGAGTCTGGGCTCAGGATCACACCCTGAGCCAAAAGCAGAGGCTCAACCCCCAGCGTCCCTAAATGGTCCAGATTCTTGACTGAATACTTACTTCCATATTAGATAATGTGCTCAAAAAATCTAAGGTAACCACAACTGCTGTGAAGGTAAGAACATAGTTCTCTGGCACCAGATGGATGAGAGACTGATCACGCTGCTCCTTTAGGGCTGTAGGACCTTGACTAAGTTGCTTACCTACTCTGAGCATGAGGCTCATGGAGGTAAATGAATAGAATGAATGAACAGAATAATTTTCCTTTCATAAGGTTGTTATAAAGATCATATGTGATAATGTTTTGAAAGTTCCTGGAGAAGCCCCCCAGCAGAGAGTACGCACTCATAAATGTGAGTCATCATCACCATCGGCCCTGTTAGGAACCCCCCCCAGCACATCCAACTCTTCATGGTAGCTGTTAGATTCAGGTAGTAAAGTGTGTCCCTCTCCTGCTGTGAATCCACTCGTATCCACTTACCCACAGTGTTTACAATTAATTTAACACTTACAGTCATGCTTATTTGTGATCTAAACATTTAAGACCAAAGGCTCTCATTTCTGAGCTCCCTTTTCATACATATCTTATTTCTTACCCCCTCAAATCCTGGATTCCTAACAATGTACTCTCATACCACCAAGAAATTCTAGAGGACTTGATGTGGAACTAAATGGGCTTTCTTGTGTCTCCTTTTGAGAATGCCTCTTGCCCTTAAAGTTACTGACGGGTCATTGTTATTTCTTAAGCAACTGATTAGGAAAACATGCTGGTTTTATGGGGTGTAATGTTTGAGACCTGAAAGCAGGAAACCTAAAACCACTCAGCTTTTTAAGAGACAATACTGACACTTGGTTCAAGTTGCCCTTGGGACCTACAAAACTGACCTTAGGGCAGTAACTCCCAGAGCAGAGAAAATACAGAATTTTAGAGACTGTAGCCTCCAAATGCTGTTGACCATGTTCAAACTTTACAAGACAGCTTTCCTGCATTTCCCTGTATCATTCGCTCATGTCTTGTGGTTAATACTTGTATAGTTTCCACTGTTACTCTGAAAACCAGGTGTGAGGTCATGTGGCAGGTACACGGTGACATTTTGCTGCTTTACACTCCAGCACATTCCCTAATTAAAGTGAAATGTGTGGTCCAGGAGAGGATATTTTCTAAATGAAACCAGTGATAATCATTTCAGAGATCTATTCTGAAGCTCATTTGCTTTATCTCTTTCCAATTAACTATTTGCTTTCTCTTCCCATACTGTTTCAAAACACAATTCCTTTCTTGGGTTTGGCACAGTGCAATCAATATGCATTCTTAATGTGCAAACTCCTCTGCTTGGACACTATATAAATATGAATACCATCTCCATTCCTACCATTTAGTAATCATCTGCCTCCAACTGTTTAATCACAGGTGGCCTTCTGTGAGGTGGGAAACTCTAGAGGGGAACAGATGGACCAACAGGAGCAGGGTAGAGCTCCAGTGGAAGAATTCCATATCTGAAAAGCAAATGGCCCAATGATGTAACATGTCCCACCTCTCACCTCCATTTCTATGTGGCCATCAACAAAGTTCTCCTTCCATTTAGAGCAGTTTATGTTTATGCAGAAAATGAACAAATGCAGAGTTACATCCAGGAACCAGCATATGCTATGACCCTTACTAAGGTACATCTTTAAAAAATATTAGCTTTGATTTCTTGTTGGATTAAATAGAGGAAATCCAACTTGCCACTTAGTGGTTTCACTGAAGGTCAGAATTTAGGATTGGTGACAAGCTCTAGGAGGAAAAGGATCTGGAAGCTAGGACTAAAGCTTGCCTGGAATGTTTAAAGGAAAACAGAAACTTTATCTCAAACATAAAGAAAATGAAAAGTATGTACCAAAGATGTAGCTTTATTGCTATTGCTACAGAAACTATAGGCCAAGATTTTTAAAGTGGCTTTATCCATGGGCCTCGGATTATTTCATGGTCATTGTCAAGTGTCCGTGGCATAGCAAGCCTGCAATCTTTTCTTGCCTTTATTGTGGATGTCTAGAAAACAAAGTAAAGCACCTCAGTCAAATCTCCTTGAAAATACACTAAAGATGGATCAACCAGCAAATCCATGATTGACATTCACTAGTAGAAGCATCCTTATCCATAAAATGCTTTCAGTAGAGTGTACCTGGTCTGTTTGGGGGTAGTCAGTGGTCTGACTCAATCTGGACTCAAAGGCTCTATGGGGCATGGTTCTCTGAAAAATGCCGAATGAGCTATTTAGCTATCCGAGTGTAAAATGGAGATGTTTGTACAAGTCATGTACCTGCATACACTTCTTACACACCTTGCATGTTAAATTTGGCTGAAGCATGTCCAAATATAGCAAGAAAGGACCTGGGGAGCCTCACTGACAGTCCTTGGCTTCTCCTTGCTTTGCTGACACTTGGTGATCACTTGTATCCTTGAAGTAATCAGGAAATCTTGACACTAAGACCTTAGATTCTGCACTCACTTTACAATTTAATCAAAGCCTCAATATGCAAAACAATAATGCAGTACTTAACGGTATAAATCTAGTTACTGCCCTTCAACTAGTTACATTATTTTACTTATAAACTCAGAGTGAAATGCAGATTCAAATTATTAAATTACAGTTTGAAGATATACTAAAATACCATTTATTAGAAAGTACGCATACACACTCTCTTATAAATACTTAGGAAATATCAAACTGTTACAAGTAGTGGCTATCGTAGATTAAAATTGAGTGGAGGAGATATGAGTCCTCTTCCTTTTTATGCTTTTCAAGTATAATCATGGATTATCAAAATAAAAATCTAGTATAGACACATTTAAAGTAAAAGAGTTAAGTATGTTATATGTAATGCAATGGCTTTGAAGAGCACAACACATTCACATTGGTGATTAGGAAAGGTAGCTCTAGGTGTGCCTGGGTGGCTCAGCTGGTTGAGTCTGACTCTTGATTTCAACTAGGGGTGTGATTTTTGGGGTTGTGAGAGCGAGCCCCTCATCAGGCTCCATGCTCAGATTCTCTCTTCCTCCTTCCTTCTGCCCCTCTCCCTGCTCTCTCTCTAAATAAATGAATTAATTAGTTTTTTTTAAAGTATAAAAAAAAAAAAAAGGAAGAAATAGTAGCTCTAGTCTCCTATGATTCTCATCATCCAATTTATTTTTGGTTTTTGCATTGCATACCCTACAGTATCAAGTCATTCCTGGTTTATACAGATAAGCAAATCCAAATGCTAAGCATTTTCCAATTTCCTTTCAAACTTTAGTCTTCAGTTGACTCATTCAAAAGCATGAGAATAAGGTCGTAATATTTGTTTCAAAGTTGAAAATTAAGAATAATAAATGATTACTCAGAAATTGCTTTCCCTATTGTTTCCAGCACTCTTCCTTCTTCTGGTTGAATAATAAATGCTTGATGTAAAAATAAATATAAAAGTGAGACAAGGAAGTATAGTCCAACGATTCCATTCTTACATGTGTGCCCTGGAGCAGCTCTCACACATTTGCCTAAGGAGATGTGCGCAACCATACACACTGTACCAGTCTTTGCAAGAATGAAAACTGTAAACAACTTATATATACATCAATTGAAAGATAAATCCATTGGGATATATTCTTACAAGAGGATTACTGCACAGTGATTAAATAAATGAAATAGGGATAATTTATCAGCCTGAATAAATCTAAAAAAAAAAGTTCAGTGAAAAAAGGAAATGATCAGAGGATGTTGCAGAAAGATATATTTAGCAAAATATTATTTACCTTACTTAACAACAAAAATATGATACTACATTTTAAATATTGTCCTGTGGACCATACATTTATGTTAAAATATTAAAATCAGTGATGTAGATACACAGCAGCTTCAAAATAGCACTAACTAGAGGTGGGGAAAAGAGGCTGATAGGAGAGGAAATGGAATAGTGTAGAGATAATTGCATCTGTAGTGTTTTGTTTCTTTAAAAAATTAAACATTTAAAAAGTTAATATTTATTATATCTGGGTTATACATAGGTATTATCCTATTTTACTATTATCTGTATTTTTATCTATTTGTGAGATATTTCACATCTCAAATGATATAAAAATGATTTTATGTAATATATACATATATAAAATACATGTATCTCTAATGATACGTATGTTTATATAAAAACTATTACTATATTGCAAATGTTCATGTATTTGTACATACAAAACAGAGATACTTATGAAAGATACTTTACATATAAAAGATATATAGAATATATAGTGTATTCATAAATATATAATTCAAAACGGGAAAATTACAGTGCTCACTTCAGTAATGCATATACTATGATACAGAGAAGATTTAGCACACCCCCTGAGTAGGAATGACCTCAAACTCATGAAGCTTTTCAAATTTTTGAGTACACTCATCGTGACCAGCACTGAGTAATGTATAGCATTGTTGCATCAGTATATTATACACCTGAAACTAATATAACGCCGTATGTTAATTATATCGGAATTAAAAAAATTAAAAGAGAATGACAGAACACAGTACATACCATATGTTACTATCAAATGAGAAACAAACAGGAAACACCCCCGAAATGAGATGATGGCATTCTGCTAGATGCTATACACTTCCTGTTATCTCCTGCCCTTGCACCAGTAACTAATACTATATACAGTACCATATGGACAGGGCCAGGGCAGAGCTGCAAACTTTCCAAATGAATGATGGATTGACAAAGAGTTCACGTGGGTGAATGAGATGTCAGGTTAATTCTGAGCTCTGCACAGCAGCAGCCGCAGTAACAAATAAGACCTGACACTGACCTGGTGTCTCCCTGCACCAGCCTGTTCCAAGGGCCTTACCTACTTAAGTTCATTTGCGTCCTACACAGCTGGGTGACTCAGGTGTTATTACCGTGCCCATTTCCCAGATGAGGAGCTGAATCACAAAGAACACCAAGCCACCTGCCATACCACACAGGTCAAAAAAAAAAAAAAAAAAAATCACCCGGGCAGCATCTGAGCCAGGTGCTCTGGCCCCAAAGTCGAGATTCCTAACTAAAGAGTTCCCTTGGCAGCTTCACTCACTTTCACTGGTGTTTTCAAACCATTTTAGGCAAGTTTTAAAAATAAAATATGGGGGGTGGGGGGGCTGCCAGGCTGGCTCAGTCGGTAGAGCAAAGGGACTCTTAACCTCGCCTTATAAGTTCGAGCCCCACAATTGGTCGTAGAGGTTGCTTAAAAATAAAATCTTAAAAAATAAAAATCTAAAAAAATTTAAAAATTAAAAAAAATTAAAATAATTAAATTTAAAAAAACAGCAAGTTTTCACAATACCCCCTTAGCAGCACTGACAAACAAAAAAATATTACCACTCATGGCAGGAATCTTTGCTATTGGGCAGGTGTAAACCAGGAGACCTCCCTGAACCCCATTTTCAAGAATAGCAATCAGCACAGAGCACGTGCCTCCCGCACCCCCCATTCCCTCCTCCTCCCCCCACTCCCTCCTTCCTCCACCCCATCCCTTCTTCTTATCCCCCCTCCCTCCATCCTCCTCCCCTCCCCCTCTACCCCATTCCCCCTTATCCCCCTCCCTCCACCCCCCTCCCCATCCCTCCCCATCCCTCCTGATACCCCCCTCCCCCCTCCCCATCTCTCCTCCTGATACCCCCCTCCCCCCTCCCCATCCCTCCTCCTGATACCCCCCTCCCCCCTCCCCATCCCTCCTCCTGATACCCCCTCCCCCCTCCCCATCCCTCCTCCTGATACCCCCTCCCCCCTCCCCATCCCTCCTCCTGATACCCCCCTCCCCCCTCTCCATCCCTCCTCCTGATACCCCCTCCCCCTCCCCATCCCTCCTCCTGATACCCCCCTCCCCCCTCCCCATCCCTCCTCCTGATACCCCCCTCCCCCCCTCCATCCCTCCTCCTGATACCCCCTCCCCGCTCCCCATCCCCCTCCCTAGCTCCTTCCCTATCCCCCCTCCACCCCCTCCCCATTCCTCCTCCTGATACCCCCTCTCCCCTCCCCATCTCCCCTCTCCTCCTACCCCCCTCCCCGCCCCGGGTCAAAGACATCAGGGCTTAGGAGTGTACCCGGGGTTGAACACGGGCTGGCCATGTTCCAGAAAGTCCAAGCCCCGGGCACTGCGCGGCTGCAAGCCCACGACCACCGCACCGAGGCCAGCGCAGCCCGCGAACCCGCAGGCCCTCCAGATGCCGGGCTCCCTCCGACCACCGCAGGCCGCGGTCCTCCAAGCGCAGGTCCCGCCTCTCAGAAGCAGCCCCGGAGGCGCACCAGGCCCCGGTGCGGTGACAGCTCCCCGCACCAACCAGGCCTCTTCACCGGCCCGGAAGCGGTGTGCTGGGCGGGGCTAAGAGGTCACGGCCCCTCCGTGCTGGCCCCGCCCCATCCGGGGAGTGCACGCTCGCGGCTTCCGGTCTTTGCAGCCATTTTCCCCGATCGCAAGCCTGGAGTGAGCTCCCCGGGGGTGTGGCCCCCTGTTCAGTGCTCGTGGCTGGGCCCCGTGGAAGCCTCTAGAAACTCTTTAATGCTGAGGGGGTCAGGGAGGAGCTGAGATCTGCTCTCTGGCCCAACACCGGCCTCGCGTGCACGTTCCCTGGCGGCGCAGGTGATGCGGCCTCCTCCTACCTTTCGCCTGGGGGGGTCCATGGCTGGTTTCTGACGTCACCACAATCCCGCGGGTGGAGCCAACATCCGGTTACACCAAGTGAAGCAGAGGCCCCTGGGGAGGAAGGGAAGCTGGGACTCTCCTAGCCGGTAAGCAGAGCGCCTGCACCCCGGGACCGCTGTGGCCCCCACCCCCTGAGAAGATGCTGCGGCGGCTCATGTTCTCATGACTCTCCCCTGCGACGCTCTCTCCCCTTTTCCCAAGCTCGTCCGTGCGCCTTCTTGCCAGGGGCCTCAGCTGCGATTCTAGCCCCACCTGTATTCTCTGCACGCCTCTGCCCTGCTAGATCTTCTGAGAGAAAATCTGATGGGACCAGTCACCAGCTCCCCCAGACGCAGAGCATCCTCCCTAGCAGGACCCCTCCAGCTCCCGGCCTCTCTAGGGACTGGGCCGCTTCCGGGTGTACGTGGCCTTAGGAAGTTCCTTAACCTCCAGGAGTTATCACAGCGTATGTTTTCAATGAAATGATACATGGGGGGCAGCCCGGGTGGCTCAGAGGTCTAGCCCCGGCCTTCAGCCCAGGGTGTGATCCTGGAGACCCGGGATGGAGTCCCACGTGGGCTCCCTGCATGGAGCCTGCTTCTTCCTCTGCCTGTGTCTCTGACTCTCTCTCTGTCTCTCATGATTAAGTAAAATCTTTAAAAAATAAATAAATAAAAGAAATGATACATGGGGAGGTATTCAGTAGCATGTTCAGGTAGTATAGGCTCTGTCCTATACCTGAACAGGTTGTCGAGGCTTGTCACAGCGTAGTATTAGTGAAGCCTCTTTCTCCCTCAATACTGGCATAATTTTGACCATGTGTCATTTTGGGCATCTTACCTATGCCCATGTTACATTTACTTTTGGATCAAACATCAACCTCCAATCCAGGTAGAGAGGGCTGGGTGTCATAGTCCCTCCGCTCAAAATCTGGCTATGACCTAGGAACCCTGCCAGGTGTTTTGTGGATAAGGACCATGCCGGCATAACAGATTCTCAACATGTCACAGACTCCTTTCTATGAACCCATGAGTAGTACAAACCACTGATACCAGGCCTCCAAGAACAAGCATTTTCTATAGAGAAGAACCAAACCTGCGTTTATCTGGTAGCATATATACGTTAGGACCTTTTATTTGGTTTTTAACACCCTTAAACATTTGTGTTAACACCAAAAATAAATTGTCTCGTTTCTCTGGGTTGAGCTGAAAAAGGAGAAACCATGCCTCGATTCTCTTGCTTTCCTGATGGATTAGCTCTGGCTCTTCCTAAGGCACAGCTAAGATCCAGATGACCTTTCTCCTAGCCCTAGGCTTCTCCAGGCCATGCACATAAGAAATCAAAAGCAGAGGAGAAGATGTAACTTGACAGTCTCTCTATGCAGAATGTCGAGAGGTACTCCGAGCGGCTCTTCAACCGTTAAAGGCTTCAGGATTCCAAATGGCCATGCAAGGCAGTCTTGTTCAGTACTTAGCTTGTCATGGTCCTTTGGGTCAAAGGAAGTTTCCAGAGAAAGATCAACAAAGTCAGTGCCTGCACGCCAAGATTCAAGAGACCAGAGCGAACATAACCATCTGTACTTTTTTATTGAACTGGGGAAAGTGGCAGAAGGAGAAACTGGCAGCTACATCTGTAGTCTAGAATTTATTAAGCTTGCGTACACATATATAGAGTCTTGAAGTTAATTTTTTTCTTGTGACTGACACATACTATAATGATATCCTACACTTACTAGAACACAATAGCAATGTTCACATATACCAGGAATGAATTTCACATACCAGACAAATTTCTAAGAGGGGGGAGATTAGACAACTCCTGGAAGCAGGTATTCAGCAGCTAAAAGAGCTGCTAAAATAATTGAAATAGGGTATTTTTATGTGTCTGGAAAGAAGTATTGAAAACACTATGCATTATTTATTTTTTAAATGGTGTATTTTTTTTATTGTGTCAGCTAAAAAAATTTTCTTCTTACTGCTGGTAAAACAACAAGCACTACAACAGAAATGATCCTTCACAGAATCAAAGATAGAGGGGAACAGAGAAATCTGATTATGGTGTCTAGCTTTCAAAATCGCACCTAAAGATTGTACTCCGTGCTACATTTGCATGATCTAAGTCCTAATGAAAGGAAAGCAAATAAGAATTAGAAAAACTTTCGACCGTTTTTTTTTACTTTGAGATGCAGTCCTCTGTGCTCATCCTATAGGCCTTGAAAAACTCAAGCTAATAATATCATTTAGAGGGAAATTGAAGAGGATGTCAAAAATCTTAATATGGAAGTCAAGATACTTAAGGAGGTGATGATTGCTGCAGAGGTGATGATCTTAAATTTGTGGAAAAAAAAAAAACACCCAAGATAGCAATGGCTTAACTACTTGCCTATTTATTTCTCTCTTTGTGTGTCCAAATTTCCTCTTGTAAAAGGGTACCAGTCAGATTGGATTAGGACCCACCTAATGATCTCATTTTAACTTAATCCCTGTTTTAAGTACAGTCACATTCTGATGTACTGGGGGTTAGGTCTACAACATCTAGATTTAAGTGGAGGGAGAGAGACAACAATTCAGCCCATAATGGGTAGGTATGAAATAAGCATCAAACACATCATTGGCCTCCTGTTAGTAGCGAAAGAATGGATTCTTGTTTGGAGTCCAGTTTGTCCCCGCTGGGTCTACCTGGATTGAGTAGAGGTCCCACACTGGCTTCAGCACACCTTGTTCTGCAGGCCACAGTAATGGGTTCAGACATGAATCCAATCAGAGTGGATCCCAGCAGTTCTGTAGGGATGAGTAGAGGCTTGCTGTTTCTGGGTAGACTTTAATCTATGAGGTTGTGCAGAAGCCAACTTGCCATCACTAAGTGAGTTCCTGGAATGGGGTAGTGGGCAGCATGGTACACCCCATGGACACTGGCCATAATTTCAGTCCTACTGAATGAAATACTGAGAGATCAAGTGAAAGTTCTACTGACATCATGTGAATGCTGAATCTGGCAACATGCCTGGAAGTAACATGATTCTCAAAGTGAATTTGAGTTGTTATTTTTCTCTTAAAGCTGAAAAAAGTTCTAACCAATCTAATAGGTACCATACATTATGGAGATGTTAAACTTTGAGTTGTTGCACTGACACCCTCTTTCTTAGAAACGAGGAAAAAAATAATGACACATTCAGGGATCCCTGGGTGGCGCAGCGGTTTAGCGCCTGCCTTTGGCCCAGGGCGCGATCATGGAGACCCGGGATTGAATCCCACGTCGGGCTCCCGGTGCATGGAGCCTGCTTCTCCCTCTGCCTGTGTCTCTGCCTCTCTCTCTCTCTCTCTCTCTGTGACTATCATAAATAAAAATTTAAAAAAAGATAAAAAAAAAATTTGTATAATGACACATTCATGTCATGAAACAAGTTTAGGCATTAGGAATGTTGCTAAAGTGCATTGAAAAATCACCTTGAATTATTTGAAGCCATGTCAGATCAAAATTGCCATCTCTCTAGTAAATAACAAGGATCTCACTTACCAGACTTGAACACATCCATGTCTCAAGATGTGAGGCATTCTGAGGACCATTTTGCCCCCCCTCAAATGGTCATTGATTCTGCAATTCTTCCTTGAGTGTTTATAATAGACTACAGTTCTCTACAAAACATAGCATCATGTTATCCTCTTATCTGAGGTCAACATTTTGGGCAAAAGGCTTCAAACATATTGAAGCTACCATTCCAGCAACTACAAGATCAAGGATACCTGCCGGAAAAATGAATATGCAACATTGTACACACATATCTAGCCTGTTGCTTTGGAAATTTAATGAAGATAAATGTCATTGTTAGCAACTCAGTGTTGCACTCAGGTGGCAGGACAAGCCATTCTTGTATGAGCCAAGCCCTGAGTGTACATTATGGGAGGATGTTTATTTATGATGCACTGCAACCCAGCCAGAATGCTACCTTGGCATTGCTGGTCTCGAGGAGAAGGAAACCCCAAAGCAGTTGGTCTCTACAGACTTAAAAGTAAAACAGAATAAAATAAAAACGAAAGCCTGTAGTCTCTGCATAATATATGTGCGTGAGAGAGAAAACACACCCATTAAACTGCAGCCTTTCAGAGCATGATGTCACAAGTCAGATCCTATTAAAGGAAGCAGAAGATGAATGTTTGCTCCAGGCAGCTGGAAGGAGTCAAAAATAAAATACATTGTCAATCTTTCCACTGGGTGCCTAAATTGTAAAAGATGATTTCCAGCATCACACAGATGCCTTCCAATGAATAACTTCTTCCCAAGGAAGAAATTCCAAGCAGTCAGTAAATATAATATATGGATAGTCTGATTAGCAGAGGGGGACTTGTATGTGATACAGTTTATTGGCCCAAATCAAAACCTGACTGATTTTTGGGGAAGAAGAAGAAGATAGATCTGGGGAGGACTGAGAGAAGAGAAAGAATCCACACCAAGCAAAGTGGATGGTTAGAGCACTCAGAGTAACTCAGTTCACATAAACTCCCCAGTTGAACACATCATATTCCTTAAAAGTGGGGATGCACTTGCAATGGCTCCCTCCAACCAGACTATATATATGATTACCCCATCTCTCCACTTCATGCAGTCACCTCTGTGAACCCCAACGACTGGTTTCATTATCCGCAAATGATGTTAATGTCATTTGACTTGGGAGAGTTTTAAACATTAAAATTAAGAATGACATTGGGCCTGTCCTCCAGCACAATTCTGTAGGCACACAAGGAGATAAAACATACACCCTACACCACAAGTATGTTGCCAGGGAGAAAAGAAGGTCCTCCAGTAGCCAATATATATGGAGGAGGGAAACCCTCTTTGGAGTAGGACCAAGAACCAAAAATCAAAGCTACTGTCTAATTTCAAACTATCACTAAACATCTCTCGTATATTATATACACACATCCGCACGCATCTGGGCAGAGAGCCACAGCATACGTCTTTACTTCCACAAGTGCACCACAATGATATATGCCACCGAGAGGCTCAGGTGAATATGAAGTGAAGGGAACACAAAACAGTGGGGGCAAGAAAGAAGAGAAACAAGAGAGCAGATGTAAAAGAAGTATGTGGAGAACAGAAGGACTGAGAAAAGGATATGAATGGAAAATGGCAGCGTCATCAGTTTGCTTTATTAAGTGTTGTTTGGCATGCCTCCAGATCAGAGACTCACGCTCTACTGAGTTGAAATTAATGAATGACTGCCATATTGAATTGCAGAGGTATTGGATATTGGATAGAAAGTTAGTTTGAATTTAGAGTAGAAATTTAATGTTCCAATTTGTCATTCTAAGATAACAGAATTTCCCTCATCTCCTAGATATGTTGATTGACCCTAACATCTTTTGGGAAGAGGAATTCTGTATTACAGATTTTCATATGGCATTGATAACAACAACTTTCCAGATATCAGCCTTTAGATTTTAGAATGGCTGTTACAAGATAAGATTCTGAGGGATATTTTGCAACACTCCCAAAGTTTAAGCTAGCAAGTCTAGAAGTATCTTTTAAAAATAATAATACTAAAACATTAGCAAACCATAAGGATTTACTATCTAATATTTGATAAAAGAGTGACAGGTGGACCGATGTCCAAAAACAAAAGAGCAACGAGAACAGAATCAAACACCAGATTTTGGCAATCATCTACAAACTTAGGTGGGAAGGAACTCTACAAATCCCACTCATGTGGGAAGGAACTCTACAAAAGTAAAGTACAAACTCTACTCACCTGGGCATGAGAGATATTCTTCAAATTCCATGTCAGATCTAGTTCCAAGTCATTATCTGTGTTAAGAGGGATTCTGAGGCTAAATGGAAAAAGAGCTGGCTTTCCTTTCCTCACACCACTTCTGATATCAAACATATTTTTTTTTCTTCCTCTGACCAATTCTTCAACACCAGCTGGGTCCCAATTCAATTCCAACATTATCTACCTGGAGTTAGCACCAGATCTCAAGCTAAGGGCTTAGTCACAAAAGATTGCCTCTATTTCAGATGTTAATTACAAGGTGGAGCCTCCCATGCTTCTGACCAGCTAGCTATAAATTGGAAGTCCCCAGCATCCCCTCCTCAGGTTGCTGTAATGGCTCAAAAACACCTAAAGGAAACAGTTATATTTACCAGCATATTATATAATACAGGAAATCATAAAGATTACAGATGAACAGACAAAAAGATATATAGGGCAAGGTCCAGAAGGGTACCCATCTCAAATTCTGTCCCTGTCGAATTGGGGTGCATCACCTTACCAGCAGCTGGATGTGTTTGCCAACCTGGAAACTCTCTGAACTCTGCACTTCAGGGATATTCATGGAGGCATAACCGATTATTAACTCAGTCTCTGGCCCCTTTTCCCATTCTGGAGGATGGAGGAGGAGAGAGGCTGAAAGTTCCAAGCTTCTCATCATGCTTGGTCTTTCTGATGAACAGCTCCATCTTAAAGCTATCCAGGAATCACCTAATTAAAACAAAAGACTTCTGTCACTCAAGACATTTATAAGGCTTTTAGAAACTCTGTGTCAGGAACTATGGTCAAAGACCAAATAACAAAAGAAGCTTCTAGCATACCTCTATCACTCAGATTTTTTTTTTTTTAAGATTTTATTTATTTATTCATGAAAGACACAGAGAGAGAGGCAGAGACACAGGCAGAGGGAGAAACAGGCTCCATGTAGGGAGCCCGACGTGGGACTCGATCCCGGGTCTCCAGGATCACACCCTGAGCCAAAGGCGGTGCTAAACCGCTGAGCCACCTGGGTTGCCCTATCACTCAGATTATAAGGATTTTAAGAACCTGTGTCAGAAACTGGGTGGGGGGGGGGGGTGAAGGGTGGTGGAGACTAGACCAAGATATATGTGTGTGTGTGTATATATATGTATCCTTATTGCACAAAGGTTCAAGAAGAAAAACTATAGTTGTGAATACAGGGAAGTGACAGCTCCACCTCATCCTACTTAGGTATTTCTGTTAAAGCTAAAGAAATTGAAGCCCTCATCTTTAAAAATGTTAAATAATTTTCATAACACTTCAAAGTGAATGGCTAGAAACTCTCTTATGAGATCCTAAGTTTCATGATATTCTTACCACCATCAGTAGAGCATTTGCTGACAAGCTGTGTTACCTCCTACATTGATGGTCTGGTACATTTAATAGAGAGTTGGATCAAAAATGTAATCAACTGAACATTTACAACTGCAGATGGCCCATTATGAACAACCACGTTATGAAAATTTAACCCAGCCAAGCCATCCAAAATATGATCTCACTAGACAAAATGGCTACCAAGAATGTTTCCAAGTTATCATCTTGATAAGGGAATTCCCAAACTACAAATGAACTCAATTCTTCCTTTACTCTGTAGTTTCCTAAATTGCAGCACAAGGAACTGTAAAGAGAAAAGGAGATGTACGACACATCTTCAAGCAGAAATGTCAACCTGTTGGCTTCTTGTGGGTTGGTGATTAACCAAGATCTCCTCACCATGTTTTGAAAAATAACACACACACACATACCCACACACCAAAGAGAAAACAAAAGCAGTTGTGCTAAGAACTTGGTCATCTATACGTGTTAATAACGGGATTTGCTTTAACCTAATTGAACTTTTGCTTTTATGCCTATTTCATGTTGTCTTTGATTTTGACCTATCATTTTATAATCTGAGGTATTTTTCAATGTGATTCCATTGGAAGCCCTTGCTAAACTTGGGTCATTTAAAAATGAGAGAAGCATGGCTTTAGAATTCAAGTTGACATTCAGGTAAAAAGGCAATTTGGAATGCTGATCTGGCATTTAAGCATCTAATTTAGCACGTAGTATCATAAGATAATAGAAGTTATCTCATACCAACAACCCAATGTGGACTCATCAGTTAATATACACTGGCCATTGTTAATATAATCACATCCTACATAATTGTACTATCATGTAGCTGATTTCTTCCTTCTGTCCAGTAATATATGTTGAAAAATCTTTGCCAAATATTTCCTTCAATCTCAATATATCTTCTATCTATGCCACTCATCTGTTTTAATAATTTGATTTACCATTTTTTTTTTTAGTTTGACATTTATTTTTGTTAACTCACACTAGGGAGTAATCAATTCTTAGTATGCCTGCTTGTTTAATAATGCATTCCAATATATTCCGGTGATTGATCTCAAACATTCTGGTGTATGGTTCCCAGAAGTGGCAATTTACCACCTTTTAGAAAATTACTACACGTCTGTCTCCAAATTTGATCCTTCACTCAGCCAATACCATCTGTTATAGATGGATGGCAGAGTGATCCCTGAGCCACGTGTCCAAGTTTTTCAGTATGTTATTATAATTTAATAGTAGAGAATGTCATCTCACATTTAAAGTGACCAAGTGATCTCTTCTTTTGGGGTCAGGAAACTATGGCCCATGGGCCAACTCTAGCCCAACACATATTTTTATAGTGCACAACAACAAAACCTTTTTTTTTAAATATTTCTAAAATGTTGAAGAATTTAAGAATAGAATGACATTGCATGACATGTGAAAATTACATGAAATTCAAATTTCAGTTTCTCTAAATTAAGTTCTACTAGAACACAGCCACCTTACTGATTTACATATCATATAGGCAGCCTTTGTGCTGTGACAGCAGAGTTAAGTAGTTGCCAGAGACAAGGCTCCCAAAGCTAAAACTATTTAAAGGTTCTAGGCCTTTCCAAAAAAAACTTTGCCAATCCTTGACTTATTTTAATGTTGTAATATGTCTTTAATCTTCCCCTTAATGATGCCTGCTTGACACTTTTAGATTGAAAGTCAGATTTCTTGGTAAAGAAGATGAAGACAAAATGAATGAATGGCTGTGCCATCATTTCACTTCCCACTATGCCCGAAGCAGATGTGCCACTTCCAATTTTTCTTGCCTGACACATCACTATGAAGCATTTTCCCCTTTAGATAATATTTCTACAAGGTTTAATGCATCACAACCTTAGTCTTCCTAAACCTCTTCCTATAGAACTGTGACTACTTCCCTCCTCTGCTCATGTTCCTGAACACTTCAGAAATCTACCTGCCCACACACATTGGCTTCTTCAGTTCTTTCTTTCCCACATGACCAGGTAATTATATATTAAATCTAAATAACTGGTTATCTTCTTTCAGTGACAGTATGTTTTAGAATCTCTTTTCAAGTGATTTTATTTCTACTCTTTTTAAATCTGATTTTGTATAGGCAAATATGGGAATTGAACTTAGGTGACACCAGCCCTCCACTCTAATTCTTCAGACATCATAGACATTGCTAAAAGTCGAACGTGCTATTCACTTAGCCCCCAGCCCATTGTGATCTTAGACCTCTGATTGAGTAGGAGATTAAGAGACCAGTTAAAGTCTGGAAGCCCTGGGTTAATCTCACAGTCTGAGAAACAGAAATCCCTCTTTCAAAACCAGAATTTAGTCATTTCCTTCTGTGTAGGGACTGATAGTATTTATTGAAAGTTGCAAAGTTTTTGAATTACGTCTGGTTCACTAAAGTTCTATAGCCTCAAGATATTAAAAAAAAGTAAGGAAAATGCCTGCTCAGGATTTGCTAACGTGGAAATTTTAAAAACCAAAATGTATTTGTTAGGAATATAATCTTTATCTCTCAGTGTAAGAACATGAGAAAATGCATTCTGATAAGAGACTTCTTCCAGATTGCAAATATATTTTTTCATGGCAAGAAGAAAGAAGGCATTTGAGGGGAAATTGATCCAGATTCTCAAGTTATTCCTGAGAAAAAGAGTCACCTAGCTGCCCATCTGAGGAATGTATCATCTGTTTTGAACAACATTCTGGAAAAAATTAATAATAAGGCTTCCTTTTTCCTTTGTAAAAATGTATCTATTATAAGTAGATGTATGATACATTCACTAACAGGTATACAGAGCAAAAATCTCAACTATTAGTTGAACATATGAAAATTACTGGTATTTGACAATTTTTAATCATTACAACTATAATTTGATGCTCAAACCTAATGTTTTAGAAAGACCCAAGTATGAAATACACTCAAACCTAAAATCATTTTGAATGGAGCTTGAAGTAAAAAATCCCAGTGACAGCATATATAGATTTTTTTAACCAAAGAACAACTTTGGAAGCTCTACTTGCTACCAGTTTCTTCATTTATTAGTATTATACAGACTCCTATCAGTTCATTTTTTTCCATATAATAGTTTTTAAAAATTAGAAAGATTTAAGTTTAATTGGAGGCCCCTGTTTAGACTCTTTGAAACATATCCTAAAAAAGTAATAACAGGGACACCTGGGTGGCTCAGTGGTTGAGTCTCTGCCTTTGGATCAAGTCATGATCCCATGGTTCTAGGATTAAGTCCCACATCAGGCTCCCCAGAGGGAGCCTGCTTCTCCCTCTGCCTATGTCTCTGCCTCTCTCTGTGTGTGTCTCATGAAAAAATAAATGAAATCTTTAAAAAAAAAAGTGATGACAGGCTTTCAGATAAGGATGTATTCTAATGACAATCACCAATCATCCAGCAAGATCTCCCACAGAAATAGCCCATGAAACAAAAGGCAGCTTCAGAATTGGAAATGATAGTTTGTCATCCAAATACCCAGAATCTCTAGAAATTTCTGTAAGAGAGTACATCGAGTTTCTGTAGTTTTAAGAAGCCTCACAAAGCTATTCTCCTTCCGTGAAAGAGTTATTGCTTGGGATATGCTAGGAGAAGACCCTGGAAAAACTCCACTAACAAACATGAAATCACACGATGTGCATGCTGAACTTCACAACTTATATATTTGCCTGATGGAAGATGGAGAGGAAAAGTGGTAGAGGGAGAAAGAGAGGTGGGAAGAGAGAAAGGGAAGGAAAGAAGTCAAGGGTTAAATGAATTATATCATCAAAAGGAACTGAAATCAAGGAGGGGAGTAAAATAATGTAAGATGGTTACATTAAACACTAAAAAAGATTACTGAGAGAAATCAAGTAAGAACTAGATAAATTGGTATATATACCACTATTATTTGTTGAATCACACAACAGTATAACAACAACCCCAATCATAATTCTATTGGTTTTTGCTTTTGTGGGTTTTTTGTGGGGGTTTTTTGTAGAAATTGAGCTGAGTCTAAAATTTATAGGAAATTCAAAAAATTTAGAATATCCAAAGAAGTCTTGAAAATTAACCAAGTTAGGGCAGCCGGGGTGGCTCAGGGGTTTAGCACTGCCATCAGTCCAGGGCGTGATCCTGGAGACCTGGGATCCTGCTTCTCCCTCTGCCTGTGTCTCTGCCTCTGTGTGTGTGTGTGTGTGTGTGTGTGTGTGTATGTGTATTCCCATGAATAAATAAATAAAATCTTTAAAAAAAAAAAAAAGAAAATTAACCAAGTTAGAGAGCTTCTATCACTTGACTTCAAGGCTTACTGTAAGGCTAGAGTGCCCAAGACAAACTTGATTATGATCCACTTGATCAACGAGCCATCTACCCATCCATTCATCATTTATTATAATGCATGCCCCAAATGGGGCATTGGATATACAAAGAATTATACATGATCTAATTGTCAAAGACTTCTCAGCTTAGTTGGTGCTTTAAACATGGGCAACAATTAAAATACAAATATAAATACAAATATAGATAAATTTAAATACATAGTATTGTTGGAGTATAGAGGAAGTAGTAGAGATGCCTTAAAGTGTGTCTAGGAACCTGAGTAGGCATGTAAGGTGTGGATAATGGAGAGCTATTATCTGGAGGCTCTGAGGGGGACAGTCCATCTCCAGGCTCATTCAGGTTGCATGTAAGGTGTGGATAATGGAGAGATGAAGGAGACAAGGCCGGTAGTAGGATGAGGCCAGGACACACAAGGCTGTATAGGTCTTCAAAGAAGCTTTATGCAACAAAGAACCAGTGTTTAGTTTTTTTGTTTGCTCATTTTGGTTTTGGTTTTATAAGCGGATGATGTATCACAGTTGATTTTGTACAAAGATAACTTGGTAAGATGAGTCAGCAGATTTGCATGGCATGATTAAAAGCAGGAAACCAGTTATGCCATTTAATACGTAAAAATGTCCCCCAGATATATTTTCTCACTTGAACACTGGCAAGACAACTGATAACCACTTAGAATATGGGAAAAATTTTATTTCCCTAAAGTGTATAAATGTACATTGCCATCAGTAAGTGGAATATTGGATGATTGATTACACATTATTCCGTCATTATGCAGCCATCAGAAGGCATTTCTGAAGCTTATCCCCATTTGGGAGCTCATAACAAGTTATTAGTGCATCAGCATGCCGTGGCAGCCATTTTTTTCCCAAGCCCCAGTGAAATCCATGTGAGGAACATGTGCTTACTCTACCATTGATACTTCGAGACCAATACCAGGAAGGAAATACAGTATGAATATAATTTCAGGTTAATTCAATTAACATTTTTCATTTGCCTTCTGGACCTGGACTCCTTTTTTTCCCATATGAAAACTTACATAAATAAGTAATGAAAACATCAAATGTGACTTGGACCTATCAGTCCCCCTTATAGACCTAGGGCAAGGAATTATATCTCAGGAGCCACCTCAGCCCTGGTGGACCATACCATCACAAGCTCTGATGTGGAAATAGAATGCATGCTATCTAATGCAGCAGTCTTCAATTATCTGCTCTAGTGGAAAGAGTAATCAGCTTTCATGTTATAGTGTAATTTGTATCTTTACATTCTGGCCCACCTAGACTGGGGAGCTCACGGTATGGTAAGAACATCCTCATGAAGTAAGAAGAGCATGAATTTTGAAGACAATATTAAGAGGTTTCCTTTACCTCTGTAAAGCATATCTGTTGTGTCCGCTAATCCTCATCTTTGATCCTTCCATCTGGAAGGCACATTGGCTTGAACTGCACCTTGATATGTAATCAATAGCTTTACTATACATCACTTATAATAGCTCATTGTAAATGTTAGAAAATCCCACATGAAAATCCAAATTTTCAGCTGCTGTTGAAAAATTAAAAGATAGGGCAAGCTGGTTCCTACACTCCCAAAGACAGTAGTCAGCTGTAGCCCAGTGGTGGCTTCCTTCATTCTGATGTGCAGCCCTATTGGCCATCAGCTGACTGGTCTTCTAGGTGTTTCAGTCCACAACTCCTCCATATGGGTAAGAGAACATGCAACAGTTCATTACATGGTTTCTGGGCTCATAGAGACCCCCATTTGCTTCCCAACCCTGCATTATACTGTGCTGTGTCCCCTTAGACTTGGCCAACCTATCTCTAAAGTGGCAGTGAATAGAAACACCTTCAAGGATGCTACAAAGAGTTAAGTGAGCTAAAACATAAAAATGTGCTCATTAGGGGCTGTATTGATCAGCTGGGGCTGTCACAATAAAATATCACAGACTGGAGACTTAAAAAATAGAAATCCATTTTCTCACAGTTTGGGAAACTGAAAGTCCAAGGTCAAAGTGCCAACAGGGTCTGTTTCCGAGGAGGCCTCTCTCCTTGGCTGGCAGGTGCTGTGCCCTTACATGGTGTTTTCTCTGAGCGCATGCACTCCTGGTGTCTCTTTTTCTCCCCATCAGGACACCTGCCCTGTTAGATGAGGGCCCCACCTTATGACCTCATTAACATGGGAGCTCAGGGCTTCAACCTATGACTTTGGGGGGGGGGGGTAATAGGTGGGGGGAAGGAAACAATTTGTTCCATAACAGGCACTTTACACAGATCAGCTTAAAACAACATGGAAAACACTTCGCTACACATTTTACAGAAGAAGAAACAAAGACAAGGTAATGAGGTTGTTTGCCTAACGTCATACCACTAGCAAGTGGAGGAAATGGGGTGAAAACTAGATCATTTGGGTTCAAATTCTGCCCTTCTTCCTCTTTTCAGGACTGTCCAATCAGCTCTCTTTGTGTCTTTCATTCCCCTCATCTCTCTTTTCTCTTTCTTCATTTACAGGAATCTGCATAGACATGTCCCTGCTCTTTCTTAGAAACAAATTTCTTTTAAGTTTCCTTTAAAAGGGAAAAACAGGGTAAGAAAACTATCAGCTCGAGCTAACCAAGATAGACACTGGCGCTGTCCCTTCTGCACCACACTTTGTAGACACCATGGGCTTCATTAGAGATGTAAGCAACCAATACATTGTGGGATTGAAACATTCAGTTGGAAAGACAAGGAAAATGTGTAAATGTGATAGTTATTCAGGAGTCATAAGTGGAAGCAAGGGCATCACTAATGGCATATTCACTTCATCTATCCACCCTCACTAACCTCCTATCAGTGTGGGATTTCTACTGTAACCAATTACCACAAAGTCAGGGCCTAACGCAACTCACATTATCATCCCACAGTTTTGTAAGTAAGAAGTCTGGGCAGCCTCAACTGGCTTCTCTGCTCAGGGTTCCAAGTTAAGCTTCAGCCAGCTGGGATATTATCTGGAGGCTCTGAGGGGGACAGTCCATCACCAGGCTCATTCAGGTTGCTGGCAGAGCTCAGTCCCCCGTGTTTGTATGACTGAGGTCCCTGTTTCCTTGCTGACTGTTGGGCTGAGATATTTCTCAGCTTCTAGAAGCTTCTGCACATATTCCTTGACTCATAGCCTCCTCCTTCTCCCAAGCCAGCAAGAGCGTATGCATTCCTCCTCTTGCTTCCAATCTCTCTGAATTGTTCCTGCTCTTAAGGGAAATCTAAACTTTGAAGACCCCTGTGATTACACTGGGCCCACTCGGATAATCCAAGATAACTTCCCTATGTTAAGATCAACCTATTGAGGTTTGCTCTGTATTTTAGCAAACTTAACTGTATCTGCAAAGTCCCTTTTACCAGGTAGCATAACATTCCCAGGCATGAAACTACAGACATCAGAAGGGCCAAAATTCTGTGCCTACTGCACTCACCCAACACACAAACATGCCTGAGTATAGGTCTTCACCAGTCATGCTAATTTCCAGCTCATAGAATTGACAATAAAGTTTGAATGCATATAAAACTAGGGAGGAATGTATCACTTCTCTTCTAGAATTACTTTTTTTTTAATGCATAAGGAATCTTGGAAAAAAAAAAGATTTATAAAATTTTTTAAAAATGCATTAAGGAATCTGATTCCTACTATGAAGGGAGTGCAGAAGGATTGGGTTAGGGTGGGAAAGGTTAAATGGACATGTGTGCAATAATCACTCATTCTAAGAGGGAGGTAGATGGGTTCTGCAGAGGCTGAAATCATCCACCTGAATAAGGAAGAATCTTGTATATATACAGTTCTAGAAATCTCCATAAAGTTTGTGAACCCAAACCCTTCCATCCAGAGGTATCCACAAGAATAGGGTTGTGTTTTTTTTTTTCAACTAATCCTAACTATCGCCCTGATATTATGATGAGCTGAATAATGCCCCCTATAGATGTCCATATCCCAATCCCCAGGACCTGTGAATTTGTGACCTTTGTGGCAAAGGGACTTTGTAGATGTGATTAAGTTAATGATTTTGAGATGGGGAGACTATCATGGATTATCCAGGTGGGTCCAATGGAGGGGTCAGAGACAGTGATGTGCAGAAGAAGCAGAGGTCAGAGATAGAAAGATTTGAAGATTCTGGGCTGGTGGCTTTGGAGATAGATGGAGGGTGTGGGCTTTGAGCCAAGGAAATCAGGTGGCCTCTAGAAACTGGAAAGGGCAAGGGAACAGATTCTCCCCTAGGGCATCCAGATGGAACACGACCCTGCTAATACATTGATTTTCCAACTTCTGACTTCCTGAACTTAAGATCATAAATCTGCGTTAAGACACCTCATTGGTGGTGATTCATTATAGCAGCAATAGGAAACTAATCCATCTGGCCATATGTTTGAGTCACGGAAGCCCGTTAGCCTCTCACTCTCCATGCTTTCCTGTTACAATGGGGAGATCTTCCTCCCTCTCAGGATAATGGTGAAAACAAAGTATTTCAAAGTAGACATCAGATAAAAGTCCATTCCCTTACTTGACAGATAACACTCAGTCAGAAAGAGGTCTCCTGCCTCACCAGGCTACATTTCCTTTTCTTTGCAACTGCATTTTTAAAATTTATTTATTTGACAGAGAGAGAGACCACAAGCAGGGGAGCAGCAGGCAGAGGGAGAGAGAGAGGCAGGCTCCCCACTGAGCAGGGAGCCTGACGCAGAGCTCGATACCAGGACCCTGAGGTCATGCCCGGAGCCGAAAGCAGACACTTAACCCACTGAGCCACCCAGGCGCCCCTGCAACTGTATTTTTAGGGAAGGTACAAGAATGAGAGAGGAGACAACAGACTCCAGAATTTTGTCTCATTTATTGAAACAGTCTTGATGGATTTTTATCCTTTTATTTTTTTATTCAACAACCCTAAACTGGTATCAGTGTGAATAAAGTGAAGGTAGGTTTGTGCAAATAAAATAGTGGGAAATTAACATTTTATTACATGTAAGAGCTCACTAATGCCACAGCAAAACTGCCACCTTAGCATTAAATATCTGTGCAAAGTACACGATGTAACTTGGCAGGTGGCCACCAGGCAGCTTACTTGGGAACACAGTCACCAAGTTTGGAAGCTGAAGCCAGAAAAAGAAACCATTTTGCCGGCAGTTATGCTGTGGTAGCATGCTGAAACATCTTCCTGGACCCTCTGGTCCTGAAAAGTCTTTGCTGAATCTTGAAGCTTCAATGAGATTTCATCACTTTTTGTCCCTGCCTCCAATTTATGGCCCCCTCGTAGCAGCAGCTTAAGTGACAAGCTCAGCTCTTGCTGCTCCACCTTCATATCCGGTGACAGATGACAAACAGGACCCCAAACTTTCTTACCATGAAGTTTATTCTCTCCTGATGTCTCCATTGTGCTTTAATGCACACCAAGCCGAAATTACAAATAGAAATGTAGCCCTGGTTCTGTGAAATGACATTTTATTCTTTGGCTCCTCTCTCTGATAACTGTTTTTGTTATCCTATTAGCCAGATGCAGACAGACTCTGAAGTCATCTACACAATGCTTATGTGCTTGTATCGTCTTTGTATGAAAACAGGTTTCGCTCCCTTTCTTTGTGCGAGGAAAAAAAGATTATATTAACAGTTTCAGACACCTCTGCGGCAAAAATGCAGAAAGGCCACAATTAAACCTCAGTCAAGGATAATAATCTGGAAGTTGCATATAAAAAGCCACCCATGCCATCATGGATAAGGAACTGTGGTTGCAAATAATCTTTAGAAAGTTGCTTTTTCTGTAACTTGGGCTAGACCGAAGCTGTGACTCAATCTTCCTCATCTGGTAGCATTTCTTTTTGCTTTGATTTTGGCTGTCTGGTTCACAGTTGTAGTGATAACAAAAGCCTTGCAATTTAAAAGCAATGAAATTCTCAGTTGATAGGGCCTGGGAAGCTATAACCGGCGAATTTGATTGTGTTACAAACAAGTTCACTCTCAAAAAAAGGCAGCAGATGCTGCAGCTGCCCACCAACCAACCCAATCCCCACTGAACTCCACATCTACAAAGATAATTAAACTGTAATTAAATGCTCTGTCCCCTTTTAAGCAACGGATCATGCAATTTAAGCACTCTTCCACTGGGATTGGACAGTCACGTGTCCTGGGGAAAAAAGACGACTTTGAATTGATTTTGCTTCACTGTGTGAACAAGTAAATGAAATAATCCATCTGAGAAGCGACGGGCAAGAAGTAACAGGCTTGCTCCACCCCAAACCTGGTCTCAATGAAATTTGCATGGCATAGGGTTACTCAAGATCATTTGCAAAAATAAAGGATAGAGCATGGTAGAGGAAATCACCCCAGCCAGGAAAGGTTTGAGGTGGTTGACCCTGGGAACCGAATCTCAGTTTCTCAAGAAACTGATGGTAAAGCAAAGAATATTTCAAAAGTAGAGACTTGGGGCTTTAATAACTTTTCCCTCTGCCAGTGGTTGTACATACACAGACATACACACCTTTTCCCCTTCGGTCCAACAAGGATGGGAAGATACCATGATTTGCCTGGAATCACACTGTCCAGTTATGGAAATCCAGCTTCCGATCCCTGACCTCTGCACTCTGGCTCACGCATTCATATCTCACTGTCCATACACCTGCTTCTTCCAGCTCCAAAATTTGAGTATTTATTGAGAGACTCTATGAATAGATTTGTATCATTAATTATGAAAGGATACAAAAACTAGGAGAGGTTATTGCAAGCATGCCTGTCAGGTTCTATTCTAAAGACTTGGTATGTACGCTCAGTTAATCCTCATAACAACCTTACAAAGCAGGTTCTGCCTCTGATATTTACCTCCTCAAAGGGCCTCCTCCAACTGTGCTTTCTAAAATACTTCCATTCTACTTGTCCTTCCCTACTTATCACCAACTGGCACCGTGTCACACGAGTACTTGTTATTTCTTTCTTCTTTCTCTCTCCTAGTGACATCTAAGTTCCTTAGTCATGGACTTATTTTATTCACTGAGTATTTGTTGAGTCTTCTAATGAATCATAATCTTTATAATCTTTTGTTCAAAAATGTATGGTACCAAAGGTAATAGAGCTAAAGTGGATCTAGGATTCTAACTAGAGTTCATCTGAATCTTCAGTCAATGTTTTAAATTACAAACCAGTCTTTTCTTCTTAAACATGGCCTGCCATGGTTCCACATAGATAATACTCTCTACTAAATATGGTTGGAAAAGAATCGAGAAGCAAGTTTTCAAAAGGCCAGGGATCCAGGTTCTATATTTAACTCATGATCTTCTTAATCCCAAATAGATAGATGATAGATAGATCTGTATATAAAGAAATATATATTTACTTCCCTAACTACATTAGTCCTGCCTCTCCTCAGATTCGATCCAGGGCATTTATTCCAGATATTAATAAGTAAGATGTTTCCACAAAACGATGACCAATAATGTTGGCCAAGAAAGTGTTCCCTAGTGTTTGTAATGATGCTGAAGAAACTGCTGCTGGTAACACTGGGCCCACGTCATACCCATTCAGTACATTCAGAGCCATTTATCAGGCACAAAGTTAAGAACTTACAGTTATTATCCCATTAAATAGTCACACGTACTAAATAAGATGAGTGTTAGAGTTATCCCCCCCCCTTTTAAAAGATTTTATTTATTTATTCATGAGAGACACAGAGAGAGAGAGAGATGCATAGACACAGGCAGAGGGAGAAGCAGGCTCCATGCATGGAGCCCGACGTGGGACTCGATCCCAAGTCTCCAGGATCACACTCCGGGCTGCAGGCGGCGCTAAACTGCTCGCCACTGGGGCTGCCAGTTATCTCCTTTTATAGAGGAAAAATTGAGATATAAAGAGGTTGAAGAACTCCCCCAAGGTCTCAGAGCCCATCAATTTGTACAGCTTAAACCATACCAAGTCTGTCACTTGATCTTTCAAGCACTAGTCTGTGTTATAATCTATTTACTTGTGGTTCTGAAGCAAACACATGATTCTGTATGAAATAAGTAGAAACCAACAATTAAAACTCTTAAAATATCTCCAAATGAGTGAAATAGGTAAATTAGAAAAATAGTAACTGAGGACATTGGGGAGCAGATAGTCTAACGTACTGTGAGTAGAAAGCCCTTAGCCCTTGTACTGTGTAATTCAATCACATCTTGTAATACTGAATTATATTTATCATTTAATCTAGCAAGCCTGTGGTGGGCACACCACAGTGACCCACAGTGAGTCATGCCCTTATATAATCTCTCCTCTTTAGTGCAAGCAGATCATATGGCATGCTTCTAATCAATAGATTATAGAAAAAGCAATGGGATAACACACCCATGATTAGGTTTTCTTAATAGATCAGAGGGAGAGAGGTTTACCGTTCACCTTGAAGGAGGAAGCAGCCATGTGAAGTCTGTATGGATAAGGCCACGTGACAGGAGCTGTAGGTACCTCTAGGAGCTGAGAGGAGCCCTACACCAATAGCCAACAAGAAAATGGGACCTCAGTTCCATGGCTGTAAGAAAATGAATTCTGCCAACAGTCTGAGTGAGCTTGGAGGTGGATCCTCCCCCAATCGAGTCTCCAGATGAGAATATATCCCAGAAGATGCCTTCATTGTAGTCTTATGACAACCTCAGCAAAGGACCCACCTGAGCCATACCTGCCCCATAGCAACTGGGAGATAATAAATGTATATTGCCTAAAGTAGCTTTATGTGTGGTGCAATTCATTTTGGAGATTCTAACTTAAAGGAATGAAGTAGAAGCACATGACGATATATGTTCAAGGGTATCTGTGACAGCATTATTCATATGGGAAAAGTGGGAATAATCTGAACACATATCAGTAGTGGAATGGTTGAATAACTTGTGGTTTATTCATAGTATGGATTATTATATAGATTAAAAAACAGTAAGTTATCAATTTCTATTGACCTGGAGGAATGTCTGTGATGAATTAGTTTTAAGAGGGGATCTGGAATAACATTAATAATATAATAAAGAAAAAGTAAATATTCTTGTTTGTTTATATTTAGCATAGAGAAATATTTGAAAAGATAAACTCTATGCTATTAATATTGGTTATTGGGGATCCCTGGGTGGCTCAGCAGTTCAGCACCTGCCTTTGGCCCAGGGCGTGATCCTAGAGTCCCGGGATCGAGTCCTGCGTCAGACTCCCGGCATGGAGCCTGCTTCTCTCTCTGCCTGTGTCTCTGCCTCTCTCTCTCTCTCTCTCTCTCTCATGAATAAATAAATAAAATCTTTTTAAAAAATTGGTTATTTAGGCAAGATAGAGGGAAGCTAGTGGGAAGTTAGTGGGAGACAGAATATGAAGGTATATTTCATCTGTGTCATTCGTTTGTTATTACAACTGATATTAATTGAGCATCCATTATGAGCCTTGTTCTAGGCATGACGGTAACTTTCATCATCTTGTTATAGGAGAAGCCAGACAACTGAATTAGCAAATAAATGAGCAAGATCATATCAAGTAAGAATAGTTGCTATAGAGAAAATAAAATAAAATGTGAGCCAGACTGGGTGGTCTCACTCATCTTACTGAATTCCTAGTATTCTATATCAGAGCTCTTTCAAAGTGTCTTAGGATGCTAAGCTTCCAAAAGGGATGCCATCCAGTTTTGTGATTTTGAGTTTATTTGTTGTCAACCTTTAGAACACAACAATTTAGGGCTGCCAAACATTTTTTTTAATTAAAAAAAAATTTTTTTCAAATTTTTAAATACATACCAGAATTGAAATCAAAATTTCAATCTAGTCAAAAATAACCTGTGCCTTTACTGATGCATTACCGCATCTTTGATGCTGAATGGCAGTCATCTGAAGGGGTTTTATGTCACCATTTGTGTTAAACATGTTTTATTTGTATAGTTTTTAACAGTAGTGTTTTTTAGGACACCTAAGTGGCTTAGTCAGTTAAGCATCTGACCCCTGATCTCAGCTGAGGTCTTGACCTGAGTCATGAGTTCAAGCCCCGTGTTGGGCTCCATGCTGGGCATGGAGACTACTTAAAAAAATAAAATAAAAATACTTTTTTTAAAAAAGTAGTGTTTTTAAACTAAGAAGAAAAACCTACGGGAATGACAAAAAAAAAAAAAAAAAATGCCAGCCTTGAGAATGTTCAACTAGAACTCTTCCTCATCCACAGAGCTTGCCAGAACTGCCTCACACCTGCCTTCCTTCCTCCCACACATCAGGTTTGGCGACTACTTGCATGCTGTTCCTGTTTGCCAGCTGTGTAGACGGTAGAGCTGTTCCTCTTTTACTTTCCTCCCCTTTTCACACACTGGGGAGAACTCAGGCTGCTAGGAATGTTTCTTCACAAATACCTTTCCTTCTTCCCTAAAATTGTCTCTCCCTGATTCACCCGCAACATGTAGGCATGTCATGGTTCATATCATATCATGGTTTTGATGTAGAGCTTCAGAGCCACAGAGAACTTCAGAAATCGTCACAGGCAAAGGTAGCATTCTACAGAGGAAAGAAACAAGAACTCAACAAGCAGAATAAAAAGGTTGACAGCATGGATTTTGGATGCTGACATTGAGTATTCACATCCAAGTTGATCTACTGCCTCCATGACCTTGGGTGAAGAATTTGGTACCATTTCATGTGTTGTGGATTCAATTCAAATCAGTAGATATTCATTAAACACTGTGCTGCCACATGAGGCGCACTGAGGAAAAGCAAATGGGCTCTTGTGTGTGGAACTTCATGGAATTAATTTACAATCTAGTGGACATAGTACTACTTACCTCCTAGTGTGGCAGTGAAAATTAAGTGAGGAATATTAGTAGAGCGCTTAGAGCAGTCGGTGGCATGTAATAATAATGATAATGCAATGGTTATAATCATACCATCATTATAATAATAATAAATGTTGTAATGATAATTATTGCTATTATTGCTGTCATTTTATCATTTAATAATAATAATGTATATAATCACCACATCATAGGGTCACTGTCAAGATCAAACAAATAATTTATGTAAAATGCTTAGTAAAAAGCATCCAGGAATCATTCAGTGCATTATATCTATTATGATTATTGCTCTGTCAAGTGGTTTTGCCAAAGGCAGAGTCCTGGCAGAGCTGAGTTGAGAATTTCTGCCACATGCTCAGGCCATTTTCCATACCTAACAGGCTGTCCTACAGTTAATTGATTTTCTGCCTGTCTCCTCCAGTCAGCCTTGAACCCTACATTTTCTCTGGCTCAGCTCATCGTGCCAGGCCCCAAGTGAGATCTCCACTCACTATGGCCTAACCGTGAAAACAAAACCGTGAAACATGATAATTTTAGAGACCTTCTGGTACCTTTGGGGACCTTTTATCATTATTCAGTTATTCAACATTCACCTGATATTTTGTGAACTCCTATTCAGCACAACCCCCTCCCAGATGAAGTGAACCCCCCAAGGTCTGTTCTTTATTCCTCTCCTTGTTTTCATTAGGACCCTTACCAAAATTTGCAATTATTTTAGTGTTTGTCTATGTGTTTTTGTCTGTCTCCCCAACGGGATATATAACTTCTAGAGGGACGGCTATCACTTATTCATCGGCATCTCCTCAGCACGTGGTGTGTGATAAGTGTGCTGCATGATCAATATTCATGAATTGGCAAACAGGCCAGATCACTGCCCTTGTTCAGATCAAATTCTGGCAGAGGACAAACTGCTGGTTTGTGCTACTACATGGAAGCACCTCAAAAGCCGTAGGGCAAGTGATGAGCCAGGCACAAACCACCAGCAGCTACTAGCTGATTCTGTCTATGCACAACGCCCAGAATAAGCAAATCCAGAGAGACAGGAAGTAGACTGACAGCCCCGTGGAGCCACGGGTGAGAATGGGGTTGCCCTGCAAATGGCACTAGGGATCTTTTGAGGGTGAAATAACTGTTTAAGAATGGAAGATAGTGAAGGTGGCACACCTCTATACATGTGCGAAGAAGGGTAAATTTGCGATATATAAATTATACCTCAATAAAGCAGTGGGTTTTTTAAAAAAAGATTTTAAAATCTTTTAAAAAGATTTTATTTTATTTATTTATTCATGAGAGACACAGAGAGAGGCAGAGATATAGGCAGAGGGAGAAGCAGGCTGCCTGCGGGAAGCCCAATGCGGGACTCGATCCCAGGATACTCAACCCCTGAGCCACCCAGGTGCCCCTCAATAAAGTGGTTTTAAAGCCAAACATCCCAGTGGAGGAACAGACCTTAGACAAGTCATGACTCAGTTACCAATTTGATTCCAGCTGTGATAAGTTCTGGGAAGGGAGAGTCCAGGGTCCTGATCACATACCATGCCCTGCAGCCTGGGGTCAGGGGGGCAGGAAAAGCATCTCTGGGAAAGGAAGGTTTAAGTTGAGTTAGGATAGGGTAGCAAAGGGATTATTAAGGGAAGGGTAAGAGAACAGGTTGTGAGGGGCTCAGGCATGAGAATGAGCATAGCTGTGGTGGCTGTTTGAAGAAATGAGTGAGGAAGGGGGACATTCATATGGCTGCAGCAGAGACTTGACAGAGGAGAGGAGGTCCAGGTGAGGCTGGAGAGGGCCTGGGGTGACAGCCACAAAGGGACAGCTTTTAAGGACTGACTCATGTAAGTTCCATTTTGGAACACTACTGATGGCTGCAGTGTGGACAATGGGATTAAATCCAGCAGCTGGGCAAGAGTCACTGTAAAGACTCATGAGGGAGCTGTCCTTAACTTTGAGATTGCCTTGGTTTCCTCCCCTAGTTAGCCAAAGGATGGGCTTTTGCATATAATCCCCATAGAGACTGACCAATGTCCTGTTCGTTGCTGGTTCAGATCACATTAGGAAGAAATCAGAAACATGTCCTGCTATGCAGGTCAGAGTTATAAAATATTAAAAAAAAGAAAAAAGAAAAGAAAAAAAAGACATTTATTTTAGAGAAAGAGAGAGAGCATGCGCAGGAGGCATCAGAGGAGAGGGAGAAAGAATCCCAAGCAGATTTGGGTGCTGAGCATGGAGCCCAACACAGGGCTCAGTCTCACGACCTTGAGATCAGGACCTGAACTGGATGCTTAACCCATTTCACCACCCAGGCACCTCTAGAAAACATTTGAATCCAGACAAATTTGACTCACCACCTAATTGAAAGACTTCAAAGAAAGACTCCTAGAATTTCCCCCACAGCTCGGATACCTCTGCCCTCACCAGTCAACTTTCAGGAGGTGGTCCATTAAGAGCAGAACAATGGGAGAGAACCCGGGTTTGCAGTCAAGCCTTGGATCCCTGGCCAAAGACACTGGGCAAGATCCTTGATTTAGACAAAATATGCTCCGCAGACTCTCACTCAGATACCAAACCAGATGATTTTAGTTGTAGGAGAATCAAAACACCCATTTTCAATAAAAGCTATTTTTTGAAGAAATCTCCATTTAAAAAACATCACACACGCACACACACACACATACATCCTATCTGAAACATCCTGTGGTCTCATTGTGAATTATTTCTTTTATTCTCCCTCATTCTTCTAAAAATACACAGTACTTCATTAACACCAGAAGGCTCTCTCTTGAATCATTTTACATCGGTGGAGAAACAAGCATTCTGTGTAATGAGAACACCAGCTTTTCCCAGTGCATTCTTACAGAGCCATACAGTGATCAAGGACATCTTATAAATCATTTTCCCTCGCCTGTGTTTCATGTTCCTTATCCAGCCTTTCCCACCCTTTCTCAAGCATCCCCGCTTCCAGCGGCTGCTTAAGAAAAAGGAGGGTGTTGGTGATCCCTCTCTGCTCAGATGTCCCCAGGAAGGCTATGCCGTGTGTCAGAACCTCAAAGGGGCTTCCACGACGACTTCCTTATTTCAAAGGTAAATGAATTGTGCACAGGAGAGATTTAGCGGAAAAGGGGTGTATAGACATAGACTTCAATTATTTTCGAAGTATATGTGTAACGTACATAACTTTGGAAACACACCTATACACACACATGTACTTACATGCTACTTTACACACGTACGTGTCATATTCCCTTTTAGAAAAACAAGGAAAATGGATGAGCTTCTTTAAATGATTATAGTCATAGTAGGTAACACCTCTGCTTAAAACCCTTAAAAGCATCATATTTCACTCGGAATGAAATTCAAAAGATAGAGCCCGCAAAGCTTTTTAGAACCTTTGTGATCCCCACCCTCGTGTCACCAACCTCCTTTTCTACCTTTTTCTTCATACATCATCAGAGCCGTACTGGACTCCTCGCCACTCTTCTGACATATTCCTTCTTCTACCTCAGGGCCTTTGCATGTGCTGTTCTCACTGCCTGAATTGTTCTTTCCCCAGAGAACTGCTTTGCTGCCTCCCCCAGCTCCCCACAAATATCACTTCTATCACCCAGCTCTTCCTTCTCACTCCCCTTAATTTTCTCTCCTAGCCTTAGTGCCACCTGTCACATTGTATATGGGTCATGCATCGCTTATATCTACCCCACTTTAACGAATTCTCCATGACAGCTGGAATTTTGTCAAACTCATCTTAGAGCCCCTCATGCCTAGAGAACAGTGTTGGGAGGAGGCTCTGTAATGTTTGCTGGATAAACGAGGATGGTCTGATCCCATGGGACTAGACTACTGCCAATCACAAAACTTAGAGCTGGAAGGGATTGGAAAACAGCAACTCATCCATCTGGCCCGCCAAGGTGGCAAGACCACACCCACACACGACACCCAGCTGAACCCGTGCCCTGAAATCAAAGTCCTGAGGAACATCGCAGTCTGGAAAGGGCAGCTCAAAGAGCCAGCTGCCGCCAACAGGCCCTGTCACCACAGACCCTGGGGAAGGTTCTGGATGCCAGATCCTTACCAAGGAGGTCAGTGTGGTTCTCAGAGCTGTGGGTTAAGTCTATGGTACCCAGTAAGGAGGAGCAAGCAGGGCTGGGTGGCCGCATGCTCCTTGGCAATAGGAAATCTATGCCTGGTTTTCAGGCTTGCTGTCTCTCACTAGGCTCACTGATAAAGAACCTGTAGCCTAAAAATCAACTGTGCCAGCTACCTGCAGACCAAACGGAGTCTTACACACAAAGTCTGTTGCAAAGCGATACAGTCTGCTGGCCACAGTTGAAGCTCGCAGGGCACCATGTGGCCAGGAGGATGTACTGGGCTGCTGGGCCCTTCCTCTGATGCCCAGTGGGGCCCCTACAGGAGGACAGTCGCAGGCCAGCCACACGTGCCACCCCTGTGGGGCCGATGCTGAAAGCAGCTCTGGTCTGCATCTCCTGCTCTACCCCCCCCCCCTTTTTTCTATCCCATCTCACCCCAGCCAGGGCACAATCCACCTCAAAGAGATGAGGTTCTTTTACGTGGAAAAGGACCAGTCTTGGCTCCATTTTTCATGGTGGGAAATCCAGGAGGTTTGCAGGCAATAAATGCACACAATCACCTTCTCATCAGTGAGCAGAGGAGAGGAGAGGAGAGATGGGGAGAGGACGGCCAGCAGGGGCCAACGGACAAGAAGGAGAAATACACCAAGAAAAAGGGGAAGAAATGGTTTATTCCCATTAGAGGAAGGGAGGCAGATTGCGAATGGACGGGTATGAGAAATAGAACTGGACAGCGGGCAGGAAGAAGGGCCCAGCACTGGGGTTGGGGCGGGGGGGCAGCCTCAGTAGAATAAATAGATTAAATCTATTAACACAACTTGACCTCCAAGGAGAAGTTACTGACACTGGCTGAGCACTTCATACACGCTGGTCAGAGCTGAGGATGAACTCCTTCCTAATGACGTGTCCTGGCTCAACACTGTCATTTGGGGATTGAGGAAATCTCCGGGGGTCCCCATCTATGGGGGCAGAGAAACAAATGAACAGTTCAAAGCCTGCCTACTGGGTGCTCACTCTCTCGCTCTGTCTCGCTCTCTCTCTCTCTCTCTCATCATCCACTTTGCCCTCCCAGCTCTGGTGTTTGCACCTTGCTGGCTGTCATGCAGACACAGCCATTCACTTCTGATTGGGTGCTTTTGTGCTGAGCTTCTCCAGGTGGACAGGCTGAAAAAAAATCTTTTAAAAAGGGTTGCACATCCTATGGCTTTAAACAGGTCTTTCGGCAGCAGCCCTCCTGTCAGAATCCACGGGTCTTAGAAAGTGGAATGGAAGCCACAGTTTGGTTTTTTTTCTGCCTCCATCCTCGAGACAGTTCTCCAACCATCTATGAACACACGCTTCTATTCTTTCACGTTGGCAGCTATGCTTCTAGAGAGGGTGCCTAGAATAATACAGATGCCCCCCCCCCCCTTGTATACAGTTTGCATAGCAAATGCTACAGAATAAATATTATGGTCTTGGTGTGGCAAGGATCTAAGCAAAGTGCCCTAAGACAGATAAAAAAGGAAAAGTGTGTAAGCTATTTTTACTTTATGAGCTATAAACCCCGGCTTAGGCAGGAATCAGAGAACCCAGCAGACATCATTAAACAAAAAGTTGCTTGAGCTTTGTTCCCTTTTCCTTTTTTTCTGAATGAGAACACCGCCACCTGCTGGGAAATTTCTAAATTGCTACCAGCAATTTTGGAAACAAGCAGGAGACGGAATTTAAACCCAAACGCGACCTCACGGGTCAGTGGCTGACAGCAAGAAGGAACTGTAGATAATAGAAGGAGCACAGATTTCAAATTGCTTGCTGACCCTTTCCAGTCCCTTATATATATGACTTGTTCCCAGGAGACCAAACATCTTCCAAATCCTTCTTTGTTCTTCTACAACTCATCTTCCCTGCACATGGTTGCCCAGGTCTTGGGGCTCTTCTTGCTGCTATGACTCACATTTTCCCCATTATTTAATGCCTGGTGCATTACTCATCATCTCAAAGAATGCGGAGACCACCTCGATGGTCCACACTGGAGTTCGGTCTTCCCAAAGGAGCTCGTGCACCATAAGACATGCAACTTGATAAAATAATCTGCTCGGCTCATTACCCCTGGGAAGTTCCAACTTTCTCCTCAACTAAGGTATGAGCTGCTGGGTCTCTCTCTCTCTATCTCTCTCTCTCTCTCTCTTTTTTAAAGACTTTCATTTATTAATTCATGAGGGACACAGAGAGAGAGGCTGAGACACAGGCAGAAGGAGAAGCAGGCTCCGGCAGGGAGCCCAATGCGGGACTTGATTCCAGGACCCCGGGATCATGACCTGAGCCAAAGGCAGATGCTCAATCACTGAGCCACCCAAGTGCCCCAGAGCTCCTGGGTCTCTTAAATGCCTATGCCAAGGTCTCTTACTGGGGGCTACAGAGACAATCCAGTCTGGAAATAAGCTGGGTTTGGACAAGCACATTATCAAAACAAACAAAAGCCATTGTTTCAACATTAAGAGATTTCCCATAAGAATTTGGAAATCTTAGTATCTGCCAGAGCTAAGTCCACACGGAATAGGCATGTTTCTTTTTCCCCTACAGTCTCCACCCTTCCCTATTGTCCCATTAATATCAGGTGTGAATTTGACTTGCCACTTATCATTATGTCGGCTCTGAGTTTTTTCTTATGTTTAAGAAATATTTTTATAACCATGTCTCTATTAAAAGTGGGGAGATAAATGATAAATGCCCAAGCAGAGCATATAACCAAAAAAACCCATGGTAGAAAGCATATTTCTCTGGGATCTTACCCAGGTGATACACAAACATACAATCCACTTCATCCGTTTCTGTTACTTGTCTGGCCTTTGTGAACCTTGAAGTTCTAATCTCCGGTTTGGGGTAAGCAGCTAGGTTTTTGCTCCATCCAAAATCCAAAATGCTCTCCCCACTGAGCCCACCCAATGCGTTTCTCTCCCTTTGCATGTAGAACAGTGACTGGGAAATTTTTTTCCCTTAAAGAGCTAGACAGGAAGCATTTTGGGTTTTGTGGGCCATATGGTTTCTTTCACCACTCGACTCTGCTGCTGTAGCACCAAAGCAGCCAGAGAGGGATGCCTGGGTGGCTCAGCGGTTGTGCACCTGCCTTTGGCCCAGGGTATGATCCTGGAGTCCTGGGATCGAGTCCCACATCGGGCTCCCTGCATGGAGCCTGCTTCTCCCGCTGCAGGGGTCTCTGCCTCTCTCTCTCTCTCTCTATCTCTATCTCTCTCTGTATGAATAAATAAATAAAATAAAAAGAAAACAGCCACAGATAATATGGAAACAAATGAGCATGGCTGTGTGCCAGTAAAACTTTATTAACATAAACAGACAACAGGCTGCCAATCACGGCAATAGGATCCCTATCCATCGTTGGATCTTCCTTTTGACATCATTTCCTCCAGCTTAGGTCAGGCCGCACCTGCCATATGTTCTCAGTGAAATAACTCTTGATTTCAAATCTATTCTTCCCTGCTAGGCTGGACGCCCCAAACTCCAAGGCCAGGGACTCCTGTATCTCCAGGGCCATCGGCAGTCACGTGATACGTGAGGGTGTAGCTGAAGGAATGACCTTGTGAAGGAAGCCAGGTGAGGGCTGTAACAAGGGCCAAAATGCTTTTGTTGCAATGAGATTGAAATCGGCTGCTTCTCTCTCTGGAAACACCTCCGAGCAAGAGCCCTTCACAACCGATATGGGGATACTCCTGGCTCAGGGACCCAGGCTCCCCCTAACTTGTAGTTCTGTCCCCTAAGACACGACACCCAGGGGTGTTGTCCGGGCCCCCGTGTCAGCTCCCCCCACCGTGCTTGCATGGCAGAGCTGAAACTCCAGGGCACGGTTCTCAAAACGCAGGTGAATGTGGGTGAACGTGCAGAGGCGAGGTCATATCATGAGACTGCCACAACCCTTTTTATTTTATTGACTCCTCTGCCTATGGAGTAAATCCTCAATAAGAATTAGCTCTTGTTACAATTCAAAGCATTGCCCTACCTCAGACTTCTGCATTGCTACTGCCTGGAATGTTCTTCAAGATTTCCTATGACTCCCTTCCCCCAAAACAGGCAACCCCCCCACACCCCCTTCTTTATCAATTTGCTGTCATTTATTTTCACAGAACCTAGCACCACCCGATATGTCTGCTTATTTGCTTACCATCTGTCTCACATCCAAGAGTAGAAGCCCCAGGAGGACAGGAAGGGCCCGCTACCCAGTAGGCCTTCAGTAAATATTGGCCAACAAAGGAATTACTGTTGTTGTCATTATTTCACAGCAAGGAAGAAAGGAAAAGAGAATTCCTAATGCTGTACGATTCACAGAGAACTGAACACCCCGAGCCCAAGCTCACCCTGGCAGTCCTGGTTTGCTCTGAGTCCAGCAACAAAAGAAATATCCTTACTCAAATCACACCCGCTGCCTACATGCTGTTGCCCACTGGTGCTGCATTAGAGCCTTGCTTCTTACGACTGCGTCCTCTGCTAATGTGTGTATGGCTGGAGTAAAGAGCAATGGGTTAATCATTACAGGATGCGCTAGAGCACCAGAGCTGGATGTTTAAAGAAGACAAAGGTATTTACTTATGTATATACTATCATCCCAAAAAGGACATTAGCGGAATGTTAATTTCATAAAAGTGAAAAGTGCACAGTTAGAAATTAATTTCTTTGACTTCGATATATCCCCTTTCTAATGCGTGCTACTTCCATGTCGTCTGTCTCAAACCAGGATGCTCAGCCTCGCCAAAATTTTCTATTTCCCAGATGTGGCATAGAATCAGTAGAACTTCTAGACCTCAGAGGATGATGTGAAGTGAGGCAGAAGGTATTTCAGAGATAACCAGCAGCTGCTTCTTAGAGCTTTGACAAAAGACCCCAGGACCTTCGCACAACCCAGGCGGAGCACGAGCCCTGGTAGTAGCGGAGGGTGATTTGCCTATGAATCCAGCTGGATGAGGGCCCAGAGAAAAGTTTAACTTAGCTGGAAAGAAATTTGGAAATATCATATCTAGCCTTCTTGAGTTTAGGGACCCAGATCCATGCCTCCCATCCAATCTAGTCAGAGAAGGAGGTTTCCATGTACCTAGCACCAGACTCATCCCTCTGCCAAGCCAACAGAAGGCAGAGTACCAAGAGCAGGGATAGCTTCACTTCTCCTGGGGAAAAATATATCTTTCTACTTGAGAGGCACAGATTGAAGGACAAATGTGCTTGAGCAACCCCTTCCCTGGAGGACCAGAGTCATCTCCTCCGTACCGGTCTCCACACTTCCATCCTTCTGCCCCAGAGTCTCCTCTCCACAGAACAAGGATCCCTTTAAAATGGGACCACTCTATTCCCCTTCTAAACTCCCCCCACCCCCCACCCCCCGTGGCTTTGCATCAAGCCTGGGGAAAAGTTACATCCTATGGTGACCTTCAAGGTCGATGGCAGCCACCCTGGCCTTCCTGCCACAGGGCCTTTGCTCTCAGTGTTCCTTCTGCCTGAAAAGCCCATGCCCTCAAAATTTCTCATGGCCATCTTCCTCACTTTATTTAGGTCTCAGGAAGATCTTTCTTGGCTGGTCTATTTAAAATAGCTTTTCTTGTGACACCTGGGTGGCTCAGTGGTTGAGCATCTGCCTTTGGCTCAGGTCGTGTTCCCGGAGTCCCGGCTTCTCCCTCTGCCTGTGTCTCTGTGTCTCTCATGAATAAATAAATAAATAAAATATTTTAAAAAATAAAAAATAAAAAATTGCTTTTCTTTCCCATCTCTGCCATACTCTGTCTGCCCTGCTTTACTTCTCCTGTAGCAATAATCATACGTGACATGTTAATTATTTATTTGAATGTTGTTTGCCCTCTCTCTTAAAATACAGCCCTTGGAGAACAGGGGCTTTGTCTACTCCTGTTTCCCTAGGAATTTGCCTGACATAGAGAAGGCACCCAATAAAAACTACTCAGTGAGTGAATCCATACATCCAAACATTTACCTTCTAGTATTATGTTTTATCAATGGAATGTTCTAAGAGGTAGTGAGCTCACCATCACTGGAGACACCCAAATGGTAACTGAACTAATCTCAGCAGATTTTTGGAGTGGAGATTATGGTATTTGATATACCGAGAGGAGGTTTTATATCCTAAGACACATGGACATCTACATGAATAACTTCAGGGAGTCTGAGATCTTGTAGGTTATCTCAAAGTTTCATGTGCATGGCTGGATTTTTCCAAAGAGAGATTTCTAGACGTGTTTGCTGGCTATTCATCAGACATTGATGGAAATGCAGAAGATTCAGGAATGCACAAGGCAGACACAAGTCACTGCTCTTGTGAACGTTCAGATCTAATGAAGCCAACAGATGACAAAAGGTCCAAAAGAGTGCTTGGGGTCCCTAACTGAGGAGTTCAGGGGGCCAAGGCAAAGGCCCTAAAATCAGTCTTGGGAGTCAAGGAAATGACTTTTGCCTGAAAACACCAGAAATGATTGGCCTAGGTCAGGCGACGCTGGAACCAGTGACCTGGAAGACTCCTTCCCAAACATGGCGGAGAAGCAGGCCCAGAATGGCCCCATCAGGTGGATGATACTTATGCTCTTTAGAGCTGACTCTCCTTGCTCCGAAAGGCAGAAATCATCATTTTCCCATAAGCCAAAGTTTGACAATAGTCAAGACACCAAATAAGGCCTCTAAGAGCAATGCCCGCAGAAAGTCATCATTAGCACTTAGCGCCACCGAAGATCAATCTGTCCCTGTGAACGTTAATGAGGACAGGAGGATGTCACAGGGAGACCCGGGCTTGGGGAGCCTGGAGGAGTCACATTATTATGCACCATTCAGAGCTCCACAGGAACAAAGCCCAGACCATTCTTTGCCAGTCCACGTGAGCACAGGGGTTTGTCTGTAGAAAGCCTCCAGAGCCCCGGATGCAGAGAGCTTACCATTTGCTTAGTTGACTCTCCAGCCCATGGGAAAGGCTTTGTACGAAAAGATGCCCTTCCACCGGTGGAAGCAGAAAGGACCCACCGAGAAGAGTAGTTTCATGTGGGCCTGCCAGAGCCTGAGGCCAGGGGGAGCCTGCCCCGAACTATTCAGGCTCCAGAGCAGTCCATGGCAGTGCCCACCAGCCCCATGGGTGTGGAAAATTGAAACTCCACATCCCTCAAGTTTCTAGCCAATATGATGGATGTGAGTGTTACCTCCTCCATCGAGTTGTAGATAAGAAGAAATCAGAGGTCCTGCGGGCAGGTGAACTGTTGCCAGTTCTTTCTCCTCCTTCTCTTGAGCTTCTGCAGGAGCTCCTAAAGCACTGCCTCTCTGGGCTCCGTATAAAACAGGCTTAATTTATTAGGCACATCTTATGCTGGAATGAGGACCAGCTACATAATTGGTGGTGCCAATTGGAACAAAACCAAACAGCAAAATCAAACCCTTGTTCAAGAATTTCCAGGAATTTCAGGATCATGACAGCAGAACCCTATAAACCAAGTACAGGGTCCTTAGTGCTAAGGGTGAGATCCTGAGTGATCGTCATACAACCATGAAGCCAGCCCTGGCTAGAAGAGCAGGTTCATAATATTAAGGCTAGTTATTATGCAACTACCACGATTCCTACTACCATGATTTCCTGATTTCTTAATTTGGGATCAGACTCTATTTTGGTGCCTATTCTCTCAATCCATCTGAATAATACCAAAGGGAATGGATGGGACGTGAACTCTTAACCTCTCTGTTCTACAAACAAGGGAATCAGGTCTCAAGGGTTTGTGTGCAGTTGAGGGAGATGTCACAGGCTTGGGATCCAGGTCTTTATGTCTGTAACAGCAGCAGGGATCCTCATTTTAGGCTTAACTACATATGCAGACACATAAGATGACCAGCAAGCACACTTGACCCTCAGGCAGAGGTGGTCTGGGAAGGCGAGCCAGCCAGGTGTGCAGCATGAGCATTGCTCTTCAGTGGGAGGAGAGGTTCCATGGGAGGAATGTGCCCAGTGACAAGAGTCATCACCCAAAGGGGAATGCAGAATTGCGCTTCCCATCATACAATTATGGTTCACTTGTGGCTGCTCCCAGGACCATGCACTCTTCTACTCGGTGGTCTTTTTATGCTGATCAGTGTTTTCTGGTAACACAGCTGGCATATCTTCTGTAACAGGTTCCCAAGAGAACAGAGGTGGAAAGTTAGTCCAAGGCCAAGTATGTCCCCCGCAGAAGAAAGGATTTGGTACCCTGTGCCCACAAATGCTCTTTACCACCACAAAGCAATTCCTTAATATGTAAGGAATTCTTCCTACTTCAAGGCCACAGGAGAGCCAATTCCAGGAAGGACGTTGCCTGGTATCCTCCACTCTATCCTAGCTCCTCCAAGTGGGTGCGCCATGATTAATCTCTTTAGCCAAAAAATTTGTTTTGCTTACTGGTAGTATTTGTTCCTAGCAAGGAGGAAGTCATAACAAAACAAACAAACAAACAAAAAATGGAAAACATGTAAATTTAACTATTTTTGAAAATGTCTAGGGTAAAATGCACCCTTGGCTCATTGGTACCACTTCTAGGATTCTAGCTAAAGATGAATGTTCATGGGTGCTCACTGCAACACCACTGATAGGAAACATTTTGAAAACAATTAAAAAGTTCAAGTGTAGGGGATCCCTGGGTGGCTCAGTGGTTTAGCACCTGCCTTTGGCCCGGGGAGCGATCCTGGAGTCCCGGGATGGAGTCCCGCGACAGGCTCCAGGCATGGAGCCTGCTTCTCCCTCCTCCTGTGTCTCTGCCCCCCCTGCCCATGCCTATCATAAATAAATAAATAAATCTTTAAAAAAAATAAAAGTTCAAGTGTAGACCAATAAAAAAATTCATGGGAAATACATATATTGAAATATGAAACTAATAAAAAGCATGTGTTTTAAGTTGCTCTTTTTTAAATATGCTATTTATTCATTTGAGAGAGCGAGCGCATATGCACCCAATGTGGGGAGGCACAGAAGGTGAGGGAGAGAGGGAGAAGCAGGCTCCCTACTAAGTGGGGAGCCTGATATAGGGCTTGATCCCAGGACCCCAGGATCATGACCTGAGCCAAAGGCAGATGCTTATCGGACTGAGCCACCAAGCCTTCCCTTAAATTTCCTTCATGCTCTAAAGACAATCATTTTGAATGAAAAAAAAGCCACTATTCATAAGTATAATTATAATTTCTGAAATAGGGATGGACTTTACATTTACGCACAGAAGTGACAAAGGAAACCCCAAAATGTTGAAAGTGGTCCGACGCAGTCAGTGAGAATACAGCTCGTTTTATCTTTCTTACGCTTCCCTATTTCTGCATTTTCCAGAATTTTCCCTCTTTGTGCATTTTCCACAATGTCCTTGCTGGAATGTTTAAAAAAGAAAACAAGAAGCTTATATAAACAACAGCACAGGCATAAGAGTTTAATAATTCCAGGGAAGCTGAGCGGTAGGGTTTCCAGCTAATAGGGAGTTAGGGGCTAGCAAATAATTACTCAGTCTGGCATTCTGGGGGGTTTTCACTGCCGGGTTCACAAACGTTGCCGTTGAAAGAGCTTCTTCATCCTCACAGATGGGAAGCTCCCTGAACTGGGGGCTGTCCTGAGTGGGCCCTGCATGCCTGCCCTACAAGATTTCTTCGCGAAAGAGCAATTAACCACCTCAAGAAAGCCAAACGCACTTTGCTTTAACCATCTCCTTTGATAAAATCAAATGAGAATACATCCCCTAGAAAAAAGCAAGAATCCATATTTTCTAAATCTTATGATTTCCAGATTATGAAAGCCTTAGTCCCTGCAGGAATTGGACAATATCAACGGACATTCATAAGAAAAGTTTAAACTAAAAAAAAGAAAAAAAGAAAAGTTTAAACTCACACTAAGCCCCACAACCTAAATATTAATACGGAGCGTATAGGCTGTGTGGCGTGCTTCCCCCCTGGGTTGTGTGTGGACACACGTACTTGCTACATACATGCGTGCCTTCACTCTTCACATACACGTATATCTATGTAAATATATGCACGTATATAAATCCACAACTTTCCACACAAATGGTGTTAGATGTGTCCTGTTCAACCTTTTTCACTCAGGAACATGTCATCTAGTCAACAAATATTTGCTGAGCACCTGCTACATGCCAGATATTCTCGTGGGTGCTTAGGACAGCTCACTGAACTGAGCAAAGATCTTTGCCCTCATAGAACTTAACTTTCTAGGGAGGGGACATGGGAGCAACCACAAAGTCATGAAAAGGGGATTAAGGTTCATGATGTGTTAGAAAGGGATGCATGGAAAGGGAAAAAAGACCCACTGACTGGGAGCCCCGGGGATCCACGGTCAGAGGCGGGCAACAGGCATTTTTAAAGAGAGCTGTCAGGCTAGGACTTGGAGAAGCATTCATTTGAGCAAAGATCTTGACAAAATCAAGGAAATGAGAGATGGGAGTCGCCAGTGGAAGGCAGTCAGGGCCAAGGTACTGAATGAGATGCAGCTGCCTCCAGGAAGGAGGGGGGGTTCAGGAAGGATGGGGAGGGGGGCGAAGGTAGGAGACAGGGTGACGCAGAGCGGGAGGGAAGGAAGAAAAGCCGAGGGGTGGGGGACCTCAGAGTGGCAGCCTGTGTGGACTTTGTCAAAGGCCACTGTTAAGGACCTTGGCCTCTCCACATGGCAGGAAACAATATTGTGATTGATCGGGGCTGGCCACCGTGGATATGGACGTGGAGACCATGGGTGTGTAGTTGTCATCACCAACAGTGAAGGTGGCAACCTTGGGCCATCAGCCGACGATCCCTGTCAACCCACTAATTTATGGACAGGAAAATCTGGTGAGTTATGCAACGTGGGCTTTATATTTCACATTTGTGATGGGTACAGTGGACGTTCCGAGACCTAATTCAAATGTACCAGTAAAAAGTAGATTTAGCTTTCTCATGCAGTGATGGGAAAGGTGCATGTGCATGCACGCACGCGCATGTGTGCACACACACAGACAAGGGGAAAAAGGTGGCACAGGAGACAGGTGTTGGAGGAGATCAGTGGATCGGCACACGTGTTTTTACTAGTGAGTACAGACCCTCCAGCAGTCAGGGCCTAGAGGTCGACATCTTCCACAGCTGCCCCTGTTCCACGGGCTGGATCTAGTCGAAGACAAACATAGGCAAACATAACGCTCTCTGGGCCTTCCTCCCCTCTGTCTTTGGAGCGCTGTTCCCCACACATGGCGGGTCCCTGCACCCTGACCTGCTCTCCCATCCACACCCCACCCCCAACAACAAGCTCCCTTCTCTCCGGCCACACTTGGTCCTTGACACCCCTGCCTCTGGGCTCCTGCCCTTGCTGCACCCTTCTTAGAATGCTCTTCCTCTAGGCTCTGGGATGTTGACCCACTTCAGGTGGTTGCTCAAAGTCATCTTCTTATGGGGACTCTCCATGACCACCCTATTCAGATTTAGGACACACCGCCCAGAATCCCCATGCCAGCCCTGCTTGGCTTTCTCGGCGGCATCAGCAGCTGCCATCCCACAAACACTGCCTGTTCTTTACTTCCCTTGACTAGAATAGAAGCACCGTGAGGGCGGAGAATTTGGTCCTTTTTATCCACTGTGAGGTCTTCCATGTCTAAAGCACGTAAGAGGCCCTCAATAGACACTTGCTGAATGGGTGAGCGAGTGAAGGCTGTAAGGAGCCCTGTGCTGTACAGCTTTGCCTCTTCTGTGGCATCACAGCATCTGCTCTTTAACAAAAAAAAAAAATCAGATATCTACCCAATAGTCCCTTGAAATGAGGTAGAAGGGGCTTCTACACACGGCAATGAGATGGGCAGGCTTCCTGCATGCCACTCCAGAGAGGGGGGCATCGGGGGCATCGGGGACCAGACACTAGACTCTCTCGTGCCATGGCCAGACAGCTAAGTCTACCTAACTGTCTTCATTGCCTTTCTTTTCCATCAGTTTTACAATATTATCCTTCTCTTCCATGGCCTCACCTTCCTCTGAGGCTCCAAAAATCCTCTAGCGTGTCCCCCTGTCCTCCTTCCACAACACCTACCTGCCCAGGGCGGGCAATGCCTCTTAGGCTTCATCATTCTTTAGGTATCACCTCCTTCCAGGAAGCCCTCCAAGGCCATTCCAGTTAGGATTAGGTTCCCCTCTTCTGGGCTTCCAAAATACTCAGGACTCACCTACCACCAGAGCCTGCTCAACACGCTGAGCTTGTATCTCTGCCCTCTCAAGCTCTCCCTCCACAATATTGAGTGACTTGAGAAAAATCACTTCAATATGTGGTTCTTCATGTTCCCTGCAACCTCACATGATGCTTGGCACATACCAAGGGCATTAGTCCATTTAGGAAATGAGTGGATAAATGAATGAATGTATGTGTGTGTGTTACTCTGGGCTTTTTTGATGAAGACAATGCGATCATTCAATAAACTATTACTCCCTGCTCCGCTGGGTACGTCCAACTTTAAACAAAATGGTATGTTGAGAAAAGACAAAATGAAAGACACAACAAGGAAACATCTGGGGCACTCCAGCATCCCGAATGTCCCCAAATTATTCGTTTACATAGTCAAATAATGGGTCGAAGATGTTTGGAACTGCAAACCATCAGATGTCTTCAAGCAAGTGCCTGGTGCGCTGCTAGGTACACTGCTGGCATCATCCTCGTGGGTGAAATAAGGAAAAGAACATCCAGCCTCCAGGATGGCCCCAAGAGGGTACACTGCAGGTCCCCACCTCCCCACACAGCTGGACAGTGGGGAGGAGGTTGGGCGATGGCTGAGTTAACTCACTCCACATCAGCAAGGCTTCAATGGAATTACCCATGCCACTGGCACACACCTCTCTCTCTGCCCCTCTTTGGGATTCCTGAGCCCCAGGGAATAGGGGGGCTGAAAACAGGCACATTTAGATAGCAGAGGGAAGGTGATCTTGAGTCTCTGTCTCCAGCAGAAAAGAAGCACTGCTATTTCTTATAGAGAATCTGAGTAAGTTGATACAAGGGAAATGTCTCCCTCTTCTCTCCAGGCAACTCTGCATCAGGAGGCTTTCTTATCACAGCAGGATCTATCATGCATTTGTCTCAAATTCACTTGCTGTGTTTTTCTGCATGCAATTGAAAAAAATAAATAAAACTAATCTTTTGCGTCAGATATTTGCATACAAATGATATCTGGCACTTTTATAACATCGTATTGAATCTTCAAGGCGCTCTGATGTGGCGCCGTATAATCTTATAATGGGAAAATACAGTTTTTTTTAATAACCAATTGCTTTTTTCACAGATGGATCTGTAAGGGAGTTATCATAAGGCGAGAGAGAGAGAGAGAGAGAGAGAGAAAGAAAGAAAAAGAAATCCTACAACAACAACAACAAAAATAAACCAGGTCTGCAATTCTGACAGCTTCTTCCAATGAAAGGTAGTTAAATGGGCCTTTGAATTACCGGATCCTACACCGCGGATTGTTTTGCTTAGAGAATGAGTTTTGCAAACACTTCTACAGAACCAACATGATTAGAGAAGCGATGCTGAGACAGCTCCGTGATGATTGTGGGAAGGGTCTCTGGGCCTTAACTAAATTCAAGGCAAGAGTATGGCTCTTATTGCAAAAGCTAGGTTGATCCCACCTTGGGAAGACGCCACTGTTGAGATGCGATGTGTCACCCGGCGGGAGACAAGGAAGCGTGCAGTGGGCTTGGAGCTCCCAGCCCCGTGCAAGTCACTAGGTAGCAGAAGGTTAGCTGAGGACAAGGCACAGGCTGACACCCGCAAATGCCCCCCCTCCCCGGGGGGGGGGGGCGGATATGTGTGACATTCCTCAGGTACTCCTGCTGCCCCAAGCATTTTTATCAATAACTTTATCAATAAACTTCTAGGAGGAAATGTAGATACAATTAAATGTCCTTATAACCTGCAGCCCATTGACAGACACTTGAATCGGGTGGAGTGTACTGTTCCTCCAGGAAGCTCCCAACTATCTTAAGGTCTTGCTAGAAGGAAACACAACCTTACCTTGACAATGGCAAGGCCTCGAGGAAAAACAACGTCAACTGGCTATGGCAAGGCCTCGGCTATCCTGAGTCTTCTTTAACATACAAAAATCCTTTTTTTTTTTTTTTAAACAAAAAATAAGACCATCTTATTCATGAGAGACACAGAAAGAGAGAGAGAGAGAGGCAGAGGGAGAAGCAGGCCCCATGCAAGGAGCCCGACACGGGACTCGATCCCGGGACTCCAGGATCACATCCTCGGTCAAAGGCAGGCACTAAACTGCTGAACCACCCCGGGATCCCCCCCCAAAAAATCCTTTTGAAACCTCCCTTTTCTTACCTCCCCCAACACCCTGGTAAATAATCAGCCACCCCTCACAACCCCAGGGCAGCAACTCTTTCTGCCCCCAGGTCCTGTCCCTGGGCTTTAATAATGTGGAGGCTGAGAAAATTAAGGCCATTCCAACTCAAGTTTAGCATTAGCACAAGTACAGCCATCTTAGGCCCCTGTGAGTAAGAGCTGAACTTTACAGGAAAAACTGCAGAATGTCCCTGACAGGGAATCCCATATCAGAAAGACAACAGAGCTCAAAACAGAGTTTTTACAGGAAAAAACTGCAGAATGCCCTCGGCAGAGAATCCCATATCAGATCTTAAGAAACTCCCCCACCCTTTCCCCCATATTGGAATGGAAAAAATTCCTCCACCCCTTCTGAAAATCCCCTAGACCAGCCCATAAAAACCCACCTGTAACCCACTTTGGGGTCCAAGCCCCTGCTCCGCTGTGTCGGGTATACTTGGACCCAAGCTCGAGCTTGCAAATAAACCCTCGTGTGCTTGCATCAGTGTCAGCATCTTGGTGGTTTCTCAGATTTGCAATCTTTGGCACAACAAATAAAACCACCATTTTGCACCAAAGACATCTCAAGAATTCTTTCTTGGTCTTCGGCCCCAGACCTCACCCCACGAAACCTCACCTATATTCCAAAACGACATCAGAAGGTCGTCAAAAGCAACACTGAGTGCCAGACCCTGGGCTTCGTGCTCATCAACTCCCATGAGTCTCCAAAGAGCGCCCCCTGCACACAGTGCCTGCTGCACGCGCGCCTTCAAGTCCCTGCGGAATAAACACATGAACCTGTCCATCCATTTTATGAAACCGAGGCCAGAAGAAACTTGCCTAAAGTCCTCCTGGGATTCAAACCCAGTTCTGCTGAACACAGATGTCTTTTCCCTTGCATCATCTGTTGGGGAGAGGCGTGTCCTTGCAGCCACGGAAGGAAGGCTCAGGCACAGAAAATGAGCAAGACGCATAGACCGATGCATTCTTGAAATGAAGAGATACCCCCAGGTCACGTAATGACTTTCATGGGCCATAAATACTTCTGCCTTCATGGGCCCCTTCTTCCATAAAATGGTATTAAAAATTATATGATACAACTGAGTTTGTAAAAAAAAAAAAAAAAGACCAATATAATCCACGTTGGATTTTTCTTCCGATTTTAAAAGAGAGCAAAAGATTGTTATGGGCCTTTAAAAGTATCATGGGTCCCAGGCACCCCAGGCCGTGCACCTACTGTGTCTAACAGAGAAGGGCACCCCGTAAAGGTGCCATCAACTAGAAAACCCACACACAAAACGGATATACTAAGTCCACATGCCTGCAAGCTGGTGATGCTCACAGCACTTGCCAAACACCCCGGAAATAAATACCTGACAGCTCAGTTACGGTTATGTTGGCTCCGGATCCTAGAGACCCATCCCAGCGGCTGCCCACACAGCAACTTTTCATATGAAATCATTCCAGCCAGGGGCAGTCCAGGGTTGGCACGGCTCCGAGCGTCGTGGGCATCTGCTCCTTGAGGAAGGCAAAGGCCATCACCTCCGGGCCTGCCCCCTGTATTCAGATCAAGAGGAGAGGCCAGGCCTCAAGGCCTAAAGGCTTCGCCCCGCAGAAGCCTTGTTTTCCGGGGGGAAGGAAGCCTTCTGCAGGCCACACTGGGGCTCTGTGATGTTCCAGAGAATCTGGGAAAGTAGGTACTTCCAAGTGCAGTCATTACCTCCCCCAAACAAAATCAGGTTCATAAGAGAAGAAGGGCCAGTGGGGGAGAAGACCAGAGCCCGGGCAGGCGCCCGGCAGGCGGGCAGCAGTGTCGGCTTCAGCAGCCCTGAGTCCTGTACACCGAACTCTCTAGTCCCCATGAGAGACCAAGTCTTCGAGAACGGTGCCCAGGCCCGGGAAGCTGGGGGGTAGCAGAAATCGGGGAGGGTTGTTCGGTTTCCAGCAGAATGAGAGAGTCCAGGCCACGTGGCCCTGGGTCAGCACCGGGGCAGCAGCAGAAGACGAGCTGCTGCCCTGCTGGGCGCTTGCTAACGCGGCCGCACCAATGTCTCCAGGCTGCCGTCAGTTGGTCAACGGCTCACTTGCTAGGACAGGACCGGGCACTGTCCCTCCGGGCCCGGGATGGGCCGCTGGGCCGCCGGCGTCCACTGCTGCCCGGCTCAGTCTCACGGCCTCGCTAGGTTTTACCCTGAGTGCTATTCCCTCAACAAGAACGACACCCCTGGGTGCTCTCCAGACCCGGAGACCCAAAACTCTGCTCAGCGGGGCCTCCCCAGGGGGTGGCGGGCCGCTTGGAACCATGGCCACTGAGCCCCAGTCACGGTCAGCGCCCGTGAGCTGAACCGGGAGCAGGACTGGACGAAGTACTGAGCTCTTCTGCTCCGTGGGGATCCGGGCAGCGGCTGTCTGGTTTGCTTTCCTCCAGGGGTCCTCGGGTGCGGGGTGGGGGTACTCCCCAGGGGACATGCGGCAACAGCTGGAGATCATTCGGGGTGGTGGGGAGGCGCTGCAGGCACCCAGCGGGTGGCGGCCAGGGAGGCTGCTAGACATCCAAGGGCGCACAGAACTGGCCCCCCTGCGCCCCATAATGAAGAAGGATCCAGGCCCAAATATCCCTACTGCTGAAGTTCAGAAATGCTACTTTATCTGAATGTGCAGAAAGTCTTGTGAAATAGGAGCTCAAGGGTCCTGGGAGGGGTCAAGGGACCCTCAAGTGGCGAGCAGGGACTACAATCCAGGTGTGAAGCCAAAGGCCGTGCTCTCAACTAGCCCGACTTGGATGCCCTCCCGTCTTACCTGTGGGCTCACACATCTGCCCCCACCTGCTCCGTGCTCACATCCTGCAACAGGCCTTGGCGATTGCCTTGAGGTATTTGCCCATCAGCAGTGTGGTCATCTAGAAGCAGCCAGAAATGGGACTTTTTAATATTTTTACACCTATTCTTTTGCTCTTCCATCCTGTTGACTGTTGACCCACATGCCTGGTGGTTAATCTCCCACAGTTTGAATTTTCACTTTTCCCTCTGTCAGTTGGGAGGACTTGATCTGGGCTCCCTGAAGCTCACCGTCCGCATCTGTAAAAGGCAAGTAGGCCTCGGCCCAGGCTTGTGGGGAAGATTAAATGAGATAATGCGTGAGCTCTGCGCCTGGCACATGGTGAACACACAGTTAATAGCACAGTAAGTCCTCTTGTTCCAATCTCTAGTGTTCTGGCCGAAAAACTGGTGCTGATGAAAGGTGAAATGGAAGTTATTACCATGTAGCAGAAATCATTTTAAGACAATTTAGAGTAGGATTGTTTTTTTTCTTTTTTTTAAAGAGACTTTTTATTTTTAAAAAATTTTTATTATTTTTTGAGAGAGAGCACGAGAGAGAATGCAAGAGGGGAGAGGGGTGGGCGGCGGAGGGAAAGAGGGAGAAAGAATCCCAAGCAGACTCCCTGATGAGTGTGGAGCCCAGTACAGGGCTTGATCTTACTACTCTAAGATCATGACCTGAGCCAGAATCAAGAGTCAGGATGCTTAACCAATTGAGCCACCCATGCACTGCAGGATTGTCTTTTTTCTTTCGTTTTAACCTTACTCATTCTGGCACACCGTGAGAAATGTAGCTTATGTTATGATACAAAACATACACACACACACCCCCCAAACAAAAAGTTTACATCATATACTTAAGCATTACCAAATAGGGTTCATTCCGATTTGTTTTTTTCCATTTCACTTTTAAAAAATGCTTGTTGTAGCACATTACATTTATTTTACCCACAGGTTAAGAATACCATACGCTGTATGATTCCATTTATATGAAAGTCTAAAACGACAAAACTATAGGGTGAGAAAGCAGTTAAACTATTTCCCAGGAGTTCAGTGGGGGTCTCAGAGAGCAAAGGGGCTAGAGGGACATTGGGGGTGATGGAATGTTCTAGATCTTAATTGTGGTGTGGCTACAGGACAGTGTATATTTGTCAAAATTCATCAAACTGTACAAATAAAAAGGGTGGATGTTATGTTAATTGGAGTGTTATAAATGCTGATTGTTTCAGAGTATTGTGATGGTTAGTTAACTAGCAGTGTTCAGTTCTACTCGATTTGGAATTCCCTCACGTTCATAGGACATATTACAGGAATACGCATATTAACTATCTAAGAAGCCAAGAACCACGCATCTTTGTTGGCCAGCCATAAAAATAGGTACCCATTACCTTCAAAACAGATACCAGGGCCTTATTAGCTCACTCAGTGATCACAACCGTACTTTGAGTTAGAAGTTGTTTCAGTGATTTTAGAGAGGAGAAGACTGAGGCATGTACAGGTCACATTACCCATCCAGATTTTTGTAGCTAATAAGCAGTAGAAGGTGAGATTCAACCCTAGGCTCATCTACAATAATACATATTTGGTCTTTGTCTAAACACTTGTGATCTCCAGGTGATAGAGTTTAGGTGGGGACCGGTTGCCAGAAAGACATGATTCGAAGAGTAGAACTTTCAGCCCAACAGAGAGACCAGAAATGGAGTTCAATCGCCAATGGCCAATAATCTAACCAATCATGCCTAGACGATCAGACCTACATAGAAACCCCTAAATGACAGCATTTGGAAAGGAATTTGTGAACACCTTGTGGTCCTGGGAGGGTGATGTGCTCCATGCCCTTCCTTCATACCTCGCCTTATGCATCTCTTCTATTTGGCTGCCCCTGAGTCACATCCTTTATAATAAACTGGTAGTAGTAGTAGTAGGTAAAGTGCCTTCCTGAGTTCTGTGTGTGCTGATCTAGAAAATTACTGAACCTGAAGAGGTGTCCTGGGAATCCCAGATTCATAGCCAGTTGGTCAGAAGTGCAGGCAGCAACCTGACACAGGGGTAGTCTTGGGGGCCAAGCCTTCTACCTGTGGGGTCTGCATTAACTCTGGGGACACAGCTTCAGAACTGAATTATAAGACACCCAGCTGGTGCCAGAACTTATGGCTGCTCTGGGGAAAAAAAAATCCACACATTTGGTATCAGAAGTGTTGAGAGTGAAAACAAAGCTGACGGATCCCAAGGCCCATGGTTTAACCTCCAGGAGCAGGACCTCCCATCCTGAGGAAAGTCTTTATTTTCTATTTCCCTCTAAACGCTCCCAGAGTCATTTGGCTTCAATGACTATTTGTCATTCTTAAATGTTGGATCCAATCTGCTGCTGCCACTTGAAGAAATAGATCTTACATGTTTTGACAGATGTTAGATGTTACATATCAAGGAACACTACAGCACCAAAAGCAATACAGTTTGGTTTTCTATAAGAAGGCTGATGAATAACAACAAACAAACAAAAAAATTTTTTTTCAGTGTTTCAGTGATTTTAAGAGACACTAAAGCAAAGACCAAGGTCCCAGCATTTGCAGTCTTTCCAGAAAACTGTGGTTTCATCACACCAGCTAGTCAATTAATAACGTCTGGACAAAGGTATTTACTGAACCATCACGCCTATGACAAAATTTCCCATGCTACCATTGCTAAAGAAGATGAATGTTTTAAAGTCTCAGAGTGGCTCAAGGTGGAAAAAAGGAACAAAAATATTAAATAATTAGGAAAACAAGATTAAAAGAAGAAAGGTCCCCTCATTGTACCATGAGAATCATGGAGCCATTTCCCCGTGTTTCTCACCCCTTGGTCTCTGTCCTCACCTGTAAGCTTATATTAGTAATAGCTAATAGTAATAATCATAGTTAATACCAATGCAAACCCAATTTAATTTGGGGGGTTTACATGGAAGGCCTACTGTAGATTTCAGCTCACAGACTTTCTTTTTCCTTCTATTCTTGGACCTATGAGGCATTTACTAGATTCTTTTTATATTGGTTTATATTCATTTCCAGTACTTAAACACTGGGAAATTTCACAAATCCAGAGTTCCAGCTTTTAATTAACCAAAGACACAAAAACAACACCCCTGATAACTTAGAAACCCCCAGTGATTTAGGAACTCTTGGTCTCACATTTCTGCATGGCAACACTTGGCTGTCCCACTGAACTGGGGCTCCTGGATTCCACTGCTACCCAAGCTCCACCCAAGCTCCCTTATTGTATTGCCTGTCTGGCCTCTACAGGCATGTGAATTTGGCCTTCAGTTTAAATAGGACCATTACTAAATTACTAATTATCTTAGTAAAAACAAAAAACAACAAAAAAACAAAAAACAAAAAGAAAAACAAAAAACCAAAACTAATGCCATCTCTTACTGCTGACTGACAGACTGTCCAATGAAATAGTGGCAAGTCCACTTGTTTTGTTTTGTTTTTTTTAAGATTTTATTTATTTATTCATGAGAGACACCAAGAGAGAAGCAGAGACACAGGCAGAGGGAGAAGCAGGCTCCATGCAGGGAGCCCAATGCAGGACTCGATCCTGGGCCCCCAGGATCACGTCCTGGGCCAAAGGCAGATGCTCAACCACTGAGCCACCCAGGTGTCCCATGTCCACTTGTTATTCTCATCAGTACACTCTGGATAGGCAGTCAACATTGTCCCATTGCGTAGCAAGGAACACAGAGGCCAAGCAAAGCAATGTAATCGTTCAGTGTAGTAGAAACCATGTTCTAGAATTCTGACCGGCTCAATTCAAGAACATTCCTACTTACCGGCTCTCAGAATTTAAGTAATTACTTTTGCCCTCTGCCTCTCAGCTTCCTCTTCCTAAAATAATACCACTCATATGTAGGTGAGGGTCAAACAAGATAATTTATTAAAAAATCTCTGGAAAACAGCTATTTCTCATTCAGTAGTATTCCCATTGTCTCTTTTCTACAATATGGATATTATGGTTGTCTCATAAATAAGGCCAGAAGCATCTTTCATTTTATTTTATTTTATTTATTTATTTTTAAAAGATTTTATTTATTTATTCATGAGAGACAGAGAGAGAGGCAGAGACACAGGCAGAGGGGGAAGCAGGCTCCATGCAGGGAGCCTGACGTGGGACTCGATCCCCGGTCTCCAGGACCAGGTCCTAGGCTGAAGGCAGCGCTAAACCGCTGAGACACCCAGGTGTCCCATCTTTCATTTTAAACATAGTCTCTCATTTCATGCCATCTTGGAGGAGAGGTGCTTGATTTGGGAAGAACTCCAAAGCTGAAGTATTTTTACAATTTTTAAAGAATTTCCATACCTATGACTTCATGGGGTCTTCACCAAATGGACAGGAGAATTGGTGCTGTTATTTTGTAGATGGGGATATTGGGTCAAAAGTCTGCATTTCAGCTATCTCTGGAACTTTTTCAGTTTATAGTAGCCGGCAAGGCAGTTTTGAAAATAACTTTGATTATTACCCCTACTTCATTGAGAGGTTAAGCGCGTGGTGCAGAGTAACACAACCACATAGTAACTGAGAGGCTGCCAGATAGAGATTTTTTTCCTCCCACTCATCAGTTCTTAAAGTGGGGTCCTTACAACCCCAATCCTAAAAGATGCTCCATGGAGAAGAGCTCTCCTAAATTTCAGAAACTACTACAGTGTCTACAATGAGCTTTAACATAATAAAGACAGCGAAGAGGGTGATACTGGAGGACGTTTGTTTTAATCTACATATTTAATACCTGCAACACTCTAGCTGGAAACTTGCATTCCAAAATTTGCCAAGCTGAGATCTTCAAGAAGAACAAAACAAAAAAATACTCCTCGAATCCCTCACTCCAAAAGCAGCTTCTGTCTTTAGTCTACACCAGAAGCTTTGGTAATTAGCATAATGGGTGTTATGAGTGGTTTTTCTTGCTGAATAAAGGGGTATCCAAGAATCTATGGCATCACTAGAAAGGATCCCTTTGAGGATTAGGGAACAGGACTCTTGCAGAGCCAAGAACCTTCACCTGGCAAAACGGTGCCCTTGCAGGCTTAGGATTCCCCACGGGTCCTCTTTTTGATTCATTAGCCAGGAGTCTCTCCCTCCTCCCACTAGAACATTAGCTCAATCTTGCTGCTAGAATATGGTCCCACCTGCCTCAGTGAGCTCTTTACCACACCGTACAATCAGAATATCTGAATGCAGGGAGCTCATCACTCGGGCCGCATCACGGTTTCTGTACCTGATGGCTCTTACTGTTAGCAGGTGTTTGAAAATTTGGTGCAATTGCATCGTAAACTACTATGCAAGGGCCACGTGTGACAGCGCGGAGACCTGCCTTCACCTACCTTTAGTCATTGAAAGCCGCTGATTCGGTATCAACAACAACCAGCCAAACTGGTGTTGAGTCCAGTTGCAACAAAAATTCTGCATCTTACAGCCTAGACTATTACATTTACCCGGTGTCAGGTGCCAAGAAGTTCTCAAAGTAAAGAAACTAGTTTGACTCTACACTTACCAAAAATTCACGTAAGGACCAAACGCCCCCCGCCTCCCCCCCCCAAAAAAAACCCCCCAAGAACCTGAATTGGCAACTCACGGAATGCGCTTGGGGAAATCCTGGTCTAGAGCGCTCTGACCCCTTTGCTATTAACTGACATTCCCCCCAGGCAACGAAAGGCCCAGAATTAGATAGTGGGCTTTTATGACTTCAGAGCTGAGTCCTTCCTATTGTTCTCTGCTCTTTTCTTCCTTCTCCAAGTAAATCACAGGATCATCAGAAACCCTATTGAAGCTGCTCCAGGACTGCACTGTGATCTTTATCTTCAAAGCCATCCTGCCAGGCCTCTGGCTCACAATTTGCATGACAGCTAAAGGAAAGTAAATTTGGGGGCTGGCTTTCTTTGATAACCAAATGCTTCTCTTTCTTTCTTTGTTACGAAGGTACAACTTTAAAAGGAATTCAGTGATGAGGAAAATAATTCTATGGTATTTAGCGCAGTGCAGTCACTGTGACTGGCTCGGGCCATTTGCTCAAAATAGGACCGGTGCCCTGGTGTCTTCAATAGAGCTCAATTATCAAATGACTGGCCTGGAAGGTTTAAAAGGCGAGCAACAGTTCTGGGTGGGAGCCACGTGCGGAAGCAGGAGGGAGGCAGAGAGAGACACCCGAGGCATCATCCGCTGTCCCGCTCACCTTGGCCTTCTCTCCACACAGGACTGGCCTCGGAATTTGAGACCAAGCATAAAACAAAAGTGCAGAGCTCCTTGTTTGAAAAGCAGGAAAGAGGTGCCACTCGAGGAACTGGAACATCAAGTGTTTTCCTTTCTCCCTCCCCCTCCCTTAACTCGTCTCTGTGCTTCTCGCTTGCTGTTCAGGTCATCGTGAGAAAAATGAAAATTTTAAGCTACTCCCATGAGTTTTTTTTTTTTAATTTTTTAAAGATATTTATTTATTTATTTATGATAGTCACAGAGAGAGAGAGAGAGGCAGAGACACAGGCAGAGGGAGAAGCAGGCTCCATGCCGGGAGCCTGACGTGGGATTCGATCCCGGGTCTCCAGGATCGTGCCCTTGGCCAAAGGCAGGCGCCAAACCGCTGCGCCATCCAGGGATCCCCCTACTCCCATGAGTTTTACGGGTCACCTTTACACTGTGCAGTGCCCATCTTAAATGTGACTATAAGAACATTTAACTCATGGGGCGCCTGGGTGGGGCGGTTGGTTGAGCGGCCAACTCTTGGTTTGGGCTCAGGTGGTGATCTCCGGGTCCCGGGATGGAGCCCCAGGATGGAGCCCCAGGATGGGCTCTGTGCCCAGGGTGAGTCTGCTTGAGATTCTCTCTCCCTCTGCCCCTCCATGCTTTCCCCTACACATGTACTCTCTCTCTCTTTCTCAAATAAATCTTTCTTAAAGGACATTTAATTCACATGCTGAATCACCAAAATTGCACTACTAGCATTTTGTGGCCCCAACGTGCATATATATTTTGTTCCTGCCAGTACGGGGGGGAACACCGCACAAGATGAACACAACTATTTTTTATTTCACACTGTGATGCGTGCACATTCTAGCAACAACACTCTAGCTTAGGTTTAATGATGGACAAGAAAGGACTGAAGGCAAAAGGAACTCTGGGTTGCCCGATTTTGCCTTTCCCTTCTAACTCCTATAGGAAAGTGACTTAAGATATGACAGGCTGCTTTGGTTGTTTTCTTTGGTTGCTGTCTTCTTTCTGCATTTGAAGCAAGTTCTGGTTCAGAGGGAAAGTCTCCCTGGTTCAGAAGGAAAGGCCCCTGCTTATCTGGTGGTGGATGTAACACACTCATCTTGAACTCGCTCTGGGTCCCAGTGACCTCCCACACACCTTGGGTCCTCTGAACTTTTATGCACCCTGAGTGCTACTTGCAAACAAGGCATCAAGGCACAGTGAGCGGAGGCTCACACTTCAGTTGCCTTCTCTGCTCATACACGTGCTCCACTGTCCCACTGGACTTTACTCACAAACACAAGTTCAAAGATAAAAGCACAAGAATTTCAAGACGGCTACAGGAGAGCATTAAACCAAGAACGGGACCCTTTGGAGAATGGATCCGTGTGTGACTGCCTGGGTCGCATCCATAAAACCGCCCTGCTGTGGGTTCTAAATACAGAGCCGGGGTCTTACACCCTAGGGCCTACATGTGGGGCTGTGGCAAGGCAGAGAACATAATGTGGGGCAGAGATTCTCATATTTCTTGTCTACAGTGTTTTTAAGATCTCAGGAAATTTCCTCTTAACACCTTTAGGCCAAAAGAAACACATAGCAGCTCCATTTCTCAAGTTGCTAGGTCCAAACAACTTCAGTATTTATGTCCTAACAAATTAGTAGCCATTTGAAAAAATACACCTAAGTCAAAAGAAAAAATATTTATATTTTATTCTTAACTAACCACAAATCCTAGGTAAGGGGATGTGTGTGTCTGCCGGGCACTGAAGCTCCTCAAACCCTGGGAATAAGATGATTCCCACTGCCACCCTCACTTTCCTGCCCATGTGATTTTCACACAGTACTTCTGCTTTTTATCAGAGCAACGACTCAAAACCCAGCTTCACAAAAATGGTATCACGGGAGTTAATTTTTGTGTGACCTAATGTTGAAATTGAACAGCCTCCAGCCAGTAGTCATTCCCAAGGGTCTAATACATGTTGAGTACCATGGTCTCCTGCAAAAAACTCGATATATCCCGCAGCACCTCTGTGAGTTCCCTGTGGCACCCCAGGGTACCTTAGCACACAGTTTGGGAAACAAAAGTGCAGCAGTGATGAGTGTGGGCGCTGGAGTTAGACTGTCCTGGAGACAGTAAACTGCGATTTCATGATGCATCCATGGTGGACTCACGTTCCACTTCTTTATTTACAAAACCAATATTTACTGAGCACCCACTAATTTCACTAGGTGTTTTGTTTGGTGCTGAAGGTACAAAGCTAAGGCAAGTAGACGTTAACACCTGCCCTCAGGGAGCTTGAGAAGCCTGGAAAAGGCAGACAATCCAATAACCACAGGAAAATGTCATTCTGGCTGGCGGTTTCTTAGTAAAAAGAGCAGGGCGGGAAGGAAGCCCTTGCACATGGGGCATCTTAGAGAAACAAAGAAGGTCAAACTCTGTCTCCTTATTAGTTGTTATGACAACAAAGAAACTATTGCCAAGGCACTGAAAATGCCACGTGGGAGCCCACGTCCAGGGCCACAGTCACAACACATCTCCCCTTTCTGTGTGTAGCCCACACATAGGATCGCACTTGTACCTGTGTGCCCGAGATCCCACGTCTCCTGGCATCCCAGCTCCTCCTGCTGACTTCCTGGAGGGGCCTTGGGGAAGAACACCTTGCTGATTTTCTCTAAGGGCCAAATAGCACCTGGTGGGAACTCTCCATTTCTATTTCCTCAAGGTCTAAGGCGGGATTTTTCTCCCACCCACCCTGGAATTCCCCAGAGATGCTGATTTGAAAAGGTAGAACCATGGGCCCCACCCCAGATCTACTGAATGAGCATCTTTTGCCAGCATTTGACAACTACAAACTCAGAGAGTAGAATGTGGGTGGGGCCATCTTAATCCAGCACAGCTGTGGGCAAATGAGTAGCGCAAGGTCCAGCCTTGGCGGAATCGAATTATCACAGATTGAGTCAATGAGCTTCCTCTGACATCAGCCAACTGTTGACTTTCATCAGAAGATGGGCAGCCTTACCTCCAATATTTAACCGAAAGAACTTAAAACCTCAATATGAATGGAAAGTATGGAGTTGGCTGTGTTAATGGGAATCTGAGAATGGATATATTTTTTCTGGGACTGAGGGGAAGGTTTTGTTAACATGGTTGACCCTTGAACAACACAGGGGTAAGGGTCACTGACTTCTGCTCCATTGAAAATCTGAGGATAACTTGATTCCCTCAAAACTTAACTACCAACGGCCTACTATTGACTAGATGTCTTACCAATAATACAGTTGATAAATACATATTTTGCATGTTGCATGTATTACCTATTATATTCTGCTAATAAGGTATGCTGGAGAAAAGAAAATGTTAAGAAGAGTATGAGAAAATACATTTACAGTACTGTACTTATCGCAAAAAAATCCGCATATAGGTGAACCCACACATTTCAAACCTGTGTTGTTCAACAGTCCGCGATAGTTTGTATAGTATTCCCCATCTCCAAAGTCAAGATTGTCCCCAGATGGAATTATAAAATGTCACTTTATGTAAATTTATATTCTCTCTACCTTTGTTCTGTTTTCTGAGCTATAGGCTGAAATACTCTGAGCCCATGGGCCAGGCACTGTGAAGCCAGGTACACTGCTTTGGCTTCATTCACACCATTCCCGGCAACTCCAACACACAGCCTGGCACACTCAGGGATGATCCTGAATAAGCACTTGGTAAATGAATGAATGAATTTCAGAAACCACAATAGTCTTACCCTGGAAGGCGTTTTAATAACTACTACATTATTGTGCCTTAAAATGAGTAAAAGATCTTTATAGCACTGGTCCTGCATGCAAAGGGGACACACAGAACATAGATTTTACTCCCCATTCCCCCCCCCCGACACCTCCCACAAAAAAAATAATAATACTGCTTTTCTCAGTATATAATTGAAGCAGAAACAATTCTGCAGCTTAACCTCCAGAGCCAGTTCATTTCTAATGTTGGCACGAGTGCTTTAGAATATAGTTTGAATCATGTACAAATCCACCATGGCTTTGAAACGCTCCCCTTGGCTTACACTTAGGTGGTCACCACCTGGGTTAGAGATTAGAAAAATGAAAATAGAAATCATTTCAAATCCCTATTCCCTTTACTTAAGGCCCAAGATTAAAGTGTTTAAATTTCTCATGGTTTCTATCTCAAACCAGAAACTAATAAAAGGGAGTATTTGAGGTTCTTATGATTTAGGGTAGGGGTTGGCAACTATAGTGTGGGTGACTCCAGCCTGCCACAGGTGTTCGTAAATAAAGTTTTACTGGCACACGGCCACACCTATCTGCTTATGTCCTGTCGATGGTTGCTTTTGTGATGCAGCAGAAACAGAGACCATATACCTTAAATATTCATATTCTTGTCTTTTAAAGAAAAGTGTGCTGCCCCCTAAGGCAGCACCTGTTAGGGCCTTATACAGGAGGCTCAGAAATCGGATTGCCTGGGTTCAAATGTGAGTCTACCATTTAGTAGCTGTTCAAGGATGGGGGCAGCAGGTGGCTCAGTGGTTTAGCACCGCCTTCAGCCCAGGGCGTGATCCTGGAGACCCAGGATCGAGTCCCGCGTCAGGCTCCCTGCATGGCGCCTGCTTGTTCCTCTGCCTCTCTCTTCTTCTATGTCTCAAACAAATAAATAAGTAAAATCTTAAAAAAAAAAAAAAAAAGGATGGGCGGTGCTAATGCCCTGGTAGCCTCTGCAAGCAAACCAAAATGTAAGCCCCAGTCAGGGCATGGGAATCCAAGAAAATGAAATCCAAGCACAATGAATCATGAGCAGCCAACTAGGCTTTCTCAAATAAAACCACACTTAAATTAGAGTCAATCCAATAATTTCCTTGCTTTGCTTCCTCATCTTCTCTATAAAAACCCCTCCCTGGTTCCTGTCCCCGGAGCATCGCTAACCACCTTTGGTTTGGCACTGCCCACTTCAAACAATTTTTGCTCAAGTAAACTTGAAACTTTTAACATGCCTCCATTTACCTTTTAACGAAGCTAAGAGATCTTGGGCCTTATTATTTCAATGCTTTAGGTTTTTTAAAGCTCAGTTTCTCCATCTATAAAATAGAAACAAGAATTATACTTACCCCATGACCTGTTGTGGGGACTAATTAAAATAATGTAGGGAAACCACTCAGAATAGGACTCTTTTTTTGGTCAATATGTTTCTTTTTTATAAAGTCCTAAAGGAGGTTCTGATGTAAGTTTACTACATTCAGCGACATTTCTTTGCACGTTCATTAACTTTAGACTTAATTCAGCAACTTTGACTTCATTATAACTATAATTATTTCTTGAATTCCATCCCATTTATCTTCTTTAGCTTAAGCCCCCTCAGCAGCCAAGGTCCTGGGACCCTGGGAGAACCTCTTATGAGACCGTTTTAGAAGAGAAAGAAAATAAAACAAGAGCCAGCTAGAGTCAGGACAATACATGGTGAAGAACTTGTCAAACGTGTGGCAAACCAAATTTTTAAAATATGAATTTGGATACACCTGGGAGAAGGAGGATGAGCTGACATAATGTGGCAAGTAGCTACACAGAACACAGAGAACACAAATGCATTCCAGCAGAGCCATTAGCACTGTGTCACTTATGTGTCCCTCATCTGCTAATTCTTAGCTGAATTTAGCCCTCCTTCCCCCCTGATTTTTCTCCACCCCTGAGACAGACACAGACTAACCAACAGTGTCCTTGGAAATCCCAACTAATTCAGATCCAACAGGGATTTTTGCTAGGCAGACCTGGATTTTGGGGTTTCACTGGTCAACCTCCATTTTGGAGGAGGGGGAATTTTGGGAAATTATGCACTTTTTGGGAAGAACACAAATGAAAATGAACCTTTTTATGGCCCTTGCTTGGTGCTGAGTAAAATTCACTTTTTTTTCCCCCTAGAAGATACAGGGTAGATTTTATTGGGGGAAATCATAATTTTAGAAGGGCCTAACTCAGTGCCCAGCACTGAGAAGATCTACAATCAATATTAACTTGCCACCCCTTATAGAAATAATTCTGTCCTCAGAATAGGAGTTTATTCATCTATCCTTTCAATTATCACATATTTTTCAAGCATGAGCTATGCATAAGGCATGGGTCTAGAGCCTGGGAAATAAGATCGCCAGATTTAGCAAAGAAAAGTACCAACTGGGCAGCCCAGGTGGCTCAGCGGATTAGCACCGCCTTCAGCCCAGGGTGTGATCCTGGAGACCTGGGATCGAGTCCCATGTCGGGCTCCCTGCATGGAGCCTGCTTCTCCCTCTGCCTGTGTCTCTGCCTCTCTCTCTCTCTCTCTCTCTCTCTGTGTCTTTCATGAATAAATAAATAAAATCTTAAAAAAAAAAATACCAACCTTCTCATCAAATTCCAATTCTGAGATACACAATGAACAATTTTCGGTGTTTTTATTATCTTATGCAATATTTGGGATATCTTTACACTAAAAAACTAGTCACTGTGTATCAAATTTAGTTGGATGTCCTGTATTGTATCAAGGAACCCTACTGACAATAGAGCAGGGACCGACACCCCCCACCATCCCTGCTTCCCACGCAGCCATAACCATTCTGGCCTTGGCACCTCCCAAGATTTCATTCCCATCTGGCAGTTCCTAGTGGGAAAGCCTGGGGAACACAGTGACCGTGTCTTCGGAAGCACATGGCCCCTGGGGACCCACTTAGCAGCTGTCACTCTGTATTATAATTGTAACTTTATTTCCCTGTCATACTCCTCGGCACTTAAGGTCCTTGGTGATGGGGACCACGCCTCTTTGTCCCTCCATCCCTGGATTCCACCTAGCACGGTGTCTGGGACTAGAAGATGCTCCCTACAGACCAGCTTAATGAACAGTGGGCAGATGTGTCAACGGTTGCCTTGACATCAAGTGCAATCCCAGACATGGCTCCTAGGGAAGATACTCACCTTCATAAATCCTGAAGCTGTAAGAGAAAACCAGATTGCCAGAGTCCAAAGAACATATGGGTGAAGAACGCTCTTTTATTTTTAAAATGATTTACGAAGGTAGTCCAAACAAAACCAAGGCTTTAAAAAAAGGGGAGGTCGGGGGTAGGTAGGAGGAAGATCGTGTGAGAGCAAAACTGTCAGCCTGAAAAGAATACTAAAGGGTCCTTTGAAGTCACTTCTAAACCTGATAGGTAAGAGTCGGTCAAAGCATTGATTTAACTAACTGGTAATGTAATAAAAGATGATTTCCGATAGTTAACCAGAACCATAATATATATCAACAACGGAGGGATACGGCATCAACAAATAACAAATAATGAAGAGCCATTTTATTGTCAGTACTGACTGTCATACAATTGAAACACTCAGAAGGAAAAAATCACAAGAATCCACAAAAGGAGAGATTCAGAGAAGTGCAAGGGACACGGTATCTACAATAGAAAATCATTCTGTGGCATTGACTCCTTTCTGTCCAGCTGTAAAAGAGGGAACAAAAAGTCGGTATCTATAGAGCATGTTTCAATCACGCTAAGATTTAAAAATAAAAAAAAGAAAGAAAAAAGAAAAGAAAGACAAATATTGCATTGCAGTTTCCCAAATGACCACACAATCAGGCAGGACTTTCAGCCTCTTTCCTTCGTGGCTTCTTTCCTCATTGTCATCCTGGTGGCTCCGCAGCGGCCAACACTTCACAAGTGTCACAGGAAGGTTCTAGGCAGCTCCTGTCAGTGTTCGGATCGGTAGGCAGGGAAAGTCTCTGTCCGATGAAGCTTCAGAGGGCTGGAGACATCTTTTCCAAAAAAGAATTTAAAACCAGCGGTTATATTTCAAGAAAGCCCACGATGACATGAGCTAGTAACAAGTGTCTTGGTAACAGAAACAAGTAACAGGCAGCATTGGATACCCCCCCCCCAAAACCAGGGCACTTGCAGAGATATGCAAATAAGGGTCAGGAGAGCCATCACGATTAACATATTATTTGCATGTGGTCTTTGCACCCGAGCTGAGATAGGACCACTAGCAGCTACCCTCCTCCTAGAATTTTTAGCTTCATCAACCCCTGTGTTCAGGATATTTAGGGGAAATGAGAAGGAATCACAGGACTCTGAAAAAAACTTCTGTTGAGGACATTCTCTGGGAACCTACCCAGAAATACGGCATCATTACACTTCTACTTAGGAAGTTTTGTTGTAAGGACTCTCTAAGATCCACACGGGCTTTATTATTTCAGGTCTAGATTCCAAACCAAGGAAAGTGAAGAAGTCCGGAAGGCAACACGCTGCGGGGGCACGGTCAGCAGCCTCTGCGAGCCAGACAGGGGTTAGCAAAGCTTCTTTAGAAAGGGCCAGATACTAGAAATCTTGGATTTTGCAGACCGCCTGGGCTCAGTGCACCTACTCCACTCTGCTGCCCGCAGCCGAAAGGCAACCGCAGTGACTACAGGACTCTCGGGCACGGATGCCTGAGCAGGCCCTGTTAACGGGGACAGCCAGCGGCTGGATGGGCCGCAGGTTCAGGCCATAGGTTCAGGCCGCAGACTCAGGCTGCAGGTTCAGGCCGCAGCCACCCGCCCACACGGGCTCGATTTGACACAAACCAGAGACTTTTCTGCCACCTGCTGGCTAGAGGCTGCCTCTGCCAGGAAATTCACGCGGGCGCCTGTGCCAGCCGCTCTCCGGGGAGCACAGCAAACCCAGCATACTGAGGACAGCATTTTTTTCTTTTATTAAGATCTTATCTATTTAACAGAGAGAGAGAGAGAGAGAGAGAGAGAGAGAGAAAGCATGAGCAGGGGGCAGCAGGCAGAGGGAGAGGGAGAAGCCGACACCCCGCTGAGCAGGGAGCTGGATGCGGCTCCATCCCAAGACCCCAGGGTCCTGACCTGAGCTGGAGGCAGATGCTTCAGGGACTGGGCCACCCGGGCACCCAGAATACAGCATTCCTGGGGGCCAAACGTGTGGTCAACACCTAACACAGCAGCGCAGCTGTGGCTACGTGGAGCACACATGCCTTGCAGGACACATTCAGAACAATGATGTTTTTATTTATTTTTTATTTTTAATTTTTTTTATTATTTTTATTTTTTTTTTCAATGATGTTTTTAAACAATGAGCCAAGCCAAAAAGGTTTATGGTGGCATTTTGGCCTAGTTAATACGCCATCACCTTGTCACAAACAGCCCTGAGCTCCACAGAGACCCGTCAAGAAGTCACGGATTTGCATATTTGCCAGCCTCAAATCTGAAGCGTTAAGGAAATGACAGACCTAGTGAGACAGTCGCTCGCACACAACAGTGGCGATTATTAGAGAAGCTTGAATATTCAGATGTCTCAAATTACAAGAAATTTAATTGTAATTAATTTTTAATTTAATTGTAAATTTCTTCCGACCTCCTAACCATTTTGAACAGAAATTCCATCTTCTTTCCACTACACACGCCGTAACACAGAGCAACTGTGTTAATGAGTTTAAATAACACAAGGGGAGCCTGGCCGGCTCAGGCAGTAGAGCAACTGACTCTTGACCTCGGGGTCGTGAGTTCGAGCCCCACGTTGGGTATAGAGGTTACTTAATGAGTCTGAGCACCACAGATAAACATCCAGCACATCTTTATTACAGTTTGATAAAAGTTCCCACAGGAAGCCGACAGTGTACAGTGTTGATGAAAAACCCAAATCCCTGGTCAAGTACAAAGCCCCTCCTGAGCCTTCATCCGTTTAGCTCCTTGGATTGTAAAAGTTTGTGAGAAAAGTGACAGATAAAAATGAAAATAAAAATGAAAGCACCTGCAGCCTCTATCATCACGCTGGCTCACTGAGCCTTTCTGGCTTGGCGTGAGTGCTATTTTTAGCTTAAAGCCAGGAAATGGATAGAATCACCTGTCCCACATTTTGCAATTCACGCAAAGGTCATGTAGACCGTGTCTGGGTCCAGACCTGTTCTCTGGCCTGCACAGGTCATAAAGTATTTAGAATTGCCTGTCAATATTTAAATAACTTCACACTTTCATAGAGGTGCCGATTTGCCTGTTCTCTTACAAAACTGGACGGCACACGGTCCTATCTGCTGCCCCAGGGCCCCTGTGATTCGCCAGGGACCCCAGCACACACCCCCACACCGTGCCCTGTTTCACTGCTTGCACGTCCTCCCTGATCCCATAGACACGAGAGTCTGAGACCCTCATTTATTTGTTACATTTTCACTTCTGCTCAGATCTTAATCTCTTGTCTCTTAACTGATGTACAGACCACGTCTGTGACTACATTAGATTTAATACTGAAAACCCAATGTCAACGTCTCTGAAGCAGCCACTTACCCTAGGAAACTACCACCCTTATAATAACGATGTAGGGCAGCCCGGGTGGCTCAGTGGTTTAGCGTCGCCTTCAGCCCAGGGCCTGGTTCTAGAGACCTGGGATCGAGTCCCACGTCGGGCTCCCTGCATGGAGCCTGCCTCCCTCTGCCTGTGTCTCTGCCTCTCTCTCTCTGTGTCTCTCATGAATAAATAATAAATAAAATAAAATAAAATAAAATAAAATAAAATAAAATAAAATAAAATAAATAAAATACAATGTAAATTGCATGAGCTAGAATCAGTCCCCTGGGGGAGCCATTTCCATTCGATGGTATGTGCCTTTGAAACAGCCACGGTGGTGGAGTTTCTGCTCACAGGTAAGAACATAGGATAAAAGAAAGAAAGGAGTCCCTCCTCCAGTCCCTCCACCCAGTAGCCATGTGGTCTTCAGCAAGTCTTTGACCTCCAAGGGTCTCAGGTTCTGCCTTCACTGAAATGGAGAACACAGTCCTGCTCTGGCCAATTCAAAGTGTTGCAGGAGAAGCAGAGACGGTGACATGAAGGATGCCCGGCAGAGACTACGACACAAACATCCGGTGCCAATCTTTGACTACCTAAAACTACGCAAAGTCGAATCTGATAAATGATGCCTATTTTCTTCTTGTTTTTAAACCAGCGACACTATCTTCCAAGGCAATTCCAACAGAAGGTTTCTGGAAATATTAAGCAATGGAGCACTTTGGAGTAAGGGTAAAGATTCCTAAGAAGATAACTCTGAGATGGAGGTGTGAGTGTTCAAGCTGGATGCACCTGCTGTCTCCGACTGCCCCTTATGTCCCCGCCACAGGACCCCCGTTCTGATCTTTACCCCAGCCCATTTCTGTCTCCGGGCCTTTGCAGTCGCTGAGCTCTCTGTGGAGAATGCTTTTCCCTGGCTCTCAGTGTGGCTGCTTCTCCTCTGACTGCAGGTCTTAGGGTAAATGCTGCAGGCTCCTGTGAGCACCCCATCTAAAAAAAGTCCCTTTGTCATCAACCTCCCCAAACCAAGAACTTTGGCTTTGCTATATTTTCCATAACACACACTTTCTTTTCAATGTGACACGGGCCAAATTTAAAATTATATATATTTGTGTAATTATTGTCTGTGACTCTTCCTTAGACTTGGGGCTCTAGGAGGGCGGAAGCGTGCCCGTCTGGCAGCCTGTGTATCTCCATCACCTAGCACACTACTTGGCATAGAGTCGATGCTCAAGGAATCCTTACCAACTCAATGAATGAGTGAGTGCTTGAATGAAGAGAGAAAGGTCACTTTCTCGGTAGGTGACCTCAGACACACTACTAACCCTTCAAATTCTCAGTTTCTTAGTTGCAAATGAGAATAGTATACGTTCATGTAGCTGCTCTAAGGACTAAGTGAGACCAAGTATGGTAAGTACAAAGCCTGCAATGCAGCAGGTCTTCAAGAGAAGCTATCTTCATCAAAGACACTCGTCCAATATATATTGTCTGACTTGTGAGGAACAAACCTAGTGCTTCACCAATGTACATGAAAAAAAAAAGACATTATGTACATGCAAAAAAAAAATTTGCAGAGCTCTGGTTTAAGCAAGATTAACCAGGTTCTTTTTTAGGACATCTCAAAACCTTGAAGATAGTGGTTGGCATTCTCAATCTCCAAAAAGACATTTTAACCTAACATGTAGCATTTCCCCCAAACTTACCGGACACAGTACTATTTTGGGAAAGGGCCATATCTACCGGGGTTAGTGCTCCACGGAACACACTTGGGAACACATCACTCGGCCTTATTTTACGCGATGCGCTCCTGAAAGAATCCCATGGTTACAGTGTTCAACTTGATAAATGCTTCTCTCTCTCTTTTTTTAAAAAAAGATTTTATTTATTTGAGAGAGAGGGAGACCACTAGCAGGGGGAGGGGCAGAGGGAGAGAGAGAAGCGGACTCTCTACTGAGCAGGGAGCCTGATGCGGGGCTCGATCCCAGGACCCTGGGATCATGACCAGAGCCGAAGGCAGACGTTTCACCGACTGAACTGCCCAGTGCCCCAGATAAATGCTTCTCTTTCATGATTTTCTTCCAGTATTCATGATAAACATCTTTCACATGTTGATTTTGCATATGCTCAACCCTAGAAGGGAATTTCTATAGGAAAACTGGAAATGGGGCAGGAGAAGCAGTGATGATTAAATATGTCTTCATACACGGGGCCATGTCAAAGCCAGCACCTCTTCCCCACCGCAGTAATAATAATTCCAAACCTACCCAGCAGGTGGCTCTACAGGACTAAATTTGAAGGAGAAAATGATCTGTTCTCCAACCAGATGGACAAATGCCCCTGTAAATTTGCATGCCTTCCAAGATTAGCTTCCAGATCTGTCATCTGGAAAAGGCATCCTGCAGTACCCCCAGGTAAATGAGCTGGCCAGAGGAATCACAACTCACAAACACCATCACAACAAGAAGACCTCATCTGCCATGTGAGCCCAATACACGACACACACAGGGCAATGATGCCATTCATTTTTTTTTTCCAGTTTCAGTTTTATTCAGGGTGTGGGAGGAAAGAGGAAGGTAGGTGGCATAGGAGGAACAACAGGTGGACTTATCCTATTTGTCATGTAAGCGACCACCTCTGATAAACAAGATAATTTTAGGGAAGCTGAGAACTTTTTTTTTTTAAAGTAATAAATTACTGGTAAGTTGAGTCCCATTCTACACATAGACCACATATTGGCCCTGTAGCTCAATGAATATTGGTGCCTCAAAAGCGATCCACAAGATAAAACGAATGCAGACAAATCTACGCAGACCATGCAGGTGAAGAAATCTCTCAGTAAACACTGGTACAAATTAAATATGGAAATAAAGCACAGGTAGCAAAAGTATGTAGAAGCAAATCATCTGATGGAATAATTAGTACAAAAACATAAAGCAAAAAGTAATAATAACTCTGAAGCAATTATTATGCCATTTTCATGCATACGGATAGTCTAAGATACTAGGATATTCACCACGTGGTATCAGTGTGCCAAACAGGGAGACTGTAAGAACTCAAATGGAAATTTGTGTTCAGCGAAGATCATAATGTGACAAAGAAAAAACAATAGAAGTTTTAACTCTCATCTTCAAAACCTAGGACACAATCATCTTCAAAACCCTACAGATCATCAATACAAAGCTTGATAATCCATCAGCTCTGCAGAAAATCTGTGGTAGGACTTCTCATTACAATTGCCATTAATCTCACTAGAAACTAAGAAATCACTATCTTCAAATTACTGGTCTGGAACTACTGTGACTGTGATCACTTGAAAAAATCTATACCAAGGCTCTTGAACCTAATTTTACAATAATATCTCATTACTTTCGAGTGATGGATTATAGGGCTAATTAATAGTAAAAACAGTAAAGGGAATACACCAAAATTTAATTTTGATGAGTTGTTTGATTTGCGCCATGCTGGTTTTGATAGAAAGAAATAATGGGAACTTCTCAAAGAATGCAAATTTTTTTCTTTGTTGTGATGCTTTGTACTGCTCTGCTCTACCTCTAGAGGCAACATCATCACTATTATTATTTTAGAATTAGTGGATTACTAGTCTTTGACAATCATCCCAGACCCGTGAGCTGTGTATGGCTTTCCAACTGTAATATGGGCTTTTTGCATGCAGGTAAATTCACAAATTTTATTCTTTGTTCTTGAAAAAAAATATTTATATGCTGGAAATAGAGCTATTTCCTTCATAGTATCCAGAGGTAGACATTGTCAGAATAGTCATATATACCCTAGGAAGATACAGTGTGTAACAGTATCCACAACATCCTCTTTATACCTAAAAAAGATTTTTTGGAGCCCAAAAATATTTTGTAAAGTATTATTACACCGTTAGGGTCCTGATAAGACCCTCAGGCCTCACCGTTTCTGATGAATGTCTACTCATTTTGGTTATGGATAGTTAGATTAGTTAAGGATAGGAAGGTGGGGTATGCTCTTCATATTATCTTTTCTATGTCCTGAGGATTCTCAATCTCTGGAATATTAGAAAAAATCGAAAACTGCATCATATCCAAGTGTTCAGGACATCCCACCCTCAGTGCACCTTTGCAAACATGCTATTCTAGGGAAATCCCGCCATACATCACCTTTGCTGCAAACTGACTTCTCCAATTACTACTCTGTATCTCAGGAATTAAGGTCACTTATCAATTTCCTCCCTACGCCTACATCAACTTTGGTTCTCAACTTTGTTTTGCAAGCCAGGCACACAGCATCCAGATATACTTTTTTTGTAAAGGTCATCTTGGCAAGTGTAGAAAGTCAAGTTACAAAGCAATTCAATAGCTTTGTGTGAACTTCTGTTATGCATGCTTCTTCTAAGCTTTCAATAATTACTATTTATCTTATTTTATGTTAAAAAATATAGCCAGGTGCTAGAGTAGTATAAAGGCAGTAGTATAAAGGCAGGTTGTCAAGTGGTCTTTGTGACAACCTGATTTACCCCAACTCTCTCTCCCTCTCTCTGCTTATGTTCTGGCAAGTAAGCTTGTCATCAGTTATTTGTGAGTGTAGTCACTCACATAGGCACTCGGGATATATTTTCAGAGTATCCACAGTGTGCCATGCCCTCTGCTAATGAGCAGGACTTAGAGTCACAAAGACGAGAATGTAAGTACCCTCAGTGCCTCTTTTTTTTTTTTAGGATTTTATTTATTTAGGGGATCCTAAATGAGCCAACCGCTGGGTGGCTCAGTGGTTTAGCACCTGCCTTCGGCCCAGGGCATGATCCTAGAGACCTGGGATCGAGTCCTACGTTGGGCTCCTTGCATGGAGCCTGCTTCTGCCTCTGCTTCTGCCTCTGCCTATGTCTCTGCCTCTCTCTTTGTCTCTCATGAATAAATAAATAAAATCTTCACTGCTTCCTGGAAGAGGAGTCAACTGGCCATACAATTCAACACGGCATGAACACTGTGCTAAGGACTATAAAGAAGAGTGTCAGTGCCCTCGTCCTGGGAGCACACATGATCAAGATTCCACGCCAGTGATCAGGGAGCCGGGAGGGTTTCCTTGGAGTCAGGAGGTAAGATCTGGAGGTGACCAAGAGGCCTAGGATGGGGGCAAAGGCACAGAATTCCAGAAAAAAGAACAGGAAAAGCTCTTTGGGGGAGAGATAGCCAGCAGGGGGCGCTGAAACGATGGCTGATGGGCGAGGGGACAGAGGTTGCCACTTCAGCTGAGGCCACTGTTTTTTATGGCCCTTCATTTGTTCTTAGATTCATTTATTCAGCAAATTTCTGCATATGGACTAGATGCCGTCTAGCGTGTGCCCTTCAAAGTTCTGGTATCTTGCAGCTCATCATGGAAAGTTCTTCACCTGGGGTCCCCCGTGTAGGCCTATTTATTTTTTCTTTTTTTAAAAATATTTTTTTATTTATTTTTATTTATTTATGATAGTCACACAGAGAGAGAGAGAGAGAGAGGCAGAGACACAGGAGGAGGGAGAAGCAGGCTCCAAGCACCGGGAGCCCGACGTGGGATTCGATCCCGGGTCTCCAGGATCGCGCCCTGGGCCAAAGGCAGGTGCCAAACCGCTGCGCCACCCAGGGATCCCCTATTTATTTTTTCTAAGTGACATACGCACAGGCTATTCTTACAAACTATACAACAGGGACGCCTGGGTGGCTCAGCGGTTGAGCAGCTGCCTTTGGCCCAGGGCATGATTCCGGGATCCAGGATCGAGTCCCACATCCGGCTCCTTGCAGGGAGCCTGCTTCTCCCTCTGCCTATGTCTCTGCCTCTCTCTCTTTGTGTCTCTCAAGAGTAAATAAATAAAATCTTTTTAAAAAAACAAACAAACTATACAACATAAAAGCTGCATTTGAAAAGAGGAAAATACTTAAAATTTGTGTCTCATTGTTCCTGCTGTCCCCTCTGTGTGCTCTTCTGTATCCTGTCTCTGAGGCCACTGTTCTAGCAGACAGGCTTCTCAGGGTTTGCTTGGAGCCCGGGCAGGACCAGAACCCAGGACCCCGTCCCAGTGCATCTCTTTCCAACAGCACATGCTTCCTAAGCTTGAGTCGCCTGGAGGGCTTGAGAACACACAGGTGGCTGGGCCCCCGGCCCCTGAGCTCCTGATCCTGTAGGCCTCAGAAGGGGCCTGAAACTGCATTCTGGCAAGTTCCCAAATGCTGCCGCTGAGGGCACCAGACCGTTTCCCGAAGCGCAGAGCGCAGCCCTCTGGCCCCCACGCCGTGCAGGGGCCGGGCCCAGGGGGGTTTGCTCAGCCACCTCCTGGGCCTGAGCACCGGGGCTGCCTGGAGCGGAGGGCCCAGGCATCTGCATTTGGAGCAAGTCGCCCAGGATGGGGCGACGGAGGCCAGGGCTCCCGGGGCTGCTTACCTTGCAGGCGGCAGAGCTGCCCGGCGCTGCGCTGCCGCGTGATGTGCTGCCAGTAGGCGCTGCGGGGCAGGGGCACCATGGTGCTCAGGGAGGCGGCCCGCTCGCTCATCTTCATCTGCAGCTGCAGGGAGGGAGGAAAGCACGTGTCAGCGCCCCCGGGACTGGAGGGGTCAGTCCCCCGACAGGGGAGACCGGGACCGCAGGCTGGGAGCCGGGACCGCAGCGACCAGGTGGGACAGCCACTTGCTTCTGTCGCTGGGCGGCATCCGCTGGCCCCGCGCTGGCCACAGTGGCCGCTCCCTCTGGCTCCCTCTGCGGAGCCTCCCTGGACCCAGCGCAGCCCACCTCTCACCACTGATCCCCGGGGGCCTTGCGGACCCCAGCCGGGCCAGTATCACACGACCCCCCGGGAACATGTCTTGGGACTTTTGCAGAAGAGAGAATCAATAGAGGCAAGCCAAGGGCCTCTTTTTTGTTTTGTTTTGTGTTGTGGCCCGGTTTGTTCACTGCTGTCTCCCCCAGGTCTAGCATATTTCCTGGCACATGGTAGGTGCTCAATAAATGCGTGTTGCACTGAATGAATGGGCCTCCTTGAGGGGTGGCTGAGGACAGGAGATGGACAGGAGCCTGTCTTGGAACAACGAGGAGAAAGCAAGCCAGTCAGTGAGCTGATTCAGAGGGAGACAGCCAAGCAAAGGGGGTGACCATGGATCCCACCTAAACCTGGAAACTAGCCCTGGACTTCTCAATCAGGTGAGCCGATCACCTCTTTTCAGTTCAAGCTGATTTGAAGTGGGGACCTGTCACTAGCATCAGAACTAAATAAACCCTGTCTGCTCCTCCAAGCGGCCGATCCTTGTTCCTGATACTCAGGGAGGCAAGGGGAAGCCGGGGCTCTTGGCCCAGGTGCTGGGGAGTAGCCCGGGGCCTGCCTGACACACTGCGGGGACTGATCTTACGAGGGACGTTTCAGGGAGAAGGTGGCCTCACAGAGTGGGTAGGAGTTGAGTGGAAGGTACATGGGGACATGGGGACAATACAGCTGGGAGAGCGCGAGTGTGACATGAGCCCTCCCGCCACCCTCTCATCTCAGCCCGCTCTCAATGCAATCACGGTAGAGCTTTATTTCGCATTAACAGGAGAGGTGAGTATTTGCAATGTTTGAGTTCCTGGAGTTGTCTGAATATCAAATAACCCACCTCGGTGTTAGAAATTGTGCCCAGAAACGCACAGATCTGCACACGCATTGCAGCAGGACACAGGTTGCAAGCAGGAAAAACTGGTGGAAACTTGATTCTCTACCACTGAGGACCTGATTAAACACACTGTGACACTATGACCTGTTCGGCAACTGCAAACCAGAGGAAGGAGGATTTCCATCAACTAAAAAGGAAACATTTATATATTGTATTATTAAGGAAACAGTGAGTCCCAGACCATGGTGTCTAGTGGAATGTCATTTTAATTGCTCATATGAGAAGCAGTGACATTACACACCTGCCCACTTGGCTTGTATTAGAGTTCAGTGACTGCTTAGCACCTGCGTAGCACAAACTAGGTAGGAAAAAATGAAGGAATTATTATTATTATTATTATTATTATTATGAATTGCAAGGCCCATTTAAAGATTTTTTTTTTAAAGAAAACTCTTGATTCTACACACCTCACCAGTATGACAGATCCAGGCTTAATATCTGTCCATCCATCCAGTGAAACCAAATTAATATGAGGCTTCATATCCTGGAGACCAAAACCCATTCTAGTTGATGAGATTGAACTTGAAAAAAAGATTATAACCATTTATTCCAGAGATAATTTAATTTACCTGTGTTGCATTTACACACAATGGATTGAATTCTCGGTCCTCTCATAATAGGACAAGTACCAAAATGTGTCCCCAGGTAGAATTAGATAGCAGGAGGTTGTATGGGGACATTTTTTCCCCCTAAACGTGTCCTGTTAGATCAAAAGGCGAAGAGCCGAGAACAAAGCTTGTAGAAGAGTTCTGTGGCTGTTTCTATACTTCTGCCCAAGTGAGAGTCTCAAAGCTTAAGAGCAAAAAACAAAAACAAAGAAACAGAAACCTATTTGCCAGTGACTTCGGGTGACTTCCGGTGACATTCAACCACACACAGAACACATAAATAAATAAATAAATAAATAAATAAATAAATAAATGGAGGGAAAGAACTGGATTTCCAAGGTACTGATTATTGGATTTTCTTAATAAAAAGAGATCCTAGGTAATATAATAAAAAATTTAATATGAAGAAAACATTCGGGAAATAGCCATCGCTTCAAATTATTCACTACAGCGCTGTGAACATATTTCTGCAAGCCAGCATGATTTGACTGTATTTTTAGAAAGCTTATTTAGGAACAAGAATGCAATGGCACCAACATCATGTTTCATGGAGAAGAACACTGCACAGCCTGGCTCTCTCTACGTCTTCCTCAGCTCTTTGAGGTTTAAAAACCCTAGTTTATGAAAAAAAGGGGCATTTGAATTGTCTCTGGAGAAGAATAATGAAAAAAAAATCTTATTTAGCAATGCGATTCTTTAAGGGCGAGAAGTCATTCGGTGAGATGTCTATCAGGAAAGTTTCCATCTTCATTCTTTATTGCTGCAAGGCACTCGAGCCTTGGTCTCAACACCCAGTGCAGGGGGCGGGAATGGATGCTCACTGACACCAGAGGTGGAAATAAAGAGTAATACTACACTTTCGGAGGATTTAAAATTAGGTCATCTTGAGTACATGGAGAGAAAGGTTGTATCCTTCCTCCTATTTCTTTTTTTAACCTTGCACACTTCTATATAGCTTGGTTTTTTTACATTTATAAAATCATAGTAATATCACATTAAGAAGTAAAAAGTTAAGATTACCCCAAACCATAAAAATTTAAAGTACAGCCATTTCTGCTATATGGACGTTTCTGAACCCCCCTCCCCCATCTGCAATACTGTTGGGAAAATCTGTTTCTGAGATGACCCCTCAAAACATATGCTGCTTTCTAACCGAAATCCTTGCTCCTCTGAGAGACAGCTTGGAGGCTGGCGGTTTTGCAAGGGTTAAAAAAAATAAAACAGGAAAACATTTGGTTAGAAATGCTGTCTTCAGAAGGCTGGGCTCTACAGATGGAGCACAGGGTCTTCCCAAGAGGTGTGTACTGCTGGGTGTGTAGCCACAGGAACGAGAGCTGGGCCAGAGCGGGACAAGGTGGGGATGCACCTCTCTGGGTAGTGCCTTCGATTCCTCTGCTCATTTCCTCTTAAACTGCAGCTGGAAGCGGCTCTGTCTGGGCAATAGTTTATTGAGGGCTTTTCCCTCTCCTGCTAAAGGTTATAATTCCACTCCTGCTATTTCAGGCTTCCCTTGCCTAGAAAAAAAGGCAAAGGTTGTTGTTTTTTTGGTTTTTTTTTTTTTTTTTTTTTTTGCACCAATACACTTTGATATGAGAAAGAATCATTCTTAAATTTATCAAGTGCATTTGAACTCCATGTGAACACAGAAATGGTGTTGGAAGTAGAACTTTACACCATATCTGACAGTCTTATTCCCACCTGTCCACCAAAACAGGCATCCTTGAATTCTATATATATTTTAAAAAGGACAGGAAAATTATCCAAATCATACATTTTGCATCCTGCAACTATTAGGAAAATTTAGTACAATCCCGGAACACCAAACTATGGGACTATCCAGCCCAGTCTCCTGGGTTAACAAGCCCAAAAGCTAGCACCCAAGTTCCCACAGCAAGGTGGCAGCTGGCACCTCTTCCCAGGACCTGAGCTCCATCTCTCAGAACATACAGACGGGCCCTATTGGTTCTCCACATTGACTCAAGTTCAAGGTTAAATTCAGATCACCTCCTAACACCTTGGCTGCCACATGGGGAGCAGTCTTTACAAGAGCTCATAAACATTCGAAGTTTGATTTTCCCAGAGATGATAAGCTTACAAAGTTTGGCCACCTGATCAAATAAATGGAGAGTGCATTTATTCAGCTTATCATCAAGTGCTTGTTGATTTGGAGGCACAGTCTACAACCTCAAAGAGCTTTTGTCTAAGGCAGTACAATCAGGGCAAAGCAGAGGAAATCTGGGTGCCCTGGGACCACAGGAAAGCAGCGTCAGAATCTGAGCAGCAGGAGTGACAAGGGATGGAATAGTCAGAGAGGAATCCCAAGAGGAGCCGTCACCCACACAGTCTAACCCCCAGGTGTCTCTTTCTGGGTCACTGAGATGCCAGTAGTTCTGCACGCTTAGTACAACTCCCAGACTAGCTCCGGTCTGCAGGAGGGCCGAGGATGTCTGAGGTCAGACTAGGTGTCCTTAGTTGCTGCTTCTACATGTTAGACTCTTGCCCAGATGTGTGTGCACTAGCAGATGTGGGGATGCTACGCCCAGGGAGCCATGAACGCAATCTGTGCAACGCTTGGAGATAGCAAAGGAAATGTGGAGATCTAAGACTGGTTGGAGGATCAGTGACTAAAAATCAGAATTTTAGAACCAGAAGGGAATTTTGCTATTTGTTTTGTTCACTGACGTATTCTCAGCTCTCAGAACAGTGCCTGGTAAACAGTGGCTGCTCGGTACACTCTTGCCGAGTGAAAGAATGAATCCAATCAACGATGCAGGAGAGTTGGCTCAAACCAGCTTGCAAAAGCCAAGCGTTACATTTTTCGGGCATTTTGTGAGCTGGTTGTTAAATACGGCCAACGGTAAAAAACTAAATTATACAAATTTACAGTTAAATAAATTGTATATATAACATACACACAATCGTATACCTGTTATTCAAGTAATAACCTATTACTCAAAACTCATCACCTCCTGGTTTGTCTTACTATCATCTCTGCTCTGAGATAATTTGCGTCTGTGACATCTACTTGGTAGAAACGCTGTATATCACTTCCCAACTCTGTGTACACAGGCATGCGCTTTTTTCAGAGAGCCATTTATTAAACATTTGCCAGTACATGAGTGAATCCAACCATAAATGTAAAAGAAGGGAGCCAACCGAACATGGAAGACAGACCGGCTGCATGTGGTCTGTGTGCACCCCATTTCCCCACTTCTCACCTGGTTGATGCCTACCTTCCTTTCAGGAGTCCACTCAGGAACCCCTCAACATTTTCCTGCTATCTCTTCTCCCTTAACGACATCAAGTGCTCCTACCAGACATCTCTAGCCCCATTTCTTTTTTGAAATTAAAAAAAAAAAAAAAAGATTTTTATTTATTTATTTGAGAGAGAGAGGGGAAGAGACAGAGCATGTGCAAGCATGAGTGGGGGGAGGAGAGGGGCAGAGGGACAAGCAGACTCCCCGTTGAGCGGGGCTCAATCTCAGGATCCTGAGAGGATGACTGAGCCACCCAGGCACAACTCATGCTCCATTCTTACTCCCATCATTTCACTATTTTTTTTTTAATTTTTATTTATTTACGATAGTCACAGAGAGAGAGAGAGAGGCAGAGACATAGGCAGAGGGAGAAGCAGGCTCCATGCACCGGGAGCCCGATGTGGGATTCAATCCTGGGTCTCCAGGATCGTGCCCTGGGCCAAAGGCAGGCGCCAAACTGCTGCGCCACCCAGGGATCCCCACTATTTTTTTTATAGCTGCTAACCTCACCTCTACTGTAGACCAAGAACTCCTGGAAAGTGGTATGTATTTTATCTCCATATCCCCAATACCTCACTAGGGCCTCCAACGGCTTTACAAATACAGAAGAATGAATGAATGAATGAATGAATGAATGAACGAACGAACGAACCCCACTTTTGCCCAGGTAGCAGGGAACAGTTTTCACAAATCAATCCTCATCAACTCAGCAAATGGGAAGCATGGTTAGCCCAAGTTTGAATTCCAGTGGAAGCTCTAAGTCCAGGGTAAACTACCACAGCTCTCACTGGCTGTGGGGGACGTGGTAGTAAGAGTGTGCTTCATCCTACTTTGCTATTCAAGTGATGATCAGCAGCAAGGCCTTAGGGAAAGATCTGCCTACGTGCAGACGCACAGTTGGCCAGGAGAGTCCAGCAGCAGGGACAACACATTTATTTATTCTATTAGCAATGTTAGCACAAGATCCCACCAGGGAAGAAAGACAGACTTTGTGAAAGTCAAACAAATGCCTTCTTGTGCTTGAATGATTGAACTTCCTCCCTCAACAGCAGGAGTACATATAGGTTTCTTCCTAACCCCAGCCTAAGTGAGTTCAGATGCTGCCCAGTGGCCGGAAGTACTCAACCAATCAATGGATGTAACTGATAGGGTTTCGAAGGCACAGAACCATTATGTTGCTGGGAAGAGGGACTGACTATGGAAAAGGAAACCGTGCTCCAGTGTAGGCTGTGCTCCCCTGGAACCATGTGATATGGGACACATCCTCCTCTTGTCTTAGCCTGAAGGCATCCTTCAGAACTTTCCTTAAAAAAAAAAACTATTTATTTATTCATGAAGACACAGAGACAGAGGCAGAGACACAGGCAGAGGGAGAAGCAGGCTCCCTGCAGGGAGCCGGATGCGGGACTAAATCCCAGGACCCCAGGATCATGACCTGAGCTAAAGGCAGATGCTCAACCACTGAGCCACCCAGGTGCCCTTTCACAGAACTTCCCTTTTAATGAGACAAAAAAACTAAACACATAAGAAATAATCAGATTGCAGTAAAAAAGAATGAGGCCCTGCTACCTGCTACCACATGGATGAACCTAAAAGCATGATGCCACATGAATGAGGCCATTTGCAAAAGACCGTATGTTGTATGAGCCCATTTTTATGAAAAGTACAGAACAGGCAAATCCAGAGAGAAAGAGAAGGTCAATTAGTGGGGTTGCCTATGGCTGGGCAGGGGATGGCTACAGGAGACGGGTTTCTTTTGGCAGTGATGGAAATATTCTGGAGTTGACATTGGTGACGAGAATGTATGTGATTGGTTATGTGAACGTACCGAAACCATGAAATTTTACAGTTTAAAGGGTGTAAGGCATGTGAATACATATGTGAATCATATCCCAGTAAACTGTCATCAGAAAAATAAAACCAGACAGTAGGATGTGCTATGCAGACTATTAAAAAATGCATGATATAATAAATTAGAGGGCGGTGACTTCCGGTCAGTCAGTCCCAGGGGAAGTGATGTTTAAACCTGAGTGACACCAGGCCCCAGCATGGTCCCCCATCATTATCACCGTCAACAACACCCACAGATCCTTTTAAATACCTCCCAGTGTTCACAGTGAGGGAAATGCCAACTGCCCAGCCCCTTCTCTCATAATGATGGGCAAATCCTATCAACCCTCTTGGGAGAGAAAAAATTCTAATGGGCTCTATAGCTTTGCAGTGAGCAAAACAAATAAACAACTGTCCTCCACGCCAGTAACCACAATTTTGGTTTCTGTGTTCTTCATTTGGTTCGGCTGACACTTGTTGCTTAGGCCCTTCTTTTACAAGTGTGAGACGCTGAGTACAGAGCAGTGGTGAGTCTTAGCCAAAATACTACACCATATTGTCCTTCTCCGGGGCCCAACTGTTTTACAGCAGAGTATTGTGTTTTGCAAAATGGAAAACAGCACGACAGCATGTAACTACCTGCCGCCGAGGGGGATCATGAGTACCATATGCCGTGTCTGGGACATCAGGCTGGACCCATTTGGAAACAGGCACACATCATCACGATGGCAGGTCAGTACGTCAAACCCTCATTCCCTCCTCCCCCACCTCTTCTACTTGCACCAGGTTGCTCCTTAGAGGAACTAGAGCGGGGATTTGCCAAGAGCAACTCTGCATCTGCAAAGCAGATCATACACTTCCAGCTCCCCAGCCCGGGTTCTGGCTCTGACGTGACTGAACCAGGACAGGGTTTTGACAATGAGGTTCAGCTGTGAGTCAGAGCCGCCTCCCCACCAGAACGTCTGCTCAACCTGACAGACTCCCAGGGCTCCTGCAGTTCTGAGAGCATCCTCAGCTTAATGAAGTATATAGAAACCAGCTTATTTTCTACGGATATTTTAAGCACAGAATGTGGGCAGGGTTGAGTCAGAGGGACAATTCAAGAGAGAAATAGTAAAACTGTGTTCCCCCAAAAAAGGCGGCCTCTCAATAACTCCTTTATCCCACCCACCACTTAGCCTTGTTCCCACTACACCCCTGTTCATTGACGTTCTCCACTGGGCTTTTTGAGCGGTGCCTTCACGTTCTGCTTCCTTATTCTCCAATGAAAAGAATAGCTAAAAATATACCTTACCTCTGCTTTCCAGACCTGGAGGTCAACAGTTCTCCAACTTTAGAGCAAGCAGAATAATCACTGGAAGGCTCATTCAAATGCAGATTCCCAGGCCCCACTAATCAGGAATTTGCATTTCTACCAAGTCTCCAGATGGTTCTGGTCCAGGGACCACACTTTGAAAACCACTGTCCTGGGCAGCCCAGGTGGCTCAGAGGTTTAGCATCGCCTTCAGGCCAGTGCCTGATCCTGGAGACCTGGGATCGAGTCCCACATTGGGGTCCCTACATGGAGCCTGCTTCTCCCTTTGCCTGTGTCTCTGCCTCTCTTTCTCTCTCTGTGTGTCTCTCATGAATAAAAAAATAATAAAATAAAATAAAATAAAATAAAATAAAATAAAATAAAATAAAAAAAGAAACCACTGCCCTATGTCCTTTGGACCCATCATGCTGGGGAAAGAAAACCCAAAAAACATTTTCCATTGTGGTAAGAGCCCAAACTTGGTAAAAAATTGGGTTAAAGTCTGGAGTCTGCATGACTCTAGGCTAGGTATTTAACCTCCTGTACTCCTTACTATATCATCAGTAAAAAAGAGAGAGAAAAATAGCTTCTACTTTGCAGTTAATTTTAAGAGCATCCATGGTTTATCGTGGGGTTCCATAAATTTAGCAATATTGTAATTAAGCCTGTATCAATCAAAACACTGTCTTCACAGCAAGAGTTTCTGAAAAGGGTCCTAATAGGAATATTCACATCTTTTTAAACCTAAATATTTGATACTGGACCATTCCTGGCTTAAGGACAGCAACTTTAAAAACTCTTCAGGGGACAACAACAAAAAAGCCACCCAATTAAACTGAAAACACAAATATGCTTAGAGAATATATTTAATACCTGGTCTCAGTACACAATGAATTCAATGAATAAGTAGGAACAAAGCTCTTAGAGTAGGAAATGGAATAACCGTAGGAGGAGGAGAAAATCCAAAAGCTTTAAAGTCACCCTAAAACCAAAATTTCCATCTCCTCCACCTGTGCAGCTCTACTTTTACATCTGGTAGCATTTTGCTTTAGCACCTGAAAGGGAGTGGGAGGGAGGTTCACATTTTTGTGATGTTTATGACCCATTTTTTAAAAATCTGTAATAAATTGTATTCTTTCTTTCCTAGTACTTATAAAGTTTTATTATGTTCAGGAAATACACAATAGAATATAAGGTAGATTTGAGATAGGCCCTCTACACATCACCTAGGAAAAACAAAAGCAAAGAAATAAAGAGAACTTTTAACATGTTAATAATTATCTTTCAGTCTTTTTTTAAATATGCATATATAATGTGTATTTAACACAAATTTTATGACCATGGATATACTGTTATGCCATCCTCTTTTTTTACATTTAATATATTGTGGACATACCTTACCGTTCCTACCCACTACTATCTTCTGCATGGCCATTTTAATGTCTATGTCACAGCCCATCCTTGGTCTGTGCCATACTTTTTTTGCTTGTTTCCCTAACCATTTATAATTTACCAGATGAGATCATGGAATTAAATTCTGATCCAATCCCCTTCCTAACATTTTTTTTTAATTTTTATTTATTTATTTATGATAGTCACAGAGAGAGAGAGAGGCAGAGACATAGGCAGAGGGAGAAGCAGGCTCCATGCACCAGGAGCCTGATGTGGGATTCGATCCCGGGTCTCCAGGATCGCGCCCTGGGCCAAAGGCAGGCGCCAAACCGCTGCGCCACCCAAGGATCCCCCTAACATTTTTTTTTTTTTTTTGCTCAGCACAATTTTTATTCTGGGACCCACTATTTTAATAACAAGTTTATAAATAGATTTTAAAATTTAATTTGAATTTACATGTTAAATTGAATTTTAGAGTGACTCTAAAATTGCTTTTTTTTGAGTAACATCAGAAGAGTAGAGGAGTTGGTAATTTCATTTTTATTCTTAAGCAAAACTGTCTTACCTTCACATTACTGTGCATCTATACAACAGACTAACCTGCAATCATTAAAAAGAAAAAAGGTAGATCTCTGTGAAGTGATGTTGAAACAATCCTACAAATAAGGTGCCATGATCACTTAGCTATACGTGCTCACAGGGAGAGCTCATCCCTGGGGTGGGTTTAAGTATCATCTATCCGCACTGTGATGATTCTCAAATGCATAGCTGGAGCTCCGATCCGTCCCCAAAACCTCAGACTTGAGTATTTACCATCCCACGCCCACCCATATGCTTAGTAGACATCTCTCATTTAACATGCACATTCCTAAACTACCATTTCTCACTGTCCACTCCCTCCAATCTCTTCCCCTACTAGATACATGGTTCTTCCATTCTACCTGTTGCTCTGCTGCAAGCAGAGGAAGCCCCGTGAAGCTACCTTGTTTACTCCCTGTCCTACAGGATTGCTTACCCATCAGCAAATCTTGTTTCCCCAATCTTCAAAATGTGTTGAGAATCCCTCACTTTTCACCATGTCCAGCCCACCATCTCGGTCCATGTCATGGCACTCACCTACATGCCAAGACGGCTGAAATGGCTCCCCATTGTGTCTTCCTGTTGGTACTCTTATCCCACCTACCTGAAGTCTTTTCCAAATAGCTGCCAGGCAGATGGTTTCGAAAGTGAAATCAGCATATCTCACCTTTCTCAAAACCCTCCAATGACCTCCCAACTCAGCCCAGAAAATGCCAAAGTCTTTATCACAGCTACAAGGTCATATAGTGCCTGACTTCTAGTTACTTCTAGACCACACTTCCTAGTCCCCCTCTCTCTACCTTATCCACTTCAAAATCATAGCCTTCTTGACGTTGAACATGCAAAACACAAAACACCTCAGGAACTTAAGGTTCCCTCTGGTTGAACAATTGGCCCTCAGAAATTTTCAAGGCTCACTCTTTACTTCCCTCAGCTCTCTGCCAGAGTATCACCCCATCAGCGCAATAAACCTCCATCATTGTCTCCTGCTTTACACTGTAATGTTCTTCAGGGCACTCACCAACTCTCGGTATAGATTTATATGTCTATAAATTTATAGATCAACAGTAGTTGATTGTCTGTCTCATCCTCCACAACAATGCGGCAAATTTCTTTGAAGACAAGGACTGTTTCTTGTTCTCTGATGTACTCCTGCTTCCTAGAACAGGGCCTGCCACAAGGTAGTTACTCAGATTTTTAGAATGAATGAATGTATTAACAAGTAGACATGTTTTCTATCTAATAAGGGAGACATATTCTAGAAGGATGCAAAAGAATCTGGCAAAGTGTTTGCTCCTGAGAAAGTAAATTTGGGGGTTTGGGGTGATAAAGCATGGGAAGGAGACTTATATTACACTGCAGGTCCTCATGCAGGATCTGCATTTTACATCGTGCACAAATCCAAATTCTTAATCCAAAAGTCTCCTTTTGATACTGAATGCATCTCAAAATAAATCAGAGCTTCCTCTCTCCGCTGCACCCCATCCACTCACGAGTTTAAAGAACCCTGTAGCTATGAATAAGGCACTGAGGGCTATGTACAAAGACACCACTCCTCCAAGACCAGGCTTGCACAGAGCAAACATCTCTCTGCTTCCTACACTGTAGCCTGACAGGTCCTCCCCCTCCCCAGCCCTTACCCCTTTGGATCTTCTCCAGATGAGACTTATGAGAAAATGAATACCAGGAGAACTTAAAAGGAGACCAGAAAAAAAGTTCTCAAAGAAGCTACAACATAATTTCAAATCTCTAGCCAGAGAGAAGTACTTCAAATAGCTCATGAATAGTAAATATGTTTTGAACTGAATCTTAAGATGTTAGGTTTATTCTTACAAAATCCAGACCAAATGTCTCCCTTAAAAGAGAACAGTGGCCTTAGACAATACTTGAAAAAAGAAAAATGACATAAAAATCACGCATGTGTTTGTGGAGCATGCAACCTCTTTACCAAGTCTGACAAATCTCGATTTCTGAAGTTTATCAAACACACTGTAAAGTTCTAGCAAATATATCTTGTATGGTTTGGTGCTAGGAGTCATTTATTGAGATAACTACATTTGCTGCATTCTGTGGGGTTCTTTCTGCTTGATGAAGCAGATTCATTTAATCAATACAAACTGCTTAAAATGCTAATTGCTACTCTAAGTGGCAGTAACCAACCCCTCCTGAGCACAGATGCAAATGCTGTTGAAAAAGTTTTATAATCATTGCGGGGCAACCACGGGCTTGATGAAAAGATGTAATTCATTCTCACGGTATACAGAGGTGTGCAGAGAGGCTCTTGGGCCTGCCTCTCCTCCACCTGCTGGACAGGTGTACTCCCCTTTGTGTGGGAGGAGGAATGATTCCTTAAAAGGCACTAGTTTTCTTCAGTAAGAGAGCTTCACATGTTCTTGCTTTCCCAAACTCTGTAAACATAGACCACTGATACACATGTAAAGAGTGGTTAGTGTACAATAATTAGACACAGGCCCACATTGACACTCTGTTCCCAGCAGAGTGGTACGCTCACTGCTTGGTGTATGTCTTCCTGTGAATCTTTATAGATTCAAGGGATGTGGTCCCATGCTGTGCTGTTGCTAGCTCTTGTCCCATTTCTTCCAGGGACCAAGGAGCCAGATCCCCAGAGTCACTTTAGAGTAGTGGTTCTCAAAGTGTGGTCCCTGGACCAGCAACATCAGCATCACTTGAGAACTGACTAGACATTCATATTCCAAGGCCCAACCACAGGCCTGTGCAAGACAGGCAGTACAGCCCAGTGACCTGTGGCTCAATCAGCCTTCCCCGTGACTCTGACCTACTCTGATGATGGAGAAGCACTGTCCCAAGTCTCCATTCCCCATCCTCTCACCCTTTCCCCTGTGCGCAGCCCCCCGACACCCACATACACTGGGGTCCTAGAAGTCCTCTGTTTCCTACCTTCACAAAGTCCCCAAATTTGATCCTCCCTGTCAGTCCCCATTGAATACATGCCCTTACTTTCCACTCCTCTCGTAACTCCTCACATACTAATTGTGAGCTACTGAGCCTCAGTTTCTCTATGTAACAGACCTAATAGTGCTCCCACGGAAACACAAAGTACTCTGGTATCTTCAAGGGCAATACAGCAACACCCATTTGACTTAAATAATACTCACAACCTTTAATTCAGCAATCCTGCTCTTGGGTTTAGAAAATTCAAGTGGATTAAGTAACGTTCAGAAGCTCAGTTATAGTTAACATATATAGGAGCACGGACACATGGATGTATGGTACAGAATTGCTTTTTTAGGGCCCCCCAAAATCTGATATTCCTTTCGATAGGCTTAATAAGTTAATGTTCCACCAAGACCTTGAAATATCAAGCATTTCACTGAAATGAATGAAGAATAGCAAGGTTGGCAACCTCTCCTGTCAAGGGCCAGATAGCACGTAGCGTTGCAGGCCATACAGTCTGCAACATGCCAATAAATCAGCACTTTTGTTTTAGTGTGAAAACAGCCACAGCAACATATCAATGAATGGGCAAAACTGTGTGCCAATAAAACTTTACTTATAAAGACAGGCATAAGCCAGATTTTGCTCATGGGCCACAGCTGGCTAACCTTGAATCAGACCTGTGATATATGTCTTTAAAGTATTGTATTTCCATCAGGAATTTACTATTAAATGAGAAAACCAAGAGAGTAGTTTTAAAAATGTGTGATAGGATCACAATTTTATAATACAAACAATGACTTCCAAACACCCATCTGTGTACGTATCTACGTGTGTGTCTATCTCCGTGCATCTGTGGATACGGATTTCTGTACAGGATCACATGGGTACAGAGAAAAACATGGAAAGAGGAGTACAAACTTCTGAGCAAGGTTTAGGAGTTGCTAAGGAGGGGAAGGAGGGAATGGGATGGGATGCATACAGATAAATCACGGAGAGAGAAAATACTGTAGTACTAATCGTCATTGATATGATCATATTTTTGCAGTTAGTTAAATTTTACATACATGTATTTCTATAAAAATAGGATTCAAGAACCAACCCCTATCTCTTAGGATAGCTGTGAAAATTAAGTGAAATACAGCATTCAGACCCTCAGCACAAAGCCACATGAAGCCACTCATTCCAACTTTCATTATCCCTCTATTAGACTAAGCCCTTAACTCGGTTAGCTGCTCCCACTCCCAAACAGCCCTGCCTCTCCCCTACCCCTTTCAATGAATTCTGTACAGAACGTTCTTTAGTTCATTCATTCATTGCACCCATTTATATGCTTTGGGCATCTACCTGTAAGTCATGCACCATTGCCAGGGGCTGGAAACATAAAAATGAATAAAAATGAATGAAAAATGAATGTGGAGGAACATAGTTCCTCCACACCCCAGGATTTCATAGTAAATGGCCAGAGAGTGGAAGGCCAGCTTTGGTCATGTGGTCCACCGTCCACCTCTCCACTGGAGCTCCCTCCTCTACAAAAGGGAAGAGACTCTCATGTAAGCAGAGCTCTCCTTCACGCAGGTGGGGGAGGGGAGAAGATTCCTTGTACGTGTGTCACACGTCTGGTGCCTGACATGATTCCTGGCACGCAGGAGGTAAGCAGTAAGATGTGGATCAATGATTAAGTCACTATGAAACCTCTATAATCTCCCGCCCACTTTGCTGTTTTATTCTTTCTTACTACAAGTCAATGATAACAATAGCTCCAGTTGATTTGTATTGAGTAGGTGCCAGCAGGATGTCAAGAAACCTTTTGCCTTATCCCATCCGGTCAGGTAGGTCCTAATAAAACACCCCTTTCTAGAGCGAGGAGCAAATACTAATGGTGGTGAAGTCACTGGCTAAAGACATCGAGCCAGCATTTACAACCTGGCTCCCTTATCACTCCAGAGCTAAAGTTCGTATCACCATCCTGTGTGTTCTCCTTGGAAGCACTGAGGATGTTACAAAATCCTTAAAGGATGGGCTCAAATCTTCTTCCTAATGATAAAAAGCACCTGAATTTTATTTCCAAAGCTTAGAGAAATGGCAACTGGCCCAAAGTCTAGGCTGCTTAGAGAGCGTTATGCCCCTGCCATCTTGAGCAACAGAATCTACCAGTGATTCGACCAGACTCTCAGACCCCCAATGTCCCAGGGGCCTTCTCTCAAGTGGAAACTAGCAATCTGCCAAACATGTGGTCTTCCTTGGCTTCCTAATGAAATCCATTCTCATGGCAGTCTGATCCTGATTCCAGCTCTGACAGATGTTTGGCATAAACCACCCAACGAGCTGTCTTTACTTCCTCTGACCCTTCTCCCTTGTTCTGACATTTGCAGGGAAAGTGATGGGTATTCCCATCATCAAAATGTTACCAAGATATCAGAGAATATTATTGAAGTGTCAAGGAAAGAGAACACGCAGAGGCTTACTTAATGAACGCTACAAAGAGTAGAGCCAGGCAGAGAAAAGAAAAAGTAGATACAAGAGCAAGACTGCTTTCCTGTTAAGGAAAAATGCAGCAGGGACACTACACTTGGTGAGCAGAACTCACGAAAACAATGCCTCCTTTGTCCCCCCCCAGCTTTGATAAAGCAGACTGTTACTGAACTCAACCATTTGGGGCCAAATTTCCAAATGAAGCATTTTGCTGAACACCAGATGCACTCAAATGGTTATTTTCATGGGGAATGAAAGTGATTTGCATCAATTTATTCAGAGCCATCTGAATTCTCAGCCACATGCATAAAACAAAATCACTGCTCCCTTTGATTCTGGTAACTTTTTACGCCTCCTTACAAAGGAAATCCTCTTCCCCACCCATATACATTGAAATTGATATCCTCAGGGACTGGTTTCCATAACCTCTTCAAGCAGACTTGCTGGAAACCTGGGCCTTCCTTGGCTTGGCATTAAGAGGGAACTCGATTTAGTATTTGGGCTTATTCTTCTTTTTCTCTATGCTCATCAAATGATCTCTTTGGCCCCCATCTTTGTTCACTCAACAAACATTTAGTAAGCCCTGTGCCAGGTCCTGAGCATATCACAGACACAGGGAGCCTAGCCTCTGCCCTCCGGAGGCTTCCAGCTTCTCATAGAACGGCCAGTTAGCTTTTGAAGCTAATGCATGAGGCAAAAATCCCATATGGCCGGACTAAACTCTATGGCTCACCTCAACAGGAGCAGGTACTTTTATGACAAGATGCAGTGCACATGCTGGAACTCTGAGACCAGGGTTTGTGTTTTCTGTCTTATACTTACTCTGGGCACAAGTCTACTGAGCAGAGTGGCCCAGGTGGGCCATGTAGATATGTTATACTTTGCTTTGTTGCACTCTAGAGTTTGCATAACCAGCTCTGTGCATATTTATGGTGTCCTGCAGAGTACCAGTCCCTGCTGGAGCCCTACACAAAAAGCAGGGGCCTTACTTCACAGTCTGATGCTCTCAGGCTTGCACACATGATTAATACCTTAAGTTAACAACAAACGATAACTTGGCCCCATGGCCCAAATTCCTGATATTGCCCGTTGACATCCCATTGCTTCAGTGTGAGTTTCTCCTGGCTCATCCCATGCCAATCTGTGTAAGAAGGGAATCATTACGATAACTCACATTGGTTGAATCTTGCTATGTCCCTCCTAAGTGTCTTGCACATACTAGCCCTTGCAAATCACATCACACTGTGAGGCATAAATACTATTATTATCACCCACATATGACATATACAGTAAACAAGACAAAAGGAGGCCAAGCTACATAGCTCAAAAGTGACATTCAATCCCAGACACATTGACCCATCAATTTCTGGCCCAGCCTTCACACAAAACCTGCCTATCTTTAGAACGGCGTTCCCCACTGTTGACATCTGGGATCAGATTACTCTTTGTTGTGAGGGGCTGTCCCATGTATTACACGATGTTTAGCAGCATCCTTGACCTCCATGCACTAGATGCCAGAAGCATCCCTCCAAACCCCAACCCAGTGTTAATAGCCAAAATGATTCCAGACACTGCCAAATGTCTCCTGGGAGGCAAAACTGCTAGCCACTGAAAATCTCAGGTTTAGGGTGACTATACATTTTAGTTTTCCTGGCTGCATCCTGTTTACATCTGCTTTGCAGGTTTTACTCTTCATCAGGGCCAGCTTCGAGCAGATGACGTGTGCAGTCACACTGAGCCCCACGCTCGATTTGATGCTCTGCCGTCACCATCTTGAAAATCTTAATTTTTGAACAAGGGACCTTATGTATTCACTTTGAATCAGGTCTACAAATTACGTAGCCAATCCTGCTCTTAAGAAGGTCAGCCCTGACTCTCAAAAGTGTCCCAGCTTGGAAAAAACTCCTGTAGTAACCCTACTGATTATACATAACAGAGCCTTTAAAAGCTCACCATGTGATTTTTTGCCTTATTGACTGAAAAATATAAAAGTCTGGCTCACTCTTCTACAACAGGATGCACAGTTGGATTTAGTTACCAAGCAGCACATCCATGCTTACATGTTCAGCATTTTCCATCACAGATTCCCTGATGCATAGCCACCCTGACATTCTCCCCAGTAAGAGCCAGTCTTTGCTACCAGGCAAATGGCCATAATCTTCCACAAAAAGAGGTATAAAGGAAATAGAGATCTTGGCAAAAATATAAAGGGCAAGAGGTATGTATTGTTCCCCTAAACGAGGGGCTGCAAACTCTAATGCCTACATGGGTCATGCAGGTCTTCCGGTTATTGAGATGACAAATAATTAGAACTATGTAACCCTGAAAGGCATTCATCCTCTCAAAATGGTAGCTGTCACTCAATTTTAACCCAGGCAGGCACTGTGTTACCAGATATTCTCATTTTTTCAAAAGATACATCCATGTATTTTAAGTGAAACTTCCCTATGTATACACTGGAAACTAACTTAATTTAAAAAATACCATTTGTGCCAATACTTTGTAGATCAAACAAAAAGTGGTCTGCATGCACCAGCTCACAATGCCTATGCTATCATCCTTGGCGATCTTAACTTTTTTTCCTTGCTTCGGCCATTTGGGGATCTTACCAAAGTTTCTCTTACTACCGGAAGCTGAACCAATAGGTAACTTTACCCTCCCCCTGGGTAGTCACATAGTGGAGGAGGAATTGTAGTTCATGCTTGGATGGGCTGATAAATATTTGGGTAGGAACCTATGAAGTAACTGATTTCCAGTTCTGCAAAAATAATTGAACCTCCCTAAAATGTTGAAACTTTCATAGTCGGTGACAAAGGTCCATCCTGGCACTGTCTTTGAATCCATTCTCTGTACAACATTCTGGTTGTCAGATTCTGGTCATATCATACTCAACCCCTTAATATCATGAAAAAAGAGCCATACAAGGCAAAGCACATCTGCTGGGGCAACTAAAAGCTGAAATTCCTATTAAGTGATCTCTTATAATGACTGATTTGGGTTAAAATAATAAACGGCCTCTGGTTTCACTGAAAGGCATTTGGCATGATTGCTTTGCCTTCAGTAAAGTTCTAGGAGAAAAAGCAAATCCATATGGCTTAGAGGAGAGGGGATGATTACTAATAAGTACATTTGTGTCTAACACCTAAAACCAAGGTGCAGAGTAGGTACCAGTGAACTACAGCTCGCAGGCCAAGTCCTGGTGTCCTATGTTTGTATGGCCCAGAGCTAAAAATGCTTTTAACATTTTTAAGGTAAAAAAAGAGGAGGAGGAGGAAAAGGTGGAAGAGGAGGAGTAAGCAGCAGCACCATGTGTGGCCCACAAAACATAAAATATTTACCATCTGACCCTTTACAGAAAATGTTGCCCAACCCGTGGTGGAAATGGATACATTGCTTATTTCCTAACTTCTCAAAATTGATTTAAAATGGCCCTGAACTGATGCTTCTTGTCTCTCCATCCTCACCATCATCCCTAGCTCCATCCCCTCTGCCATGACTGACTTTTGGAAAACTATTACTCACTACTGCCCATCTGGTAAACTAGATGCATCCTGTGCTCTCATATGAATGTCTTTGGGACCTGTCATGAACTGCTGCTGTCTTACCACCATCAGGATTTCCATGGGCTGCATATTTACAGAGGCACCATCTTCAACATTAGTATCAGTGAGGGTGTTTACAAACAAAGCTACAACCCGTTAGCAACATTCAGTTTGTTGCCTTTTCCTGTAGAGACACCGTCGCCAGCTGACAATGTCCATGGCAGGGTCACAGGAACCTATAGCTACGAGGAGGAGGAATTGCATAAGGCAGGGCGGCACGTAATAACTAGGTAAAAGGACTACTAAAATGCACCACCGCATGTCACAAGTTATTAGATTCTTATAAGAGACTGAAAAGGATGTATTCCGAAAATAAGATTTTCTCCTTAATATACTGGAAAAAAAGTCATAGCAAATTTAAGGAAGAAACCTGAGTTTCATCTGTTTCCGTCCTATCTTTAGATTCCTGGCAGTACTATTGCTGGATAAAGAGATATGTGAATATAATTTTGATAAATAAGGACAAATTGTCCTCCAATGCGATCGTAGCAAACTACACTCCCAGGATTCTACTGTTGTGTGCACTGAGGGGAATAAATCATAACTCCTTATCTAAATTATAAACTCCTTTAAGGATTCAGAAGAGTTTGTTTTTAATGTTTATGTTCTCCATAAAGCTCACTATAATGCTTTCTTTGCAACCAGCAGGTAGGTGTTTGATAAAAGGTTTTTGAATCATAATTATTATGCCAAGATATAAAGAGGGTTTATTCGGGAAGGGAGGGAAGTGGACAGTTGCTTGAAGCAGTACACAGTAAACAAAGAAACAAATTAAATAATGAATAAATAAATTCATAAGTTAACCCAATTAACCAGAGCCCTCAGAGATGAGAAGAGATAAAACCTGATTTTTTTTTTTTTTTTTTTTTGAGGGGGAAGGCTGGGGACAGAGGGACAAGTAGGTGGTGGAGAATGGTGTTTATATTAAAACAAAAAAACAAAAAACAAAAAACAAAAAACAAAACCCAGCAGGGAAGAGCTTATTTCAGTGTCTGAAGAGCAATGAAATTGATTCTAAGATTTCTTTGATTCTCCCTCTATTAAAAAAAAAATTGAATAGTTTATGGCTTTTTCAATTAGGTTGAACAAGAATTACTTGGTTTCCAGAACTGTGGAAGAATGCCACTTGAATTCTACAAATTCCTTCCACATTCTTTGCAAAACCAAGTTTGGAAGTAAATCTATCAATTAGGCAAAGAAGGAGGTGACGGAGAAAGGTTCAGATGAACTCTCACACCTGGGTGCAGTCCAGGGCTCTAGAGCACAGGGGAGAAGTCGTGCCCCGGGGCCTCGATGTCACCCCGGATGGAGCCTCACCTGCAGCCCCGGGGAGAGCCTCCTAAATCAGTCCTTCTCCACCTTGTCACTCCATTTGCCTTGAAGGAAAGTCTAAAAACGACAGGCCCAGGCGAGGAATGAGGAACATCCCACACACCGCCACTCCTTGGTCCAAAATTAGACTTTGTCACAGACACTGATCTCCAAGGTGGCAAAAATAGCAGAAGCTGCTAGAGGGAGTCCCAGGCTGTCCCGGCAGAGTCGCCCTGCAGCTTCTCCAGCAGGGCAGCTGGCAGCTGGCGAGCAAACAAGTTCTTGCTGCTTAGCCTCATTCAACAGTTGGTCCTTCCCTCAGTACGGGAGCCTCCCCCACCCAGCACTCCCTGAGAGTGCGGAATAACAACACATTGCATTCGAAAAGCAAGAACGTGAGAGAGGAATTTTGGCACCAAATAGCAATTTCTATTGAAAACTACCCAAAGAAACGGGATTTCTTGTAACAGTGATCTTTTTAGGCATAAGTCTAAGTTGATAGATATTTCTGAAAGGCACTTTGATATTCAAGGTAATCTGAAAACACTAAGACAGTTTTTACTGGGGACGTAGAGGGATGTAAGAGCTTTCAGACTCTCCAAAGAAGCAATATATGGTGGGGTGGCCACAAGCAGAGGGTTAGGAATCGGACAGAAGGATCTCGCACTCCTGGCTCCAGTAGTGACGAGCTCGATGGCTGCAGCCAGGTGACTGAACCACTCTGGGACTGAGTTTTCTCATCCCTCTGATAGAGACTGTGTTCCTTCCAGGTCAAGGGTCTTGAATAATAATTGAATTGTGAGCCCAACAGGGGCCAGGAGCCTCCTACTCACCACTGTATCCTGGAGCACAGAGCAGAGCATGTCAGGTCCTCAACGACCATTCTTGAATGAACAAATGGATAGGAATGAATGAATGAGTCCACCTTCTGGTTATGGCAGTGATGAGAGAACTAGCAAGTGCTTGGCATATCTTAGGAGGCTTGGTAAATGGTTCTGGCTGCTAGGATGGAAGCGACTCAAGGCAGATAGCAGATGGCCAGTAAATGCACGGTATTATCAGCAAAACACCCCAAAGTAGGAAATATTTTAAAAAGTAAAATCAAAGCACTAAATAAATATTATTCCAGAAGTGTGTGTGGGGTGGGGACAGACACCATGATGGTGGACTCCACGGTCTGCTCCTCCAGGGGTTCACACCCTGTGCGGGCGCCTTCCCTGACTCTGCGAAGGAAGTGTGACTTGCAACTTGCTTTTAATCAGCAGACAGGGTGATAGGAAGTCACTTGCGTGGTATGATACACAGGATTGTGGCCTCCTGTTGGCTTCGAGTCAGTGCTTTGATGGGGAAGCCCATGCAGGAAGGAGCTGAGGGTGGGCTCCATGCTACAGGCAGCAACAACCTGAGGCCTGAAATCCTACTGTGACAAGAAACTAAACCCCACCAACAACCGTGTGACCTCGTGAGTGGATCCTTCCCCACTCTCACCTTGAGACCTGCCTGAAGCATCTCAGCCTTCGGAGAAACCGAAGTCATGCCAACACTCCTGACCCACAGCAACCATGAGATAGTAAATGTGTGTTGTGTTATGGTGCGTAGTCAGTGGTATTTTGTTATGTGGCAACAGAAAATAAATACACGGAGTAATACAGGCCAGCCAGCACTGTCCACAGCATGGGTAGCCAACGCGCAGAGGAGGGCCACTTGCTGAGAGTACCCACAGAGGGGAGGTGGGGACCGTGGGGGAGTGACTGCCCCCAGTCTGCCCAAAGAGGGTGGGTAGTACTGGGCATATCTGATTGTTGTTGCCACGTGGGGACGTGAGATCAGTGCCGTCAGACCTTTCCACTTCTCAAGGTAACACAGAAATCAGAGTTTTACATGAAACTTCTCAATTTTTAAACGTTGGCCACGAATTTGGTATTTTTATTTTTTTTTATTATTTTATTATTTTATTTTATTTTATTTATTTTATTTATTTATTTTTTTTGAATTTGGTATTTTTAGAAGAGCAGTAAGCCAATCTCATGTAAGACAAGGAAAACAGGTCTTGAGAGATAATGCAGAAAAGTGGGCGCTATCCCAGGATGCCTGCTCCAAACGTGAGCCCCATGACTATCCAAGCTGGTGGCCTTGGGCCTTCAACACGGCAGTGGCTGAAGGGTTAGAAAGTCCTTAAAATACTGCTTGTTAGAGAATAGAGACGCGATACATTTTATTACTATGGATATCATTATTGTACTAGTTTCCTGTGGCTGCTGTAACAAATTCCCATGACTCGGTGGCTTAAGACAACATAAATTTATCCCCTTACAGCTTTGGGGACCAGATGCCCAAAGTCAGTCACCAAGCTAAAGCCAAGGTGTTGGCCAGGCGGGGTCCTTTTGGAGGTTCCAGGGGAGAATGTTGCATTTAGGGGCACCCACATCCTTTGGGTCACATCTCACTTCCACTCTCAAAGCCATCAGCATACAAACTTCAAATCTCTCTCTGTGTCCCTCTGCTTCTGCCGTCACATCATTGCTGACCCTTACTCCTCCTGTCTCATAAGGCCCCCTGTGATAACACTGGCTCACCTGGATGATCCAGGATAATCTCCCCATTGCAAAAGCCTTCACTTGATCATATCTGCAAAGTCCCTTTTGCCAAGTAAGGTCCCATTCATGGGTTCCAGGGATTAGGACGGGACATCTTTGAAGCCATGATTCAGCCTATTGCTATTATTATTGTTGTTGTTGTTGTTAGGGGGACCCACAAGCCTCCTCTTTACGGCTGCTGGGATTCAGGTCTCAAGTCTGATCCCAACTAAGGCACTAAGGCTACAACTTCAAACCGGTACAGGTCCCGCGGGGGAGCACCTGTCTGTAGAGGTGGTCTTGGGAGTTTTACAACAAGGCAGCCAACAGAGGGCCAGGGCTTCCTAAAAATGAGGCTGAGCCCAAAAGTTAACATCTCACCATCCTTCTCCATTTATGACCTTGACTATCTGAGAGAAGCGCGCCAGTAGTGACATCCACACAATTCCTAGTTAAGAATATAGCCGGGTCTACATGGATCCATTCCAGTTACCAGAATGTGCAGAACTGTAACTCTGGGAGGGGGAGGCCAGCAGTGTTCTCTTCATTTGCTTCATTGTCATGTGGCATCTCTTTTCTCCCCAAATCAGGGACTGATTCACGTACATCAATTTTAAGCATTTCGTAATCCCCACTTAACTTCCTCGAGATTCATTCAGATCCCATTCTGAAGCTTACTCACCATCCATCTAAAACAGGATGTTTGTTGCTTTAAAAATCATATTCACTTTATGGAACTCGTAAAGCACCCAGCAAATTAAGAGCAAACAACATTATTTTCTAGTTAAATTTGCAAAGGGATGATCTAAACGAATTACTCATATTCCTGATTAATTTTTAGTGGAAGTAATGAGAAGGTTGTAAATGGAAAAACATGTGCATGCAGAACCTGCCTTTCAAGCACAAAACAATTTATGCTAATTGATGGCTTTACCAGTAAGGTATTCTTGGAAAAACCTCTTCAGATATTTAAAGGCATCTAATGGGACACTATACAATTTTAACGCAATGGCATGTTGCCCTGTAAAGTTCCAAGTGACTTGAATTCTACTTTACAGTCACCTGTGTGTCTATCTAACCATCCATCCACCCACCCACCCAACCATCCATCCATTTAGTTCTCTTTTGTGTAAAGATATTTAATTTTTAAAAGATTTTATTTATTTATTTAAAGATTTTATCTATTTGTTCATGAGAGACACAGAGAGAGGCAGAGACATGAGCAGATGGAGAAGCAGTCTCCCTGCAGAGAACCTGATGTGGGATTTGATCCCTGGACCCTGGAATCACGACCTGAGCCAAAGGCAGATGCTCAACCACGGAGCCATCCAGGCGCCCCCATCCATTTATTTCTCTATTGCAAAATCCAAAACTGGTAAGCATATGGGGAAATGAATACCAAGACTGCATTAGTGCAAGAAAACTATTTTGAAATTTGTGGGGAGAAACTCAAGAGAAGAATATTTCATGATGTGTGACAATTACATGAAATTTGAATCTCAACGTCCGTTAATAAAGTTGCTTTGCAAAAGAGCCACACCCACTGTAACTGTTTTTACCTCTGCTTGCTTCTGCATGACAACGGCAGAGTTAAGTAGTTGCGATAGAGACCATCCTACTCCATAAAACCTAGAGCATTTACTGGCTGGCCCTTTAAAGAAAGTTTTGCTGATCTTTGCTCTAAAATCCCAGACTACTGCATGAACAAGTCATTTGGGAATAATCTGAGGCCGCTTGGGGACAGATCATATTACTGGTATGCATTTACTCCTCTTTAAATCCAACCACCCCACACGTTTAAATCATAAATTTTCAAACTACCCTAATCTTACTTACCATGCCAACCCAGTCCCTTTTGGTTTTGCAGATTTCCTTCCAGATGTTACAAGCTCTATGCATGTGTTCGCAGCCACAATGCATGATTTGCATTATTTAACTGTGGTGCGTTAAGATTTTGTGAATGTATTCTTCTTAAAGAAGCAATCCATGAATCATAACTCTCTGTATGGATAACAGTCCCTAGATCAATGCAACGAACAGAGTAGGTGTTCCTAGACAGCTGCATGCCCATGTGTATTTGTGTTCGTGCTGCCTTCATACATTAACGTCCATGAAGGTTGATCAACCAGGGATGGGAGATGCATGGCTCCGGCACGAGGGGGTCCCTGGACAGGTTTCCCTTGGCCCACAAACTACTTTGTTGTTGGTTTTAAGTAGAATTAATTCCCAACAATTACAAACTACTATATCCAGACTCAAACCTTGGCTTTTCTGGAAAAAAATATCTATGTCCCACATAGAGCCCAGTCTACTATCAATGGTCTTCTGGTTTTGGGCTTTTGACATTTCACTTCTTTCCCCTTGGCTCTCTTTTCTCTGGCCCCTGTTACCATCTGAAATTCTAATGTCTGGTACAGCTATAAATGCATTCCTAGAGGTAGATAATCTACATAGTTGTGTCTACAGATGTCCATATGCATCCAAATCGATCCTGACGAACATACCGACTCCAGTGGATTAATGATCATGTCCCTTCCCCAGATTTGTATGTTGAAATCGTCACCCCCAAGGTGATGGTGTTAGGAGGTGGGGCCTTTGGGAGAAGATTAGGCCATAAGGGCAGAACCGTCACAACTTGGATTAGTGCCCTCATAATAGAGACCCCAGAGGGATCCCTCGCCCTTTCCATCAGGGAGACACAGAAAAGAGTCATCTATGAACCTGGAACTCAGTGCCACCAGACACTGAGTAGGCCAGCAACTTCATCTTGGGTGATCAGTGAGAAATAAATAAAATTCTAGGGGAGCCTGGGTGGCTCAGTCGGTTGAGCGTCTGCCTTCGGCTCAGGTCATGCATGATTCCTGGGCTCCCTGCTCAGCAGGGAGTCTGCTTCTCCCTCTCCCTCTGCTGCGCCCCCTGCTTGTGCTCACTCATTCTCTGTGTCAAATGAATAAATAAAATATTTAAAAAAATAAAATCCTATCATTTATAAGCTACCCAGTCCTATGGTATTTGCTGTAGGAGCCCAAACTGATGAAGATACATACACACAAGTAATAACTGAGACACAAAGTAGATAAACAGGGACGTACAGTTACTGTGCTACCAGCTGGCTCTTGAGGTTTTGCAAACATGGCATTTAATCCAAGTGATACAACGTTGAGTACCGGAGTAAGCCATCTGCTCTAATAATGCTGCCTATATTTTTCAGCGTAAAGATTCTAAGATTGCATTCTACAAGGGTATATACACTGGGTCATAAGGAAGAAATTCCAAACGTACCATTGAATTTTTCACGCTCTGGAGCAAGCGCTCGTGCTGCTCAGCTATCGCCAAGGCAGCAGAGTGGACCTTCTGGTAGATGGCCTCTCCATCTCGTGTTTGAAAGATAAACAGCCCTTCCCCAGTTTCACACATCCTGTGAAAACAAAAACAAAAAGCTTCTGAAAATCCAGCTCCAAGAACTTCCGTGCACTGAGGGCCTAGGGTACTCCATGAAATCACACTCATTTATTTCACACAAGATCAGGATTCTTGTCCACATTTGCTAAACAAAGTGAGCTAGAATCAAAATTTCCAATGAACTTTTGTTAATATGGCCAGGAAACCATTCATTCTGGACTAACACGGTGCTGATTTTTTTTTTTTGTCAAGAAGTAAAGGTTAATAAAAAGCTGTTTCTTGATTCTTAGTATAATTCCAGTATTTGGCCTTTCCCACTTTCAAGGAGGCGCCCGTGCAACTGGGTTCTCATTATTGTCCATGAATCAGATCCTTGGAAACTATGCCATCCGGCACAGAGGTGCGAGAAGGATTCTGTGACCCCCAGGTTCTGTGCTTTCCTCAGAGACAAAGGCTTTAAGGATTCTTTCATTTCCAAAATCAACCTGGATTCCTTTTTTTTTTTTTTTTCCTTTTTGCTTTCCCCACTAACTTTTACTTGGACTCTTTTTCAGCATCCCAAGTGGTCCCAAAGGCCCCAACACTCTTTCTTATGGCCTTATGCTGCTAACGGAAAACAGTAGATAGAAAGGCAGAGAAGGGAAAATACTGAGTTTAGGTTGGGCCTCTCCTGTGTTGTGAAGATAAGGATTCACACATAAGGACATGGTGGCCATACAAATACACTTAATAGTTGCGAACTTCCCCAGAATTACTTTGTCTAAATGATAAGCCTGTCACTGCAAACCATGGATTATGCAATTAGTCAAGAATCTAGAAGACAACTGGGAGCTCAGAAAGCATTAGGAAATTCACTCCTTCCTGCACATAAGTATGTACCAAGGCAGAGTGAAATAAGAGGCAAAGGTGGGCTCCGATTGCTGGGCTGGGGTCGCCCCTTGTCAGCTTGTGAGCCGATACGCGTAACAGAGCTTCTCCACGCCTGCATTTCCATTTGTAAAATAAATGGAGTGATAGTAACCATCACCTAAATGTCTTGGAAGTGTTAGATAGGAGACGTGAGTACACAAAGGAAATCTTAATGTTCTTTATTCCACGGGAAGGGAAACTCCATGTAGATGAGATTTGTTCCTGATTTATTCACAGTTCTTTGACTAGTGCCTACAACAGGGCTTGACCTGTATTTGGCACTCAATAAATAACTGTAGAAGGGACTGTGAAATAGCAGGTGGTGCTAGGGAGAGGTAACTAGGAACTTGACCCCGGCCTCCTTGAAGAAGTTTTATTTAAATTGAGGTTTCACGGAGCCACTGTGAGGAAGGCAGTGCTCTGGCAGAGAAGGCAGGAAGAAGAGTCCCGGAAGAACTGCACAGAGAATGCTTTGAGGTTGGACGGAGTCAAGTGACCCAACACCCCAGGGACAGGGTGGCAGGAGGGGCAGCCCTCCTGAGGACCCAGGGATGAGCATGAGTGCCCCGAGATGAGGGCTTCATTCTGCGGAGCCACCACAGGCAAGGATGCCCAACTTTGGAAATGGTTTCCGCTCTTTGCCAATGACATTTCACATCAATACACTGTATTGGAAAAATACTAATGGGATTGCAATTATGAAAACCAAAATAGGGGCATCTGGGTCGCTCAGTGGTTGAGCGTCTGCCTTCGGCTCAGGTCCTGATCCTGGGATCCTGGGATCGAGTCCCGCATCATGTTCCCCGCAGGAAGCCTGCTTCTCCCTCTGCCTGTGTCCCTGCCTCTCTCTCTGTGTCTCTCATGCATGAATAAATAAAATCTTTTTTTTTTAAAAGAAAGAAAACCAAAATAAATGATCTCCTGGTGGATTGTATTAATAAGGAAATTTAAGATTAGAATGCCAGACGGTTCCACATTTCCCCACTTTCAAGATGTATGTTGTACACATGCGTGCGTGTGTGTGTGTGTGTGTGTGTGTGTCCCCTCGTGTTTAGAATTGTTGGACACAGTTACAAGCAGGATGTACCTCATACTCAACATGTGTATTTGTGGTACTCTTAAATCAATGTTACATTTCACAGTTACCATTACATATTTGAAAGAATAGCGTACTTAGACAAACATAAGGCAAATCATAAGAGCTGCAGCAACGTATCTAAAGGCAAAGACATGGGCTTTTTCTTTGAGGAGTTTACAGTTTGCTTGGCTAAACAAGATCCATGTACGTGAACAGGTTCAAGACTCACATCATGCTACGATGAGCCACACTGGTCAGAAGAGCAGCAGATAAAGCAAAGTATAGTTGGGCAAAGGGGTGGGTGTCGATGTTACGTCGTAACAAAGAATATCAGGAAGCCAAAAACTGGGGAGACACCAATCGGAAGCACCTTGCAGAAGAGGCACAAAACTGGGAGCAAAACATTGCAGAATGTTGACATTCTTTTGTCTGTGAAAGTGAGGTGAACAGAGTACGACCCCTCTCCCACTCGTGGCTACAGCATGCCAGACACCATGGTAAGAAAATGCACAGAAAGACCACACGAAGTAAACAAGAGGCTTAACCGCATGGTATCTGGTGGCTCCATCTTTAAGAAAAATCTGGGGAAGGGTCTGTTAGGAGCTTATACAACAGGGCCTCTCTACAGGGGCGCACCTGACATGAGCGATATCGTATGGCCAGATCACCCTTGGCTGTGGGAACTGCCCTCTGTGTTGTAGGATGTTTAGCAGCATCTCTGGTGTCCACCCATTGGCTGCCAATAGAATCCCCTCATTGTGACAACTAAAAATGTCCCCAGACATTGGTAAATATCCCCAAGGTGGCAAAATGTCCCCAGCTGAGAACCACTAAAATAGACCAAAAACAAAGGGGTTGAGGGAGCACCTAACTTCTGCGTTAGCAGTACAACGGCTGTACATGCAAGGCAGCTTGTGGGTTCAGGGGAGCTGTGGCTGCACCACCGATGGTTTCCAGGTTGAGGGAGAGCTCATTCCACACCTGTGGTCTGCAGGGGCTTGCCTGTTCCAATCACTGGCGCCACTGCCTGGTGATCTCAGCTTGAGACAAGGAGGCAGTTGGCTCTGCAGGAGCCGTGCGTGTGTGTGTGTGTGTGTGTGTGTGTGTGTGTGTGTGTTGGCTGGAGACCGGGCAATCTAAGCTGCCTGCTAATGTCATGACTCTCTCGTCCTTTCCTGAGACCAGTGGGGTGAGAAATAGAAATCAGTGCAGGACACTGCAGGATGCGTCACTGTTGCCACTTAGGCTGCTGGGCGCGGGGCTGCTCTGGGGAATGTCTGTCCTCCTTGGACAACTTGCGCTTGTTTGTCAAATCTTTGTGCCGCCTATTTAATAATTTTCAAAATCAACTCAGGTTTCTTCTCCCTTAAACAAATGTATTGTCAACGAGCCACCAAATCAAAAATCATAAGGCGGTAGGCTCCGCCATAAATTGAAGGCAGATGCGAAAATAAATGCAATGAAAACAAAATTCGTCATTGAACTCTGTCTAGGTCCTCTGGTCAAAGACCCGAACGGCACATTTGCTCACTTGTTAGTAACACAGGTAAATTAGAAGGTGTTACAAGATGTGTTCTAGATGTACCAGCACCCCATCGAAATGTTTTTTCTATACTTTTAACCTAAAGGATCGAAAAGGTAATTGAGAAGAAAAAGACCATATCACTGTGAGAATCACATTCATTTACTGTTATGCCTCCGCCACTAAAATCATCCCACAGCTGAGGAAATGGGGGTGTGCATCCCGGAGCCCTACCCTAGGTGATGTGGGAAAGAAGTGGGGAAGATAGAAGTCTCATCCAGATCCCTCATATGCTGGAATCACCGTCAAGTATCCTGACGTCTCGAAGTTTCCACGGCCTCATATCCCAAATGTGAGCAATAAGATCCCCCAAACCTCTTAGGGTGGTGGGAAATGGTGTTTTATCTTTAGCAAAGGATCTTGCAACAAGGTAAGCCCCGAACTGGGATTTGTGGTTGTTATTTTAACCCTTTAAAATGTCAAAGCCAATGAGGACGTGATCCTCAGGGAAAACTTCAGGAGGGAAAACCGCATTTTGGGGATGGAAGGAAACGTGGGTGACCACATCCTGTGACATCGGGGAAGTGGGCAAAAGATGCCTGGGGGTGGGAAGTGTGTGGCTGGGGATGAGAGTCTACGTGTGAGGCTCACCTGCTATGAAAACAGACGAATACAAACCTCCTCTTTGAGAATGGAAATACGAATTCGGGAATAGGATTGTCCCTTTAAGAAAAGAAGCAGCTTTCATTAAATAAAAACTACAATGCAGATGACTGGGGGTTTTATTTCTCCAGCTCCAGTGACGTAGACTGTGCTTGTTCCCGAGTGTTAGTAACAACCTCAATAAAGCTCATCGGCCGAGTGAGCGAGGTGAAGATAGATAGGGTCCCAATTCAGAGGTCGCGTTGCCACATGCTGTCCTTTCTCCTGTGGCTTTACCATCGGTGTCCCCAGGCTTCCTACCAGTTCCCTTAAGTGTGCACATTATCACATTTTATTGTTTTTCTTTTTTCTTTTTTTAATTTTTATGTATTTATGATAGTTACAGAGAGAGAGAGAGGCAGAGACACAGGCAGAGGGAGAAGCAGGCTCCATGCACCGGGAGCCCGACATGGGATTCGATCACGGGTCTCCAGGATCACGCCCTGAGCCAAAGGCAGGTGCTAAACCGCTGCACCACCCAGGGATCCCCATTATCACATTTTACATTCAAATTCTCACGCCACGTATATGGACTTGAGAGTCCATGAAAACGAGACAAACCTATCCAAAGTCATACCCCATGGCTAGTGGTAGAGACAGTGGTAGTTCGTTAATTATATGTGTTCTTAATCACGTGACACGTGAAGTCAAAGAAACATCCCTTTTCCCCCCTTTGGCTTCCGCAATGCTATGCCCTGACCCAATCGAAGGGGGCATATGGCCCTCGCTCCTCCTGCTACATGTTTCCTCTACTGAAACATGCCCCAAACAAGTCTGATCGTCCCCACACCTGCCCCCTGGGGCATTTCCTCCACAGTTTTAGCGGCCCATAGAGGATCCTGACTCCTCTCTCCCTCTCTCCTGACCCACATCCAGCCAGTCAGTACATCCCTCTGGCGTTGTTAGCTTCGACGACATCAGTATCCCAACACGTAAGCCCATGTTCCTTGTTACCAACATCCTTGTGGCCACTCTTGTCCTCACTGTGAGCATATGAGACCCTCCTCCTAACTGGTTTTAGCCTAAGTGTCTAGTTAAAAAAATAATAATAATAAGTCAGACCATGTCACTTCTTTGCTTACCCCTTTCTATGTAGTAAAGACTTTAATCTTGTCCGAAAAACTCTTGTCTAGCCTTTGCGCTGGCAGTCACCTGGGAGGTAATCTGTGTTTGCCTGGGGTTCTTGGGTTGACAAACAGTAACGATGGGGTTTGGGGTGAGGCTTCGGGTCATGTGCTGCCGACTGACCTGGAGGCTGGGTTCAGCCGTGTGCATGATCAATGAATCAGCCGCACATGCATGTAATGGAACCCCGGTAAGAACTCTCAGCGGTGGCTGGGGGGCTTCCCTGGTCGGCAGTACTCTACGTGGACTGTCCGATGGTGATTGGAGGACGGTATGCTGTTCAGAGTCCACACGGAGAGGACACAGAAGCTCTATGCCTGGTACTTCTCTGGGCTCCACCCTCCCCGTGGCTGATGGGAGTTACTCTCTATCCTCTACTGTTATAGGCTTTAACCATGAGTTTCATAGATGTCAGTAAGCTCTGAATCATTCTAGCAAATTATTAAACCTTGGGTGGTTGTGGGGACCCCTCAATTTGCGATTGGTTTCAGATACATGGAAGGTTTTGGGGACCATTCTTTCAAACCTTGCAGTGACCTACCTCTCCCCACCACCCCCAGTACCTCCTTAGCTAAGACTGAAAACCACATGCTTTACAGTGCTCTTCAAGCCCCACACAGCCTGACCTGTTGCATCTCCACCTTTACATACATTGCTCCCTCCTCTTATTCTGCTCCAACCACCGCCAGCCACTTGGCTATTCTTTGCACACTCCACAGAAACCCCCCTCAGCATCTTTTCCCAACCTCCTTCTTCTGGCTGGAACGTTCTCACTGCGGTCCCGATCCCTCCTAGATCTTTTCTCAGGCATCTCTGACTTGGCAAAGCCAGTCCCATTCACCCTGTTTAAAATGGCACCCCCTCCATTGGCACTTTCTATCGAGTGACTTTATTTTTTGCTGTGGACTTATACAATCTAACATCTTTTTTACTTTTTAAAATGTCTGTTATTGTCTATACCCCCTTTCCTCTACGGGGTGAATTTCATAATGGTGGAACACTCGTATATTTTATTCACTGCTACATCCACAGGGCTTGGAACCACACCAGGCTCTAAGGGTGCACCCAACCAACATTTGATGCAAGAAAGAAGTGACTCATTTTTACTAGACCCTTCTAGGATGTGAGGTTCCATCACACATAAAGTGGTCACATACACTGGTGGATCATCGCTGCAGGAAGATGGCCGCACCATACACATGGCCAACAGGTACATGAAAATAGGTCCAGCATCGCTGATCATCAGGGAAATCTAAACAGCACGATATCACCTCACACCTGTTAGAATGGCTAATATGAAAAAGTGTAGAGATAATGAGTATCAGAGAACACGTGGAGAAAAGGAAACACTTGTGCACTGTTGGCGGGAATATAAATCAGTAGAGTCCTGTGGAAAACTGTAAGATGGTGCTTCAAAAAACTAAAAATAGAACTGCCATATGATCTAGTTATTCTACTTCTGGGCATATATTCAAAGAAAATGAAATCACTGTGTCACAGAGATATGTGCATCCCATGTTCTCCGCAGCATTATTTACAAGAGCCAAGACAAGGAAACAGCCAAGTGTCTCCCAATGGGTGAAATGCATAAAGAAACTGTGGCGTCTGTATATGTATATATACAATGTAATATTAACTATAAAAAAGAAGAAAATCCTGCTATTTGTAACAACATGGATGGACCTCCAGGGCATTATGTAAGTGCAATAAGTCAGAGAAAGACAAACACTGTATGCTCTCACTTGTGTGTGGAATATAAAAAAGCCAAACTCACAGAAGCAGACAGTAGCATGGTGGTTGCCAAGGGGGTGCGGTGGGGGGTAAGAGGAGCTGAGCACAGGGCATAAACTTCCAGTTACAGGGTACGTAAATTCTGGGGAGCTAATGTACAGCACTGTGACTACAGTGAGAAATACAGTATTGTACACTTGAAAGCTGTGAAGAGAGTAGATCTTAAATGTTCTCAGCCACACCCACAGAAGGCAATAATTACGTGAGGTGGTGAGGGTGCTGACTAGTAACGCTGTGGCGGTGATCACCTCGGAATGTACACATACACTCTAAATGTAAACAACGTTCTATGTCAATGCTACCTCAAGAAAGCTAGAAAAATAAATAAAATTCAAAATACACAGAAAAGTTTTCCTTAAAAAGGATGGCCACAAGACAGGATGTACGGATGAGATGTTCTTCCCAAAGGTCATGAGGAAGTCATCCTTTCCTTTAGGGATTTCATGGGCTACAATCACAACAAGGAGGTGGAAGGGACCCGGCCAAGAGTCTTACGTATGATGTGGCCTTGCCTTGTCGTGTTCACACCCCCACACCCAGCACAGACCTCCTGAAGATGATTACTAAAAAGCTTACTCCATGGACTCTCACTTCTATTTCCCACCCGCCTCTATTAATGGGGTATTTATAATACACGTGCATCACCTTTATAACTACAATTACTTTTGAGAGAGTACCAATGGGGAATAAACGGCCACATAAATGGCACAAATGTAGTTTGTATTTTTTTGCAAAAGAAAAGAATCACACTTCTCAGCAAGCCCGCATGTGGGATCCAGCACGTGTTTACGCCAATTTGCCTACTCAACATGGCAGGAAGAACGGAGTACAATTTGCTTTCGATCCTTTAATTAGAACGGGTGTGTGTTCCCTAAATATTTAGGAATGAGGAATTACAAAGCAGCTTAGAATCAAGAAGAGAAACAGAGACTATTCAACGATTTATATTAGAATTGTGGTCCTATGCACTCATCAATTGCAGGGGGAAACAATTTTCTTCTCCACCGATAAATTATTTCACCAATTACTTGTTTTCAGAGTGATGTAGACCAGATATGAGTAATTTCTTTTCCAAGGCTGCTAGGATGTCTTGAATCCAAAAAAAAAAAAAAAAACTTTTCATGAATTTGTGCACTCCATTTAAGAAAAATAATTTGTACATGCAATGTCAATTTTCACATATACTTGGCATACCTAAAAGTTTCTTTTAAATGATGTCAAAAGCACAATAGAGGCTCTCTCTGGCTGGTAAAGAGAAGCACTCATGTGTGGTAATTATTCAGTACATCCTGCCAAATGTCACCTGAGCTTCTTTCACTCCTGCAGGTGCTAAACCCAGGGTATTAATTTGAATCAGTCAGGAGGTAAGACAGCGCCTGCCACTGGAGCATGCTAACTCAGCAGCCAGCTATAAAATTAACACTGGTACTTACTGGACACCTGCCACCTTTCTTTAAACAATAACATTTCAAGAATGGTTCCAAGGGAGATGTTGACACAGTCAGAACCTCATGTCGGTTGGATCTTCCCATAAAAAAAATCAGAGCCCCTTCCAGCCTGATGTATTTTATTGAAGTTTCAGGACTTCGAAGGGGGAAAGAAACAAACAAAATACCAGAAAAATTTCAAACAGAAGAGGCAATGTGTCTCTTGGCCCACCAAATAACCTAACTGTTGTCTCCAGGGGCAAGGGGTGGCAATTAATCGTGTAATTGCACTTCATTAGAAAGCTTCTATTCCAACTCTGGATTTATTCAAGGAAAAAAAGAGCACATATGATCTGATTTGCTTATGTTGCTAAGAGAGAGGGGGAGAAACAAGGCCTAGAAGACTCTAATGACCTATGATCACGATACTGCTGTCCAGGAGGGACGAAGCATCCTGGCTCCATGTGCCTGTTCTCCAAAGTAAAAAAACAAATAGGAGGTTCCAGTAACTGGGAAAATTCATACATTAGCACACATATGAATGGTTTTAGGGAACTCTGGTGATATAAGAACGCCTTCTCTTCCCTAGCTGTACATGTTAATGAAGAGCTAGGCTCACCTAGTGGAATATGACATTTAGTTGCCCTAGATATCTACAGGGTCTGGAAGTAAGAAGACCTGAGTGTGGCTCCTAAATCCACCATTTATTAGTCTAATGCCTCTGGCCCAGTCATCCAGGTCTCTAAGTTTCGTTTTAAGATGAGAATGATAATATTCCCTACTTTATATGATCGGTGAATGGCTTAAATGAGACAGCGTGTGTAAAATGCTTAGCATAGTGACCTTCATGTAATAATGGCTCTATAAATACCAGTGATTATTTTCAATGCTGGTATGCCTGCCGGAACAGAGTTTTTCAACTGGATAATTGGACCAGAAACATATTTGTTGTGGGGTATTGTTCTGCACAGTGTATGTTTAGCAGCATCTCTGGCCCCTCTATCCACTAGACGCCAATGGCCCCTTTGTCCAATTGTGACAATCAAAAATGTCTCAAGACGTTGTCAAATGTCCCCTGGGACAACCACATCCCTGGTTGAGAACCACTGTTCTGCATCTCAGCACCATTATGGGTGATATTGCTAATTACAGTCCAACAGCTGCTTTGCCCTATTTGCTTTGAGCAATCATTAAGCGCTGTATTGGACACATTTTGTTAGATTTTCTTTTGTTTTAAACCTTACATCTACCCCTCTTCTGATGGCATCAGTACCCCCTTTCCTGCTTTGGGAGAACCATCCCATTGTATCTGTACCCTGTGTACTTCGTATCAAGTTCTCAGTATAGGACTTGACATCTAGTGAATGTAATGCTCAACAAATGGTAGGAATTTCTCCCTCTTCTATTGGCTGATGGTGTGAGAAGATACCCAAGGTCTTGGAAGCCACTGCATGGAGCCAGGGCAAAGCCATTCTAGAAGAAACAGGACTGAGAGATTTAGACTCTGAATCAAGTCAAAACTGACACCATCCCAACCTCCTGGACTTTTGGTTAGGTGAGCCAATGAATTTCTTTCTTGTTGTGTCAGTTGGCTTGATACACCTGTCTACTACATGCCAGGCATTATGCCACGTATTTGGGTATGCACCTTATCTAATCTCCATGGCAATCTCGTGAGGTACATAGTATACTGTACCCATTCTACAGGTGGCCAGCGGAGCTCAGACAGTTAGTTAGGTCATTCACTTAAGGTCCACATCCAGTATGGGGTAGAGCTGCAATCTCATTTCATTTCCTCCAATTCTCATCCAGTTTATTACACGTGTCAGTCTTGGTGGGGCCACTGAGCAGAAATAACCCTCAGTCCCAACTCGAACAAAGGCTGAAGGTGAGCAGAACTCTGTCCAAAGTCTCTGGGGAGACTCCTTGCATTCTGGAGGACAAGACTGCAAAATCTTTGCAGATGCATGTTGGATACGTGAAAACTATTTGCCTAGAGAGACTCAACTCCTCTCCATTTATCGACACGAAACAAGGAGAAAATTATATTAGTTAATATGAAACTGGTTTGTTTTGAACACATCCAAAAATAGCCAAGGAAAAAATTATCTTCAGTAATAAACCAAGGCAGATATGAAACCTTCATGCTTGGGGGAACACAAATGATCTTATTATCTTGAACACCCTGATGGTGACTATAAGAATTCATCTTTATTTGAGTTTCAGGCAAAATATAAAATAGTAATGTTACCTTGTGTTTAACACTGTCTGTATCCTGCAAACTCAAGTCCTGCTCCAAAAGTAATCATAAAATATCAAAGACACTACTGAGGAGCTGCCCAGCACCCTTCCAGGTCATCTGCCTGCATCGTGGCTGTTATCCACAACAATTCTGCAAAGAGGTTATTACTTGGATAAACTTACGAGGAAGGCTAAACCCTTTGTTCAAGGTCAACACTAATAATGAACAGAAATGAGAAACTCTTGACTCCTGAGCCAGTGCTTCGTCCACCACATCATGCTGTTTGAGAAATGAACAAGATCCTGAGGACACATTCCCAATACTTTCCCTTCTGATGACTCACTCTCAAGTTTGCCCCACAAAGCATGACCACTGAGGAAGAATAGGATTCAGAAGTATAAGTGTTCTAAGTCCCTGCAATATTTGACACACAACACTGTGTGGTATGGGTTGCAGGTATTCTAATCATCTAGTAGCTAGAGATCTTGGACAAAATACCCTAAAGATCGGACCATAAAGAGACCAAAGTCATAGAACAAAATGCTTTCATTTTCCAAGTCAGTCAGTACTTTAGGGTTTTTGGTCAAAGGCCATTGGTATATTTCTGAAGTGTATGTCTCCAATATATCCATAATTTTCATCCACCATTTCTTTTACCTGAGTTACTTCATTTATCTCCCCATATGTATGTACATCTGCCAACTCCATCCCATTGTCCACAAAATGTAAACAAGATTATGCCCCACGCCCTGCCAACACACACACACACACACACACACACACACACACATGCACCTGCTTAAAAATCTCTATGGTTTCCTATCACACTTAGGAGAAATATCAGTCTTTAAAATGATCTTCTGGATCCTTAGCAGTCCACTAGATTAATAAGAATAAATTAAACTTTTGCAAGATATGAGTAACATTAAAACCTGAAAGATAACGTCAAAAAAGTTTAACATTAGTCATGAGATACTAAAAAAGTTTACTAAGGTTTTAGCTTTCAAAAATTCTGATAAAAGACATACTCTTCCTATTACTATTCCTATAAATCCAAGGAATAATTGAAAAATTTTAATGTTTGAATAAAAGCTATCCAAAATAGGCCCCAAACATCCTGATCAATGCAGAATTCCACTGTGCATTGATTTGATACACAAGTGGAAGATGAGATGAGGTATACAGTCGATAGAAAAGTCTATTTCTATCATGAAATATTTTTCATACATAGGTTTCACTGGTAACGATTAATACATAAATAATTCCTGAGAACCAAACAGGGAAATATACCCACTTTCCCAAACAAAATCTGATCTTTCTACAGAGACTTTCCCCTAAGGATAATAAACAAGTAATTCTGACAAAAGAACACTGCTCTGAAGATTACAGTTTTATTTCCTAATGTGAGGACCTTTGCCGTCTCTGGAAGATTCACAGACTCATTTATAGCATTTCAATTTCCAGGTACTTATAACAGAATGGGAAAGAGCTGTTTGGGAAAGAAGAGCTTAAAAACCTTCTAGGAAAAAAAAAACCTTCTAGGATAGTTGTAGGAGAATCAAATTGATCATATTTCTGAAAAGCAAAGCTTAAATAATTGGGCTTTGCTTATAACAGAATGAGCAGATTAAGTTGAGCAGAGCATTATCGTCATATATTCACACAAATTAGGATCTTAGGTGTTTGGAACTTCTGTCTTTACTCTCCTTATATCAAGTATTGTATTGCTGTTGGGAAGAACCATCCAGTTTTACAAACGAACAAAAAATTTTTCAAAGTCACAAGCTGACTGCTTTCAACTTTAATGTAAATGTCAGACCATTTTACAGAGGGATTTGTATTTCTTAAAATTTAGTAATTTAAAATTCTAAAATATAAAATTAATCTGCGATGTTTAAAAAGACAAAAGAGCCCAAATTCTGAGGGGGAGAAAAGTGAATTCCTGATCAGATGAATCTCTTTGTAGCTAATGATCAACCCAGATATTATTAGCACCATCTTCTCTTTCCAAAATTGACTTCTGAAAGGAAAAAAGGAAAGCCCTAGAAATGCTTATTGGGTATTGATTGCAATAAGCCAGTTCTAGAATCAACCTCCTGGAGTTAGCACTATTCATCACACCATGGATGGAACTCAGTCAATGGAGCCTTCAGAAACGAATGGCCCCTCATCCTGATAATGTACCACAGTAAGCCAACAAAGAAACATAAGCAGAATAACAATATGGATATTTTCCAAAACCCAAGAAGTTGGCTTGTGTTCAGCATGACCCAGTAAATGGTACATTTTCAGCATTTTTACCTAATTCAACTGCAGTTTGTGGAATGGAATCAAACTGTGCAATGAAAATTCATATCACATTCATGAAACATCAGAATCCTCCACAGGAAATAAAGCCATATTGAATATATGACTACTTTATAATACACCTAGCACTGTAGGGTCATAGCTCTACAATAGTTGCAGAAGCGCGCTTCAGGGTGGATCTCATAAACAAACCTGGGGAAAGAAAAAAAAAAGTAGAGGAACAGTCATACAACTCACCTCCCTGCCTCAAAAGTGAACCAAGCAGCATCTCGCCCGTACCGCCGCAGGGCACTTAGCGGCCAAGAGATGAGTTTGACTCTGGGATTCTGGACGTCCCAAAGACAGATGTGCTCATATGTAATCTGCAAGGCACATTCGCCATGTACATCTAAGTTAGGGGATGGCATCAAATACACATTGAATCTCTCTGGGAGAAAAACAAAAGGTTAGTCTAAAATCCCGGGAATAAAACATCAAAGACATTGTAGGAATAAAGAGGCATTTCAAAATAATTCTAGCCCATATTCTAGGTTTAGGTTGAATATTCTGGAAGATAAACCTTTCTCATAAATTCACAGTCTCAGAAAATGATTTTTTAAATGAAGACCATGTCAAGTAACATAATAATGACACAGTCTGGCTGTCAACACACACTAAACACTATTTACATGAGCAAAGACCATTTTTAGAATTTTTAAATTTGCATAATAAAAAAATTTGTATGCCAATAAAAGACTAAAGCAGTGAAACCATTAAAAACAATTTTTTTCCTGCCAAGTACATATTAATTACACCCACATTTTTGTGTTCACAAAAGATGCAGGTGCAAAATAATTGTCACACGATTTAATGATATTAGAGTTTTATTGATCAACTCATAATTTTCATAACTAAATGAATAAAACTATATCCCAAATCATTTAAATAAAACTCCATACCAATTACCATGCACTTAACTGACCACCGGTTTGGGAAAAATCCAATGAATGTATTTGAACTAGTTTTAACAAGAACTCTCCTCAGCCAATTACAAATATCCATTTGCTTATTTGGATGACTGTTAAAATTTAACCGAGATTACTCTAAATAAACAACTTGGCTTATTACTGCAACCAAATGTTCATCCCCACAGATTCAGTCATGATATTTGTTACATTTCTTGAAAATTCATTAATTTAGGAAATTAGGAGTCAAAACCTCTAAGCGAAACATGAAGAAAAATATTACTAACAGCAAATACATTTTCACCTATCCACCATTATGGTAGATTGCCTACATCTGACAAATAGTGTGGCACCAATCATATTAGTGGTATTCTAAATTAATTGTTTTATAATAAGGAAGTCATTAGAATTCTTGTAGATTTTAGCTGAGTTTAGTAAGTAGGAGTGTCATGATTGGATGATTTCATGGATCTATTTTTTCCAATTTTCTAAAGTTATTTCAAACTCCCAATAACTCATTATTTGCTGCCTTCTAGCAACTATTATTTTAAAAGTATATTCTAACGGAGTAACAGTTCTCTCGGGGGAATTCTGGAACAAGTCAGATAGACAGTCATCATTAAGTGAGAAGTAACAGAGAAATCGATAATGACCAATTTATTCATGTAGAAATTCTTCTACAACTCTACTTCACTCAAGAATCACAACGGTAACAGTGGTAAGAGCAATTGGTTTTGTTGCAATTACTTGAAGTCATGCAAGTTAATATTGTAAAATGCCTTCAAAGACATAGTTGAGTTTTGTAATGATCCCTACTAGTTATGGACCAGGGATATTCTTATTCCTATTTGACAGAAGAGGAAATCGAGGCACAGATGGTACAGTAGAGGGAACGCCTAGGCACAGCCCATTCTTGGATTCCATTTGCAGCACCATCAGGATACAGCTTCACAAATATAAATTTGTGAAAAATAGGTGCTGGTCTGAGCACTCCAGATTTAAAGAAAAGCAAAACCTAACATATTTTCCTCCTTGTTTGGCTTCATATGCATCCATCCATGAGGCACTACAGGTGCATCTTCTCCGCCCGGAGCATGCTGATTTAGTGAACCATACGAGGGAGAACCCAGGGCTTGGGTGTTATGACCCTGGAAAATGGCTTGGCTTCTCCGCACCTCAGCTTCCCAGTCTACAAAGAGACTTTTCTAAATTAGCCAAGCACTTGTAAGTCTCAGTCAATAACACCTCCATGGAGATGGATTATGGCAGATATGGTGCATCCAAAATAGTCCCAGACTGTAAATGTGTCATGAAGACAGAGTTCCAAGTGAAAGCAAGGGCGTTTTTTACTAACTGGAGAGTGCACCCATGACGAGGGTCAGTACAACTCCACATGTGCCATGTTTGTAATCAAGCCAGGGGACCCATGGCCTTTTTGTTGTGTTCCATCCTCACGGGTGAAGTCAATAGGTTACAACAGAGCAGGACTCCGGGATCCAATCCGCCCTGTCACAAGGCTTCGTTATTTAGAAACAAAGAAATAATCCCTCACTCCCAGACTCACACTGTAAACCAACACTGAGTTTTGCTGAAATGTTCATGGGGGTTTTGGTCATTATTACCTAAACTGATTTATGCCCAGGTTGAGTGTTGAGCTCAAGGAGTTGGCTCACGTGTTTCAGTTAAAAAAAAAAAAAAAAATGGACAGAATTAGGTGGGCTTAAACCTGAGAATACATTCATGAAGTGTGGATTCTACTAAAAACATCGGAAAGCTTTTAGTGCAATACTTTCAGCGAAAAATGCAAGACAAAAAACAAACAAACAAACCCCCCATATCCATTATGTGGTCAAATCAGGATATTATGAGGATAGGTCCAGGAATATAGTCTGGTATCAAACACTAGCTGTAGGAATTGGAGCAAGGGCTATAGCTTTTCTGAGCTTCAGCCTCCTCATCTGTAAAACGCAGGAAAGTGTCATGGGGCTGCCAGGCAAATGACTTAATTAATTGCATTTAATGTATTAAAGGACTTAATGCATCTGCCACAGAAACCAGCACATAGCAGGTTCCCCCAGGTTTCTAGATGATATTATTAATATAGAAACCTTCATATTTGTGCCTCGAAAACACATTAAGAAATACACTGAAATAGTAACACAGGATTTAGGTCAAATAAAGGTTCTTTTAACTTCTCTCTTTATACCATTTTTTTTTTTTGTAATTTCAAAAATTCCACATAGGGAAGACGTCTTATGGTGGGACATAAACAGTGTTAAAGAGAGCGAAGGAGAGAATTTTCTTTACATACCACTCTGTTCTCTCTCAACCCCAGTAGCCAGTAAGTCAGGCTCTCCGAGGCTGATGTCATTGATCCGCGTGCCCACACACTCCATCTGGAGCACTTTGCACCATTCATCCGCCTCAAGATCTGTGGAAACGTCCGAAAGATTAACGCACATGCCCAGCACCTGCTTTGAGCACAAAAAGCAAAAGCCCTCCCTACCTCCGACGAACCTGATTCACAAGCAAAGGTCTTGGAGGTATCATCATTGAAATAAATCCCGATGGCGTGTTTCTTGGTGCTCTTTGGCAACCGAGCTACGTTCTTCACATTGTTGAGCTCTGTAACCTGCAAAAGCAAACCATTGCCAGTCCGATCACACTCCCAGAGTGAGCGCGCCCAGTCACCACCCCCACACCAGTCACCACCCCCACTCCCACTCCGGTGGAAGGCACCCCGCAGGTGAACACCACTTGGCAAAAAAGGGTGTTTTTGAAAGCTGTGAATTCTTTCAGTGTTATCCTTAAGACACAGCAAGGGAGGGGAACGAATTACCTCCCTTTTTCAGTTTTTCTGAAACATAGTAAGTGGCACGAGCTGAAAACTTCATAGAGAGAGAAAACTCATTTTAGGGTTTTTCTCTCCCCAGAGTCTACCTAATGAATAATTCTCGGATCGGTATCCTTGTCCCAGTGGAGACTTTCAAATACTCCAACCCCTGGGGGGACTCCCAGTGAAGGTATCCTCCACTCATCCATCCCAAGGAAGGAAGGGAATGGAGGCCCGGTTTCATAAGGGAAGGGAATGGAGGCCCAGTGAATCATCTCACTCTCTGATATTCAAGAATGGAGTGTCAGAAGTCCCCAAAACACCCCTCCACTTGGGGTTCAAGTCACATATTCCAAAACAGACAAGTGGGTTTTCCCATTCTGTCTTACTCTTGGTTTCTCAATGGTTTACAGGGCCTCCGTTTTAGAGCCTGCATGGCACCCTCCATGGCATCACTTTTTCTTATGGTTAGGGAAAGCCTTGCCCATTAGACCTCTTCTCTCTCCTTCCTCTCTCCCACAGTCTCTTGGTCCCTGTTATAAACACTCAAAATGTTAACACATTTATAAACCACCCCCCTCCCGCTAAGGGTACTGGTTTATTGTGTTTCCAAAATGGCTGTCCCTCCCTCAGTTACATCCAGATCCCCTGCTGCATTCCAGGGTTGTGATCACTGGCTGCGCGATAGAAGGCATCCATGGCTTCAGGGTATTTACAAGATAAATAACACACATTAACAAGTTTAACCTCCCCTTCCTATCGCTCTTTGGGGTTTTTATAAAAGAATGTATCTCCCATCGGTCTTTGCCTTCAGAGCTCATCTTATTCTAGATTCAAGGAATGCCTGGCTCAGGAAGCCGGGGAGGAGAGAAGTCAATATCCTCCACCTATACCCTAACCTGATTATTTTATTCCCCTACTTCTTAACTTCCACTGGCTCTTTTTATAATATAAAGGCAAATTTCTTGGCATAAAATATCTTGACAGTTGCTACTGACCAAATGTTTGTGGCTCCCCAAATTTACATGTTGAAATCCTACCCCTCAAGGTGACAGTATTAAGAGGTGGGACCTTTGAGGGGCACCTGGTGGCTCAGTTGCTTAAGCATCTATGTTTGCCCCAGGTCAGAATCCCAGGGTCCTGGAATCCAGCCCCGCATCAAGCTCAGCCAGGAGTCTGCTTCTCTCTCTGCCTCTGCCTCCCCACTGGCTTGTGCTCTCTCTTGTGCACTCATTCTCTCTCTCTCTCTCAAATAAATAAATAAATAAATAAATAAATAAATAAATAAATAAAATCTTAAAAAAAAAAAAAAGAGGTGGGACCTTTGGTGGGTGATAGGTCTTGAGGGTGAAGCCCTACTGAACAGGATTAGTGTCCTTATAAAAAAGACCCCAGAGAGTTCCTCATGCCTTCTGCCATGTGAGAAGATGCCTTCTATGAACCAGAAAGCAAGGTCTCAGACACTGAATCTGCCAATGCCTTGACCATGGATTTCCCACGTAGATTCTAGAACTATGAGAATTCTATTTCTGTGGTTTATAAGCTACCCAGTGTATGGTATTTTTTTATGGCAGCCCAAATACCTAAGACATCAGTGTTCCCCCCAAAAGCTGGCTAAATAAAGCACTACCTACCTTAGCAGGAAGCTTTAGTAGCTCGACACCACCAACATTATTCTCCAGCTACTCCAAATCCCCCCGAGTTTACCAGATAGAACAGTTTATTTTTTGAAGATTTCATTTATGTATTTATTTTAGAGAGAGGAAGAGTACAAGCAGGGGAAGGGGCAAAAGGAGAGAAAGAATCTCAAGCAGACTCTGTGCTAAGTGCGGAACCTGACACAGGGCTCGATCTCACGACCCTGAGATGGTGACCTGAGCGGAAATCAAGAGTCAGATGCTTAACTGGCTGAGCCACTCAGGCACCCCACAACTGTTTATTTTTTATGTATGTATTTTTGTGCTAATACCCCAATACAAGCACTACTAGCCACAACTACTTATTAGTCTTTCTACTTCCATCGTAACCTCATTAATTCACTGTAAACGCAGCATCCAGACGATCTTTCCACACACAAGTCTGATACCAGCATTTCTGTGCATAAAACAGAACACTTCAGTGACTTCTCTTTGCACCTAGGATAAGCAGCCAAGCCCTTAGAGTGACCATCGAGGCCCTCTGTGGTCTTTCCTGTAGCTACCTTGCCAGCCTCCTCTCTGATACCTTCCCCATGTGTCTCAAGTTCCAGCCACAATGGCTTTTGTTCAAGCCTCAGAAGGCACCATGATTCTCCTGGCATGCTTTCCTTATTTCACTTGCACCCACCGACGGGTCTTAGTTTAAATCTCAGTTACCTGCAGAGCCCTACTCGACACCCCCATCCCTCCACCTAATCAGAGTCTCCAGGCTCTGTCTTCCAGTGACATCTTTGCCCTCACGGCCCTGTAATGGGTATTATGGCCTACAGTTTAGAGCCTGTCTTGCCTTGAGAATGGAAGTTCCCTAGGTTTTTGCTCACCACTGTGTCCCCTGAATCTAAGACAGAACCCGTCACCTTGGGGGAACCCACTGTATATATGTGGATTGATGAACAAAAGACCAAACACACCCACAAATTTACTTGCACGGTGCTTCTTCAAGGTGAATGTCTCTTTCTCCAGAAAAATTTTACTTTTCCTGCAAGGCCAACTTCCTCTGGGAAACTTGCCCTGACTTCAGTGTGAATTACTCATTATCACCTTCTCTCTGTTCCCAGGTATGCGGTATGAAGCTTTGTTCTATTATCTGTTATTGTAATTAATCCATCGATCTCTCCAGCACCCAGCTAGACGTGAGTCTCCTATCAATGACTTACTGATGGTCTGAATCAATGACAGACAATCATCTGAGAATCAACATTTATTGAGTCTGCACCGTATACCACACACTGTGCTTGGACTACTTTTACATAATATGTCAAACTTGATCTTCATAAACACCCTGCGAGATAGATATTATTGCCAGCTATTTTCCAGTTGAAGAAGCTGTGGATGAGAAAGGTCAAAGTCATGTGTGCAAGGTCACAGCTAAAAAATGGCAGCACCAAGTTCTGAATGAGGCAAACTGCCCCCAACGCCAGTGCTCTTCGCCCATCCAAAATACCAAGGACCGACTCTAAATACTTTCAGCACAGAGAATCTTTAGCCCAGAAAGTCATCTCCATCTCATATTCGAGGACTTCTTCTTTTTCACTGGTGTGTACACTGGGGGTAGGGAGGAGCTGGTGGGGGTGCTGAAGTAGGGCATGAGTGCCTCAGGCTTTATTCTGACCCTCTACTGAGCCATTATGTAAGAGTAGTCTACTCTAACCTAAGGCACAGCACCGACTTTGAAATATGTCATTTCACTGCACATCCATTAAAGGTATAGAGGAAGGAATGTCACCTGAAAGGGTCAGGAAATGTAGGGAGAATTGCATGAGTCAGAGCACAATTACCCGTTTTGGAAATTGGTTTAGATAATAAGCAACCCAGCACCCTCGGCCCGGGGGAGGTAAGTGTTCAGGGCAGGCAGGATTATGTTTTTATGTGTCAAAGGACAATCAGGTTCTAACACAACAGTTTCTGCCCCCCAGTTCAGAACTACATCTCAATGAGCATGTGCTTGCACACATACCCCCCCCCCCCAACCAGCCACATTCACACCCTCTTTCTTTCAAAAGAACTGCAATCTATGCCAATCCATAATAGAGCCTTCCTCAAAATACGTGCTAAAGTGAAAATTATGAGAACATTTGCAAATATATTTATATCACTTAAAAACCTGTATAAGACATATTTATTTCCACCATCGCTCCATTTTGTAAATGAGAAAAGCAAAAACAGAACATATTTTTTCATATTCCTTTTACAAAGACATCATTTGCCCCTGAAGAATCACTTTTGAAGCAAATGTAGATTTTGATAAGGTCTCAGGTTCTTGTGTAATATGGATGATATTTTAAACGGGGGCTAGTAAGTGTATCTCATCACCAACACTGACTGTATTGGAGCCTCAATATGACCTCAGAGAAGATGAGCATTCAGGACCATGCGCAGGCAATATCTGCAGGTCACCTTCTGTTTGAACTTCTTGTCTTTTTCTTATGTCTCAGATCAGAAGTTATTTTGTACCAAGTTCAAAACTTTTTAGGAAAACTCCATTCTGAGCCTCTGTAGTCAGAGATTTCATTTTTCTTTCACAGTGTAAGAGAAAAGACACACCCTAAGCTCTATACGAATTTTGCCATTTTTGTGTAGAGATTCACAAGTAAAATGCAAAAGCTTCTTCAAGGTGTAACAGCATCAAGGGAGGAGTGACTTAAACACAATTGTAGGAGAGTTACATTCCCTCTTCAGGAATCTTCCTTGAGGGGGTGCCTGGGTGGCTCAGTGGGTTAAGTGTCTGCCTTCAGCTCAGGTTATGATCCCAGGGTCCTGGGATCGAGCCCCACACATTGGGCTTCCTGCTCATCAGGGAGTTTGCTTCTCCCTCTGTGCTTTCTCTCTCTCTCTCAAATAAATAAATAAAATCTTTAAAAAAAAAAAGAATCTTCCTTGAATCTATTCATTCATCAATTTTTCAACTCATTGCTTATTCATATTTAAAAGGAGGAAACAAACAGAGAACCATTTTACCAGGGAGGGATAAGGAAGTGCTATGAAGACAAAGCTGTGAAAAAGGATTTAGTGTGAGCTCAGGAGAATTCTGCTATTTTACATAAGGGGGCAAGGAGGTCCTTTCAGAGAAGGAAGCATTTGAGCAAAGGCTCATAAGATCTGAAAAGGTGAATCATGAATAACTGGGCCCAGCCATTCCAGGCACAGGTAACAGAAAATGCAGTCTCTGAGGTAGGAATTTACTTGTTTGGCAAGGACACAAGTTTGGTAATAGGTTTTAACATTTGACCTCCTGCCCTTGACATCTGCCCTCAAGGATAAGCCTCCTCTGCAGTCCCCTCTCTCCCCCAGGCATCACCCTGTCCACCTTCCTCATAAGGCTCTGCAGCTCATGCAATGCCAGTGGACCTAAGGAAGTCAATATCTCTAAGCTCTTTCATTTTTTCTTTTTTATTTCAATCTGGCCAAGACTTGTTTTCCGGAGCTCCTTGAACATCTTTATGATGGTCATCTCAAATTCTTTCTCAAGTAATTCATAGACTTCCATTTCTTTAGGGTCACTTTCTAAATATTTATTTTGTTACTTTGATTGAGCTGTTTCCTGTTCCTTCATGTCCCTTGTAAGTTTATGTTGGGATCCACAGATTTGACAAAACATTCACCTCTCTCAGAATTTATGGACTGGTTTTGTACAAGGAAAGAACCAAACAGCCTTGAGCAGAAGAATACAATAACTGAATTGAAAATTCATTAGCAAGGTTTGGAACAGATTTGATCAAGCAGAAGAAAGAATCAGAAAACTTGAAGATCAGTTCTTTGAAATTCTCCAGGCAGAGGAAAACAATGCATGAACAAGAGAACTATGTGTTTGGGATCAGAATGTGATCTCAGTACTCAGTTACCTGAACTGACACCCTGTATATCTTAACAAAGCACGGGCTTAATTCATTATTGGGATTTATATATTACTTTGAGAGCCATGCTAATTATTAGATCATCATAAGCTAAATCCAAAAAGTATACTTTATTTCAACTGAAGCTAAACTACAATTTTAAATATAAAATATTAGGGACACCTAGGTGGTTCACTGGTTGAGCATCTACCTTTGGCTCAGGTCGTCATCCCAGGGTCCTGGGATCAAGTCCTGCATCAGGCTCCCCACAGGGAGCCTGCTTCTCCCTCTGCCTGTGTCTCTGCCTCTCTCTGTGTCTCTCATGAATAAATAAATAAAATCTTTAAAATAAATAAATAATAAAATGTTAAAACATCATATTCAAAACAGAAATAGTTTTATTAAATCACCATGGCAAACATAGTTTATTCCCATTTCTATAAGAAAAAAAATTTAAATATGCATGCTTGCCCACATATATATTCTTCTACATATTTGTAGTGAGGAAGACTAAGGGTCTGGGTAGTCTTCTGTGTTTGTCTCTTTGTATTGTTGGGTTTTTTACTATATGCATCCAAATTAGAAAGGAAGAAGTAAAATTATCTCTGTTTGCAGATGACATCATCTTAACATGTAGAAAATGCTAAAGATCTGTCTCTCACACAAATGCACAAACACCTGTTAGAACTAGTGAATTAATTCAGTAGAGCTGCAGGATACAAAAGGAATGAACAAAAATCACTTGTGTTTCTATATACTGACAGTGAACAATCTCAAAAGAAAATTAAGAAAAAAAACCCTGAGTACAAGAACACTAAAAAGAGTAAAATACTTAACAATAAATGAAACCAAGGAAGAAAAAAATTTATGCACTGGAAACTACAAAACAATGTTGAAGAAAGTTAAATAAGGTACAAATAAATGGGAAGACATCCCTCATTCATGCACTGAAAGACTTAATATTGTTAACAAGTCCACATTTGGGGCGCCTGGGTGGCTCAACTGGTTAATCATCCAACTCTTGATCTTGGCTCAGGTTATGATCTCAGCATTGTGAGATGGAGCCCAGGGTCAGGTTCTAAGCTCAGTGTGGAGTCTGCTAGAGATTCTCTCTCCCTCTGCCCTTCCCTACCTCCCTGCTCATGCACACTCTTTCTCTAAAATAAACAAACAAGCAAATAAATAAATCTTTAAAAAAATAAAATAAGATAAAATGTTTATACTACCTCAGTTATCTACAGAGTCAATGTAACCTCTTTCAAAATCCTGATGCACTATTTGCAGATAGAAAAAGGCCATCCTATAATTTGTATGGAATCCCAAAGGACCCTGAACATGTAGTCAAATGATCTTGAGAAGGAATGAAACTGAAGGCCTCACACTTACTAACTTCAAAATATATTACAAAGGTACAGTAATCAAAACTGGATAGTACTAGCACAAAGACAGACGTACAGACCCATGGAATAAAATAAAGGACTCAGAAATAAACTGTTGCCAAGAAAACACGATGGGGAAAGGAGAGTTTCTTCAACAAATGGTGTTGGGTACCTGGATATCCACTTGCGGAAGTATGCAGGTGGACCCTCATCTTGCACAAAAATCAACTTAAAATTGATTGAAGACTTAAATGCATGTCTTATAAGTATAAACTTCAAAAGAAAATACAGCAGAAAAAAAGTTGCATTAACATTGGCCTGGCAAAGATTTATTGGCTCTTCATGCACTGAATGGGACAAAACAAAAAAAGTCTGCGTAGTAAAGAAAACATTCAACAAAGTGAAAAGCAACCTAAAGAATGGGTTAAAATATTTGCAAACCATCTATCTGTCCAGGGCTTAATATCATATATATATATATATGGAACCCCTTAATATCATACATATATATATATAGAACCCCTACAATTCAACAGCTAACAAGCAACCCAATTAAGAAATGAACAAATGACTTGAATAGACATTTTTTCAAAGACCTAGAAATTGCGAACAGGTATAAGTTGCTAACCGTCACTAATCTTCAGGGAAATGCAAATCAAAACCATGAGATATTCGTCTCTCACATGTTAGGATGGCCATTATTTACAGAAAAAAAAAAAAAAAAAAACCTGAAGGGAAATTGGAATCTCTGTGGATTGTTGGTGGGAATGCTGATGCAGCCACTATGGAAGACATGATGGAGATTTCTTTAAAAATTAAAAATAGAATTCCCACGTGACCAAGCAATTCCCACTTCTGAGTATTGTACATCCAAATATACAAAAACAGGATCTCAAAGAGATATTCGCACTTTCACGTTCAAAGCAGCATTATTCACAACAGACAAGATCTGGAAACAACCTAAGATGTCCACGGACCAATAAACAGATAAAGAAATATGGTATATGCATACTATAGGATATTTATTCAGACTTAAAAAAGGAAGGAAATTCTATCATTTGTGACAAGAAGGATGAACCTGGAGGATATTATGCTATAATAAGCCGGTCATAGAGAGGCAAATACTGCATGATTCCACTTATATAAGTTATCCACGGTAGTGAAAATCTGAAGCAGAAGCTGGAATGGTGGTTGCCAGGGGATGGGGGGAGGGCGCAACCAGAAGCAGCTATTCAATGGGCACAGAGTTTCAATCATAGGAGACAAAAAAGTTCTAGAGATCTGCTATACAGCAGTAGACATATAATTAACAATACTGTACTGTATACTTAAAAAGTTATCAAGAGGGTAGATTTCAAGCCATGTGTTTTTTTTTACCACATTAAAAAAAAAATATTTCCGTAGCAAAATGTAGCTAGAATTTAAGAACATTAGTTTCTTTCCACTGTATTTCTTTTTATTTTATTTTATTTTTATTTTTCCACTGTATTTCTTTTTAAACGTTAACTCTTGTTCATGGCAGGAGATACTGGTCTTCTACTGATGGTAGTAAGAGAATTTGCTCATACCATGAATTTACTTAAACAGAAAAGTGAGGTGATTTCAAGCAAAAGATTAAGTAAATATGACTAGAGGTGCTACTGTGATAAGAAACATTAATGAATAAATGACAAAGGACTGAAAATTGAGAAAAATACCATAAACCTACTACTACTAATAATCTATTATTGTATTATGTTTATTCATGAGAGACCTAGAGAGAGAGGCAGAGACATAGGCAGAAGGAGAAGCAGGCTCCCCACAGGAGCCCAATGCAGGACTTGATCCCAGGACCCCAACCTGAGTCAAACCACTGAGCCACCCAGGCACTCTTACTACTAATATTATGAAACTGAGTTCATTTCATTTCATTTTCTTGAGTCAACAGTCCAGGTGAATCAATTGACCTAAAGGTCCTAGAGTCACCCAGAACAACTCTCACTGGCTTGACAGCTGCAGAACAATAGATTGCGATAGAAACTTGGTAAAGACCTGGTTCCCACTTGAGATCCCAAAGGTCACCCAGCTGAATAACACCATTTGTTTTCCTTTTGCCTTTTTTGCCCATTTCATGACTGCATTTCCTGAGTGATATTTCTAGCCTCATGACCGAAATCTGAAATTTCTTTGAGAAATACGATGAAAGAACTATTCCAAAGAGAGGTCTAAGGTCAGGTCCTTCGATATACATTTTCATTACTAACAGAACAGTTTTGATAGTAGAAAAGAAAGCTGAATCTTGTGATTAAAAATGGTATATAAATAGACTAAATATTTTTACCTACCCTTTTATATACTCTCCAGCTAAAACAATGGCAGATCCCAAGTTAGATAATCGAAATAAATTCTGTTTACTTGGGGGGCTGCCTGTCTGATTACCTTTTCAAATTAATCTGTGACTTCTCAGTTTCAACCTTGCTTTTCATCTACTAGGATAGGTTTAAGCTTACTGACTCCAGAGATTTTTCTCCTGAAATGAACCTAAGAAACATGTAGCTATCAAAAAAGACTGGTAATATCTGTATGGCTTCCAGAAAACTGTCAATATTAGGGCCTTGGAAATGCTTGATTTTCTCTAGAAATTATATGTTTACTCTCAGGAGCCCCACTTCGTGTCAGGCTTAATCTGATTTTGCACATCCTGGGGCCATTTCTTCCTGACGGAAATTATCATGGACTAATTAAAAATTCACAGAAGATAGAGGCTCCCTAAAAAATCTGCTGGTAAAAGATAATGAACACTAAATAGGAAGTTCTCTGATGCATAAAGTATGCTTCTAAGCATGGAGGTTGGAACAGATTAGGCAATGATGAGACTTGGCAGGATGATTCTGTCTCTAGGACTTGGAGGAACTGAAAATAAGGCCAACGGTAAAGTCTGCCCCTCCTACTAATCTTCATTTTCTAGCGTTTATCAAATTATTTGTTCACAATCATCCATTCTCTCCCAGTCCTTCTGATTCTTTACCAATGGGTTTGGACTTGGCCACACAACTGGCTTTGGCCAACAGAACATGACCTGACAGGCCACGTCCAAGAAGACGCTCGAGATGCGTGCATATTTACGTCAGTTCTGCCTTCCTTGAGCTTCAGCCTGTCACTATGAGAGGACTGTTCCCTACCCTCCTGGATCTCTAAATGTACAGACAGATGGATTTCAGCTGAGTGAAATTAATCCAGCTGTGCTCAGGACACCCACGGCCAACCCACGCCCCTCATGTAACAAGGGCAGGAGATAAAAGATGTGTCGCTATAGGCTGCTAAGATTTTGGAACTGTTGTCACAGCAGACGTTGGTTAAGACACCCTCTGTTCAGTGTTCTTCTGGCCAGGAATTCCCATGGAGATTTTCTCTCAAATCTCACCGTAGAGTAACATTGCTTTTTGTACAAAGGAGACCAGATTTCCTAGCCAAACACATCATGATCAACTAGGACACCGGTTATCAACTTAAGTAGTCAAATCGGTTGCTTTTTAAAATCTTTCAGAAGAAAAGAAAGTATTTGTTAATTTAAGAAAAGACACTCTGAACTAAACTCATCTTTCCTACTTGGACCTTAAAGTGTTGAAGAGTACTCAGCTTTTTAAAAAAAAAACACTTGCTTTTGTGTGGGTACATACGGCACCCTGGTTTATAACTTAGGCTACTGCTCAGTGCAGTTCTGCTTGAGACGCTCAGAGCAGGAATTCATGTATTAGGACCTGCGGATCAGACACACACAGTCAAGGACAGAAATCCTGAGAAGATAGCCCAGTGCATCTTTATGTGCACACACTCCTGTGTAACCCACCGCACATACCGGGTCAGAAAAAAAAACATTTTAGTCACTACCACCACTCCCCAGGTCAGTGCTGCCCACAAGTAAGATCACTACTCTGATCTTCATCACGGTTGGCTAGTTCCTTTTTTTTTTTTTTTTTGGTAGTTCTTTTAAAAACTTTATATAGATGGAATAATATTACATATTTTTCGGTGTCCAGATTCTTTTACCCAACCTCATGTCTGTGAGATTTTTTCCATGTTGTCTTCTATATAAGAAGTTTTGGTTTCTATATGATATTCCATTGTATGAATGACCTTTTTGTTTTTAAACATTTGGTTGGCTTTCATTTTAGATGTAGCTCTTATAGAAATATGTGATTTTGGGATACCTGGGTGGCTCAGCAGTTAAGCGTCTGTCTTTGGCTCAGGATGTGATCCCAGGGTCCTGGGATCGAGTCCTACATTGGGCTCCCTATGAAGAGTCTGCTTCTCCCTCTGCCTGTGTCTCTGCCTCTCTCTCTCTGTATCTCTCTCATGAATAAATAAGTAAAATCTTCAAAAAAAAGAAATACGTGATTTTAAGAAACATATAGTTGGGATATTCCATTTTTATTTAATCTTATCCATTGTCTCTTGGTATAGGTGTTAAATAAATGTAAATTAATTCTTACAATTGACATTTTGGGAATTAGTTCAGTCCTCTTCTATTCTTTTATTTTTTAAAGATATTTATTTATTTATTTATTTATTTATTTATTTATTTATTTATTTATTTATTTATTTATTTATAGCATGAGTAGGGGGCAGGGGCAGAGGGAAAAGGAGAGCATCTCAAGCTGATTCCGGACTGAGTGTGGAGCCCAATGAAATCAAGGCTTGATTTCACACCCGTGAGGTGAAATCACCTCACACCTGAGCCCAAATCAAGAGCGGGATGCTTAACTGACTGAGCCTCCCAGGAGCTCCAGCCCTTTTTTATTCTTTCTAATCCCCTTATGCTTTGTTTTTTTTAAAACAAACGTTTTGTCTTTGCCCTTTGCTTTTTGCTCAGGGAATTTTGCGTTATCATTCTCTTTTCCAAAATAATACTGTGAAGATTTTCAAGACAGAGAAGCTGAAAGAATAAGACATTGGGCTCTGTCACCTGGAATCCACAATTATCAACATTTTGCCACCTGTATTTAGTTTGCTTCACCTCTCTTTACATTTAAATATGTGGGAGTGCAAGTGTGTGCGTGTGTACATGCACACTTGTGTACACATTTGGTTTGAAGTATTTGAAAGTAAATTACAGACAGAAACACACATTAACCCTACAACTTTGCAAACCAATTTTAAAAATAGCAGGGTTCACTCACATCACATCAGTGCCATTTTCACAACTAAGAAAATGGGCAACAGTTCCTTGTATTATCTAATTTCCAGTCATCTTCAAAGTTCCTTAGAAGTCCCCAAAATGTCTTTTTAGAACTGTGCCCACATCCCTCCACCACCACCCAGTCTAGGATCCAACAAAGACTAAGGCATTGCATTTCTTCTTCTGAGAGTCTTTCCATTTGGAAGAGTCCTCACATTTTACAAATGATACTATCATTTTGAAAAGATGATGTCCGTTTTCTTGTAGAATATTCCATTTCTAGATCTGTTTATTTTTCCATGATGATCTTAATTTTTCTACCCCTTGTATGTCTTCTGAAATGGAAGCTACACTTAAAGGGTGAATGAGATTCAGAAACAAATACTCCGGAAGACATGCTGTGGGCTTTCCACTGCATCATATACATAATGTCAGAATGCCCCTCTTTTAGTGAGGTGCAGTTTGATCACTTGGGGGTAGCCACCATTTCTATCATAAAATAGCAATTTTTGGATTTGTATTTAAGCTGGGTGACACTTTGGCATCCTGTGAATATCCTGTTCCTCAACTACTTCCAGGGAATTATCTTAGCATCCACTGAAGACTCTTACCTGCAACAAAATGCTATGCATTTATCGTGATGACCACATGATGTATAGAATTGCCGAATCATCATATATAAGCTACTATAACACTGTATGTTAATTATATCTCAATAAAAAATTTTAGAATGCTATTCTTTTTAATCTAATTAGTCTGTCAACCTAAGCCCCTATGTCTACGACTGCCAGAGTCAAGATAAATATTGACAGAGGATGGTTTTAGTGTTCCCATCCCCATACTGCTTTTTATTAAAATAACCTGGAAGCACCACAAATACTAATAGAATTGCTATTACTAGTCACCTATTATTTCAAAATTGTGTAACTACTGCATTTGATCAGGTGAGCAAGTTCATTGATCCAGAATTTACTCTGTATGTTTAGCGGCTAGAAGTGCCTGCCACACACCCCTTATGGTATATGCACTTGGGTGCCCTGATCCTCACTCTTCCACCGAAATGTGCCAATAGGTGAGCTGCTGTACACAATCGGGTAGCTTACGTGGGAAGAGAACTATGCCATTTGTGACTTGACACCATCATCAGTCTCTTCCCAGGTCTTTCTGCGGGGACAACTAGCTAACTGTTAGCACCACTGCAAGTCCTCACTGTAGTTAGTTAGGATTGAGGAAACCCATGTAGAGGTGAATGTGGGGGTCCATGGAGGTCATGCTTCCCAAGCCTGGTGAGAAGGGACATGGGTGATTCTTTGCTTCTCAAGCCTCTATTGGCACTTGCGTGCCATCTTATCGGGACTTCAATCTGCCTGCAACGAGGCAACCTTCCTTCATCAGAGACTCAAGGCAGATGGTGAAGGCGGTCCACCTCGCCTTTCCTGGACCAGCACAGGAAATGACAGAAGGCTACCTTGTTGGTGGTGTGCTTTTTGGCTCCTGCATGTGATTATGTTGGATGGCGTGGCCTGAAAAATCAATCTGAACAACTTCGATTGACTTTTCTCAAGATATATTCCAACCATGTGTTGTCCTCCCACAGATTCCAAATTCCTCTAAGAGAAACAGATTTTTTTCCGTAGCTGGAAGAAATACAGTTGCGCACTGAATTATCCATGTAGGTCCTGCTCATCCAATGGACAGTTCTTTGGAGCTTTCAGACTGTTTCTCTACACCTTTCTACAAATATGGTCTATTGTAGTGCTAGAGGTCATTATACTGAATGGTCACAACTCTCCTGAAATAAAGGCAATGCCCAATTTATTGTTTTCCTGAGCCTAAAAGCCCAATTGAAGATCATTTCATTTATATGGACTTTTACTTTTCAAATCCCTTTAAGCAGGACCACATGGCACTTGCTCTTCTTTGCCTAGAAACACTCTTCCTGTAGATACCTCCATGGCTCATTTCCACCCCCATCTCCTGCTACTCACCTCATCTCAATAACACCATTTCTGATTCGTCTATCTGAAATTGCAAACTCTCATTCCATACTTCCTATCCCTTTTCTCTACTTTAATTTCTTCCTTAGCATTTATCAGTTGCACCAACATACTATAGATTTTACTTGTATACTTCCTTTATATCTGTCTCTTCCCCATTCAAGTAAGGGCAGAGCCACACAGGTGGAGTGGATGAGAATGGCCCGTGGAGCTGAGCTGCCAGCAGCTGGCTTGCCCCTACACTGCAGTCTTAACCACAGGAAGGATGGGAGCATGGCATGAGGGTGAAGGTAAAAGTCTGGGGAGGTCAGCAGACAACCAGGTGGTAAGTGACTCCACCTTCAGACCAGGAGGAAGAAGACAAGGAGGCACCTGAGAGCTTCCCGACCCCTATGCAATTCCTGGTTTTTAGTTTTCTGAAACTCAAAAACACAAAGTACTATGTAATGCCACCAAAGGAAAGAAATATTCAACACTCCCCTAAATTTCTGATAAATCTTTAAGTATGCCACCCAATTAGGAACTACCCCCCCAAAAAAAAAGACTGCCAAATTAACTTGGCTCTTTAAAGCCATGCTCCAGATGTGTTATTCATCATAAATGATAGCGTTCATTGAAATAAATGCTTAACAGCCAGCAATTAACAAAGTGGGCACACTTTAAAAGTTTAATTTGCTACCTATATAGTTTTGCATTAACAACTTGGAAAACAATTACAAATTGCACAATTCAATTTTCCAAATGGGTTATTTTGTAACCAGATGAAGAAACTGTTGAAATTTCTTCTGGTGTTTCAAGGGAAGATTAATACAATCAGGTTTTTAAAAACGTACATATATTCCCTTGAGGAATTGGTATATTCCTGTCAGAATTATGCAATTAGCCAGCATTATGTGGGAATATTAAGCATGTTTCTGGTGTGCTGCAAAGTCAAAAGCCATTTAGGAAAACAAGGATTTGATTTCCAATTTTTCTCCTTCTTTTGCTGAAGGTAATTTACAGATGATGATTTATTTATGTTTACAGAGTAAAAACAAGACCACTACCTAAAAGGCAATTTTCTGCCTTGCTTTTGTAGGCTGTATCCTAATTATTTTTCCCCTTGTGGGACTGAATGAATTAAGTAAGCAATTCACTTTGTATATGCAAATGGCAAAGCTCTGTGGAAGCTTCAAATTGCTTCATTCTCAAAAAATAAATAAATAAATAAATAATTTAAGGCCATTATCTTACTGAAAATGAAGAGGCATAAGCCCCTTTAACGTCTATGGATTGTCTTTGAAAATAAAAACAACATGGAAACAATCCATTTCTGGGTCCCTAATGTTTTCTCAAGTATTAATAAAATAACTATTATTATTATTGTGGTTATGACATTATTATCTGTTGAAAATGTTCAAAGTAGTCTAAAAATACCTTCATAAACATTTCTGTTAAACATTTCCAAAAAAATTCTTATGACATGTTCCAAACCTTTTAACTTTTTTTAATATTGTCTTTCCTAAAAAAGCACCAGTAGTTTGAAGTTACAGTGCCAGGAAGCAGGGACAGGCACATAAGAAGCGACATGCTCAGTTCTGTTCAAAAGTCACCACCCCAGACATCTCTGCCCACTAGCTGCCCCTCAGGATCCTGAACGTGACAGTTTAAGCAAATGTTGTATAAAAGATTTCTTAAGAAAGAACCAGTCTAGACAGTTATATCCCAGTCCCCATATAGATGGTTTCATTCTTTCCAAAAATACCTACATGCCCTTGGTCACTTAAAATAAATTGGGCTAGTGCCTGTCTGAGTTTTAAATTTGGATTGTCTCCCCAAAGAAAGGATCTTTATTTGTCCACGTGAAATAACTGAAATAATCCAATTGTTGCGTCTTCCTTAAAAATAAAAAGCTACACACACCAAAAAAAGGTGCTTACACTGAAAAGTCAGAATGTGAAATTTATAGAGAGAATGGACTTTGGAGTGAAGGGCACTTTCCTACACTGTCAGTGGGTATGTAGCTTCATATAACCTATCTGGAGACAAGTTGGCAGTAACTATAAACATTTTAGAAGTGCAAGTTGTTATCTGAAAATACCACTTCTAAGACCTTTCTTCCAAAAAGATTAGCATGAGTGCATAAAGATAGATGTACACGTTTTCCATCATGATAGAATCTGTAATAGCAAAAAATCGGAGACCATTTCATCCACTAATTTGGGTATTTTTAAACAGATTTGGGTCTATCAATATTAAAGCATACTCTTGAGCTATTAAATTAATGAGGTGTAACCACTAATTACTGACTTGGAAGTAGAGTCAAAATGTGAGGGAAAGGAGACTAGTGTAATTAACGTAACCATTTAGTTTCTCTCATATACCAGAATATTCTGAATGGGAAACGAACTCCTACCAAAAGGTATGCAAGGGCTGGAGGCTCACTGAGAGTGAATGTCCTGGGGAAATCTGTATTTTCAGTCTCCTGAAACACAGTATGTATGGCATATAATGAATTATTCCATTTTTTGCTTTAGAAGTATCATCTGGGGATGTCTGGGTGGCTCAGAGGCTAAGCATTTGCCTTCTGCTCGGGGCATGATCCTGGGGTCCTGGGACTCTCTGCACTGGGCTCCCTGCAAGGGAGACTGCTTCTCCCTCTGCCTATGTCACTGCCTCTCTCTCTCTTTCTCATGAATAAATAAATAAAATCTTAAAAAAAAAATCACCTGTGTATGTGTGAGAATATGCTTCTGTCTGTATAGGTAGAGAGAAAAGAGTCTAAAAAGTACACATTCTAGTAGTATTTTTTTCTGAGGACTGAGGTTAGGGTTTAATAGGATTATTTTCTTTTATTTTACTCCATACACTTCAGAATTGTTTAAATTTGTTACTATGTGGGATCCCTGGGTGGCTCAGCGGTTTAGCGCCTGCCTTCCGCCCAGGGCATGATCCTTTAGACCCGGATCAAGTCCCGCGTCCGGCTCCCTGCATGGGGCCTGCTTCTCCCTCTGCCTGTGTCTCTGCCTCTCTCTCTCTCTGTATCTCTCATGAATAAATAAATAAAATCTTTAAAAAAAATGTTACTATGTGATGTTTATAATTTTAAAAAAGAGAAAAATAAAAGGAAGAAATCTGCCAAAAAATTTTAGATGAAGGAAGTGGATCTTCATCCTTTGTTAACATATTTCCTTCACTAGCGACTCACTTGACCAACATTTGGTGATTTCTTCCTAAAACCTAAAAACCATTTGACTAAGTTTTCACCAACTTGAGAAAATCCATTTTTTTCTCTTGACATCATTTGCAGAGAGCTTTTTAAGCGCTTGAATTCTAGTTGAGTGTTCCCACCTAGATCAAGTCCTAAAGATACATGCTTTTAAGGAATTCATATATGCATGAGGATAAAAAGTATTTACAATCAATGAACTTTGTAGCTAATTTTCGGTCTTCTTATTTTGGTATGTGTTTATGTTTCTTAACAATATAACTAAGTCAAACAAACAGATGGTGATAGAGTAAGCAGATTTAAATTTTCATAGACCCTCAAAAACTAGGGATTCTTTCCAAAATGTAAGGATAACTAATCATTTCAAATGATAAGTCAAATAACTGTGGGATAAGAAAAAAAGCCATTTAAACTATATTATTGTTTTATCAGGTCATAAGTCAAAAATGGTTTGCACATGTTAACTATTTAAAACAAAAGGGCTCTGAACCTAATGCAAGTTAAATGAAAGAATCAGGCATAAAATTAATGAAACATGTGCAGGGTATGAAGGCTGAACATTACAAAATACTGATGAAAGATATTTTAAAAGATTCAAACAAGTGGAGTGACATACCATGTTCATGAAGTGAGAGACTTGACATAAAAAAGATGTCAGTTCTCCCACAATTTGATGTGTAAGTTTAATATAATTCTTCTCAAAATCCTAACATGGGTTTTCTGTAGATATAGGCCAGCTCCACTTAAAATTTATGAAAAGACAGAATAGCTACAACAGTCTTGGAAGAGACTAAGTGGAAGCATCATTTTATCCAATATTAAAGATTATTACGTAGCTACAGTAATCAAGAGGGTATGATATTAGCAGAGAGATAAATACATGGCTCAACGGGAAAGAATAGAGAACCCAGGAATAGAGTCATGCTAATATGCCCAAATGATTTTTGACAAATGTGCAAAAGCAATTTAATGCAAAAAGAATAACTCTTTTTTTTTTAAACAAATGGTTTTGGAGCAACTGGAAATCCATAGGTAAAAAGAACGAAACTCAACCTACCTCTGACACCTCATACAAAAACTAAACTCAAAAAGACTCATGGAGTTAAACATGTAACATAAGTTGATAAGATGTTTGGGGAAGAACAAATAAACAAACAAATGGAGAAAATGTTTAGCATCTAAAGCTAGGCAAAGGGTTTTTACATTTGATACCAAAAGCATATTCCATAAAAGTAAAAATTCAAATATTGGACATTCATCCAAATTAAAACTTTTGCTCTGCAAAAATCCCTATTAAGAGGATGAAAAGACAAGCTGTGGAATGGGAGAAATTATTTGCAACCACATATATGATGAAGGAATATATCTAGACTATATTAAAAAAATAAAAACAAATAAATAAAATAAAAAACTTCCAAAACTCAGTAGCTAAAAATTGGTGAAACACATGGAAAGATATTTCATAGAAAAAAAATATACAGATGGCAAGTTAACTGTACAAAAATATGTTCAACATCATTAGCCATTAGAGAATACAAATTAAAGCCAACATGCGATACTACTATCAGAATGACTAAAATAAAAAATTGTGACAACACCAAATGCTGATGAAGATGCAGAAAAACTGGATCACTCATATGTTGCTGGTGAGAATGTAACATGCTACAGCTACTCTGTAACAACGTTTGGCAGTTTCTTATAAACCTAAAGACGCAGCCCCATGTGATCTAGCAATTGCACCTCTTGGGAATTTATCCCAGAGAAATAAAAGCTTTATTTGTAATAAACAAAAACTAGAAACCCAGATGTTCTTCAGTGGGTGAATATAAACAACCTGTAGTGATCCATACTAAGGAATATTGCTTAGCAATAAAAAAGGGCTATTGATAAACACAAAACTTGGATCAATCTCAAAGAAATTATGGTAAGTGAAAAAAAGCCAAACTCAGAAGGTTATGTACTGCATGATTCTTGAAAAGAAACATCTATAAAAAACATATTAATGCCTGCTGGGGTCAGGACCTGGGAGACGTAATTACAAAAGGAAACACATGGGATCTTTTTGCTGATGGAATCATTCTGTATCTTAACTAAGGTGGTGGGTACAGACGCCCACAGGTGATAAAATTGCACAGAAATAAATACACGTGAGTACAAGTTTGACTATTTGACTATTTATTGACAAATTTGACTATTATTTGCCTATAACTAGGCAAATCTGAATGAAATCAGTGGATTGTACTAATGTCAGTATCCTGGCTGGGATTATTGTATTACAGATTTGCAAAATGTTCCCAATGGGGAAAACTGGATAAAAGATACACATTTTTTTCTCTGTAATTTCTTACCACTGCATATATATGTCTATAATTATCTCAAAATAAGATGAAACACTGAAGAATGTAAACAAATAGTTTTAAAATGTGTTCCTCGGAATATCTCTATGAGTCTCTGGCAACGTGAGGACAAGTAGGGAAAGGATAAACGTCCAGATCTCTCTTCTCCACTCCAACCTCCATTTCTGCTCCTGAATTTCCTCATCTGTAAAATGGGAATAATACTGTCTGTGTTGTGTAACTGCTGTGGAATTTAAGTAACATATCAGAAGTATTTTGTTCAGTGCCTTTTGGGACAAAGTAAGCCCTCCATAAATATCAACTATTACAATGATCAAAGGAAAATCTCTAGCTGAAATGGTATTGTCCAAAAGCACATGTATTTTTTTTAAAAATTATGTATAATTTATCCCAAAGGGCTTACAAAGTATAAAGTGCCATTTACATTATTTAAAAAAAAAAAAACTCGTGAGGCCAGTCTCACTATCTTTTTTCCCAATTTGTAGTTTAGGAACTTAAGACACAATTTAAATGTGGTGAACAGACTTTTTGTCCCAAAACCCATGGGGGTACTACTCTCCCTTCCACCACAAATTCAACCAACATTTAATGAATGCTTATTATATTCCGTATGCTGATAAAGATGCTAAGGGCACAACCCAGAATCCCTGGCCTTCAAGGGCTTAACCAATAGTTACTTAACCAATAGTAAACAAGTATAGAAATAAATGAATGACCTACTTTCAATAGTGATAAGTGTTACGAATTTAATAAGAAATGTGATTTAGACTTGCACAGAGGGTCCAAGCAAGGCCTTTTTGAGGCAAAAATATTTGAGTTAATTCTAAAGAGAAGAAACTATGGGGAAAGGCTTTGCAGACCAAAGTTACAGCAGATGCAAAGGTCCAGAGGCAGAACAAGTTACAGCAAGATGGTGGAGTGGCCTGGGATAGTCTGAGATGTGTGTTGGAACAGAATCACTCAAAGCCTTAATCTGTGGTAATGGCAATGAGTTTAGATACGATACTAAGGGTGATGGGAAGCCTCAAAAAAAGTTTCCTTTAGAGATTATAACCAGCTGGTTGTACAACTCAACAGATGATACATGACCCAATGCCCAGGACATATACCATGGTAAGTATTACAATTTGGATTGACACCACCTTCAACCTGGAATCGAGCACGGTTGTACTACCTGATAAACTTATTTCTTCTCTTTGATTTGGTTGTCTGTGTCCTTCCTCTACTCCTGTAGAGGAGGCATCCAGAATAAATCTGTCTTTACAGTTTCAATGGGTGTTTTTGACTAAAATAGTACTCCGTGACGAATGTGTGTAGCTCTGATGAAAATCTTACCGTAGCTGAGGTGCTGGCGATGTTTTTCATCACGATGCACACATATACACATGCATGCCTAATATAAATAACTGAAAGAAAATGAGATGCTAGGTTCATCACAAATCAAGTATTATGACAGTTGTGTTTGTGGTTTATACATGCTAAAATAGTCCACCTACTAAGTTTAGGGTCGCATGTGGACGCCTGCAAGATTCTCACTTTCTCCTTCTACTCTTGTTCAAGATGTATCTCAGGGATTAAAAAGAAGGTTGGGTGAGAGAGCCTATGAGCCAGTGCAACCTAGAGAGAGGTTTGGTTTGGTCTATGCTGTTTTAAAAATATACTTAAACATTAGAAATTCTCACCAAAAAAAAAAAAAAAAGTGCATTTCTAGGTTCTCTTGAAAGAGTGGAATGCCCGCAACAGCGGGCTCCAATTTCTACAAGGCAGCAAGAATATGGAGCCGGATAATATGAGAGCAAAGAAAACCTGACGATTTGGAGCAGAGACAAGTAAAGGGTAAAGGCAACAGTACTTTTATCATATGACGCTATGTGTCAAGAAATAGTTCCTAACATGAATGGAGAAAGGTATAGATGCTTAAGTATGTTATTCAATGCTATACATATAATCAGTAGGACAGTTCTTTAAAATAATATAATCACCAACATTCATAAGGAAAAGGAAAGAGTTGGTGAGGGATTGTATAAATGAGCCACATCATTAGCTTCCTAAGATGGGTCAGAGGTTGGTAAAATAAGAGAGATATAAACATATCATTTAGAGTCACAGAAACAACTACCAAGAAAATGAAAGCACATTAAAGAAGGTGATGATTAGGTCTGGGGTGTACGGGTTTCCTAGGGCCGCCATAACAAAGCATCACAAATTGGGCGTCTTAAACAACAGAAAAGTCTTTTCTCTGCAGGTGTAAGCCCAAAATCACGAAGTCAGCAGGGTGGTTCCTACTGAAGGCTCTGAGGGAGAATCCGTTGTAGGCTTCTCCTCTAGCTTCTGGCAGTGGCCCACAATCCCTGGCATCCCCTGGTTTGTGGCTGTGGCATTCCACAGCCCCTGTCTTTCCCGTGTGTCTGTGTCTTTTCTTACCAGAACACCAAACCCAGTGACCTCATCCTAGATTGATGATGTCTACAAAAACCCTACTTCCAATGAAGGCTGTATTCACAGGCACCAAATGTTAGGATGTAAACATACATAATTCAGCCCACAATTGGAGGGGAGAGGTAAAGCAAGCAAAAGTTAATTTTTATCGTAAGCCCTTCAATATCATTTGATTTTTTTTAACCTAGTGTGTATTTTATATAGATTTTTAAAATTTAAATATCTGTACAGTGACAGAGTTGTCTTTATTAATAGTAGGACAAAAGCAAGCAGTAAGTTCCAATGACCAAGAATTTGGCAAGATTCTCACACAGCTCTTTTTATTCTCCATATATCAAAAGGTGTCTTCACATTTCCACTTTGCGGTACTATTGTAACTAGGCCCACAAATCCTTTCCTGGGCACCCTAAGTGTCCCTGGGATCCAAAGCAGCCACTGTGCCAGACACCATGCTGGGGCCCAAGGACACACAAAGATAAATAAAGTACAGTTTCCACCTTCCAGAAAATCACAATCCAACAGAGAGGATCATAGTGGGATACTCTGTTGTAGCAGAGTTCCATACCTAGAGTTCATTAGACAATGAGGAAAATGTATTCTATTGTTGCCACCAGTTAGGGTAAACTCTATCAGTTGTCTGCTGCTCAGGAGAGAAAATCCAAGATTAGGAGGTTCGAATATGATAGAAATTATTCCTCTCGCATGAGAGAAACAGAGATAGTCTAGGGCTGACCTGGTGTTCTGTGGCACTGTAAGACCCATGGTCTTTTCCATATGGTGGGTCAAAGATGGCTAACACCTATATTCTAATCAGCAAGAAAGAGAAAGAGATTAAGGACATATTACTTTTTCTGCTTACACTCAGGCTAGGATTTATTCATGTGGCCATACTTCACTACACAGAGGTCTTTTCTTTGGGTAGCCTTGTGTTCGGCTAAAAATTAGCCATCCACCATCAAGGAAGAAAGTCTATGATTAAGGGGTCAGCGCCAATCAGACACAATCTGCCACCAGCATAGCATGAAAACAAATCACTAATTTCAATATGACTGGTGCATCCAAGTAGAAGGGGCCCAGAAGACAGGCTAACTCGGAGTAGGTCAGGAAGAGTCACGGGGAGGTAAAGGCATAGTAGAGACTTTGAGGGATCAATTAATGTCTGCCACATGGACCAGGGAAGGATGTCCATGCAAGAGCAAGAGTATGAGCAAACGCAATGATGGACTAGACAGGAGAGAGGATAAGGAAGAGGGTGAATCTAGGACAATTCCTTGGTTTCTGACTTGACAATAGAATGGATACGGATACCAGTGCCTTACACTGAGACACAGAACTCCAAAAAGGAACCAGGCTTGGGTAGGAAAGATAGTTAATTCAATTTTGAACATATTTCAGGAGCCTCTGGCACACCAATGCATACTTTTACCTCCTTGAGTACTTAAAACAGGAAAATGTGGTTTGAGTATCACAGTTAACCCCTTCACTCAGGTCATGATCCTGGGGTCCTGGGTTCGAGACCCACATTGGGCTCCCTGCAGGGAGCCTGCTTCTCCCTCTGCCTGTGTCTCTGCCTCACTCTGTGTCTCCCATTAATAAATAAATAAAATCTTTAAAAAAAAGAAGCTACTACATACAGTAAGGTTTTGAAAAGATGTATTATAGACAGCCACATAACAAGAGGAAATATTTTAGAAGAGGGAGAAGCTGAGTAAACAAGAATGAGTCATTAGTACAGAAAACATTAACACACAGAGACACACAAGTAATAAGCTGGTGGAAATTCCAGAGAAATAATTTTTAGGATGTTACCTTACTCTGAGGAACCTGGAATCCTACTTTTGCAGAAACCAAGAACAAAATCTGACAATGGGCTTGGGAGATGGAGAGTGTCCTACTGACTTAGGAAGGACAGAATGACAGAACAAGTAACTCTTTGGCAAAAATAATAATGGTGATTACTCTTTGCAGGGAGAGGGTCTCCCATGTTTCTGATACACTCACAAACACATAACCATTTGATACACAAGTCAATGACATGATTTTGGTGAAGTAAGAATGACCATCCTCAGATGCTCACTGTTGAAAAAACAAGCCACGTGGACATTTCATAAACAAGGTGACACACATAAGCAGCATATCCAAAACTGTATTCCTTAGAATTAAATTTAATTGTTTCATGGAACATATGATTTAAAAAAAAAAAAAAAAAAAAAAAGGCAGCTCAAGGCCCAATCGGTTTTGGAGATGCGGACTCAAAGTTACTCAGGTGTCCTAAACGTAGGCCTCCTCAGAGCCTCTGATAAACTATAGCAGATTATAAATCCCAGGAATGGGTGATATGTTACAGCTCCCAAATTTCTTCGACCACAGAACCCTGGTCCTCCTGGAACTCTCCTCTTCTAGAGTCTCTGACATACATTTTGGGAAACACTCTATTAATGAATCCATTGGAACTGTCCTTCTGGCCCAAAGTGAATTGAACCCTGCAGGCTCAGCTATGTGTGATGATGAAGAAGCCATGATGTGACTTGCCTTGGTGTTACATTCATTAAACAAGGAGACCATTGGACTGATGTGGCTGTAATGCCCTGAGAGCCTATGGAAGCAAACCAAATCCTGAGCCCGTACATGCCACAAGGTTATGAAGTCAACATGCTAAGGATGACCAATCACACCCAACTAGGTTTTAAACCATAGCCAGTCAATAACTGCCTTACTTTGCTTCCTCCATTTCTATAAAAGTTCCCTCCCCAACCCTTTTGGTGGAGGACTCCTATCACTTGCAGTTTGGTGCTGCATGATTTGAATCAATGTTTGCTCAAATAAACTCTTAGAATGTTCAATATACCTCAGCTTATCTTTTAACAGAGGTCACCCTTACACAGAGGTTAAGCAACCTATCATACATGTATGTTGGCAAAGCCAGGATTAGGAAGCAGGTTTCCCAAATCTGGGTCTGGCTTACTTCCCACTCCACCATTCGCCTCAGTCTTCCTTCTCACTTAGATTGCCTTCCAATTGTTATTCATCTTGAAAAAGTAAAATTATTCATAGAAACGCTCAACCCCTTCTGGTTGGGGTGAGCAACTTTGATTTCCTGAATGAAAACAGTGAACTTGCCTTTAACAAGAAGGTCGGGAACTATATTTAAAGTCACTGGAGTATTAATATTGTTGCAATTACAGTTAATCAATTTCACAGCCATCTCTGACAGCTGTGGTGCTTGAGGGGAACTTCTTGGAAGAGGTAAAGAAATGAAAAATGAATTGCTCTGTGTGTGCATTATTCATGTATTTATTTTCCAATTTTTTTCATGAGATCATCCTTAGCTACATTTTCGGTGAGGAAGGCACCATGCTTTAAAATTCTGTAGTCAATTTCCTGTTTTAAAACTTTTAATAAGAATCAGATATGCATAAGTGGCTTTTTTTTCTTAATAATATCTCTAAGAATGAAACGAAAGAGGCGCTGTGCTCTCATAAATGCTACAGATCTCCTCCAGGAGGGATGTGGCTACATATGCCACACCATCTCTGTACTGATCAAATAGCACAATGGACAGTTCCTCATTTCTTTCAGAAATTGCTTAATTTATATTCGAATAAATTCTGCAATCTGGTCACGGTGTGCTACTTATAACCTCAGTATTTTATTATCAAGATTCATAAATTACACAGCATTTAGATAAAAAATGCATATCGCAGAGTTCTTCTGGCTTTTTATATGCCCCCAAGAGATTAATACTGAATGTATCAGATCTGAGAGAGTAGGGAGGATGAATGGCTACAGGAACGCATCAAGAGCTTGAAGGCTTAATGTAGATAATTCTTCCATTCTAATGCTTTGAACTTTGGTTAATGATTATTATAGATGAAAGAGAATGTGGCTTACCACAGTCCCCAAAGATTTACATACCAAATTCCAAAGCCAGCAGGTAGAAGTCTGAAATAGGACAAGTTTGTTCTTAATCTTCCTTTACTTGGCTCACATTTAGGGGGGACCATTACAATCCACTTTGGTTTTACACTGGATTCTATCCTCTGAAAACTTCCCAACCCTGGCTTTTTTCTGACCCATCACTATCCACCTCCTATCTTCCAAATCAAGATTCCTTTTCCTGGTTTCAGGGGTCTCAAGCACAGATTTCTTTTGCTAAGCTAAATAAAAGTATGACACAAAGCCATCTGTACCTACTCTATCTCATCTATTGATAATACTCATTGATTCTCAATAAATAGTTTTTTAAAAATGTCTACTATGTATTAGGCAATGATAACGAAGAGTAAACCATGTCGTCCCCTTACCATCAGACAAATAAACCCAAAACTTGCTCTTGTGGACCTTATTTTATGGTGGTTGTGGGGAAGACAGTAAGAAAGAACTAAATAAATATATACATGTAGTGATAACTGCTGGAGAGAAAAATAGAGATGGGCAAGGTGTGCCAAAGAGATCAAGGAACAGCCTGTCTTAGAGGAGGAACTTGAGCATTGATCTGAACAATGCAAGGAAATGAGGTACATGGAGATTTGTGGAAAGAGCATTCCAGAAAAGGAAAAAACACACACAATGCTCTCAGGAAAGCAAAGAGCGCTGGGTGCCTGCAGCACACTAATGTGGGATGGGGAAACTGAGCAGATGATGTTACGGGGGACAAGGGGTCGAATCATGTGACTGTGTAGGCCATTATAAAGACCTGGCTGGGCGTTTTGCACAGTGTACCATGATGTGATGTAAGGGTTTTGAATAGACTGTAGAGGGCCAGGCATTAGGCAGCTGAGTGGCTTGGACCACCATGGCAGCAACAGGGGTCGTAAGAATGTCTCGAGTCTATGCATGTTGAACACAGAGCCAACACCGCTTGCTGACAGCCTGGATTTGGGGAATTCCTATAAAGTATTCCTCACTTGTCTTATTTCTTCTCTTAGGTATGGGAAGTTCTATAAGCAAAACACTGCCCATTTCTTTATTTTTCTATATTAGCTATAGGGGATTGCGAGGAATCAGTTGTTTCTAGGCTCCATCTGGAACTCTACCAAAACAAGAAAGGACCAATCAATATTAGCAGTCACTCACAATGACTCGACAGGACAAGAATCTGATGGTGTCTTAGTCCATCTGAGCTGCTGTAACACACTGCCACAGATCAGGTGGCTTATAAACAACAGAAATTTGTTTCTCACATTTCTAGAGGCTGGGAAGCCCAAGGTAGAGGCACTGGCAGATTCAGTGTTTGGAGAGGTCTCACTTCTCGGTTCACAGATGGCTGTGTCTTCACACAGAGCTTCCTGGGGTCTCTTTCATAAGAGCACTAATTCCAATCATGAGGGCTTCACCCTCATGACCTAACCACCTCCCAAAGGCCGCATCTCCAAATGTCATCATTTGGAGGTTAGTTTTCATCACTTGGGGTTAGTTTTCGACACATGAGTTTTGGGGTGACACAAACGTGCCACCATATGAGGGCAGATGGTGAACTGTAAAGTTACAGACTGGCTGAGGTTCTTAAGAGAAGAGCTAATGCATAACCACAACTTCTGGCCTTTAGATGAAGAGGGGATGAAGCCTTTAGATAATCTTGTTTATAATGAGAAGGCAATGAAGAACAGTGAAGAAAATGGTCAATCATAGTAGGAAATGTGGTCACCAGGATTTGATGGCATCAATATCAATCAGTTAAAGAAGAGAAACAGGGAGAAAAGCTTCTCCCTTTGTCCTATAGGTAAACCAAACATCCCCTCGGGCATTTTGAAGCAAGCCATTCCTGCACCATCATTCACCATCTTATTACTAGGGAAGGTACTGGTACTTGAGGGAAAATTGAGATATAATACATGTCCAAAATGTCTGGATGCCAGTAGTTTCCAGTGTTACAGAAATACTGAGATTGGTGAAGATTATTTGCAAGGGTTCAAAGGTGTGCTATCACTGGCTTCATGGATCACTGCCCCTAAGTAATAGATTTGCAACTCAACAACTCTTGCCTGAGGTCACTCTTATCCAAATAGTGGAAATCATGCACATGGAAGATAAATGGTGGAGGAAATTCTAGGCTCAGAAAGAGATTTCCTTGGGTTCTCCCATATGGAGAAGGTAGGCTGGGAATGAGGCTGACCTCAGAATATGGAACTTTGTTATAAGATAGTGAGGAAATAGAACACATGGAAGATACTACTCTTGACTCCCTTCCCTAGTTATCTCCAAGTCTTGCTTTGTGCTTTTTCTTCCTTTATGTATGTGCAGATGTTCCTATAAAGCACGGCATATGTTTTATTTCTCTGAATTGCAAAGGAATACAGTCTGCCCTATTGCTTTTCATTATTGGATAAACCAAGGTGTCAACACCGGCCCTTAATAAGATGTTGTAAAGTCACCACCTGTGGAGAATTTGCATAAAAAGGAAAGATTATTCACTTTCTATCATGGAGCCAAATTTCTGTGCTAATGAATCTACTGGCTTCACATAAAATTTTAAAGGGCACGTAGCCCCACTCCTGATAAAATCCCACCAAATAAAGCTAAGAATCTCAAGATAGAAAACCAAAACAATTAAAATGTTCTATCATAAAAATAAACCTAATTCCTCCCTAGACAAGCATAGTATTTTCCCAATATGGAAATAACTAGCACCTGGGGGAAAAAGGAAGTTAACCATGCATTTTTACATATTTTCATGAAAAGAGAAAAGACATAGGCTGCCCATTAACAAGAGCCATGAAAAACATTGCCCTGTGGAGGGAAAGACATGTCTAATTTGTAAATCCAAGTATGCCTAGTATTTTCCTTCATTTTCTACTCCCCAAGGATGTATTTTAACACACAATTACTATTTTTAGTGAGGAAAGCTGACTACCACTATTCAAACTGCAAGTCTGAATTAAATTTAGTCATCACGCTTAAAAAAAATAAACTAATGAGTGGCACTTTCTCTTCCTTCACCATTCACCAGCTTTCCAGGTACTTCCCACCTTCTAACCCCACATTCCAAGCACCGAATGAGAATCTAAACCTGCATCAGGTGTTGGATAAGCTATATACCTGGAGACCTAACCATGACTCTCACGGGTCTTCAATGTTGGGAGTTGGGTTTACTATGCAAATTGAAAATTTAAAAAGAACATGGTAAATTCTACACGAGAGACTGGAAAAACAACAAAAACAAATAGTAGGAAGTCAGAAGAGTAATATTATACTAGTCAATTATTTTTAAACAACTAACGAACAGTAATTTAGAGATGTTTTGTCCTTGGAAAAAGTATTATTTGTACTTTTGTTAAATTATCTAGACAAGTTCTCAGATTCAATGAACTCAGATTACCTATTTGCGAACAGATTTCTAGAAAGCCACAACAATCAAGTTTTACCTTATGATAACACCTAAAATATGCAGCACGTTCGTCAGAAAATTTCTCCAGTCTTTTTGGACCTTTGCTTGAAGCTTTCTTGAATACTAGCCAGCATCGCTGATATATCTGGAAGGAAATACAAAGAGTTCAGCATCACTGACTCGGATATTACTGACATTTGCATTTAAATGTTTTCTTTTTGATGTTTTCACCTGTAAAGTATTCATACGCCATAAGCATGATGCTACTTCGGGAAAATAAAATTTTAAAACCCAAAATTGTTCCCACAACTGGCATATTATGTCATTCAATTACTAGACTCAAATGAAAATGAATATTTGAAGGCAAATTTCTTAACTTTTCAATAACAGTTATCAGTAGCAACATTTCAGAAAAATTTCCAAAGATAAAAATCCCAAATCAGTACAAATAATGCAGGCATCTATGCCACATGTCCTCATTTCAAATGGAAATAAATATAGAAACTATGGGCCTGATATATGCTGAAGACTTCACTGACGGCCCAAGAAAGAGACAGCCCCTACGTGTCACCTGACATTCCTCATAATTGAGGGCCAAGGATTGGGCCAGACACTAGACCAGCTAATAGATGACCGATCAAGACCAATCAGATTCCCCCTCATAAAATCTAACCCAGAGACTCAAAGATTAGTTTCAGACTGAGCGCAGGCTGAGTTGAGAGGTCAACACCGGCAGGTTATAAACTAAGATTGGCGACCATGTTGAATCACATGTCTAATAATTAGGCAGTGGAACCTGGTACAGAGAACTAGATAATTTCTACTCCGTGCAGAAGAGACATTTTAGTTCTTTGTCATCTTTCTATTGCTCACTTCTCCTGGTTTTCATGGAAATCATCTCTGTCCCTAGGAATCCACCGCCATCATCACCACTCTTAGTTGAGTAAGGCTGAGTGGAGTTCTGATCCGAGTAACCAAAGCTACCCTGATTGGAAGAACCAATACAAACTAGACACTAAAACATTAATCATGACAAAGAGAGGAAAGTGCAAAGAGCTAATGAGTAAATGGAAAACAATGTTCTCCAAAAGCAAAATGAGATGTTTTAACATAAAAATTATTAAGGATTTTTATTAATGATAATATTCACTGATAGCATAGTTCTGAGTGGCACTCATACTCTGTTGGTGACCTCTAATGGCTGTCTGACAACAAATATGAAGAACCTTCAAAGAATATGAATCTATCCTAAAGACAAAGCCCAAATGCAGCCCAACATTGAAAGAGGAATTCTGAATTCAAGTGCAGACAGGTGGGTAACTATTCAATCACAATTACCTCCCTGATCCTTAAATCACCTTCTAAATACCATATTTATGTGGTTTTGTATAGTCAACCCATAAATAAATTTTATGCACTATAAAGTTTAAGAACCTCTGAGCTAGTAAGAAGAAACAAAAAAGTCCACATAAAACATGTGGCCATTCAAACCATACTCAATTTAAAATGCCTTCTACAACTTTATTAGTAACTGGCAAGTGGATGAGGAGAATTCAGATTTGCTACTACTTGTCTGAATAGATTCTGTTTTTCTCTTCTCACTCAGTAAACTAAACATTCATTAATCATTTTGTTTGAGGTGGTAAAAAAGAACATGAAATCCACTCCATGTTGAAGTTTTGCTCTGAATATAAAGGGTAAGATTTGTGCCCCATGTTGCTAAATGTATAAGATAATTCTAGGGTTATTATTTATAATGATGATAAATGGAAATTACTAAAGCCTCAACAATAAGGACAAAGTTAATGATAGTACTTCTATTACATAGAGTAAGTATGTTGTATGTAACATGATATATAATACAATATAGATGTATGCATCTTCAAGATTATGTAGGCAATCATTTTATTAAAAATGTAGTAATATGAATAGTATACAATATATATGTATTAAATTATGCTACACCAGTAATATATATGTTATCTATCTATAGGTATATTATTTGAAACAAATTTCAGAAGGAATTTCTAATGACATGAGAAAGTGGAGGTTTTTTTGCTTGTTTTTGTTTTGTTTCACAAAAATTAATACTGTAAATTAAATGAAAGAGAACTGCTATTTCTTAAATATCCAGAGGTATCAATAAAATACTACAATTAATATCAATTCTACTGGCTTTCATCTTGCATAATCATTAACTTATCAAGAAGTATAAAAGCATGGAGAGAGAAGCAGAAAAGCAATTCAACAGAGAAAGGATAGCCTTTCAAACAAATGGCACTAGAATAATTGCATATCTGTAGGAAAACAAACAAACAAACAAAAGCACAATAAACACCTTAACTGAAAAGGTTCATCTTAAACAAAATGGATTTAAATATAAAACAAAACTGTAAAACCTCAGGAAAAATAAAAGACCACATTGGGGATTATGGTGTGGACAAAGAATTCCTAGACTTCATACCAAAAGCACAACCCATAAAAGAAAAACTTGCCAAACTGTACCTCCTCAAAACTTAAAAATTTTGCTCTGTGAAAAACTCTAGTAAGAGGATAAAAAGACAAACTACAGACTGGGAAGAAATGTTTGCAAACCACAAATCTGACAAAGGATTAGTATCTGGATACATAAAGAACTCCTACATAAAGAACTCGACAGTAAAGAACCAAACAATCCAATTACAAAATGGAAGGAAAAAAATGAATACACATTTCACTGAAGAGGATGTACAGATGATGAAGAAGCACAGAAAAAATGGTCAACAATATTAGCCAACAGATAAATGTAATTTAAAATCACGAAATATCACTACACATCTATCATATTGGCTGAAATAAAAAATATAATACTACCACCAAATGCCTTTTTGAGAAGGATGCAGAGAAATTGGGTCTCATACTTTGCTGGTTGGACTGTAGAATGGTACAGGCATGCTGAAGCAGCTGTGCAGTTTCTTTAAAAACGCTGACCCCACAGTTGCTTTCTTAGGAAACTATCCCAGAGAAATGCAAACTCCCCCCACCCCATCTGAACATAAATCTTCACAGCAGCTTGATCAGTATCAGTGCAAAACTGGAAACAGCCATATATTCTTCAATGAGTTAAGTACATCCATATCATGGAATACTACTTGGCTATAAAAACTATTTAACTATCAAGACTGCAACAATTTGAATGAATCCTCAGATAATTATGCTGAGTAGAGTAGGGGGTGGGGGGAGCCAAACCTAAAAGGTTACATACTATATGACCCTATTTGTAGCATTCTTGAAATGACAAATTACACAAATGGAAAATAGAAAATAAATAGAAAATAGAACTGTGATTGTCAGGGGTTAGGGACTGCAAGTGGATATGTTGACAAAAGGGTAATATAAGGGACCCCTGAAGCAATGGAACTGTCCTGGATCTTGGCTGCATTAATGTCAATATCTTGGTTATGATGTTGTGTTATAGCTTTGAAGATGTTATCACCAGGGAAACTGGGTAAAGAGTACGGAATCCTTGTGTAATATTTCTTACAACTGAATGTAAATCTACAACTATCTCAAAATACTTAAAAATTTTAGCGGAAAAATGTATGGATATTTATGCAAACTCTTAAAACTACAGCCTAATCTAATAACAGTTATTTACATTCTTCACCAGTCCTTCTTCTATCGCTATCAGACCACAGTCTAATTAACCAGTGGCCTAAAGAACTTTAAGAAGCCAATTTGTAAGAGCCATTGATAACAGTTCAAACATAAAATCCTTTTCAGGATAGAGACCCCATCATGAAAATTAGCATTTCCAGTGCTATGGTTGACACATAGAAGTCTTACCAACATCTCACTCCTGTCTGAATAATGGATGAGACAACTGTGTCCCTTAGAATTTGACCACCACCAGAGGACTGTAAATACAGTGGGACTAACTGTCACTCTGTTCACATAAAGAGTGCGCAAAATAGGCTGTCATTCGACTATTGGCAACCCCTTTCTTTTGTACATGCCCCTGAAAATGTTTTAAAAATTGAGCATGCTAAAGGTTTGCAAAAATAACCAGTGTAGCAAAACACTATTTTCACTTAGGAAGATCATTTACATTTCCTAATTACGCCTCAACTTTCAGACTCACTCTCGAATGATATCATTTCCAACTTCCTTTTATACTTGTTCATTTTCTTCACAATCCAACCAGTCTGTTCGTGGCTGATGTCTAAAGGTTGTTGAAAGCAAGCTAAAGACGCCTCAATTTCACCATGCTTAATAATTTCCACCTTTAATCCATCTGTAGTGAGTTTAGGGGTTTTTGTTTCTCACTTTTCTTTTTCTTCTCTTTTATTCAGTAATAAGGGCAAAAGTGCAATGTTACAAGTAACTGCAAAAATGCTATTATATAAATTCCTATGCAACTATTGGCTGGGGCATCACCATGGAATAGAGTACATCATGTCGGTTGACCAGGAGATAAGGAAAACCAAAATTTGGTTTATGAAAAGGCTCAGGATATTTGTAACATACAAACACGTGGTACAAAAATAATGCAAAAGTTGGGAGCAATCATGCAATCAAAGCCATTCCTTATTCTGTCCTACATCCCACATCAGTGATCCTCAGTGCTGGTCCAGCATCACTCAAGATAATTGTTAATTATGTAGATTCTTAGAGATTAGCCAAGGTCTACTGACTCAGAACCTCCTGGGGTGGGGCCAGACAAATTTGCTCTTTAACACGTTACCCAGGTATTTTATTTGTAACTTGCAAACCCGGGCCATAAATATTCATAAAGATGCAAATAACACAGTGCTTTCCACTTGGGACTGCCAACAAAGAGCTCTCCAACCAATGCTCCACGATGAGATGTGTGGTTTCCCACAAGTGGCACACAGAGGGCTTTGAAGTGGAGCAGTGTGAGACGCTGTCCTGAGTAGAAGAGAGACAATGAGGCAGAAATAAATCTGTTGAGCTCCAGTGAACTCTCAACTTCACCCCAGACATTCTCTGTCCCAAGAACCCTGGAAGAGCCACTTAGTACCTGAGGGTTAAAAACTCACTCTAAATAGCTCAGTACTGTTTAAAGGGAACGACACAGGACTCCCTGAACGTGGTAATATGTGACTGACTAGTTGGGAGTAACACAGACGTTGTCAAAAAGATGACAATTTGAGAACAATCCCACTTGAGGGTTTACAGTTTTTTTCCCTTTAAATTAATTCATTCAACCATCTCCTTCGTATTTTATATAACATATCTACTTACCATCTGTAGTACATTTTAGTTAACATTTTTCTTTCAATTGTTTTTTTTTAAGATTTTATTTATTTATTCATGAGAGACACACACAGAGAGGCAGAGACATAGGTAGAGGGAGAAGCAGGCTCCCTGCAGGGAGCCTGAAGTGGGACTTGATCCCAGGACCCTGGGATCACGACCTGAGCCAAAGGCAGGCGCTCAACCACGGAGCCATCCAGGTGCCCTCAATTGATTTTTTTAACTAATTGTTTTTTAATTTAAAAGAGGAACCTTTTATCCCAAGGATAATAGCTAAGTGTACTTCTCACCAGACATAAAGACTAGATAATCTTAATGATATACTGTTAAGAGAATTTGATGACGGACTAAATTCCCTTCTGAAATATCTCACCTACTGCACGTCAAGGTTCTACAACCTCAGGACTAGTGACATTTAAGGCAAGGTAATTTTTCATAGTGTGAGGGGGTGGGGTATCCTGTATGTTCCAGGATGTTTAGTAGCATCTCTGGCCCTTGCCAACTGAATGCCAGTAGCACACTTCCCCCACTCGGTTGACAACCAAAATTATCTCCAGACATTGCCAAATGTCTCCTGGGGGACGTTTGTCAGAACCACTCCTAGAGATGACTGTACGCTGATCTAAGATTGCACATTTGAAAAATATGAGGCTTTGTGAATATCTTCAAAGTCCCGGATTTGGACAAGTTAATCCGCACGAGCCACTGCTGAAGCTAAAAAGATAAGCACAGCACACAGTTCTGACAGCCTGGGTGGATA